>NC_046285.1:85827814-87027814 GCF_004115265.2 Rhinolophus ferrumequinum
CTCTCTCTCTCAGTCTCTCTCTATCTTTCTCTCTTTCTTCCTCTCTTTCTTTCTCTCTTTCTGTAGTAAAAAAGCAGTTTATTAAAAGAAAAGGTACACTTCAAAGAAATAGAAGCGGGCCTGAGCAGAAAGCAGTGGCTCAAGAGCCATTATTAGAAGAGAAAATATACTCCAAAGAGTTTGGAGCAGGCCCCAAGCAAAGGTAAGGCTCAAGAAGCCCATTCAGGTTTCAATACTTCTCATCAGGCTGCCACCACCAATCCTGGACAGATGCTCTCCTCTAACTGTTTGACTTTTGATTCTTTGTCAGGGCTGTCCCATCCTTCTCGAGCTTGGAAAACCACCCGTACACTGTCCTCCTTTCCCATGGAAACACATTCCTGACTCTGCTTTGACTCTCGCCCACCCCTAGGAAACACTGCTCATCCTTTAGGGTTTTGTCACCCTATGCTGGGCTGCTGTCTCCCCTGAAGCCTACCCCCACATAGATATCCTCTTGCTATGGGTTGAACTCTATCTCTCAAAATTCACATCTTGAAACCCTAACTCCCAATGTGATGGTGTTTGAAAATGGGACCTTTGGGAGGTAATTAGGGTTAGGTGAGGTCATGAAGGTAAGGCCTCATGATGGGATTAGTGACTTTACAAGAAGAGGAAGAGAGAAGCTCACCCTCTGTCTGTCATGTGAGGATACAGTGTGAAGTGGGCTGTAAGCCAGGAATTGTGTCTTCACCGGGAACATAATGGTCTCATACTTTGACCTTGGAATCCTCAGCCTCTAGAACTGTGAGAAATAAATCGGTTGTTTAAGCCACCCAGTCTAGGGTACTTTGTTATAGCAGCCCAAACAGACTAATATATTACGTTGGTGCAAAAGTAATTGCGGTTTAAAAAGTTAAAAATAATTGCAAAAAGCACAATTACTTTTGCATCAACCTAATACCTCTTCACTCAATCAGGTTTGAATCATCATCTCCCTTCTGCACAGATCTACTCCTTAATGGTCCTGGGCCCTGACACCCTGGCCCCTATGTCCATTTTACTACATCCTCCCTAATGGTTTTTCTACATAATTGGTCAGGAAGGGAAAGGAAGGAAGGGGAAATAAAAAGTCTGTCACTTTAAGGTACATAATTTTCCCTGCAATCCCTTTGAAGGGATTTCCCTGTAATTTTCTTCTGAGGCACTGAAATTGTTTTAAATGGACATAACCTTTGTGATGTTCATGCAGGGTGGGGCTTATGAATATTCTTTGAATAAGATTTGCTTCCTGCTTGGAATTGTGTTAAAACCTATCTTCCATTTCCGCCGTGTCATGATACTTTTATACAAAGTTTTTAAACATTAACCTAGTGGTAATAACTTGAAGTGCTGTCTAATCACATGATATTCCACACTGTATATTGTGCGCTTGTGCATGCGTATGTGTGTGTTGACCAAATAATACACATAATCAACATGCTTCCCAATTTTTTGCCATCCTGCTATGGGGTATCCCACTGCGTTTGTGATGAGGGGCAGTATGTGTAAAGGTCAATTACATTTTATATCTTATTTGATAATCTTATAAAATGATGAAAGTTTAATGGCTTGTGAAATACTAGAAGAAAAATACATTTGAATGTTTTTATACTCTTGGGAATGAAGACAGATTCTGGAAGTCTGGGAGATAGTATTCTTAATGGTTGAGAGCAACTACTGAATATCATACACATCTGGGAAGAAATCCAAGAAATTCTGAATAGTTATAAAGCATTTGTCAAGTCCTTTACTGTCTCCAAGCATTAATTTTCTCACCTGTGAAATGGGTATACAATTAATATCTAACTCATAGCGTTGCAATGACGATTAGTTTACTTATCATTGAATTTACTACATGACCCTTAAGAAGCCATTTGCCATTTTTCATACATTTTGAAACTTTCCAAAATTTCTCTCTTCATATAATTATATTGAGGTTAAATCATTTGCTAAGAGAAAACTACAGCTTGGAAGACAAATACCAGCATCAGGCAATGTTCCAGTAGTCATTAACAAGCGAACTTACATTATTTTCCAGTTTCCTAGAAGAAAACATGGCTATAGGACAAAAACATGAAAAGTTCATTTGAGTGGAGAGATGAAAAAAGGCTTTCATAAAGGGGACTATCTGGGGAAAGCATGTCTAGAACAAGCTTACATACTGGGGGACCATGATTGCTGGAGGCAATTTGGAGGGCATGGGACATTATATTTTCCAAAGATTGCCACAATAGCATCTCTTAATCCACATTCCCTTTCATAACGCAACACTCCCACATCAAGAGGTGCAGTCTAATTTGTTCCTTTTCCCCTTAAATCTGGGATAACCTTGGCAACTTGCTTGGCCAATAGAATGTAACAAAAGTGGCATTCTGCAATTTTCAGTGCTGTCACAGGGAGACTTTCAGCTTCTGTCTGAGTCTCTTGGGGTATTCACTATTGGGATGTTCCCTTTGGGAACCCAAGTTGCCATTCTGACGGAAGCCCCAAGAACACAGAGACGGTAAGAGTAGGTGCAAACACAACAGTCTCAGCTGAGCTCCCAGCTGACAGCCAACATTAATTACCAACCACAAAAAGAAGTCATTTTGGATGTCCAGCTACTATAGACTTCAGATGATTTCAGCTACAGCTGAAATTTGCCCATAACTACATATAAGACTACAAGTACGAACCACCCAGTTGGACCCAATAAATCCATAGAATCATAAGAGATAATAATACATTATTGTTTTAATCCACTGAGATGTGCTATGGCTTATTATGCAACTACAGATAACCAGAAAAGTGAATTGAAAGGATAGAAAAGAAAGAGAGCAAGAGCTGAAATGAAACACCTATGCAAATTATCAACCAGGACACCTAAGCAAATTATCTATCAGGAACTGGAAGAGAGTAAACACAGATATCTTCTCATTTTACCTCACAGCTTTGTCTGGAAACAGTCTTAACAGTACCTAGACTACAATACAGACGTATTCAAGTGCTTGGACTGTTACTTTTACAAATGATTTCATAGGAATTCTGACTGCGTAATCTACACAAATCTACCAAGATTTGAAAAGCTTGATTAAATTAAGAAATGCAGAGCTAGTTTTTTTTTTTTTTCCTTCTTAATTCCCTAAGGGATTTTGGGAGGTCAATTAAATTGTACCTCATTTTACATATATACAGGGTCCCTTTTTACCTGTGTATTTGTTTTCTAAGGACCTGCATTATAACTCTGCATAGACAATAAAAAAAATTCATGAATTATGAAAATTTAGTTTTCCCTCAAACATTCTTCAACCTTCATCTTGCTTTAACAGTAGAATCTGTTTAGCCCTCTCCGGCAACTTTCCTTCTCTCTGTGGTTTGGCCTGCCTCCATTATTGGATGTTTACAAGGCCAATATATTGCAAATTTATTGCCAAATGAATCTTCAAGCTTTGCAAAATATACAGAATTCCATGGAAACCATGAAAGGGTTATTAGAGAAATACTTAAATATCATTTGAAGCCATTTGCAAGGAAACAGTTAACAATGGGAGAAGAAGAGAAAGTTACCAAGGATGAGGACAGGATAGGAGTTTCAAAAACAAACAATTTAAAAATCAAAGTTTTAAGAGAGATCTTTGCAAAAATTGATTAAATATACATATATGTAAATATTTGCAAAATAATTCTTATTACCATACTGAAAAAAACCAATGTTTTGTGCAGAATATGGTATCATGCAGTAATACAAATTTGTCAGTAAATTACACCAAGAAGAAAACAATGTTCCTTGTCTTTTCTAAGAACTGAATTACGTTTACAATTGTAAACTAAATTCAGTTAAATATTAGATGATATTTTATCATATTTTTATAATTTTTCTTTTATGTTACAAAATAAAGCTCCAGTCAAAATACTTCCTTTATATTTAAAAAGGAAATTATGGTGCCAATTTAATGTTGATTCATTTTAAGTGTCTTTTCACCCTATATTAAACATATTAATTATCCCCAGATGAGAAAGTAAAGTAATATTTAGCCTCCTAGATTAGTGAGAAATAATTTATTTGATAATGGTTTTCACTGCCAAGTTAATGGAAGATACTTTCTTAAGTAACTCAAAACTTGTAAGCAATGGGTAAATAGGCTTTAATGTAACAAGCTCAGATATTTGTTTACATGAAATAATCTACATTAATATAATGGGAAATATAAATTTTTCTTGGGGAAGAATGGATTCAAAGGAAATTTTGTACTTGATTTTAGATATTATAAGAGAATACTACATGAAGCACAGAACAGAAAACTTCACTGTCTTTCTACTCTCATTTCATCCATTCAGGCAACCAGCAGTTATGCCACCATTTTCTGAGGAAAAAAACAAACAAACATGAAAGTAGGAGGGAGAGTCCCACCTCTGTTCTAGATGGAGGAGATAAGCCAGTGTTGTTTAATGCTTGTGCCATGAAATGTGCAAGATGTCAGAAGGGATTGGTGGTGATTAATTACACGGTCATTGCTTCAGGGAGAGAGGAAAAAAGAGGATGGGGCCATCAGATGGGAGATAACTAAAACAGGGGACTCTGGTAGTTCATGGCGAAGCAGAATTATTTATACATTGGCTACCACAGCAAGATTATTGCTCTTTAGAGTTCCTGGGTAGTTTTAGAATTATTCTTGGGTATTCCATAAAGGAGTTCTATTCTTAGGGAAGAGTATCCAAAAAAGATGTTCTCCAAAGGAATCCTTTATTGAGAAATCTTAATGTAAGATCAATGGAAATTCAAGAAACTCTGAGAGGTAGCACCCTATAATGAACAAATGTGATACTGTGTATCTATACATCCATATCATAGATTCACTTCCATTTTAATGAAAAGATCTTGTTTAGATAAAACAAAGAGGATGGAGCACATGAGTGATTTCGAATGACTTTTAGCCACAGAATTCTTCTCACTTTTCCCTTCTTCCCTTTCCCTTCTCTTCCCTTCCTTTCCCTTCCCTTCCCTTCCTTTCTCTTCCCTTCTCTTCCCTGTCCCCCTCTTCTCCTCCTTTCCTTTCTTCCACAGTCTTTCTGCAACTCTCTCTCTCTCTCTCTCAAAGCTTACAAGAAAGGTCAATATATAAAACATATATAGATAACCCCCATATAACAGGGCACTTCTATAAAATGGTTTCACTCTAACATGGTTTGAGGATTGTGGGAAACCCTCGTACAACATGGCATCCTAGAACATGAGTTCACTCTAACATGGTTTGAGCATTAGAGAAATCCCTGAACAACACGGGGTGTAATAAGAGCTTTAAAGAGCAAAAAATATCTCATTCGAAATTAGGGAAATCCTCGAATAACACAGGAGGTAATAAAAACTTTTAAGAGAAAAAGATATCTCATTTGAAATTCTTTGTTTGAGCGTGGATGTTGTTTCAGATTTGACTGCAGAATTTTAAAATTTATTAGAATTTTAAATCCATTTTGTTCCTGAAGTATTAAATTCAGAGCCTGAAGATATCTTGTCAAAAAGAAAACGCCTTCGGTTAATAGTGCTGAGTAGTGATAATGAAGAAAACATTATTTAATACATATAACCGTTTCTCAAAAATAAGACCTATCCGAACAATCAGCTCTAATGTGTCTTTTGGAGCAAAAATTAATATAAGACCCAGTATTATATTATATTACATTATATTATATTATATTATATTATATTATACCAGGTCTTATATTATATTATATAAGACCTGGTCTTACAGTAAAATAAGACGGGGTCTTATATTAATTTTTACTTCAAAAGGTGTATTAGAGCTGATTGGCTAGGTCTTATTTTCAGGGAAACATGGTAATATGTTATACTTTTGGTGAAAGTTACTTTAATAAAGATATTTCTCTTAATTATAAAAATATAATAGTATGTTTTTTTTAATGTTTGGAAATGAATCCCCTTTTTTGTACTAGTTCTTTGTTTCATATAACATGGATTTGCATAACACGACATTTTTTAGGAACCTAACAACCGTGTCATATGGAGGTTACCTGTACAAGTTGACAGCTGTAGTCGAAACAAAGGTTCCAGAACCAGTTCCACTTAAAGGTTCCACTTAACCTCTCCACAGCTGTTGGCAGCTGTGTTTCTTCTATGGAACCCCAAGAGCTGAACTGAAAATAATTTGAAGCCACTGGACGATTTTTGGTGTTCTATCAGTTTAGAATCCACAATACACTAATCAGATTGTTGTTTATGGCACTGTACTGTCATATTTTATAGTATCTATTCATATCTATTCATATCATAGTGCTTGCCTTTCTCTTAGAAATTTCTTCCTGTGGTGGATTATAATGGTCATATTTGTACTACATGGCTCATCAGTGTTTATTGTTATCAATTAAATGAGAAGAAACAACTGACTTAAGAAAAGCTAATCAGGTTTATCTTGTAGGAATGTACACATGGATTAAAGATGCTACTTTGATCTGGACTAGTCAATTGAACGGATGTATAAAAAGAGCTGTGATGTGAACATTTTTGACTATGGGAAATTCCAAAAGCTGGAGGAAAGGAGGGAGAGAGAGGAGAATAATATGCAAATGAAGACACAGGTGAGATCTTAGTCCTGCCTCATTTACTAATGACTTTTGATTTCCACGTTCCATTTCTTTGTAAGTTTAGAGTGCCTTGTGTTTTGTGATATTTTCTTGTATGTTTCAAATACATACATACATACAGATATAGATATGAATTTTTCTTCCCATTGAAATAAATTTGTTTTACTTGAAATCAAGGGAACTGTAATGGACATGCAGGCTTATGAAAGAAAAAGTGCCCATGGAAATTAGTCTAAAGCATTTGTTATACATTTCAGTATGTATAGAGAATCTTTAAAATGTGCCTATCCTTTGATTTATATATATTCTACTTCCAAGGATATCCCTTAAAATGAATGAACTAAGAATAGAAATATTTTTGTACAGATAATTTCATATAGCATTATTTACAACAGAAATGGAAACAAGTTAAACATCCAACAGCAGACTAAGAGTTAATAAAGAATGGTATAGTCATATTGTGAACAACTGTGTGACCATTTCAAATGTATTTTAAGAATGTTTCATAGGCTGTCACATTACACAATTCCAGGAAGTGTGCCATAGTCTATATGAATGATATCCTTTAGATTTGTGCAGTGCCAGCCTACACTTGTGAATACAATACCCTGGTTCAATGACATATTAAACATTAAATTAGATTTAACATTATATTACTGTTAAATAAAAAAGTAGTACTCACACAAAACTGTATCTTTGATATACTCCCAAATATATGATTTATAGATTTCAATGAATATATGTATAATTTTCATTTACAAAGATTATAGGAAAATATGTCAAATTGTAACAAATTATCTCTGGGTGTTGGAATTATGAGTGATTTAGGAACTTTTTTGTATGTTTTATTTTTTTCTATAATAAGCACACATTGCTGGAATCAGAAAAAAAATGATAATTATAATGCTCCTATCTATTCACCTGTTAAAATAAACACCAAACACTGAGTTCACTAATAACCAAATCTTTTATGTCACTCCATACCTAAAGTATTCAGTTATTACCTTCATGGCAGTTCTGTAGCTATGCTTCAAATTGACACTCGGTTATTACATTTTCTTTTATTATTCAGTACTATTTGAGAGAGACTTTAAGTTATGGATTTCTACACTGGGCACTGTTCTCTACTAAGGATCTGACCAAACTTGAAGATACTGAGTAGTAACTTCGTGTTTATTACAGACAATGATTCTGTTGGCATGATATATAATTCTTATTTCACAATTTCCTAAACGATAGAAAAGACAGAATTCTCCTGGGATTTTTCCAAGTCAATAATTGGCTTTGCTTTTTCTGGACTATAAATGGCTTTAACCTCTAGATGTACTGATTTTCTCATTTGCAAACTGATTATGTGTAAGCCTGCCTAAATGGCCTCTGGGGATATGGTAAAGATTGGTGTAATTTAGACTAATAGAAAATATTAGACTCAACTATGGCATAAACAGGTAAACAAATATATGAAATGCTTTACAGAAAGCATATTAAAGGAATCTGGGGACACTTGATTAAATAGTGACAATAGAAAAGTTTCATTATAGGCAAAACCTTAGTCCACACATTGAATACATGTCTTTATTTAGCACAATATAATTTCCCAATGAGTTTCAAAGGACTACAAGTAACCTAATATATAAGAACTTAAACTGTGTAATAGCATGTCACTCCCTCTTATACTTGCTAGAAGTCAGGGTTCTTTGGAAAAGACAATACTGCTGGGAAAAATTGAAGCAACAGGAAAAGTAAATATGAGATGAATTGACTCCATAAAAGAAGCCACAGGCAGGAGTCTACAGGAGCTGAGCAGTGCTGTTGAGGACAGGACATTGTGGGCATCACTTTTTCACAGGGTCGCCAGGAGTCTAACCAAGTCAATGACACTTAAGATCACACACGATCTTTGATAAGGTCTGTGGCCTGAAGCTAGCCAATTGATTAGAACATAATAATAACAGGCAAGTGGTCACTAACATCGGTCCACACCCAAACACCATGCCTTCAAAAGCATGCATTCCTATTGCTAATTTGGTCTGTCACCTTTAAGATGAATGCTATTAACTAAAGAAATAGTAACCATTTATTATTGAGCTCCAGTTCTGTGTGCCTACTCGTGGTTTCAGTGCTCTACATACATTATTTCTAATCCCCAGAAAACTCTTTGAGTACGTTTTGTCTTCATTATACAGAAGAGGAAACTGAATCACAGAGATTTTAAATGATTTGCCCAGGGCCACTCTGTTAGTTGAGGTTGACCCAGCATGCAACTCAAGGTTTTGAAGCACAGACTGTTCTCTTTACACTATGCTTTGATGATTCCTTCCTGTATCTAAGATTATAAGAATGAGAACCTCAGTATTAACGAAAATCAGTGTCCTATCTAGAAAACAACTTACAGGTCATTAATAGCTTTATCTCTGTTTGAGGACAATATATTATACAGTATTTCTTTCCAATATTTTTTTAAATTAGTTTCAGGGTGAAATAAGTCAGAAGGAGAAGATAAATACCATATGATCTCATTTATATATAGAATCTAAAGACTAGAATAAATGAACGAACTAATCAGAAACAGTCTCAGAGACAGAGAGAAAAACTGAGGGTTGCTAGATGGGACGGGGGTGGGGACAACAGAGAAGGTGAGGGGATTAGAAAGCACAATCGGTAATCACAAGATGGCCACAGGGATATCAAAGACAATTTGGGGAATATAATCAATAATGTTGTAAAGATTTTGTAGGGTATCCAATGGACACTTGTCTTATTAGGGAGACCGCTTCATGGATGGTGTAGGTGCCTGACCACTGCAGTGTACACCGGAAGCTGAAGCTGAATAATAATGAATGTCTACCTAATAATTTTTGAGAATTATTATCTTTCAAGTGGTTTGTATTAATTATTTATTGCTGTATAACAACAAATTACTCCAAAACATAGCAGCTTAAAAAGAAAATTAGAATCTTCTAGTTTCTGTGCATCAGAAATCTAAGCATGGTTTAACTGCCTGCCTCTGGCTCCAGGTCTCTCATAAGGTTGCAATCAAGCCACCAACTTGAGGCTGTGGTCTTATCTGAAGGCTCAGTTGGTTTGGGGATTAGGGAGATCTGCTTCTAGTCTCACTTATGGGGTCCTTCACCAGGTGTACTGCATGCCATGTAGCTGGTTCCATTAAGGGTAAATGATCCAAGGGAGAACAAGAGAATGTGTACGTGGCTTGCCATGTTTGCATGTGCTGGATTGCAAACCTTTTATTTTTCCTGAATAACTCATTTGCCGAATGAGAGAGAGAGAGAGAGAGAGAGGGAAAGAAAGAGAGAGAGAGAGAGAGAGAGAGAGAGAGAGAGAGAGAGAGAGGGAAAGAGAGAGAGAGAGAAAGAGAGAGAGAGAGAGAGAGAGAGAGAGAGAGAGAGAGAGAAAACCAAAGACCAAAGATACAATCTTTTATAACTTAATCTGAGAAATTGGATCTCATCTCTTCAGCCGTATTCTATTAATTAAAAGTCAATCAATAAATCCCCTTTATACTTAAGGAGAGGAGATTGCATCTTATACCAGAAGAGGAGGATCACTGAAGAAGATCTTACAAACTGCTTATCCCATGATTTAATATTATTGTTCTGAAAATAGAAGATTATAATATATACTTTTATGTTTTCTACAACTATAGAATTGTTATAGTCCGGACTCTAGTATCAATTACCAGAATGCTAACTTAATGTAGCTTAAACAAAAATAGAAACTTATTGATTCAGGTAACTCAAACATCTGGCATTGAGTGTTTGCATAGCAGTAGGATTCTGTTTGTCTCTTCTTTCCTTGGCCTTACTTTCCTGTTTCTTTATTTTCTGGCAGACTCATTACATATGTGTAAAGATTAATTTTGGCAACCCCAGGGGAACATAATTTAGAGTGGCCATCTCTTTGTAGAGTCCCAACAAAGGCTTCATTTGGTCCTATGCTCATTTCCGGAAAGAAAGGTAAAGTCTTTCAGTAGTTAGGACTACGGCAAGTGCCATCCCTGATGTGGGGTGTAAATACCCCTACATGAATCATATGAGTCAACTGTTTTAGGGAAATTTGGTTCCAATAAGGAAAAGGTTTCGGGAAGGAGAGGTAACAGTATGACAAGACAAAAATAAATAAAATAAAATAAAATAAATATATTATGTATGTAATATATATTATGTATATATGTATATAAATATGTAAATAAAAACCATCACAATGTTATAAACTGAATTGTGCCCCTCTGCCCCAATTTATATGTTGTGGGGACAGAGCCCCAGAAAGCAGTTTCCAGGCTCTCGGCCTCATGTGGAAAGGTGCTGGCTCAGGTAGTAAATGGCCATCAGCTGTGGCTGGTTGGCCGTCAGCTGTAGCCATTGAGCCATTGGCCACTAATATAACTGCTGCGGCTATGGAGGAAAGAGGAGGAGAGAGGAGGAGAGAGGAGGAGACTGAAGGAGAGTGGAGGAGAGTGGAGGAGAGTCGGTCGGTTGGCAGCAAAGCGGACAGCAGGTTGCATGTCGTGTAAACCCAGTGAGACCATAGGGGTATGACTTCCCTACCTATGGCTCTGTCGGTGTTCCTTTTTGGCCTAGCCATGTCCTGCGTTCTTGTGTGGGGAGCGGGACCAGAGACCCCGCCGGACACCCCGTGTGACATATGTTGAAACCCCACACCCAATAACTGTATTTAAAGATAGGGTTTTTATGGAGGTAATTAAAGTTAAATGAGGTCATAAAAGGGGAACCCTAATTCCATAGGATCTTAAAAATTACAGCTGATTAGCCTTGGGGACTTACAAGAATATTTTTCTACTCTACATAAAAACCTGATGTGTTCAGTATTGTGTTAGTTTTCTAGGTCTACCATAACAAATTACCGCTGAGTGGCGGAAAGTAACAGAAATTTATTCTCTCATAGTTCAGGAAGCAAGAAATCCTAAGTCAAGGTGATGGTAGAGTTGGTGCCTTGTGGAGACTCTGGGAGACTCTTTTCCATCCCTCTCTCCTAGCTTTTGGTGATTTCTGGCCATCCTGGGTGTTCCTTGACTTGTGGCTGCATCACTTGAACTTCTGCCTCCGTTATCCATTCTTCCCTGTCTGTGTCTCTGTAGGTCTTGACCTCTTCTTACAATGACATTAGTCATTGGAGTTAGGGTCCACCATAATCCAATATGACTTCATCTTAACTAATTAAATTTCGCGAAGACCCTATTTTAAAGTAGGGTCATATTTTAATAAAGTAGGACCAGGTAGACATAACTTTGGGGGGGATGTTATTCAACCCACTGCAAGTATGCACATAACCCTTCTCTCCATTTAAACCTTAATACATTTTTTAAACAAGCCATTTTATTTGTATCTCCTAGAACAGAAAAACAGTGCTATTCATATATAGGTAATTGCAAACAACCTGTTAAATTGGATGGAATAGAAATTACAGAAAATTCCTCAGAGGGTAAGAAAAGATTTTTTTCAATAAAATTATCTATATAGAGTTCAAATATATGACTCAAAGGTTCCTTATATCAGCGTAATTTGTAATAATATCAGAAAATAAATCTTATTAACTTTACTGAATTTTAATAAAACCTATCACGTAAGATAAAAAAGTCTTTGATGCAGAATAATATTGAATGTCAAATATAATTAATTGAATATGGACACGGGATGTAAAGTACAGCATGGGAATATAGTCAATGGTATAGTAACAGCTATATACGCTGTCAGAGGGGTAGTAGACTTGGCGGGGTTATCACTTTGTGCAGGTTGTGTTTAATCATTATGTTGTTTTGTACATGTGAAACTAATATGAAAAAATTAAATTAAAAAATTATAACTAAGTATATTCACTTTCTAGGGCTGCTGTAACGAATTGTCACAAACAAGGTAACTTAAAACAAAGGAAATTTATTCTCTCACAATTCTGGAGGCTTGAAGTCCAAAATCAAGGTGCCAGCAGGACTGTGGTGTCTCAGGCTGCAGGGAAGGATCTTTCCTTGCTTCTTCCTAGTGGTTAGTACTTGCCGCAATCCTTGGCATTCTTTGGCTTATAGATGCCAAAGACTCCAACCTATGCCTTTGTCATCACATGTCATTCTCCCTATGTCTTCTGTGCCCTCATACGGTATTTTCTTTGTGTGGCTGTATCCAAATTTCCCTCATCTTATAGGGAAACGAGTCAGGTCCTAATTTGGTATGTGCACATTTTAACTTGATTAGATCTGCAAAGACTCTATTTCCAAGTAAAGCCATATTCACAGGTACCAGGGGAGGACTTCAACATATCTTATTGGAGACCACAATTTAACCTAAAATACTAGGTGTTAGGATTTGCTTTGAAAAAAATTGCATTAACAATGGGAAGAACTTTCTTCCAGTTCCCAGTATTTCATTGTTTGGTTCCTATGAGTAAACAAGAATAATTTATAAAAGGAAAGTTAAAAAAATTCATAATTTGGATAGGTCTCCCACTTTGCTAGTCCAGTATTTTCTGAATAAATCTCATATTATCATTGGTTTCTTATTAGAAATGTGCTATCTACATAAACTGTTAAAACCTATTTACTGACTTTCTAATTCATACTTATAAATGACCTTTTCGTCTACTAATACACAGCCTGTAACTCAAGTTAGGTGTTCCATGCTTAATATCACTTCACTGTGCTAAAGAAACCTGTTTAAACAAATCACAAGGCTGTGACACAGGACAGAGCACCAAGGCAAAAACATTTTTAGCTTCTTCCATTTAGAACCGTGCTGGTATTTACAAATGCGGGCAAACCACAGGTTGCGTCAAGTGTTTAGATTGTCATTCGTCAACAAACCTTCCCAATCATATTCCAGATAAGAGCTCTGAAGTTTCAGTTTTCAAAGTGACAGTGCACCTGCATATGGAATTTTCTGCCTGGTCTGGCAGCTGGTCTAGAATTGAGGTTTCATGTTTTGTTATTTTTCCTTCATCAAGACCAATAGTTTCTAATTATATTTTTCCCCGCTCTGTAAATTTGGGTTAAAGTTTCAGCATATTAAATTAAAACATGTTTATTTTTTCATTTAAAATATCCAGAGCTGGTTTAAAAATGTTTGCATAAAAATGGAACAAGTAGATATTACATAATGATATGATTACTGTATTTCTTATATTCTCTTATTTCCCCACTTGCTTAGCCTGAGTACCCTAGGAAAGGTCTGAGCTAAAACACACACACGATGGTTCTTTGGTGGGGGTTGGGTGGCTATGTGCAAGGGCCGTGAAAGCAAAGGAAAGAAGGAAATGAGGCAGGAAAAGGGAGTGAAAATAAATCCAGCTGTCTGTGATTTCACAAGAAAATGTGGTCAGTTGTTTAGTCATATGGGATATCTCTGGACATGCTTCATGAATCACTACATCTGGAAGCTATCTCTTAGGTAGGGATGGGATTGGGGTAAAAGAAAGAGTAATTTATCTGATGGTTCCACTGTCTCTCACTGGTCAAGTCCATCCCAGGGGCTATGAACTCCCCAACACTCTTGGCTTGTGTTACCCCGCTTTTCCACACAGTCGACAGAGAAGCACAGCTTCCACAGTTTCAACTTGGCCAGTGGTTAGGGACAGTGACCTCTACTTACAAGCTGGGGGTTTCTGGATCTGTAGTGATAATGACAGTAGTTGGACTTTATCACCCCAAAAATGTGTGAGTCTAAGCTAGGGCTGTTTAAGCCAAGACTAAAGGCAGGTAGTTGATAAAGTTCTAGAGAGAAGTCAGAGGTACCTGTAAAGTCAGAGGGACATTACAGAACTTGGTCTGATGAACCAATACAACTATGAATATTCTAATCTGTAAAAAAAATCACCGATTTTCATAGCTAGATTGATCTTTGAAAATCACTTATTATAAATGGGACTTTAAACATATGAGGAGATATTTCCATTTTCATTTAAGATGAAGTAATAGAGACTGGCTTTATCCCCCCTTCAGAAACAATTCCCCTCAAAAAGGACAAAAT
This sequence comes from Rhinolophus ferrumequinum, assembly GCF_004115265.2. Lineage (NCBI taxonomy): Eukaryota > Metazoa > Chordata > Mammalia > Chiroptera > Rhinolophidae > Rhinolophus > Rhinolophus ferrumequinum. Next base: position 85,842,406 of record NC_046285.1, read on the forward strand.
ATATAAAACAAGTTTTCAAGACACTAGACATCAGACAATGAAGGATAGTGATACCTGTGAAATAGGAAACAAATAAGATGAAAACAATAAATACTGACCCTGAATTCCTTAAGAGTTTTCAGGCCAAGGGTGAGAAATGCAGTAGGAACCAGTAGACTCCCTGTATAAGGAGATGGAGATGCGGGTATGGGTAGACCAAGGTAGCTAGAGTTTGCAGGACTGAATACCAAAGAGCAGAGAGCAACAGAGAGAGAGAGAGTTCCAGAAATCTCGCCAAAATATCCCTTGAGTATGCAGCTGAATATTGACTAACATATGCATGCAAAAAGGCTATCCCAGGCTGAGGAAAGCACCACCTGATAGTATGAACAGTAACAGTGCCCTGGACATAAGTAGGTCTGACAATAGTTTGTGAACTTGTACCAATGTTGCTAATATTTGTTGGTATCAGAGAGATTATTCATTATGAATTTGTACCAACTGGACAAACAGTTAACCAGGTTTACTATTTGGAAGTGCTGAAAAGGCTGCGTGAAAAAGTTAGGTGACCTGAACTTTTCACCAACAATTCATGGCTCGTGCATCACAACAATGCACCAGCTCACACAGCACGGTCTGTGAGGGAGTTTTTAGCCAGTGAACAAATAACTGGATTGGAACACCCTCCCTACTCACCTGATCTGGTCCCCAATGACTTCTTTCTTTACCCGAAGATAAAGGAAATATTGAAAGGAAGACATTTTGATGACATTCAGGGCATCAAGGATAATATGACGACAGCGCTGATGGCTTTTGCAGAGAAAGGTCCAAAATTGCTTTAAGGGTAGACTAGGCACTGACATTGGTACATAGTTTCCCAAAGGGAGTACTTCAAAGGTGACTGTAGTGATTATTCAGCAGTGAGGTATATAGCACTTTTCCTAGGATGAGTTTGCAAACTTAATTGTCAGACCTTCGTGCACAGGACTAGGAGAAATGCCTCCTACCACCAGCCAAATTATAAAACCTCATGATTCAAAATACAGTGGGTAGAGTACAAAAAAAGAGACTTGCCTGATTAGTGGGAGTATTTAGTCTTGACTAAGCATTACTCTGATTCTGCCTAACAAATTATAAAAACAAGACCCAAAAGGAACAAATAATTTGCAAGTAACTTAACTGCATAATGGAACATAGCTCAGAATATTTGCATGAAAACAAAACTATCCAGAACTCAATAAAGTAAAATTTACAATGACTGACAAAAAACAAAACTGAAAACATTACAGACTTGCAAAGAGGTAAGAAAATATGAGACTCATTGAGGAGAAAAAAGCAATAAATTGAAACAGATCTAGAACCAATATAGATGTTAAAATTAGCAAATGAGGACCTGAATACTGGTATTATAACTATATTACATACGCGTATGTTCAAAAAGTTAAGTAGAGACATGGACAATATAAAAATCAATCAATTTGAACTAGATATAAAAACTCCAGTGTGTGAGATGAAAAATACTTTGGATGAGATTAAGCAAATTAGAAATTGTGGAAGGAAATATTAAAGAACTTGAAGACATAGCAAAGAAACTCTCTAAATTAAAAAGATAATAATAAAATTATAAAGGATTAGTGATCTTTGGGACAGTTTATTAGGTCTGCTAAAATGTAATTGGAGTCTCTGAAGAAGATTCCATTGTTTGAATAAAAAAATGAAATTTTTTCAGAACTCTCAGATGCAAGTTCAGTGATCCCCCAAGCAAAGCAACATGAAGAAGAAAACTATACCAAGACACATCATAATCCAACAGTTTAAGACCAGTGATGAACAATATAAGAATCTTAAAAGCAGCCAGAGAAGAACACATTATATAGAGAAACAAAGATAAGGATGCAGCAGACTTCTGTAAAATAATAATAAATAAAAAGAGTGCAACTGAGAAGATAATAGAGCATCATTTTTAAATATTGAAAGAACAAAATACTTTCAAACAATAATTCTATACCCAGCAACATTTTTCAAAAAGTAAAGTGAAACAGAAACTTTGTGTAACATATATAAGAGAAATCATCAGAAGCAGACCTGCCCTATAAAAAATGTTACAGACCATCCTTCAAACAGGAAAAAAATGATACCAGATGGAGATATGAATCTATAAAATGAATTAAAAGCTTTGGAAATAGCAACTATATGAGTACATACATATGATTTTTATTTTTTATTATTTAAATATATAAAAAGTACAGTTGACTGTTGAAATAAAAATAATGGTAATGTATTGTGGGATTTACATCATATCTAAAAGTAAAATGTGTGACAACAATAGCACGGTGCTAGGATGGAGAGAAATGAAAATATTGCAAGGTTATTATTGTAAGGTTAAGGAATAAGTATGATGTCACATGAAATCAGGTGATAAGTGAAGATGTTCCCTCTAAAGCCTCAAGAAATCACTAAAGTAACAAAACAGTTGTAGCTGATAAGCAAAGAAAGGAGATAAAATGGATCATAAAATAACATTTAACTAATTCAAAAGACAGCAGAAAAAAGAGAAAAATGAAATAACAGATGGGAAAAATAGAGAGCAAACAGCAAGATGGTAAATTTAAATGTAATCATAAAAATAATCAGATTAAATGTAAATGGTTAAATACTCAAGCAAGAGGTAAATGTCCAATTGGATAAAAAAGAGTAAGATCCTCATATGTACTTCCTACAAAAAAATATAGTTCAATAAGAAAGACAAAATTATGTTAAAAGAAAAAGATTGAAAAAGATATACCATGCTAATACTAATTGGAAAAAGCTAGAATATCTCTATGAGCATTAGGCAAAGTAGATTTCTGAGTAATACTATTACCAGGTATTAAAATGTTCATTTCATAATAACAAAGGGGTCAATTCAAGAGAATGCTGTAACAGTCCTTACCTGATAGACTCTAAAAATGAATCACTAGAATTGTTAAATGAATTTAGCAAGGTTGTAGGATACAAGATAATACACACTACCTACTTCTGTAAGCTAGCAATTGAGAAAACAATACATTTACAATGGCGTAAAAAATATGTGATACTTAGGTATAAACCCAGAAAAAGATGTTCATGACCCCTACACTGAAAACTATACAACATTGCTAAGAGAAATTGAAGAATTTCTAAATAAATGAAGATAAAATACTGTCATGGTTTTGAAGACTTAATTTTAAGATAGAAATTCTCCCCCAGTTGAGTTATATATCATATATTACACATACACATATATACTTAATGCAATCCCAATTAAAAATCCCAACAGGCTTTGTGTGTGTGTGTGTGTGTGTGTGTGTGTGTATAAAAATTGACAAAGTTATTCTAAAATTCATCATGAAATACAAAAAACTAAAACTGTCAAAATGATTTGAAAAAGAAAAACAAACTTAGAGAACTTGATTTTAAAATATTATAAAGCTAGTAATAAAAGTGATATTGGCATAAATGTAGACAAATAGATCAATGAAATAGAATAGATAACGTAGAAATAGACTCATATAGGATTTTTGGTTTTAACAATGGTTAAAAGGCAATTCAATGCAGAAAGAATAGTTTTTTCAAAACTGTTGTTAAAACAATTGGATATTTATATGCAGTATAAATCTATACCTTGCACCATATAAAAATTAGCACATAATGGATGATAGACCAAAAAGTAAAACCTAAAATTATAAAGCTTGTAGAAGTAAACATAAAGGAAAATATTTGTGACCTTGAGTTAAGTAATATTGACTGACCACAAGCAAGTTTCATAAATAAGTTGAACTTCATCAAAATTTAAATTTGTTCTTTAAAGGACACAGTTAAGACAATGTAAAAATGAGCCATAGAATGGAAAAGAAATCAAATATCTGATAAAGGACTTATACCCTAGATTTATTAAGAACTCTCAAAATTCAATAGTAAGAGATAAAACCATCAAAACAAAATTAAGGCAAAAGATATGAAAAGACACTTGACCAAAGAAAATATTCCTATGGCAAATAAGTCTTTAAAAAGATGTTCAACATCATGAATCAATAGAGAAATGAAATTAAAATGACAATGAGATACTGTTAGAATGGCTAAAATTAAAAAGATTGACGATATCACATATTGGCAATGAAGCAGAGAAAATGGAAATCTCATGAGCTGCTTCTGGGAATGTAAAATGATACAAATACTTTGAGAGAATTTGGTGGTTTCTCAATATATTTAACATAAACCTAAATATAATCCAGTCACCTTATTCCTTAGCATTTCCCAAGGAAAATGAAAGCATATGTCCATGCGAAGAATTGTACACAAATTCTCGTAACAGCTTTATTTATAATATCTCAAACTAGAAATAACCCAAATGTCTATCAACAGGTGAAGGGATTAAGAAACTGTGGTATGTCTATACAATGAAGTACTTTTCAGCAATAAAAATAAACAGCTGATAAAGCTACAAAATGGATAAATCTCAAAATCTCTATGCTGAGTAGTAGAATCGAGACAAGAAAGACTACACAAATTATAATTTCAGTGATATAAAATTCTAGAAAATGCAAACCAATCTATAGCAATAGAAAGCCTATCAGTGTTTGCCGCAGATGGAAAAATTGGGTGGGAATGATTACGACTCCTTTGGGGTTTTGGGTATGTTCATTATCTTGATTGTGGTGATGGTTCATAATATGTACATAAGTCAAAACTAATCAAGTTGTACACTTTGAATAAGTACAGTACATTGCGTGCTGTTTAAGAAGAACAAATATCTCACAGAGAGCTATAGATAGAGCTGGTAAAGTCAAATTTTCTTTTTCCCACTAATGCATTTCCTTTATTCTTTAAAGTGTTTTAAATAACATAGATTATTAGATCTAATGTAATGCCTACGTGTGATCTATAACACTTTAAAGTTCTGTTTTCTTCCAAACTTTAAGAAGTACAACTGCAGTTGTTACTCATGTGGTCCTTGAAAGGCTTGGCATCCCAATGCTGAAAGGGCCACTGTAGTCCGTGGAGCTGCGTCTCACGGACTCCCTTGCAACAAAAGATATGGGACAGCAATTCATAAAATACTCTATTCACCTAGTGATCCTCACTTCACCTAGTGTTTGGAGTTTCTCAAGCTTTATCCTGCATTAGAATCACGTGGAAGCTCGTTAAACACATTGCTGCACCCCATTCCCAGTTTCTAACTGAGTAGTTCTGAAAATGGGTTAAAAATTCACATCTCTACAAGTTTACAGGTGATGCTGATGCTGTTGCGTAAACAATCACCCTTTGAGAACCGCTATGACAAATGTCACAGATTGAAATAAAAAGAAGCAATTCATGCAGTTGAATTTACTCAGCAGCGAGGTTTGGATTCACCTGTGCCCAGGTAGCAGAGAGCAAGCTAGCATCTGAACAGCCCAGTAGGGACATCCCTGCCAGATGCTCATCTCTCCCTTCCTGTTTCCTTGATCTATTCAGCTCAAAGCAAACCTGTTCTGTAGGTGTAGGAGTCACAACTCTGTTTACTTTTCAAATTTAAAACGTCTAATGTCTGCATGAGAATCCTCATAGAACCCATGTAGATCACTGTTCATTTATAAGTTCAGTCAGGTATTTTAAGTGCCTACTCTGTGTCACACCCTGTGTTAGGCACTGGGGATTCAACGGTGAGTGAATCAGATATGGCCGGGCTTTACCTCCTGGAGTTTTCTGTTTGTTGGGAAAATTGTCATTATACCAATAATCATCAAATAATAAAGCACAATTGTGACAAGTGTACAGAAAGAGATCTAAAAATATTCCTGATGATCAGCACAAGTATAACATTCATATTTTTGAAGAAAAATATGTATTTCTATTACTCCATTGGATTTGTATACACCTACAACTCCAATGACAATTTCTGATACAATTTGCACAAGACGATCCTATTGAGTATGGCGTTCTGTTTTCCATTTAAGCTTTCACTGCTTTTGGTTTTTACCTCTGAATTTGTGTCTTTCTCTTGTAAGTTAATTTAATTCCTACCTTTTGTGACTTTTTTATTTTTAGAAATCATGGTGCCAGTTTATTCAATGTTTATCTTAACTTTGTCTGATTTTGTCTCAACCAAAATAGATCTCTTGTTTAATTTGCTATTGTACCTTTGGAGAAGAGTCATATTTTTCTGCAGTTCATTAAATTATCACTTCCTTTGCAAGACAAATGCTTCATGATCTTGATGTGGGTGATCAATAAATACATTTTCTCTGTTTCCCAAAAGTCCTTTTCTTTATTCTTTCATGCACGGTAAGCTTGTGAAATTCATCAATGATAAATCTCAAACTTTTCTTCAAACTTGAAGTTTATGAATATCACAATGTTTGTACAGGCTCCTGGCTTTCAGGTAAATGCTATTTCCAGAGAGAATAACATGTTTCCTCATCTTATCATCTCACAACCTTTTTAACTTTCATGAAAAGTTCCCCTGCACTGCAATTTTCACATGGAAAGGAAGTTTTCAATCCCTTTGTGAGGGTTACTGTGAAAATAAAGATGAGCACAGAGAATCAATGAGCTCTGAGAGGTAGGAGTTGAACGATGGACTAAGTGGGTGCTTTCTCCCTTTTCTCATGTCTTGATTAGAACATTACACCCTGAGAGCTGAGAAGGCTAAACTCTCAGGGCTCAAAGTTGTGACAAAATATTGGCTGGGATATTTAAGGCTGGGCTCCATCACTAGCTACGTGACTCACTGTCTCACTCAGAATACGTGAGATTCAAAGTTATGCTGGAACCATACTTCAAATAACTCCAGACTGTGAATGCCAGGGTTGCTTGGGAATTGTTCATTCTGACTTTCAGCATTCACAAAATATTTATTCAACAAATTACAAGATTATGGCTGGATGAACACAAAGCCTTTATACTTCTTGCTCCTTTACTTTGCCAGGCTGCATAAAATCATGGGCTCTAAGATCCTATGACGTTATTTCCCACTTACACATTATTTCTCTGATAGGTACTTACTTCACCATCTTAGATCCTCATCCCATTCATGTATTTAAGCATTTTTGAAATTTACCATGAGCTATGCACTTTGCCTACCTCTTGATAAGACAGGCTCTACTCGCTCAAAGAGATTAAGTGTAGTTGAGTAGAAAGAAACACTAACAGACTATTATGATAAAATATGAAGAGTGGTATATTACAGGGAAGCCCCAAAAGGTAAAGAACAAAGAAAGACACATCAGTTTTCCTCTTATTATAATGTTTAATCTAGTAACTTTTCTCATGGATTTTCTCCTCTCTCTGAACTCCTCTCTCCGTGAAATAACATTTTGAACATGTCCAGCCTGAGTCAGCAATTACCACCCTGCGTCTGGTGTTTCAGTCCCCACTGCAGCTTTCACAATAAGCAGATCTTCCTCCTGCCTGTTCTCATTTGAGCTATTATGGTTCCTATCAGGGCATCCATGTGAAAATTAATTAGTGGTGATAGACTTGAAATAGAATTTAGTCATGGGAAAAATGTCTGTTTTACATTAAAATTTCGCATGAAATAAATAGTTGCTAGGGGACTACACGGTGTGATTCATATTCTGCAAATGATATAGCTGTAAAAAAATTAAAAGTTAGGTTTTATTTAAGTGTTTTCTCATTTTCTCTAATGATGCTAGATTGGGACTTTTAATACTGCAGCAAAACTTAAATCAAAACACACTGACTATTACATTCTAATTTTAGTAGGGAGTTACTGATATTTGAAGTCCCTGCTGAGGACACAGTGGAGTTTGATGCACTGAAATTTGAGGTAGATTTTCTCCCCACTTCCATGGTCTTACATTGTCCCAAGAAGAAATAGAAGCCTGTATTAAATGAAAGAATTTTATGTTTCCAAAGAAGGTAAGAGAGTAATAGAAATAATAGGAACATCTGCCAAGAGAAAGTCATTTTCTCTTTTCCAACCAGATACTGTGCCCCAGCAGGTAGGGACTATCATAACTCTTTGGGCTGGCAACACTTAATTCTCTGTTCTGTACTTGGGAGGCACTCAATAAATATCCATCCATGATTATAAAAACAATGAAGATGAAGTCATTTTATTTTTAAATGAAATTAAATTCTGGGAATATTTTGTAATAAAAGTAAATTTGGTGTTTTCCCCTATTCTATTCTTTGTTCTTTAGGACATTTCATAAGTATAGCTTGCCTATTCAGAATGACACTATATATTGTTCTCAAAAGGCATGAATTTTTTAAGTCTCTTGAGTCATATCGATTTGGACTAAATATGTCTTTAAAACTCTAATTTAATAGTCTCAGAAAATCTTGCCATTATGGAAGTTACTTTGATATGATCCTGTGAGAGTCAGGGGAAAGGTTTGAATTTCTACTTGATTTCTTAACTTCTGTTCAATTTTCTACCCAAGATGTCAAATTCATCTCTTACTTGTGACTCTCTTAGGAAGATATGTAGCTCCATTGGCAGAAGGGAAAGGACTATATTTATAGTTGTCAGTATTTTTATAGCAACAACTTGCTGGATCAACAAAAGATAATACAGATTGAACCATTTGTACTTTTATAGCTATAATTTAATTTTTAAGGAGCAGTATGTAACTTTCCTTTTATGTTTATTTAGCTATCTGAAATGTGGGGTCCCTTTGTTGCCTTTGAATTGTCAGTTATTATAATACTGATTTTCTCCTATGAAAGAAGAAAAAACACATTTTAAGTGTAAAGTCTATGAAAGGAAATGACGGAGTATGAAAAGTATTGTTAAAATAAAGTGCTAAATATCAAGGTTCTTAAAGCAGAGGAGAAAAATTACACTAGTTTCTAATTATACTTTATCAGCAAATTAAAAAATACAAAGAGAGTTGAGAAATTAGAATAAGTCTACATATGAATCAAAATCACTTTCAAAATACATTCTCCTTGCCAGATGATCAAAATACCTATTTTTCTTCTGTATGAAATGTCACCTGTTCTATATAACCTTCCTGAATGGTTGAAATGAAACTGAAAAATCTCTCTATTTTTTCACATCTACTTCAGTCATATCTCCTTATTTTGCATTTTGTAGTTTCTCATGTTCTCTCTTTTAATAATCAGCTTCTTATCCATCTACTTGTATATATCCTTGAGACAATCTTTAAAGAATTTACATACATTATTGTATTACATTGAATACTGCTATTACAGTACGTAATCACCCACTCTGCTTCACAATTTTACTTATCTTCCATAAGAGTGAAGAGAAGACAAATATTTTAAATCGGAAATTACATAACAATTCATTAATAGAAAGTAAGCAAAGATGAAATCTTATAATTTTATTAATCGTTTCATTTCAGAGCAAGTTTGACTAAACTAGTAGGCATATTGAAGATAAAATCTGTTTTGTTTATTTTCTATTGCAAACTTATAAACTCTGTGGAATTTAAAAGATAGTGAACTATAAGTTAAAAATTGAGCCACATTCATGAATTTGCATGTGATCATAAGCAGGTTAACTCTCAGCTATCTTCAGGTGATTTATAAAGAAATGATAAGCCTCTAGAATTTTCTGAAGCTTAAAAGCAATAATCCCTCTAACAGTTTTTTTTTATATTACAAGATAAAATTGATATGCAAGGCTAGACATAATGCCTGATTTCAAACTATTACATAGTTAGTGACATTGCTTAATTAAAGCTATATTTAAGTAAAATTTTATTGCTGCCAAGATGATGGGCATTTTCTTCGTGTGTCAGTAAGGCCACATGTTTTGAATACATTCATTAAGTTTCACATTAACAGTTACCACGTGAAACAGAACAAAGAATTTTCATTTCTAATCTTTATTTAGAATTATTGAGGAGAAAGGTCAACAAACACATCGAAATATAGTGCTTTAGTACCTCAGTATTTTCAGCACAACATAAAATATTAAAGGATTTCTGCAACAAGAACTATAATGGGCATTATGTTCTTAAATTAAGCCACAAAATGCCAGATAAGTCATTTCAGTTGGGTTGCATAAGAGTAAAACATTAAATATACCAGGTAACATTATGGAACTATATTTTCGTATTTAAGTTAAAATCATGTGAGAACATCAATTAAACTTTTAATCCTAAAATTCTAGTAAATAATTTATCATGTGCTATATTCTTCACTCATAATTCTCTTATATCTTTGTATAATTTTTCTTGTAACATATGTTTCATAATTTCTCGTTTTATAATGCATGTCAGTTTTGAGATCCCACTATATTATATGCTTTCCTCCTCCATCTTTCCTGGTATAGTATGCATATTACATTAGCAGGAACACAGTTTTCTCCCTTTGGATCGTCTCTTCAACATCGGTCACTTTAAAATAAGGATTTATCTTCTATAAGACAAGTCATCAGCAAAATAAACAGCTATAACAAATCTATTTGTACACCAACTAATTATACCAGTCCAAATAAAAATAAAAGTCCTTCATAGTTGGACTTGTCCACTGGCAAATAAATGTAAGAAGCTGGCCAAAATATAATTTAATTCCTTTGGGATTGCTATTTAAAGAAAACAAAACAAAAATGTTCAGCTTTAACCAATTTTCTCATATATTCTTCTCCAGGCACATAAATAATAAAAACAATTTATCCCACAGGGATAAATCCATTTCCCCCTCCCCAGCTTCTTCTTCTTTATTGATTAGTGACAAAACAACTAAGTAGCACATTTTTTTTCATATAAATTTGCTAGTATTTCTAAAATGTTCCGTAAAAAATTTTTCACTAGTACATTGAGAAAAATTCCAACTTGGTACAATATAATCCACATAACAAAAAAGTTGGACCTAGAGGGAAAACAATGATCAAACAATTGGTCTCAAAAAAATTTTCAACTTTGATGATATAGCTTATCATATATATTCTACAGTCAAAAGCTACTATATAATCTGAAACATTCTTTTAAGCTTAATTAGGCATTAGAGAGCAATTAAGCCAGCCAGGAGTGAAGGTATACATCCAAAAATGAGGGGAAACACACTGAGGGAAGCTATACTTGCTTAGCAGCTTTTCCCCAATGAAGCATTTGCTATTACTTTCATTTCATACATGGGGCACAGAGTTTAAGCAGAAAGTGTCTGCCCAGAAATTTTGTCAAACTCTTGAAAAGAGGAAATAAAAATGTAATGGCTACCAATGTAAGCCAGACCCAAATTACCCAGATCTAGAGAAAGTGGATTTGTAGCAAAGTGAAGCCAACATTCTTATCCTGAGGCATTTGTCAAGCATTAAACTGCCAGGGAGTAAGAGACTGAGAAACTAAGAAGAAATCAGGCAAAAATGCTAAGGAAAACTTTGAACAGTTTTATAACACTAGACAAACACAAATTGGAAATTGGAGCCTGCATAGAGAGGCAATGGTAATACTCCAAATTTTTAGGAATATGGGCAAAGTGAAAATATTATAGCTCTCACAAAGCTTGGAACCTAGTCTCAAACTATGTCAATCCTGATTACACCAAGGGATTCTGCCCCTACTCTAAGTACTGGGTAGAATAATTAAATCTTTGATAAAGACAATGTCATCCAGAGCTTATCTTGGCAGTCTTTTGTATACAATGTTCAGCATTCAATTAAACAACAACAACAACAAAAACAGACCTACAAGAGAACATAGTAAATGATCAAAAAAAGAAGGAATAGGTTCTAGAAACAGATCAACAGACGATCTAAGTATTTAAATGATAAAACAGAGATTTAAAAATAACTTTAGTTAATATGTTCTATAAAATAGATTACAAGATGGAGAATTTCAATAAAATAGATGACAAGATGGAATGTATATATACATCTATCTATCTATCTATCTATCTATCTATCTATCTATCTATCTATCATCTATCTATCTATCTATTTGAATTGGAGCACCATAACTGAAGAGCATAATGACTGAAATTCCATATTCAATGGGTAAATTGCCAGCAGATTAGATACAAGAAAACAGAAGTGTAGGTCAGTAGAAAATAACCAGACTAAAATACAAAGAGAAAAGAAGGATGAAAATTACAGAAAATAGATTGGGAGACATAGGGGATATTGGAAATGGTGTAACATACTCATAGAAGAAAAAGAGTAGAGAAGGAGAAGGGGACTAGAGCACTAGTTGAGGAGACACTGGCAAAACATTTTCTAAAGCTGAAGAAAAATATCAAGATAAAGTTTTACAAAGCACTCCTACTCCCTAAAATTATAAATACTAAAAACATCACATCTAGGCTCTTTGTAGTAAAAATGATGAAAATAAAGAGAAAAATCTTAAAAGCAGCCTGAGTAAAGAGAAAAACTCACATTAGTTGGGTTTTCAGAATAGCAGCAATTGATTCATTCTCTCGTTTTCTTACATCCTTCTAATGAGAGATTTCTGTTTTAACTCAACCTATGGTTCCTTATCCTAAGAACTTGTGAAATATACAAAAACAAATGAGTAGGGCGAGACAATTTGAATGACAGCGAGTCATATTTCTTTTAAAATCACCTTTAAGACACTTAACTCATCTCACCTTTTCTAGCCTGAACTCTTTTCCCATTTATAATTTTACTTTGAAAATTAGGAGATGACTAATTTACTGATTGATTGTGAATTTTAATTTTGGGGACCAACTTTCTAACTTGATTTACCATTTTCTCATAAGCTTTTCAGAACTTCTTGCAATTATATGTCCTACTGACTCACCCAATAAGCAAACCTTGATATTCTCAAATTCAAAGTGACTATGAAACTTTAATCTTTGTTTTCAGGTTTTCATAATTCCATTATAAACAATTTATAAGGATGTGGGGAATAATTCTTTTACATTTGTGAAGATAGAACTACATATAAGTAAGTATAATTTTTTAAAAAGTGGGAACATTCTTAAAGAATGATAGTTGCCCATCACCCTGGTTTCCTTTAAAACAAATTTGAAAGAGAATAACAAAGAATACTTATCATTCCTTTTGGATTTACATTTTGCTCATTTTTCATTGAGGCAGATTTTCATATAAATAAGAAGGGACAAGATAACTACAATGGTCAATTTAAGAAACAAAAATTGGTGGAAGAATAAACAAAAAAGCAATAGAGGAAAAAATGTAGGAAGTTATGGTAGGAAAAGCAGAAAAGAGACGAAGAGATAGAGAGGAGAGTTATTCAAGGATAATATAAAAGGGAAAGGATCAGATTTAGGCATTCAGATTCAACAAATATTTTTAAGCCTCTATTATGAGCCCACCTGTGTATTGGACTGTGCACAAAATGAAAGGGCCTCTGCTTTCAAGGAACTTATATTCTTATTATAGTATGTCAGTTAAAATTAGTTTTTGTGCATTAAAAAATGATTGAAAAGATTAAAAAATCATATTCTCTAACATAAAATAAAACTGAATATAACTCAGTGCGGGTATGCTGATTTCAGGATCATGACACTGCTTCGCTACCTATATATTTCCTCTACCATCACATAGTAAATGGCTTCCATCTTGAAGGCATTCACTGTTCAAAACAGTTGCTGGGGCACCAGGCTCCATGTCCATTTCTAGGCACGAGCCAGCAAGAAGCGGGAAAAAATAAAAGGGAACTATTACTCCTTAAGGAACTTTTCTGGCAGTCTCTTCTTAACTCATTGGTCAGGACTTAATCACTTGGAAACCTGTAGCTGAAGGAAGATTGGGAAATAAAATATTTTTCTCGGGCATATCACTACTCCAAGTGATACTGGGTTGTTTTTTCCTAAAGTAGAAGGGGAGAATGGATATTACCCAGGGGACCAGTTGGCTCTGTCAGAATAGAAACATGTGAACATGGTTATTTTAATAAAATATTACTCAATATCATATGCCAGTGGAATTATAATTAGCCCAGTGTGGTCTTTGCTTATTATTTTATAGTTATTTGTGTCTTATAGTCCTTAGGCCATGGATATATTTATAACAATGAGAAAAAAATAAAAAGATTCAGGTTGGCTGTTTTCTCTCCTAGCTGGCCTCCGTACGCTTGTTTATCTAAATTCACTTTTATTTTGCTCCATTCCCTAAGTACATACTTTTTTTTTTTTCATGGAACTGGAAAGTTACTTACATCGTAAATTTGACTCATTTGCTAAACTATCTGCAGATGTTACCTTTGACCACTTAAGAGACTAATGAAAGCTGCATAATAATCTCATAAGATTATTCCCAAATAAAATAAAATTATATTCTTAATAGTCTAAGATCCAGAAAGTTAGCATGAGACACTGCCAACCCAACCTTATTTCCAGTTATTCAAATTGAAGACATATCTAAATAAGTTCCCAAACATCTTAACATTTCAAATCCATTATAATTCTTTCCTGTAGCTAATTACTGGTAGCAGAAGGACCGAATTTCTCTTTTACATATTAGTTTTATAAAGTTAAATTTTGTTAGATTATTAATAAGGAGTGTATCGATTGCTTCCCAGTTCCTACTTTATTATTATTAGAAAATAAATTAATTTTTATTTAATTTTTAGAAAATTATTAGAAAATAAATGAATGGTTAACCCGTCTCTGAGTTGATCATTTAATTTCCTGAGTACAGGAGTTGTACAGTTTGCAACATGTCTCCTCATTTAGTGTCTCACTTTATTCCAACAAGCATCCTATGCAGTAGACGATTTGCAGTAATTATCCCTTTTATAGATATCTGAGGCTGTGAGGGATGAAGTGAATTGCTCAAGTCACTTGACCTGTAAATCACAACAATTCTTCTTTGCTGCTTCTGATCTCCCCCTTTTAATTTACCCTCATATACATTCTCACACCTCTCCCTTTTCTTCTGCTTCAGAGCAATTTGTTTTATGGCTATCCCTTAATGATCATTCTTTACCCACTGGTGTAAAGGGCAGGAATGGAATATCAAAACTTGCTTTGTAATTGTAGATTTACTCATGCTATAAGAGTCAATGCAAGGAATAAAATTTCAATTACGTAATTACCCAAGAGGGCCACTGAGAGCCTCAGGAGTACAACTGCTCCTCTCCATGAGTTTTACAAGCCTCATTGACCATATGTTGAGTTTCCATTTTTCATGGTTTCCTCTCAGGTGGAAATCTTTACATATTGACATGTGTGTAATGGAGAAGCACCATGTGAGGCCTGGTTTTGTGTTTATCCAAGCCTGCTTGCTTCAACGTCTGTGACAAGAGTAGAATGGGTTCCCGCAAGAGGCCCCACATTTTCAATGCCCTGTCAAAGCCTGGCTGTTCCTCGTCCTCTGATGATTTGGAAATGGTTCCCATCTTATTGTACAAGCCAAGCTCACATGCGGAGTAGCCCTTTGAACACCAATTTCATTTCTGTGCTTTCATTGTTAGTACTTGTAAGCCAGACCCTGACTAGAGAGCAGACACTCCTGTTTCCTTCCAAGGAGACCAACTTAGGGGAGCTTAAAAGTGGACAGACATCAAAATTTATGAGAGTCAGGTCCCCTTCAAGATACCAGCTGATCCAAATTTGAGCATGTTTTCCTGTCTTTTAACTCATAAACTTCAGTTTCTAGCAAGTTGTGAGCCAAACTATTATTCTATAGACACTTAAGGACCTTGAACTCAATATAACAGGTCTAACCACTGGAATTAATTTGGAGTAATAATATGTTCTATGGATATTTCTTGGTGTTTGTTTGTTTAGTGCCTTTGCCCCAAGTTTATAAAGGACACATTTTAAAAACTAATAATTCTAAAGATGAATATAATGCTATAATGCTAATATAATACAATACTACTATATTACATTCACATTATGGTTTAAATTTGTTTACATATTGTAACTATGATTTTAAATAAGTGTGTGGGTTTTCTGTGTTTAATAATATTTGAGTAAAGATACTGAAAGTTTTATCAAAAAGGTTTAGTATTTTTATGTCATTTTTTTTCCTCTGAATTACTGACCGTAATGTTGAAGAAAGAGATACATGTTGAAGCAGCACTGAACTTTTGTATTATCCTTTTTATAAAATGGGATCTACGATTGTGAAGCATGAGAATAAAGACTGGTATATTTTACACATTAATTTCATTGGAAATATATGTAGAACTTTAAAAAAGTTACAGAAAGGATTACAGAAAGTCCTTGTTTTAAAAGAAACATGAAAGAAAAATATTAATTAAATGTTCACTAATCCCTATTTCTAATGCCTATCCTGCAGAAGTAAACATGGACCATATTCCCCTTTGCAAACAGGATTGTAATGGCTCCCTATAGGAATATGCCATTCTCCCTGTTGCATTCCAAAACCTGATGGTCTGACCTATGTCTTGCTTCCTCATTTCTACTCTCTCACCTGAAGTTCCAGTCACAGCATTTTATTGAAATTTCTTGAGCCGTTTTAAGCATCTGCACAATTTTTCATACGTTATCTCAGCCTACAATGATCTTCCCCTAATATGAGTTGAATAGTGTTCCCCAGAAAAGATATGTTGAAATGATAGCCCCCAGTACCTCAGAATGTGACCTTATTTAGAAATGAGGAAATTGCAGATATAATTAAGATGATGTCATACTAAACTAGGGTGGGCCACTAATCCAATATGGGTGGTGCTCTGGAACCCACCAGGCTTTCAGTCCAAGATAGCAGCATAGGAAGACCCTGAGCTCACCTTCTTCCATGAACACATTCAATTTACACCCACAGACAGAGCAATTTCCCCAGAAGAAGAACTGAGGACTAACTGAACAGCTTTTGCACAACAAAGAGAGACCACATAGAAATGGACAGGAGACATGGAGACACAGTATATGGGAACCCCACCACAATGCACTGACCTGCAGGAGGGAAGCATCACTGAGAGAAATAATGGCTGTAAACATCTCCAACCTGGTGAAGAAAACAGATATCCAAATCTAGGAAGTACAGAGAGTCCCAAAGAAGATGAACCCAAAGAGGTCCATACCAAGACATATCATAATTAAAATGCCAAAAGTTAAAGACAGAGAGAGAATATCACTGGTGTTCTGATAAGAAGATAACCAGATTCCCTCGGAAACAAGTACATCCTTCATCTCCAAGTGTAATGCTTACCCATTCTCTGGAGCACAGTTTAAATTTAATCACTATTTTCATCGATTCCTCCCTGAAACAACTGTTGCCTCCAATATTAGAAACCTTTTGGTCCTACCTCACATCCCCTAAGTCTACCTTGTTGCTCTAGCCGTTTCCATGACATCCAGCTGCCTGCAGATGCAATCTGTTAGTACCTCATTCAACGACAATGCCTATCCATTGCTTTCTTCCCCTAACCTCCTCTGTCTCTGTCAAGTGGGACTTCTACAGATTGCAGTGACTGTTAAGCCATACTGACCCATGCACAAATCTGAAAGAGGAAAGGCGTTAACAGGGAATATGGTAGGAATGGGAGCTAGTGGACAAATCTCCTATGTGATGTTTCTTGGATATTCATTTCTGAGGCAGATTTTACACAGTAGCTAGCAGGTCCCCAGCAGAACTGAGCCCTAGTAGCCCCCCAAAAATCACTCACTAATACAAATTTAGACTAACTTTTCCTCCTTCTCTGTTTCATTTTTTCCAGTTCTCTACTTTTGGAGATCACTTTCAGAGACAATTCCATTTCACAAAAGCTTTAGTCCTAAATTCTGCTTTGGGGATGGAGGGTAAGCAAGTTAATAACTGTTCTACCTTATACCGCCTTCATACTGCATTTAAATCTCCACTTGGCAAACTGCTTTGCACTTTGGTTATTTGGGTATGCATTCGAATCTCCAGAAAATGCAATATCTTGTGAAGCTCTGCTGATATTGTTGTGGCTGCCTTAGTTTTGAAGGATGTGTAGTGGTCTGGACTCATTGATTGTTTGGCCCAGGACAAAAAAGTCCATAAAACCACCACTAATAGCAGGCCCTTATACTACATATCTAAATATTTTAAAGTAACAACTCAACCTTGTAAACTATTAAATAAAATACATACCTTTCTTCCACTGTGACAAATATGTCTTCATAATAACCTGGAAGGCTAGGTTGAAATTAGAATTCTTGGATATTTTGGAGTCTCACACCAGACATGGTAGCATGGAGAGTGAGCCAGCATTTGATCTGAAGCCTGCCCACCTTTTCTTTGTATCACACCCCAAATGTGACCCCACGCTGTCTTGTACTGTGCAAGCATGTGAATTCCCCATCTAAGTTCATCTCGGTGGGTTTTGGGATATACATATAAAAGTTCAGTCTGCCCTTGAGAGGCTAGAGCCTGGAAGAAACCTCAAGACCACTGGATATGGAATTCTGAGTTTCTGGGGATCCAGATCATGATCTAGAAGGGGTGATCTCATGTCATAAAGAGTGGTTAAGAAGTTGCCCAACAGGCAAGCTTTGTCCCCTGAAGATTTTACTGCCAATCTACAAAGGGCAGTAACTACATCCTGAAGTCTTAGTGCATGTGAGTTAATAAACTTAGGGAACAAAAAAATCACCAGTTCAACATAAAAAGATCTTTAAAAGTAGGGGATACAGCTTATTCTTAGATAAAGTGGAAGAAAACCATATGGAGTTTTGGCCTACTCATTGCTCATTGTCATAGTCCCACTTAATCTTCTCCTTTTCCCTGAGCATTCTGGATCAGAGAGGAAGGTAATCCAGGAGCCCTGTGGTCCAAAGGTAGCCATGGAAGGGAGGCTGCAGGCTTGCCCTTTTCCTGCCACCATCCAACCACATTCCAAATGTCAACTATATCACCTGCGCCAGCAAGATCAGCTGGATTCAATTTTCTAACTCCAAGCAATTTTAATGACTTTGGTTCTCTCCATGAAAATGTTTACTTCTATTGTATTTTGCTTTTTTTCCACCTGCCATCTGTCTATCTGTCTATCTATCTATCTATCTATCTATCTATCTATCTATCTATCTATCTATCTATTTATCTATCTTTCTATCTATCTATCATCAACTATCTACATATTTATTTTAATATATTTTTAACGCACCCTATCAGTGACTGGAAAATGTCAATGTGGATACACTTTTAAGCAACCCTTTATACCTGGTCCTTTATGTAACAACAAAATTTTAAAGAGTCTTTTGTTTTGAGCTTAAAGGATACACATTAGAAAGCTATATAAATTCAAAACTTCATTACTATTACTTAGTACTGAGCAAACTTTTACCCATCAGTCATTTATTTTTCATACTTTTCCCATCAACTCAAAGCATACTATTTACAATTCAGCCAAATCAAATAGTGTTTATTAAGTGCCTTTTTAGGTAGTAGGGTCACTATGTGGGTGTATGGAATTAAAGTGTTAGCTTTATTCCTTGGCATGTTACAGTGAGTGGAGGCAACGAGGGATGTCTTAATGTTTCTAGCTCCTTTTCCTCCATACTCCCCAACCCTGCCTTGATATCTTTATGGATAGTTTTTAATATTACAGAAGCATGAATAGAGTCATTACATTTTTCTGTTTTTATCTATGTATAATACATACTCTAAATCAAAAAAGAAATGCAGTGTGCACACTAGGCTTTCAAGACCAGTTTCTACATATTTGGCAATGATACATCCAATAAGGGTTAATATCCAAAATTTATAAAGAACTCATACAACTTAACACCCAAAAATCATACATTCCAATTAAAAAACGGGCAGAGGAACTGAATAGACATTTCTCCAAAGAGGATGTACACATTGGCAATAGACATAAAAAGATGCTAAACGTCACTAAGCATCAGAGAAATGCAAATAAAAACCACAGTGAGATAGAGATCACCTCACACCTGTCAGAGTAGCAATCATCAATAAATCAACAAACAAGTGCTGGCGAGGATGTGGAGGGAAAGGAACCCTGGGGCTCAGTTGGTGGGATTGCAGATTGGTGCTGCCACTATGGATAACAATATAGAAGTTCCTCAAAAAATCAAACATAGAAGTATCTTATGACCCAGCAATTCCACTCCTGGGTATGTATGCAAAGAAATCCAAAACACTAATTCAAAAAGATACATACACTCCTATGTTCACTGCAGTGCTATTTACGATAGCCAAAATATGGAAGCAACCTAAATGTTCATCAATAGACAACTGAATAAAGAAGATGTGGTCCATATGTACAATGTAGTATTACTCAGCCATAAAAAATGAAATCTTACCATTTGTGACCACATGGATGGACCTAGAGAGTATTATGCTATGTGACATAAGTGAGAGAGAGAGAGACACACACACAAACACCATATGATCTCACTTCTATGTGGAATCTAAAAACAAAACAAAGAAACAAAACAGAAACAGACTCATACATACAGAGAACAAAGTGATGGTTACCAGATGGGTAGAAGGTTGCAGGGCTGAATAAAAAAGGTAAGGGAATTAAGAAGTAAAAATTGGTAGTTACCAAATAGTCACAGGGATTTAAAGTACAGCGTAGGGAATATAATCCACAATATTATAATAACTATGTATGGTGCCCTCCTAGATTTATGGAGGGATCAATTCCTAAGTTATATAAATGTCTAACCACTATGCTGTACACCTCCAACTAATATGAAATAGCATTTAATGTCAAAAAAGATTAGTTTCTACATACTAGCCAGAATGTATCCTTAAGCTTCTTCCATATAGAGATTTTTGAATAATTTTACTTTATGATTGAGCAAATTTCTTGTTCAGATAGAATGGCAGACGAAGTAAGATAATTTAGGTATTTTCCCAATATAAGTATGCGGTTAACTATAACCAAACTTTTTGTAAATGTGTAGCTGAACACACAGAAAAGAAAGTGAAATCTCTAGGTGCCATCCATAAAGAGGGAAATGAAAACATGAGTGGTAAGTGAATGAATGGATGCTGTGACTGCACAGGTAGCCTGTAGAAATGGTGGCAGATGACAGGCCCTTGAGCCCACTTGAAGAAGAGAATTGTAAATGAAATCTTGTCTTTAGTCCCGAATACTAAGATGACTATACCCTTCAGACCAGAATTGTCTTACCCCTGCATGAATGAGAATGCATGAAGACTTTCTAAATGGTATTTGGATGTGGATGGTTTTAAACTAATTTCCAGATTGCCAGCTTTCGAAAATTGATCTGCCATAAGAAAGCCTAAAAATAAAAAAGAAAAAAAAAAAAGAAAAAGAAAAAAATGTTTATACTTAAAATGAATCTGTCTGGCATGTGTTAGTTCTCAGTAACATCCATTTTCACAATCATGTGTCCCCAAATAACGACAAAAAATTCTGTATCTGCTCGAATAGTAATCTTACTGAGGTGCATCGTTCAGAGGCATAACCTCTACCATGCCAAACAAAGGGACCCTTAGAAAGCCGATGATGGTGTTAGGCAAAAGAGTATTTAACCCCTGGGTCACTAACCCTTTCGCAAATCAGTGTTTTTAATTCATTGTTCTTAATTAAATTGAAACAGGATCTAATTGGCATATCAGCTTAACATTGAAAATAAATTTTCATGATAGGATATTTTGTCGTATAACTCAGAATGAGTTAGTTCAGACAATTTTGTGTCATTGTTATAACAATTCCCATCTACTTATTTATGTGACCAAGGGTTTTCAGCATTTACATCGGCAACAATTTAAAACTATAATTATTGCTAGACTCTGCCTTATATTCGAAACATATAACATTCATCAATGGATACATGAACCTATTAACGAAAAAGAGCGGTACATAGAGAAATGCATTTTCTTTTTTGTCTGATAATCATCAACATGTTATTTTGCTACTGGTTTTTAAAAAACAGTTGTAATAATAGTTCAACCCATAAGGAAACAATATTTAACACTAATAGTCTTATGTTTTCAGGAAATAAACAAAATATAAACTTATAATCTTAATTTTGCTCAATGGAAATATATAATAATAAGGTAATCAATTAAAGAGAATTCTGCATTCAATCCATTCTGAACTTCTCTTCATTCTAAATCTTTGAACATGGTATTTTTTTCTGATGGGATGTCTTTTTATTCTTCTTTTGCTGAGCTAACACATACTCTGAAAAATCACTTTTAAAATTCCAGATGTAGATAGACTCCTGTCCTATGTGGTCAAATAGCAGGTTTAGTAAAGCTAAGTTTATACTACCAGTGAATTCCAGTGGGATCCTTGGGCTATAATGGGAATATAATATGTACTGAAAAGTGATCATTAAATATGCTAACGTATTTAAGAAAAACTCATTTAAGAACTTAAGTATAATTAGTTTGGTAAACAGTAGAATTTTACTAAAATTCAACTTGGCCTTAATTTTTTTAAAAAAAATCTACCAACAAACACATGGCATTCATACCTGTATTTGGATTTTGCCCTAGGCCACCTTAAAGGTACAATTGGTGGTGTTTCTTATATATTCAGGGACATAAATGTTTCATTTCAATGGCTAATGTCCTTTATAACATTCTATTATTTATTCCATAACATTTAAGTTTCACTCTCCTAATATCTAATTGGCTAAAGAATGGCATGGTAACATTAATGGTGCTAAAGACAATGATATCATGAGCTTGTAAAAAGCACCACAAGGCACTGTTGAACTTGTTTGATTTACTCTGCATAATTCAGATTTACTCTATTGCATCAAAAAGTGCCTTTCATGCACTTTTGTCCTCAGCACTCATCATAAATCTAACATGTAACTTTCTGTAGTATGAGGTCTGAGGGTTAAGTTCGTGTACTTGTTGCAATGATGTTGCTAACCTTTTTTGATATCAGAGGTATTATTCATTATGAATTTGTACCAACTGGATAAACAGTTAACCAAGTTTACTATTTGGAAGTGCTGAAAAGGCTGTGGGAAAAAGTTAGACGACCTGAACTTTTTACCAACAATTCATGGTTCTTGTATCATGACAATGCACCAGATCACACGGCACTGTCTGTGAAGGAGTTTTTAGCCAGTAAACAAATAACTGTATTGGAACACCCTCCCTACTCACCTGACCTTGCCCCCAATGGCTTCTTTCTTTACCCAAAGATACAGGAAGTATTGAAAGGAAGACATTTGATGACATTCAAGACATCAAGGGTAATACAAGGATAGCTCTGATGGCCATTCCAGAAAAGGAGTTCCAAAATTGCTTTGAAGGGTGGACTAGGCGCTGGTGTTGGTGCACAGCTTCCCAAGAAATATAGAAATATACTTTGGCTGACATTTTGGAGATGTATAAAGATTTTGAAAAATATTCCTGAACCAGTTGTTTCTGCCTATACATAGAGCTCTATAATTTTCGGCACATTTTGAGGGAAAGTGATTATAACTCACATTTTCTATCATATAATTGATGACTGAAACTACCAACTAGACTAAGGTTTCATGGATTAAACACAGTTACCAACTTGTATTTCATTTTCCAACCTAATTAATTCAAAGAGACCAAAATTCAATGGGAAAAATACACAGAAGAAGCCAAGTAAAATTTTCCAGTAATTTTGTAAATAATCAAAATTATATAAAATGCAACCATACACAACTGCAGTTGTTAAAAGAATGAAACTGAAAAATGTGAAACTCCTGGTAAATTTGCAGAGATAGATGACAAATATTGCATGAGTATAAGTCTAATTATGTGACTACCTAAATCGTTTTTGCTTAGACAAATTCATTCTATAGCTGCACATATTTTCTTCAAGGAAAAGATTAATTAAAAACTATTGAAAGAATGACTTGGTAATGTTTAACACTGTTAATGCTACTCAGCTTGGAAGTTTTACGGTTGTAAAAACAGAAGAAACAAAATCAACTCAATTTTTCTAGTGTCAGATTCTGATGAAGAAAATGTTATTGACATAAATTTTCATATTGCCTTAATTTTTTCTAATTATAAACGTAAGAAAAAGTTATAATTCAAATGTAAAGGAAATGAATAATCTCAGATATAAGTCCTTGAGCTTTTTTTGTGTACATATATTAATGCTACTATTGTTTTATTTTTATAGAAAGTTGTCATATAACACATACTGAAGTTTGACTTTTCTCATTTAGTGATGATATCTCTTGAACATTATTTCATGATGCTAAATTTAGCTCTATCTTATTATGCTTAATGGCTTCATGCTACTCCATTAAATGGGTCTGTCATAGTTTTTTCCCTAGTGATGGAAATTTGAGTTCTTAGCTATCTAAGTAAAGCAGAAGTGAAAATTCTTGTTGCCATATTTTGGCATTTATTTCTGGAGGCTAAATATCTAGGAGTAAAGGTGCCATATCAAGGATATGATCATTTTAGATTGAATAAGTACTTCGAAAATATTCTTAATTAAATATTGCACTAAGTATAACTAAAAAAGTAGAAACCTCCCTTCTCTGTTCCTTAGGAATTTTAATTTTATCTACTTGCATATATTGATGTAGGGTTATATAATATTAAGGTTTTTCCATATAAGGATTTTATATTTCTTACCATTTATTAAGGTTGTTTTTCATGTCCTTTTGACAATTTTCATGTATAGAACTCTTGCACATAAAATTGCGTAATCCTATACAATTTACAGTGATAGAGTATTGTCATTAATTGCTAAACTCTCATGTTTTGATTTTACAGAGGTTGTCAATAAATGTATACATAAGAAAGGAAAAAGTCTTTATTAAAATTATGCTGATGATAACCACTTTGAGTACCTTTTGCAATTGCAGAAGTCAAACCTGACTTGTATTCATATTTTGTTATTGGTATATATCGAATATTACAATTTTGATTCAGTTTTTTCCTTTCTTAAAATGTGTATATATTTTTTGGCACCCTCTGTATTTTGTGTTCCAAACTTTGCATATTTTGCTTATTAGATTAGTTATTTTTGAATACTAATACATTAATAGAGACAACAATGAAGTCTTTCACATTTACATTTGTGTTCTAAGCAAAAAATCTAATGTCTGGCACATATTAGATGTTCAATAAACTCTTACTGAGTAGATCAATGAAAGCTATACACGAACCCTTACTTTATGAATAAAGAAAATAAGGAAACACTAAGTATCTTTAAAAGAGGGGGAAGCTAGGTTTCCCACTGACCTATCACAATTACTCTTCTTCCTATCACATTGCACTTATTTATGTGAAATATAACTCAAAGGAATTATTCAGTAGATTTCATTTTTTGGTAATGGACAGAGAGGCAGCTAGCCCATGGAAGGCTATATCTTTGGTTGCCATTTTTCCCTTTCCTCTCTAATTCCCCTCTCCCTCCATATGTATACAAGTACCACTAAACAAGCTGAAAATGTGAAGTCATGGAAAAATTTGTTTAAAAACTAAACATTGCAATGAGAGGTTTTCCTGAAATAAGAGATTAAGTACAATTTTCATGAACCACCAATAAAGATTTGATAATATTATTCATGCTGCAATTGAAAATGAAACAGGAGGAAAATCAGGCTGGCTGCCACTGCATAAATCGCCCCTATGGGAATGAGTGAAACACTCAGAGAATAGAAAATGGGAAATTCGTGACTCTTCCTGCCTAACAGTTCAGTCTAGGATGAACTGCAGTTGTGATTTTCCAATAACAGCCTCTCATGAAAACAAGATAAATTTCAATTAAAAAATAATGCTGTTATTGCACTCAAAATGGTTTGTTATCATAAGACAAAGTTTATTAAACTGATGAAATTTGTCACTGAAAACAGCATTTCATGCAGGTAGGACTTGGTTAGTAGGATCTCCAGCTGACACAACTGTAATATAGAGCCCAAAACTAATTCTAATGGAAGGAAGAAACTATCAAGATGTCTTTTGTCAGGAAAATAACACCTTCTAATTGAAGAAAACAAATACAGGGATGGATCCTAGAGGCATCTCAACCTCCCAACTGTTTCTTTCCTGCCATGTGTGTTTGAGCATGGAAGAGATTGGAAAGGTAAACTCAGGATCAATTAGCTTAGACATAATCAATATTAATCAATGGGATGCTTAGGATTGAGCTAGCCGATGCTGCAAGATATGCCAACTGAGAAAGCTTAACGTTCTGCTACAGCAGTAGTTCTCAACTGGGAGTAGTCCCTCCTCCTGTCCCACCCCCATATACATGGCAATCTCTAGAGAAATTTTTGGTTGTCACAACTGGTGTGCGGTAGGGGTGGGGGCAATTACTACTGGTATCTACTGCGCTACTTAACATCCTGCAATGCATAAGATAGCCCCCTTTCCCAACAGATAATTATCCAGACCAAAATGTCAGCAGGATTATTGTGAAACCCTGTGCTAAATGAATGGACAAAATATTAGGTAAACCTTTGTAATATGACTTAGGATTTAGTGTGAGATAATTAAGGAAAAGATAAAATGATTTGAGGTAAATATTAAATTGTGTTTAAAAAGCATGCCCTGAAATTGCTGTATAAAATTTTCAATGAATGGTAGATTCATGTTGATTAATAGTGCTTAAATAAATAATTAAATATATTTTTATGAATTTAGGGTAACAACTCACCATTATTAATTTGCAGTTTTGAGTAGAATTTAGCATCTGAATCTCACAAAAATTATGTGTCTCTTCATTCAGACCCTGTGGACAATGTCCTACTGGACACCTCATAGTAAATTTCCAGAAAGGCAGCTTTTGCTATCCAGAATAGGTACATACATTCACTTGAAAACTTTGTGTACTAAACAGAAATAGCCCTAAAGTCTGAGTTTCCCAGATACTTTCTATAGAACGTAGTGTCAACTGGTTCTTTATTAGATGCTATGGCCCTAGGTTTGGCCTTGCAGGTGAAAAGAACATGGCCACCCTGACCACGGTTACATGGATCAGTAACGGGAGCATGTACCAAAATATCAAAGGCGAAAGTTCCCCTGAAAGACTTAGTGATGGTCACTTCCTCTTTCCACCTTAATGAAAAATTCGTGATGTTTATTTTACTTCAGAAAACACAGAATTGTGATTTAGATTTCATAATTTCAGGAGCTAATTTCATATACTTTTTGATGGATTGCTTCATTCTTACTCTTAATTTCTTTTTTCTTTTTCATCATGATTCTCACACTTATGTATGGTCTGAGCAGGAGAGAAGGGGGGTGCAACCATTCCTGAAAAGCTTGGCAAGAACTATGTCTAATAGACACCCTTCATGAAAGCATCAGAAGCAACTAACTAAATCAAATTCCCTTTTTGTAAGAAGGATCAACTCTAAAAAAAACAAAAATACGTGTTTCTTAGGCTTAGGGTATTGTCTTTGGTCATAATAAGCTACTTCTAAAGTCATTTATGAATCCTAGGAATCCTGAGACTTTTGTCAATCTGCAGACCATCAGAAAAATCCCATGGTCCCTCATGTTTCTGTGTGTTCTTTCAATGAGGCTTAAACGTTGAGGGGGTTTAGCTCCTTCTTGTAACTCAAAGACCCTTTATATAATTTGAATCTGTGAAACTGAATTTGAAAACTGGAACCGATACAAGTCCTTTTCTCTGTGTTCACAAATACTGGGACTAAATATTTTTCTGTACCATCTTAAAAATTCTGTAATTAAGCATACTTGCCTAGTCCTATCTAAACAATACTAACAAAAAGAAAAAAATACTTAGCAACTACTTCAGGAAAACTTACTCCTCATAGATAAAAGTATGAAACAACTAAAATAGTTTACTAATCAGACTCAGAGCTCATCAAGATTGCTTAAAAAAAAAAAAAAATCTTTCACCCTCACTCTGCTGTGCCCACTAATCCAAAGTCATTATATCATAAACTTTGCCTGATTATAGCGGTTTTTTTTTTTTTTTTTTTTACATTTCAAGATGCAAATTATAATGATCCAGCTGAAACCTTAAAACTGTACATTTCCCTTGATGTTCCTCTCTAAGACACTTCTAAGATTCTGTCAAGGTCAAGTTTTCATTGCTACAGTAGGTATAATAAACTTAACATTGCTTGACCACCATGCTTTTCTGGTGGTTTCAAGTTAAGGTATTACAACAAGGGTCAGGGTCAAGAAGACCGACGGCCCAAAAATATACATAGATCTCATAAGTTGCTTGGACTTCTTAAAAAAAAAAAAAGATTTATACCAAAATTGGTCTCTCAGGGAGAAGAAAATTAAATAATCAACTATTCTTTATTATCACCCCAAAGATGGTTTAAGTGCCTATCAAAACTGTTCTAAAGCTCCAAGAAAGAACATTTTCTAAATACTTTCCTAGAGCTGACATTTCATGGGATACAAAAGTCTAACAATGATACTATATTTAACTGTGTATTTAACAAAACAACTCCTGGTAACTATAAAATCAAATGTATTTTTTACTTTCACCATTCTTTTAAACCTGATTAGTGAGTCTTGTTCTTTTTCTGACCCTAGATTGAAAAAATATAATAATAAAATAAATGGGACAGGCATCACTTCTTTCTGACCATTCTTTCAAATTACAAACTTTTAAAACATTCATTCCTGTGTAACGACTAAATCTTTAAAGTTTATTTAAATTAAATCTTCTCCTTCCTCTTTCAGTTAGAATTTCATTTGGACTGACTACTTACAAGAGACGATAGGGTTCTTAATTCTCTTTCTCTTTCTCATTCACTTCTTATTCCACTTGGTATTTTTAAATATAACACCAACAGAGTCAATTTTGGGGGGTGGGATTGGGAGAACACTAAAGTATGAGAGAAGAGGCAAGGCAAGTAGGAAAGCGCATATTTGACATATCTTTATGATTTCTGGACATTACAGACATTTAAAGCCAACTTTTTCACTTGTTGGGCACTTTCATGAGTTTTCTGAAGATTTCTCTATGGAGTACTTTTTTTCTAAAACTCCTGTGACATGGGCAGTGTCTTTCCTTTGTCAGGCTCACCTTCACCACACAAAATTTCCTTCTGGATGGACATCCCACATCCTTTTCCGGTTGATGTTCTTCACCCTAAACAGCAACACTCCTGGGGTGGGTCCCACTTAAAATAATCTCAGGATGACGTTTTTACTTGGGATTCATTTGTGGTCACTATGATAAACCCACATTTGACTCACTTTCAGAGAGAAAGAAGTAACTTCCCATTTCTAGCCTTCATTCAAAGATCATTTGAGCTTTTCTTAGGCATGAGCCACAAATGTCAGGGAATACAAATAAAGTTTTCTAAGTATTCCCTTCAAAACTTCTTTCACCACACATAAGTTGAGAACAAGACACTGCTGTGGAATCAAGATTCCGAGCATGTTGGTGATGTTCTCAAAATTTCTTTTCACAAAACATTCTCTTTAATACCAACTCTCAACCATTTATCTTCTTAGAGGAGGTATAGGACCTTAAGAGTTGTGTCACTGGTTTGGGGATATTTTCATTGTAAAGCTTAAGATATAATACCTATTGTAGAATGGAAGAATGTCTAGCACATTATATTTTATCTTGGTGTTTATTCAATTTTAATTCAATATTTCAATTTTAATATTCTGTTAGATACTGAAACAAATTTCAAAGTAATTCTTCTTACATAAAAATGTAAATGTTAAAGAAATGAATCCCAAATAGAATTCAGCAGCATGTTAACTGAGTTACATAATGCAACCAATTTTATTTGATCTCAGAAATGCAGGGATGGCTAATATTTGGATATCCTTTAATTTTCTTCATTATATTTCATCAAAAATTGCAGGTAAAAAGGTATTTGATAGAATTAAACTTACTTCCTGGTAGAAACTTTTAATGAAAAAAGATGAATATTTTCTTAGCATGGGAAAATTTATTTCTAAGAAATTTGAAATCATACTTAACTGTAAAATACTAGGAGTGCTTCCCTGAGCATTACCAATCAAACACTGCTTTGGTAGAATGTTCAATTTAATTAGAGGAGAGTGAGATAAAAAGTGGAAAAGAGAAGATATAATTAAAATTATTTACAGGAAGTGTGATTGTGTACCTAGAAACTCTAAGAGAAATACCTGAGAAACTATAAGACACAATTTAGTAAGACGGGCAATTTCAAGAAGCAATAGCTTTTCTCCATATGAAACAGAAATAACATATAATAATGTCTTAGTCAGTCACAGCTGCTATAGCAAAGTACCATAGACTGGATGACTTATAAACAACAAAAATATATTTCTCATAGTTCTGGAGGCTTGAAGTCTGAGATCGAGACGCCAGAATGATTGGGGGAGGGCCTGCTTTCAGGTTGGAGATTTCTCCTTGTAGCCTTACATGGTGGAAAAAGGGTGGGAGAGCTCTATGGGATCCCTTTTATAAGGGCACTAATCCCATTCATGAGGGCTCCACCCTCATGACCTAACTACCTCCCAAAGGCTATACCTCCTAATTCCATCACATTGGGGGTTAGGATTTTAACATATTTCACTATGCAATTTGAAATTTAATAAATATAATGTAGGTGAATAAAATGTACTTTTCTATAAATATGTCTTATCTAATAATGTATTTAATAATCTAATGTTTTAAATGATGGTGACTTGAAACATCAAAAGCATTGATTGACTTATTTCACAAAGGCAATGTTAAAAAAAAAACAGGATTTTTCTCTACCAGGTTCCCCTTTGCTATTATAAACTTGGACATTCTTTCAGAGTTAAATAATAAAGCTCTTTGTTATTTCAGAGATTTTTGTTTGTGTTCACTTTTTCTGTATGTCTCACCTCGAGCACAATTCCTTACTGTGTTCCCATTAGATGTAGTTTTATGAAATTGTACAATATTCATCCACTTTTCTTTTTGTCTATTTGGTATTTCATCTCTGTTGTGCAGTGAAGCAACATTTTGGGGAATAAGGATTATGTGGTTTCATCTGCTGCAGTGAAAAGCCTACACATTTCAACAGATTCTTAAGCAGAAAAAAAAATAATAGTAATTTAAAGAGTAGTATTACTTAATGGCTTTAGTGAATTATGATAGAACATACGCATTTGTATTAATTCCTAATGAGACGCTAACTATGTTCCTATTAAAATATTATTTTGGTAATGTTTAAATACATTACTCAGAAAAATATGTTTTTTACTTTGATTTGGCATCATAATACCAAAACTAGCTGAATTCAAAGAAATTATAAAGGAGATATCAAAGTAGTTTTTATTTATTCATCTGGAAAATAAAGTTACATGTTTTAATTATAATGATTCAAATTGATTGGGTCTTCTGTTAATATTGTATGTGTACAATTATAACTCATATTTTTGTATTTACTTCAAATTTAGAGTACTTTCAATTCAGATCAGGCTTAAAAAATGTATCACACTTACCATGTTTCCCCCAAAATAAGATCTAACCGGAAAATAAGCCCTAGCATGATTTTTCAGGATGATATGCCCTGAACGTAAGCTCTACTGCACCTTTTAGAGCACAACTTAATATAACACCCAGCCCTATTTTCAGGGAAACACAGAAGCACATCCACACAATGATTATTTAATCTTTTTAGTGCACATTTTCATGACATAGAACATGAAAGTGCTTTGATTCTGAAAAATTGTGTAGGAAAGAAAACTCTGCTTATAACGGAGAAGTAAAACGGATTGAACATTAAGTAGTAAATAAATTCACCTGGGCAGAAGGTTCTCTGATTCTACCCTGATCTCAACACCTGGAGGGAGAATTTGGGCACCTAACTCCTGAATCTAGCCAAGGCCTTGGACCCAGAAGCTCCAGAGTACACAATAAGAGGTATTCCCCCTGTGATATTTTAGAAGGAAAGACAGTCTGCTTCCCCCCAACCCCCAACCCAGGATATTAAAAAATACCATAAAATATGCAAACATTTGTAAGAACAGCTGTTAAAATTAAATTAGTATTTCATTTTCCCTCACTTTAATTTTTTTTTTAATAGTTCCTTTGATTTTCTTTCTCCTTTGTTCTTTTACTCACCTTTCCTACTTTAGGTAGTAAGATCCTTCTGCTGATCTTTCTTAAAGGTCTCCTCTTAGTCATATTCACATATCTCAATGCTGTGCCCTATGGTAAATATGATAGACATGATTTGTGCACTCACAGAGTTATGGTCTTTTGCAAGACACTTCTATTAAATAATTGCAGAATGACATATACCAACGACAACTGGAGACCCTATCTAATGAGAAAGTGTATAAGGAGAATCTAATTCAGGGATTGTTGCTTTGATGAAGTGGCTTTCAGCTGAAGCTGAGGATGAGCAGGAGTTCACCAAGCCACGAATACGGAGGTGACCATGTCAGGTAAAAACAAAGGCTCAAAGAGAAAAAGAACTCGGTGTCCATGAGGCTCTAAAACAGGGGTGTCCAAACTTTTTTCAACGTTTTTCACCAAGGGCCATATGCGGTAAAATACACAAACAGCCGGGCCACTCACTCGAGGAGAAGTACGTATTGCCTCACCTGGTTTATTTAAGTAAACTAAATATATTTTTGGAATTTGCTGCGGGCCAATTAAAAATGGATTGTGGGCCGCAGTTTGGACACCCCTGCTCTAAAAGGTCAGAAGCTGTGGTGTAGTGAGCAGAGAGGGAGACTGCCCAACGGTGAGGCTGGGGGAAGCAGAGGCCAGATCATAAAGAGCCTTGATGGCCAGGTTAAGGATTTTACACTGTATCCTGAGTTCATCAGGATGCCATTTACTGGTTAAGGGTTTGAGTAGAATGATAACCATATTTTAGAAAAAGCAGTCTGGCTTCAATAAGAAACATTGATTAGAGTAAAGAACAGAAAGCAGTAAGTCCAACTAGAGCTTTGTTACAATAGTCCAAGTGAGAGTCTAAACTGACATATTTTCATGGGGCAGACTTTGCAATCTCTGTGTGTAACTCAATAAAATACATGGAAATAATGGAGTAATGAATGCATAAAGAAATAAATTTTGCTGGCCTGAAATTCTATTGAGCCATTCTTATGAATTCATTATGAAGACCAAAGTCTCATAACCACATATCTTTAATATAAATTAGGAATTTAATTCATCAGCATATCAACCTGTAGAATTGCTATGGATTACCATAGAAATATATTATAATAAATTTTAAACAGCAAGTTTTGATAAAAGTGTTCTTTGTGAAAAGGTCTTCATTACGTGTTAAATTTTCTATCTCCCCATCTCTCTTTATTCTGTATTCTTCAATTCAGATCTAAATTCCATCTTGATTCAAAAGAAAAAAAGAATAAACATAATTATCCAATATCCTAGAGAAGTGATTCTTAAACCTTGCCATTTTATTCCATTAATCAGTCAATCAAATATGCTGAATCCGATGCAAACTAAAAGCTGAATTTTGTAAATATGCAAATTATAGTGTTGTAAACATTTGACTATTTTATTATTTATGATAAATTAACAGGGTACAAAAAATAATTTTCTTGGTGAGAGAAAAATTTTGTTGCCCTATATTTAAAACACAAATTTAAATAATTCCTATGAAATGGCATGAAGGAAAGTTAAATGCACATTAATAAGTGAAAGAAGCCAATCCGAAAAGGCTATATGCTGTATGACTCCACTTATATGACATTCTGGAAAAGACAAAACTACAGAGAATAAAGAGAAAGTGTGTGGTTGTCAAGAATTAGGAGGTATGGAGGGATGAACAGATGGAGCACAGAAGAGTTTTAGGGCAGTGAAACTATTCTGTATGATACTATAATGGTAGGTACATATCATCATACATTTGTTCAAACCCATATTGTGTAGGACACAAAGAGTGAACCTTAATGTGAACTATTAACTTTTGGTGATTATGATGTGTTTAGGTAGGTTCATCAGTTGTTACAAATGTACACTCAGGGGGGATGTTGATAATGGGGGAGGCTGTACATGTGTGGGGTCAGAGGGGATATGGGACATTTCTGTACCTTCTGCTCAAGTATAGTATGAATGTACAAACTGCGATCGAAAATAAAGTCTATTAGAAATCCAGATTCCTACAATATTACATACTTGTTATCCTCATCTCCTTTGGTGCTCCTTCTCTGTAATCCACAGGCTAAATGTTTTCAAGCAAGCACTAGATGCAATTTCCGTTGTAGTTAGGCCACATACACCAATAAATTATTTGGTGCAGTTTTGAATTATTTGTTCTTTTGAGGTGTCATTAGCTGTCCCTTCTGTTTATATAAGAGAACAAACAGAGTATGGTTAATTATAATGTTTTGAGCAATAATAAATAGTTGTTGAAACCAGTTCCTCTTCTATTTGTTATTTTAAAACAAAGTACTATAATTTCTGGCAGTCATTAATGAAACAAAAGTAGGTAGTGTAAGGATACATTCAAGTAGTCTGGTAAGTGACAGGAATCTGTGTTCATTCTGAAACAGCCTCTGAGCTTTCAAGTCTGAGTTGTGGAGAAAAGTTAAGTGTTTGGCATTAGTCATTTTTCTTCCTATTGTTTAAAATACAGATGATTAATATTTTGGGGGAATAGGATATGTAATTTATAGTTAGCAAGTTTTCATTCCATCTTGTCTTTTCTGAGTCTCATGATATAGAAGTGGACACATTTGCTCATATCTAGATAAGAAGTATGAGCATAGAGTACACATAGGAATCAAATACCACTCCTGTGAAAATTGGAGCATGGTGGCCATGCAATCCCAGGAATGGGAAAAACTAAGACAAATTAATGCAATTTATGTTAGCAATGAAAAGGATATTAACATTAGTTTAATCAATTCCTAATAGCTTAATTAATATGAACTAAACAGACCAAAAATGAATCTTTGAATATTAATTCTGGATCACTCTAGTAAAGTCGCTGATAGAATTAGGACAAAAATGTCAGATCTGCCACTAATAGATGTGATACTCTGGGAAGATTATCAAGTCTCCGGGTTGTAAGTGATTTAATCTGTAAGGAAGAGATGACAGTGATGTTCTTGCAGTGAGAATTCGCATTCTAGGTGCTTTTCATTAATTAATGGCAGAATGGTACATACCTAAGTAAGAATTAACATCAGAAAAAATATTGCATTGAGAAACAGTATAACAGGCTACTGTCAGACCCATCATCCTATGAAAAAGAATAAAGGAGAAGAGGAAAAAAATATGTTAAATTTGAAAATAATGATGACAGAATTATAGTCAACATGTCTGGTTTCCCAAAACAGGACAATTAGAGATCCAATTAGAGTAAAAGCTGACTCAATAACCCAAGATTCTACTATAATCCAATTGATAGACCCCAACCTGTTTCTTCCAATTTGCCGTCACACTTCTAATTGTTCCTGGATCAAATTAGAGGTTCAACATACATTTATTGAATAAATAACCAAACACACCACCTTCCTTATAGCTTAATAGCACTTGGATCTTTACATATACACATATACATACATACATACATATATATATATATATATATATATATATATATATATATATATATAGAGAGAGAGAGAGAGAGAGAGAGAGAGAGAGAGAGAGAGCCAAAAAATGTACGTACATTTTAAGAAAGGAAAAAAACTATTAAAATTACACAGATGGTAATCACTTTGAGTACCTTTTGTAATTGCAGAAGTCAAACATGAGTTGTATTCATCTTTTGTTACCGGTACATATTGAGTAATACAATTTTAATAGAGTTTTTTCCTTTCTTAAGATGTATATGCATTTTGTTGGCACTGTGTGTGTGTGTGTGTGTATGTATGTGTGTATTTTTATCATTTTATATATATATATATATACACATATATATATAGTGAAATATGATAAAATATACTAAGTTTTCTAATACATTAGTAAAATAAATAACACATGAAGTCCCCTTCTGAGACTTGATAGGGGAAGAACATATGATATAGGTGGTGCCATGGAGGGCGGGGGTAGAGGAGCAGGCACAAAAAGTAAGAACTATTAGTGCCCATAGCAATGTGAACATTACTTCCAAATTTTCTTCTAGTTAATCTTGAAAATGAGTTTATTTAAAAAGAATGAAAAGACACAATATAATGTGAGACAAATAACTGTCATATGTGTGTATCTGTCCAGATTATTGTAGCCATTCATCAGGGCACTGACTAATCAAAATAGATGCTGACCACTATGCAATACTGGTGTACACTGGCCAAAAACAATCCTTCATCTGGGTTGACCCTTGATAGAATCCTGGTCAATAGAGAGATTACTCATGTAAAATGCATTTCCATATTCTACTGGTCATGGATGAAAAGGTCATCTTTTTCCCCAGAGCTTTTTACCCTGCCAGATGAATAAGAAATAGATGTCATGAATAATCAAGAATGAAAGCACTTAGGAATATATCTGTACATTATTAGCCACTCATTCAT
The DNA here is from genome assembly GCF_004115265.2 of Rhinolophus ferrumequinum. Lineage (NCBI taxonomy): Eukaryota > Metazoa > Chordata > Mammalia > Chiroptera > Rhinolophidae > Rhinolophus > Rhinolophus ferrumequinum. The sequence continues at coordinate 85,878,551 of NC_046285.1, forward strand.
TATGTATGAACTAAAGATGCATTTTCAAAATAATATAAATGAAAATAATAGAGTTCAATAATGGGGAATTTGAATAAGAAATGGAAGTGTCATTTATCAAATGTTTGATGGCAAAATCAATCTAATGGAATTATTTATTTTGGTAGATAATTGTGACAGCCTGAGAAGATATATATTTTGTTCTTTTAAAGGGAAATTTAAAAATTTTCCAAGTGTAGACAATTAACCTACTCTTGGTGGGATAGATGTGAATATGTCATTTTATCTCTTCCCTGAAGTAATGTTTACTACATGAATTGATGTGTGCCTTAAGGCTTCTGGTAGGTTGAAGTCACCAGTACACTCTCCTTATAATCACAGGGTCTGCTCATTCAGCAGCTGCTACTAAACCTGAAGAGGCTGCCAGGAAAGTGTTCTTACAGCAGGCCTGAATCTTTTGTGCACTTCTCCTAAGATTTCATGGAGCACTGAATGCCAATTCTTAATGAGAGGGAAAGGGAAGAAAGAAATGAAATGAGAAAAACAAGACATCATCATGCATTGGGCTTTGTTCTCTTAAATTCTCTGCCACTTATTGTATTTTTGTTTTCCAGTTTTAGTTTGCTTAACTGGGAATTGCTTGCTTGCCAACATTATGTTCTCTTCTCCAAAGGCTTGCCTTTAAGCCTGCTCTTAAATACATGATGCCTGGGGTTTAGAGACTAAGTGAACAACAAACACTTTTGTCTTGGCTTGATGTTTGACTTAGTGCTTTATGTAGGTAAGCCTTAGCAAGCCCTCACTGTAGCACATGTGAATTTTCACATTGTACTCTAATGTAGAGCTGAAAAGCTCAGCCAATGAAACTACCACCTTTGCCAGTCATGTATGTGTGAGTTTTGTATGCTTGAGAATATTTGTCTTAGGCTTCTTTTATGGGCATTCTAAATCATGACTGCAGTCATAAATTAGCCAAAATAAGTTCGTAGTTAGAGGGCAGAATTTGTACACTATGTACCACATTTATGCAGACTTAAAAAAAAAAAAACAGCAACATAGTGTTCATTATTTGACCATTTTGTGTGACATTTGAGACTATGTCCCCCTTTGTTTTATATGGCTTTACTTGTAAAGCTAGTTTCCAACCAAAATTAATCTTTCTTTTCTCTTTAGTCTTATAGACACTTTCTTGTACCTCTAGAATTTATAACCTGACTTGCAATATTGTTATTTGTTTATATGTCATTCTCAGCCCTATAGAGTAAACTGCTTGGTCATGGCACAATTTCAGCAGTTCCATACATCACACAGAGAGAACTTAGTAAAAATTTTTAAGTTGATTAATTTTGTATAAAAATCCCATTGAAAATAGATTCTTCACAATTTAAAAAGTTACATAAAAAAGAGGAGCCCATTTAAAGTCCATGATTGAGAGATCTGGTCCAGATGGCAGAGCAGGTAAACATTGTGCTTACCTCTTCTTACAACCATGTCAAAATTACAACAAAGTACAGAACAACCGTCATTAAAAATCACCTGAAGTCTAGCTGAACCGAAGCTCTACAACAAAGGACATACAAAAACAACCTCACAGAATGGGCTGGTCTGGTCTCACTCCTGCGTGTGACCATTAAAAATCAGGAGGGATAACTCAGATGCAGAGGTCATGACTGGAGGAGTGAGTGGTCCCAGCCCCACACCAGGCTCCCCAGCACAGGGTCTCTGTGCCAGAGAGAGAAGTCTCCATAACTTCTGGCTGTGAAAAACAGTAGAGATTGTGGCTGAGTGAGATGAGGGTAGCTGGACTCCCAGGCGCTCCTCTTAAAGGGCCTGTGAACAGACTTACTGATGAAATCACTTGCTCTGAGCTCTAGCGCTGGGGCAGCACCTCAAAAGATGTCAGGGACATACAGGAAGGAACTTTATCATCTGGCTTCAGAGTGATGGCTCGAGGGGCAGCTTTCTCCTGGATGGAGGAGGTGGTGGAAGCCATTGTTTCTTTGTTGAACCCTCCCCACTCCCAGCATACAGACACAGGCAACCACCATATCTGAGTGTCCATCAACCTGGATAACACCATTCATTTGCCCTGATTCCCTGAGACTCCACCTCACCCAACTTTTGGGCTCACCCAAGCTGCTTCCAGTGGCTTTTCTGTATAAATGGCTTGTCTTGGCTCATGCTGCAGAATTTCCTAAAACTTCTCAAAGGTTCACAAACCCAAACAAGCAGCATCTGGCTTCAGTGCATCTCCTACATCTGGCTGAGCAGACCTAAGCTCAGCACTATGACAGCCGGCCTTGATTCACAGCTCAGCTTCTCAAGTCACCTCCAAACCCAGCATTGGTGGCGGCCATCTGCAGATTGCTTTGTGGCTCGTGCCAGGTGGTCCCAGGTAGGGCGCAGGCTGCAGCTGAACTTGGCCAGTGGTAGAGCTCCTTCCAGGAGGCCCCAAGGCTGGCATGCTCAGTGCCATCTTTGGACCCAGCTGGAGCATCACCTGGCCGCCTCTGGGGACAACATACTCAAAGGGCACACAGGGCAGGTACTGGAGACCTGCTAAACTGAACCCTGCTTCAGAGGGGTAGCCCCTGCATAACATCTCCTCCACTCTAGTCATAACCAATCCTCATAATCAACCAGCCCAAGGATCGATTCCTCCCATTTATGTGCCAGCAGCAATCAGGGCTCAACTACAACAGGAGGACACACAACCCACACAATGGACACACCTGGAGTACGCAGCTCAGGTGACCAGTAGGACTGTGCCACTGAGCCCCACAGCACACCTACTACATGAGGCCACTCTACTAAGACTGGTAGACATAGCAGCCCTACCTAATACATAGAAACAGACACCGGGAGGCAGGCAAAACGAGGAGACAAAACCAAAACCAAAACCAAAACAAAAAACCATTCCAAATGAAAGAACAGAACAAAGCTCCATAAAATGAACCAAACAAAATGGAGACAAGAAATGGACCAGAAACAGAGTTCAAAACACTGGTTGTAAGGATGCTCAATGATCTCAAGGAGTCATTAGTATATTAGATGCAGCAGAGAATAGAATCAGCAATTTGGAAAATAAGGTACCAGAAAATACCCAATCAGAACAACAAAAAGAAAAAAGAATAACACAAAATGAGGATAGTTTAAGGGGCCTTTAGGACAACATAAAGTGTACCAACATTCACATGATAAGGAGAAGAGAGAGAGAGCAAAGAAGGAGAAGAGAGAGAGCAAGGAATTGAAAACATATTTGAAAAAATAATGACTAAAAACTCCCCCAACCCAGCAAAGGAAATAGATATACAAACCCAGACAGTGCAGAGAGTCCAACAAGATGAACCCAAAGAGGCCCACACCAAGACACGTCATAATTAAAATGCCATAGTTTAGAGACAAAGAGAAAATCTTAAAAACAGCAAGAGAAAAGCACTTAGTTACTTACAAGGGAGCTCCCTTAAGACTGCCAGCTGATTTCTCAACAGAAACTTTGCAGGCCAAAAGGGATTGGCACAAAATATTCAAAGTGATGAAAAATAAGGACTTATAACCAAGATTACTCTACACAGCAAAGTTATCATTTAAAATTGAAGGACAGATAAAGAGCTTCCCAGATAAGAAAAAGCTAAAGGAGCTCATCAATACCAGACCAGAATTACAAGGAATCTTAGAGGGACTTTTTTAAGAGAAAAAAAAAAAGGAATAATAAAGTGGCATTAACTACATATCTATCAACAATTACTTTATTATTTTGAATATAAATAGATTAAATGCTCCAGTCAAAAGATAGGGTGGCTGAATGGATAAGAAAGCAAGACCATTACATATGCTACCTATACGAGACTCACTTCAGATCGAAAAACACACACAGACTGAAAGTAAAGGGAGGGGGAAAAGATATTTCATGAAAATGGAAATGAGAAAAAAAAAGCTGGGGTAGCAATACTTATACTAGACAAAATAAACTTTAAAACAAAGAGACAAAGAGACAAAGAAGGACCTAGTAATCCCACATTTGGGTATTTATCCAAAGAAACTCAAAACTCTGCTTTGAGGGAATGTGTGTATCTGTATGTTCATTACAGTGTTGTTTACAACGGCTAAGATGTGGAGGCAGCCTGGATGTCCATTAATGGAAGAATGGAAAAAGTGTAGGTGGTACATATATATGATGGAGTATTGCTTGGCCAGGGAAGAGAATGGGTTTTTGCCACCTGTAATAGCATGTATGAACCTGGAAGTTACTGTGGTGAGGAATGTCCAACAGAGAAAGGCAGATGCAATGTGATTTCACTTATATGTGGAATCTACGGAACAAAATAAATAAACAAATGAAACAGAAACAAACTCGTAGATACAGAGAACTTTTTGATGGTTGGCAGATGGGAGGGGGTTTGAGGGGTGGGTGAAAAAGGGCAAGGGATTAAGAAGTACAAATTGATTGCTACTCAATAGTCATGGGGATGTAGGGTATAGCATATGGATATAGTCAATAATATTGTAATAACTATTTATGGTGTCAGATGGGTACTTGATTTATTGGGGTGATAGATGGGAGGGGCGTTGGAGAGTAGTGTGAAACAGTGAAGACATCAAAAGTACAAATTGGTATTTATGAACTAGTCATAGGGATGTAAAGTAAAGCACAGAGAATATAGTCAATAATATAGTAATACTATGTATAGTGCCAGGTAGGTACTAGACTAGTCAAGGGGATGACTTCTTAAATTATATAAATGTCTAACCACTATGCTGTACATCTAAAATTAATATAAAATAATATTAAATGTCAAATGTAATGGAAAAACTTAAAAGGGGAAAAATGTGAAGGGGAATAAGAAGTTCAAATGTCCAGGTATAAAACAAATAAGTCATGGGGATGTAATATACAGCTTAGAGAATACAATCAATAAAACTGTGATAGCATCACACAGTAGCAGATGGTTGCAGGACTTATCATGGTGATCACTTCTTTAGGTATATAAATGTTGAATAACTATTGTGTACACCTGAAACTAATATAATATCGTATGTTAGCTAAATTTTACTAAAAATCTTAAAAAAATGATAATAAATAAAGTCCATGGTCAATAACAAAAATATTCATATGTCTATTTGTGAATATACATATATTCTTTCTCTGCACCAGACCCTGTGTAAGGTTCTAAAGGAGATGGGGAATATAAAATCCATTCAATTGCCCAAATGCTAATATATAAAACAAATAATAAAGTGTGGAATCACTAAGAGGTGTTAAAAATACTGTACTGAGTTAAGTTTAGGTAGGGAAGATTAAATTCCTTGCTCATATGAAGTGTCAAGACAGGCTTCTCAGGGAGGAGGGGTGATATTTGAATTGGGTCCTGAAGGAAATGCAGAAGGATGAAAAATATTTTGCCAAATAAACAAGAGAATGTGGCAATTTCAGGTTTAGAAATTGACATAGAAAAGCCTAAGAGATTGAAGAAATAACACAATTTCTGAGATTGAATAAGACATGTCTGTTTCACGGTGGAATTATCTGGATGAGGAGGACCCAAATGTAAAGCTGGGCTATTTGTATTTTATTGTCTAGGTTATAATCGTTTTTAATAAAAGAAGTAACAAGGCGTAGCTTGCCAACTAGTAAGGACAAAGATTGCACAACAAGTCATAAGGTAACAGAGACCAGGGAGGAGGCAGAGACAAGAGGCTGTGAAAGGGTAGTCACATGGGGTTGGAAAATATGGAGCCCTGAGAGAGTTCAGTGTTAGAACTGACAGACTAGAAATTGATGGAATACAGGTGGTTAGAATGGAGTCACAGATAATTCAGCAATTCCTACCTTGAACACCTGGGCAGGAATACCCCATTACTGAAAAGATCTGGAGATCTCACTCTCCCTCTCTCTCTCAGAAGGTGAGGCTAGTTTGGTGGATAACAATGAGTTTGGCACAATGCCTGTGGAGCATTGTAATAAAAACACAGTATTTATTCTAGCCAAACAAATCTTATCTTTTCAGTCATCTCCTGTCCTTGAGATTTGGTTTTGTGGCAGCCATCATTTGTACTATAGACACTTTCCTGTGGCCAGAATGGACTCGTTGTGGGTAATATTTTCCTGGGATGAACCACTAAGAGTCCTTGCCTCAGATTATTAATATAACAGAGAAATCAAAGTAAATTTCTCTCTGGATGTCTGAAACTGTAGACATATAAACTTGGTGACTATTGGTCATCACATTCCAACATGTGGTCTAAAGAGTACAAAAAAACTAGTTGCTAATACAAGACAAGGCATAAACATACTTAGCGAGGGGTAGAGGTAAGAGATGGAGAAAAGACACTTCCTGAGTTTCTCTCAGGACTTTGGTCTATTGTGGTGGCCGTACATTTCATTCCCAAGGCTTCCTGGAATTCTCCAGTGACCACTCTAGTAAGCTTCTATTCCATCCTTTGATTTTGCCTAAGATAGTCAAAGCCCGTTTCTATTGTTGTTGGGTTTTTTTTTTAAAGCTAAAGTGGTCTTATATTACATCTGATTGTAGATGTTCAATATGCAAACAAAAATATTCAGAAAACAATATTAAGGCTTGTGTATAGACTTAGACATCAACATAGATGTGGGAGTTGAATCCCTAGGAGAAGACTTCATTAAAATGTCTAGAAAGAGCAAGTAAAGTGAAAAGATAATAAGCATGGGGGTAAAACCTTCATAACTACCAACACAGAGAGGGAGAGATTTTATAGCTAGCAAGAGGAAAAGGGTGAAGTAGATTAACAAAAGCCAAAGGAATTTTATATATGAGGTGTGGATAACTCTGCCAAATATTACTAAGAGGTCAAACAGGATGAGTGCTAATAAGAAACAATTGAATTAGGCAAACAAATGATTATTGTTCACATTTATTAGATATAAACAGTTTCAATAGAATGAGAAGGATGTTGCCTAAAAACAGGGATGAATAATACAATAAGAGAAGCCTGCTTTTGCAAGATGTGTGAAGGAATGGAAAAGAGGCCGTAGTTAGAAGAAGCAATGGTATTCAATTTCACCAATGTTTAGTTCTTAGTATGTGTTAAGTCCAAAACTAAGCTAAATACTAAGCTAGATATAATTTCAGCCTGCAACAATTTAGTGGAGGAAACTCATAACTTAAAGTGAAGAGAGACAAGGCTAGAGAAAAATGCTTTTAACTCAACAGTTATGTGGTCATGTTGTATTTGCTGTCTAAAAAACATTTTTTTGTGTGTGCCTGTGCACTTCCCTGCTTGCACATGTGTATGAGCACACACGTATACACATACAAAACACATGGAGTCTAAGTTGAAACAACTACATTTGTTTAACAGTGGGACCAGTTCTAATCCGTTATATACCATACAACAATCTATCTGAGAGCATTGTTCATATATCTATTGTTAAGAGTTAATTCTTTCTCTTATATAACAATTGAACTATATAAGCAAAGAGTAATCTTAAACATCTTCCTTTTATTCAAAGCATGGCAACTATGTTTACAGGAAGGAGAAAAAGCACTCAGTTGAATCAGTATTGTTAATTTTTGTTTGTCCAAACAAAATACGTAAAGAAATATTTATAAATAAGTATGTCTCTCCACCGAAGGGTAATTATTTCCAAATAGTACTAAAAGTTTTCCACAAATGGAAGATTTCAGTATTTTTAAGGACACACCCCTAAGTATCTAGCTTTTCCAACAAAAGAATGCCAGAATAAAATTCTTTAGAGGGGAGGCTCCTGTTTATGAGGTACCCATATTCCATTCACAGATACTGAAAAATAGCTCCTCACTGTCTACAATTTTATAACCTGGCCAGGGTTTTTAACCTTAGCAACTTCAAACACTCCTTCCCAAGAATGTTCCAAATCTGCCAAGGGCTTGTGATAGTTAATCAGCCTTGACACATTCTTATTTTTATTTTTTGTAAGATTACTGTGCATTACATACCTCTTATGTTTCATTCTATCGCTGTGTGGTAGAGAAAGGAAGTCCAGACGCTGAAAACTGAGACATAAAATAGATAAAAATACTAGAATAACAATAGCACTTTGATTTAATCTGGCCTACTCATTGAGCCCATATATTTTGGACAGAAAAACTAAAACAAGAAATATAGCCTATCTGGAAAATTACAGCTAGTCTAAAATAATTACTACATAAAAAATATATATATTTTCTTTTTTTGGCATGGACTGGATTTTGATCAGATATAACCACTAACTTGTACTGTAACACTTACAAGTTTGTTTGTCTGATTGTTTTCATTAGAATTTAAAAGGAGAATAGCCAAAAATATCTCAAACTTAACTCTTGATTACACCTATGTCAAATCTCTTCCACAGCCACATCCTTTCCTCAATTTGATTACTTCCTTCCAATCCAGTCAGTTATTCCAGCCACACATCTAGTTATAATCCTCAATTCATTTCCTTCTCTCAAAGACAGTAATATGTCATATTCCTGTAATTTTTATTTCCAAAATATACTCCACATATAACTACTTTGCTCCAGCTCTGCTGCTACCATCCTTACTCAAGTCCCCTTGTCTCTCATTTGTACTCCTACATTAGCTCTAATTCATTATGCTGCTTCTGCTAAAGTCTACAAATAATTCTCCATGCTACAGCAATCTCATAAAATGTGAATCAGAGCACATGACTTTCCTGTGCAAAACCTTTTAGAGCTCTTAGAATAAAATCTAAACTCTTCATCATGGCCTGTCATACTCTATATGATCGAGGTCTCTGACACACCCTCACCACTCTACTTACTACGTGCTACCCACACTGGCCTGTCTTCTGTTCTTCAAACCCTCCAGACTTGTTTTTACGTCAGAGGTTTTGCACTTACACTTCTCTCTGCTTGGAATATTCTTACTTAAGGTTACTGCAAAATTTGATCAGGGCTGTGATGAAGAATTTAGGCTGAATTAAATAAAATGTAGCTTAGCATATCATATATGAGCCAAAAATTCAAACAGTGGAAAAGTGTCAATGCACTGTAATACTGATTGTTGAGGAGATCCAAGATGCTAGAATAAACACTGCCTGTTTCCTTTCATGAGCACTTTAAAATTGCAGCTAAATTATAGAACAATCAACCTGGAGAACCATCTGAAGTCTAGCCAAACAGAAGTTTTATAATGAAGGATATAAAGAAGAAGCCACATCAAGGCTGGTGGGGGGGCAGAGATGCGAAATGGGCCCCAAACCTCTGTGTGGTGGTTGAGAACCCAAGGCCATGGAGGTTCCCCCTGGAAGAGTGAGGGACCCCAGCTACAAAACAGTCTCCAGCCCAAAATACAGCTGCCAGGAAGAGGAGCCTACACACCATCTGGCTGTGAAAACCGTGGGGATTCTGACAATTCAGGTGAGATGGAAGATTGCGGGAAACTCAGGCTTCCTCTTAAAGAGCCTGTGCACAGACTCTCTTATTTGCAGGCACTGACCTTGGGCTCCAGCAGAGGGACAGTAACTCGACGGGTGTTGCAGACATGTGAGAGGCTGACTGAGGTGTGTGCCATAGTAGCAAGGGCTGGAGGACAGTCTCCATTTTCCCTGTATGGGGTCCTTCTCCCATGCAGCTGGCAGGTGGGTGCAATGTTTATTGTGTTGAATCCTCCCATATGGGCCAAATCTAATCTGATTGGCCTGGTAAGCTCTGTTCGCTCCCCTGTGTTGACTCACACAGACCCTGCCCCACCCAAATACCCAAATTGCCTAACATTAGAGGCACTTTCTCTAACAGCAGCCAGTCCTGCCCAAATTGCACTTTTTCTTGGAAAACTATTAGAGTACATGGGTCCCTGGCGGGTGGCAACTGGCCTTGCTGTGCTCAAGAATTTTGCTGAGTAGATTCAGGCTTAGCACTTGCATCAAACCAAAGTCTATATTAACCTGTTGACCACAACTCTTCCCACTCTAGTGACTCCCTGAGACCCCACCTCACCCAACTGGTGTACAGCATGAGGCTTGATCAGTGGCTGAACCTTAAGGGAGCCAGCAGGTGACAGCAGGCCTTGGGGGTGTCCTGGCATTTTGTGGAGCTACCCCAGGCCTGGTATTAGTTGCAGACATCCTTGGTTCACAGTGTGGCCTCTCCCATGTGCATCCAGGGTTAGCACGAGCAGCAAACAAATAAGGATTGCTCTGTAGCTCCTACCAGGTAGACCCTTGCAAGTTACAGGCAGTGACTGACCTGAGCCTGCACCAGAGCACCTTACAAGAGGCCCAAGAACCAACATACTTGGAGGTGTTCAGACCACAGCAGAGCACCACCTAATTAGCCCTGCAAGCAAGCAGCACACATAAAGGGTAGTCTTAACAGGCACCAGAGCCCACTGGAGGGAATCCCACTCAGTGGGGTAAGACCCTTCCTCACACACACAGCAGCCTGTAAGCTGTAGATGTGGCCAAACCCTACAGCTAATCAGCCTGAGTGTCAATCCCAACCACTGACATGCCAATAGCAATCAAGGCTCAACTATAATAGGAGGGAACACATAACCCACACAAGGAATATTCCTGGAGCACCCACAGCAGGTGACCAGGGAGACTGTGCCAGGGCCCCACAGGGCACCTACTACATAAGGCCACCTGGCCAAGACTGGAAGACACAGCAGATCTACCTAATATGTAGAAACAAACACCAAGAAGCAGTCCTAATGAGGAAACAAAGAAATGTGTCCCAAATGAAAGAACAGAAGAAAACTCAAGAAAAAGAACTAAATGAAATGGAAGCAAGCAACCTACCAGGTACAGCGTTCAAAACAATGGTTATAAGGATGCTCAAGGAACTTAGTGAGAACTTCAACAGAGAGATAGCAAACAAAAAAGGACATAGAAACCATAAAAAAAGAATCAGTCAGAAGTGAAGAATACAATAATTGAAATGAAGAATACACTAGAAGGAATCACCAGCAGACTAGATTAAACAGAGGATCAAATCAGCAGTTTGGAAGACAAGGAAGAATGAAACAGCCAATTGGAACAGAAAAATGAAAAAATAATCCAAAAAGAACAATGACAGTTTAAGAGAACTCTGGGACAACATGAAGCATAACAACATTTGCATATAGGGGTACTAGAAGGAGAAGAGACAAAGCAAAGGATTTAAAATGTATTTGAAGAAATAATAACTGAACACTTTACTAACCTGGTAAAGGAAATAGACATACAAGTCCAAAAAGTGCAGAGAGTCCCAAACAACATGAACCCAAACAGGCCCACACCAAGAATAGCAAACGTTAAAGACAAAGAGAGAATCCTATAGCAGCAAGAGAGAGGCAACTAATAACTTATATGACTGTCAGCTGATTTCTCATCAGAAACTTTGCAGGCCAGAAGGGATTGGCACAAAATATTCAACATGATGAAAAACAAGGACATACAACCAAGACTACACTACCCAGCAAAATTCATTTAGAATCCCAGGACAGATAAAGAGCTTCCCAGACAAGAAAAAGCTAAAAGAGTTCATCACCACTATACCATTATTACAAGGAACCTTACAGGGGCTTCTTTAAGATGGAAAAAAAAAAAAAAGATCAAAATTATGAATAATAAAATGGCAATACCTATATATTTATCAACAATTACTTTCAATGTAAATGGATTAATGCTTCACTCAAAAGACACAGGAGGGCTGAATGGATAATAAAACAAAACCATTATGTATGCTGCCTACAAGAGAATCACTTCAGATTGAAAGACACACACAGAAAATAAGTAAAGGGATTGAAAAAGATGTTTCATGAAAATGGAAACAAATGAACAAACAAAAAACCAAAAAAAACCAAAAAAACAAACAAAAAACAACAACAACCCCCCCAAAAGCTGGGGTAGCAATACTTATACCAGAAAAAATTAGACTTTAAACAAAAGCTATAATAAGAGACAAAGAAGGACCCAGTAATCCCACTTCAAGGTATTTACCTGAAGAAATACAAATGCTACTTCAAAGTATAATGTGCATCCATATGTTCATTGTAGCATTGTTTACAATGGCCAAGATATGGAGGTAGCCTGGGTGTCTGTTGATGGACGAATTGATAAAAAGGAGGTGGTACATACATACAATGGAACATTGCTCAACCATGGGAGGAAATGGGTTCTTGTCATCTACAGTGGAATGGATGGGCCTGGCGGGTACTATGCCATGAATGGAGTGTAAGACAGAGAAAGACAGATGCAATGTGATTTAGCTTGTATGTGGGATCTAAAGAACAAAATAAACAAACAAAACAGAAATAAACTCATAGACACAGAGAACATATTGCTCATTGCCAGATGGGAGGGGGGTGGAGGGTTAGTGAAAAGGGAGAAGGGATTAAGCAGTACAGTTGGTTGTTTACATAGTACATGTGGATTTTTTTACATGTGGATGTAGGGTATAGCTTAAGGAATATAGTCAATGATATTATAATAACTATGCATGGTGTCATATTGGTACTAGATTTGTCGGGCAATAGATGGGAGGGAGTTGGGGGGCAGGGTGAAAAAGGTGAAGGGATTACAAGTACAAACTGGTAGTTACAAAATTGTCATGGTGATGTAAAGTAAAACAGGGAATATATTATAGTGATGATACGGCAATACTTATGTATAATGCCAGGCATGTACTAGACTAGTCAGGGGGATTATTTCTTAAATTATACTAACCACTATGCTGTACACCTGACATTAATATAAAATGGTACTGAGTTTCAACTATAATTGAAAAAATTAAAAAGGGGCAGAAAAGAGGAAGGGTAATAAGAGGTTCAAATTTCCAAGTATAAAGCAAATAACTCATGGGGATGTGATGTACAGCATAGGGAATATAGTCAATGATATTGTGACAGCATGGTACAGTGTCAGATGGTTGCTGGACTTATTACGGTGATTACTTCTTTAGGTATATAAATGTTGAATAACTATGGTGTACACCTAAAACTAAAGTAATATTGTTTGTTATCTATATATTAATAAAAATCTCTTTAAGAAGTATAATATAAAGAAAAAACTAATGGAAAAGTAGTGGGGCAATTCGTATCATAAACCTTCTAATTGTACATTAAAACTTTAACATAAAAAAATAAAAAAAAATGCTGATTGGTCAGTTATTAAAGGGAAATTAGAATTATAGGAATGACATACTGAATTATAGGAACGACATATTACTACTATAGCTGCATAATAAACAATCCCAAATTTAGTAGCATAAAACAAAAATTGTATTATATTCATGGTTTCTGTGGCTTAGGAATTTCAAAAGGGGTCAGTGGGAATGACTTGACTTTGCTCTATGTCTCAGTTGTCATCTAGGAAGGCTTGAAGGTTGGGCATGACTTGAGAATGGTAGGTTGGAATTGTCTAAAGGCTCATTTACTCATGTGATTGGTGAGTGCTAGCTGTTAGCTGAAACCTCTGCTGGACCTCTCAATGTGACTGTTTGGTCTACCTCACATTATGCTAACTGTATTCTAAGAGTGAGCATCCCAAAAGAAACAGGCAAAATGTGTACAGCCTTTTAAAAATCTAGCCTTAGAACTCCCATTGATTCTATTATATTCATAAGACTGTCCAGATTCAATGAAAAAAAAAACCATAGACTTTGCCTGTTACTGGGAGGAGTGTCAAAGCTACTTGGTAAGAAGTGCATGTGGTATGGCAGATATCATCTTCCACATATATCTTACCATGAATTATGGTGTTGTGGAGTGCAATGGAACAGTTGGCAGCAAAACAACTACAGATGTCAATGTCAAAGACGGAACACTGGGCATAATGCATAACTGGTCTCACCCAAGAGACAAATATTTATGCTGTTGGGTATTTTGTATCAGTGAGTTTTAAAGTCACCTTACTTAGGAAAAAAAAATTCTTCATGTCAGTGAAACAGAATGACTTAATAAATCAATGATAATTTTCAATGATGTAATTTGAGATATAATTTGCTATATTACATACTACATAATGCTGTGACACTTATAGTAAACAAACAAAACACTACAACCCTCCTCCCCAATATAAAATATCAATGAAGATATGGGAAATCAACAGGAAACTTATTTAGAACTTTTTAAACTTGGCAATGCCTCATTTCTCTAGGCTATATTATACTTTGATTTTTTAATCATAATGGGACAAAAAAAATTAAGGTTGTAAACCACGTAAACAAACCAAAGCATTTTTTATCTGCGTCATAATTCTTATCGAATACAATGCACAAACTGCTTAGGGAGAGAGATTTCTCCCATTGCTTTCAAATACCTGCCTAAACGCGAGGAACCTCAAATATTCATTCTTTCAAACTGTCCTAACTGGACTTGGTTGATAATTAGAAACTCAAAATGGAGGTGAACAATTTATAGGCAAGAAATTATATTCTTAAAGAATTATATATTTATTGCATTTTATTTAAATCATTCATTGTTTAAACACTGATTGATAAAGTATTAAGGTATTATATAACATTTTGGGGAAAAATAGACTATATTTATTGGCAAACTTGCACAGAATGAATGTACACATATGTACACGTTATAGAAGCATTATATATATATAGAAGCAGACACTACCAAAGGACACGATTGAAGAATTATTAACAGAATTTGAGTTTGCAAAGCATGGAACACTACTGCTACAAATCCCTTTTTGAGGTGAGAAATTCAGGTTTCTATATAAACATATTTTCTTTGTCATTGAATTTACAATTCAATTTTGAAAATGTTGAAAATTTGGCTCATTTGAGTCAAAATTTAAAAACTCAACTTGAAACATGTAATCCAGAGTTTATGCCTTTGCAATACTTTTTTTCTGGAAAGGATTCTCTTGATTTTACGAGCTACTTAGCAAAAGCCTATTCATCCCTCAAGATCTAGCTCAAATATTTTCTGTTCTGTGTTTCTATAACACTAAGCTCTGTTATAACACTCATCATATTTCACTGTATTTGCTGTATAACCCAAGTTTCCTCATTCCTCATTAGCCATGGGTACAAAAGGGGCCACATGAATGATAATGACAAAAATTGCTTTCGGTTTTGTCCCATGCTCAAGTAGTTACTCAATACTCTGGGAAAGGCCTGTCAAGTCCAGTAGTACCCAGGATTGCTTCACATGCACTTACAAGCTCGTTCTACAAGTGACATCCACAGTCTCTTACCAGGCTGACACTGGGTACTGCTGTGTCCACTGTGAATGTCGGTCTTTTGTTGAGCACCATGGTCTCTGCTGCTGCTCTGACACAACTACTCTAGACCATGCTGAGATGTACCAGGTTGACTCTTCATGGTGCTCAGAGAGGGCCGTGCTGTGCAAAAATGGGAAGAATTCTCATCTCTCCCATCCTGTTTTATGCTTAATCACTAGAGACGTGGAAAGCTCTGCTTGGGTTCACATATATCAATGACCTTTCATGAAAATAATTCTTGTATCCCCTCTCCTTCCTGGGATTAGATTCCATTCCATGGGGGTTATCTTCATTTTCTGGTCTTTCCAGTCACAACAGATAACAATCTCTTCCTTTTTGCCATGCAATAAGATAAATATATGCCCTCACAGTTGGTGTTACTGTCACCTTCCAACCCCTTCAACTCTCTAAGCAGGTCACAGAAATGGTCAGAATGATTGAATCTCACTTGGTCTGAAGATGCAGTATCTACAACACTTCTTTACACATTTTCAGCCTCAGAAGATTGTAAACTCTTGAGGACATGAAACAAGACTCTTCTCTGCCCTAAATCAGAACTGAAAAATAAAAGGAAACCAATTCATAGACCAATCCCTTGAATTTAAAACTAAGCAAATTACATGAAGTGTTAAGAACCGTGAAGATTTTTCTCTGCTTGCAAGCTAGCAAGTTAACCTGCTATAGTGTTATGGAAACTGGCAGAAGTCACAAGACTCCTGCGTCAGAAAGAAAACAATTCATTACTCGCAACACAGCCAGAAGCATGAACTTCCCATTTATGTCATGCAGCCACTCTAGACAATACCAAGATGTACCAGACTGAAACTTCACGCTGCTGAGAAGAGGGATGTCCTATGAACATAGAACAGCATATTGTCCCATAGGGACAATATGTTATATAACAGCTGAGAAGTCCCAACCTTAGGGAACCCTACTATTTTATAATGGGTTGCAGAGCAATCTACCCAACTTTTGCCCTGAGGAAAACATTATCTTTATTACACTGGAGAGTACATAAATTTGCACTCTGCTCTGGGGGAAGAATCTGCTTCTGATTTCTACAAATGTCCTCAGAAAGATGATCTTTTCAGGGCTCTACAAAGGCTGTCAGTGCCTCTACTCACAAGACATGCCAAACTCAGGAGACCCATGAGAATTGTTTCCCAATAGAATCACAAGTTAATGTGACTTTCTCATGTTTCCAGAGGTAGTAAATATCAAGGCCAGAAATCAGATCATTCGGCAATGATACAGTAATTTCTTCAAATGAAACAGAAAAGGAACAGTATGATAGGAGTTCAGTTTTATTGATTAACATAATTAGGAACAAGTAAGGGCTTTCCCAAAATATATTTTAAAAGTTCTAATATCATTGTTGTTATCTACATTCTATAATGAGTGTTATAATAATAACTGTATAAAACCCAACCTCTTTTCCAAATTTCTATAGAATTGATATACTGACAAAATTTAAAATAAACAAGCAAAAATAAAAAAACAAAGAAAAAGAAAAAGAACAAAGAAAATGCCAAGCAGTTAACAGCAAAGACAAGTACTGCCTTACTTTCACTTGTGTTGTAACAGAATGAAATGCTCTGCCTCTCTGACTCCATATTGTTCAAGCCTCCTTTGTTCCCATGGACTTCAGGCTAATAGCTTCTGCTTAATCTAGGATACAGACATGCGAGTCATTAGAGGAATTCTGCTTGTGGCTTAAGGAGATAAGGGAAGCATGTGTTATTTATCAAAGATTTGCAGGAACCTGACGACCAGCAACTAGAACAATCTTCCTGGGACCCCTGCTGGATCCCAGATGGCTAGAGTGGCCAGTCACCTCTTGCCCCTCCCATTTCCCCTTCCCTTGATACAAAAGAAGCCTGCACTCTGTATTTCCTTAAGATGGATTTGAGGAACCACTAGATCTCCCATTTTCTCAGTTAGTACCTTCTCGATCAATAAACCTTTCCTTACTCTAAACTCTGACATTTTGAGTTTTGGCTTTTCGAAGCATTGGACACATGGACTTTGGACCAGTAACAGTGTATCTAGGATATAAACAAGCCCTGTCTTTAAATCATCAAATCATCATCTACCAGAATTTATAGACTTTAAGCAGAGATTTTCACATCTAAACCATGATAGCTCCAAGTCCCGGGGCCTGAGCATCTTAGCTCTACTTTTGTGCAGCCATACTTTAGAAAGAATTTGTCAGAACAAAATACAAACTCATTAATTGAGGACGTCATATTTTATGAAATAATGTCTGGAAAAAATGAACCACAGTTATACAGCTCAGATTACTGTGAACACACTCTTTGGCAGGGTGTTATCCAGGCGGCTATGGGGTGTAGCCTCAGTTTTTTATTGTATGATGATGAGAAACCATTGAAATGGTTACTAAGAGTTCTTCACCGTTAACTCATTATATCTCAGTGTAAGGAACTGTTTTATGATGGCTCAGTGCACATTTCTATTCTCTCTCTTGAATTCTATTCTTCCAGATACTTTCCAGAGTTGCTTTATGTGTGAAATCCAAACAATGAGTAAGAAAATAAGTACAATAGGTAACCACAGGTGTATTAGAAAGCACTCTGGACTGAGACTAAGAAACTTGGAGATCAATTCCTAGTTATCAAAGCATGATCATAAACATAAATAGAAGAACAAAATGAGCATTTAGCCACTTTTCCTATAAATCGTACCTAATTTTAATCAAAGAGTTGGTGAATGTTACATAGTAACATTCATGAACATGGTAAATGCCACTATGGGATGTAATCAAAATCTGGAGTGTAGTGTGCTCTACAGAATGTGGATAACTTACTTTTTATCAACAAATAATTTGCAAGGAGAGAGAGAAAAAGAGAGAGCTAGAGGAAAAGAGAGAGAGAAAAGAGATTAAAAGAGATTTGTAAGACATTAATTGCATTGTATGACCCTTACTTGGGCCTCAAAATATTAAGCGAAAAATTAAAAATCTTAATAGGTCAATTGGGGAGCTTGGTAAAATCAACAAATTATTGTCATTTAAAGGTATAATTATGGAATTGTGTTTAGGTTTAAAAGAACCCTTATATTTTAGAGATACAGACTGAAATATTTACAGATAAAATCATGTGTTATTAGGGATTTACTTCAAAATAATATACCTACCAACCCACTGCCCAATTAGTTACAAATATTTGCAATTATCAGGCCCTCTTCTGCTTTTTGATCCATTGACTGGGTGGCATTGAAGGAGGGGCTTTCAAGTTCTTTCATATCCGTGAAAATCTACCCATGTCTGGAATCATGCCTTCTCTTGCATTCAGTGATAATTATCTTAGAAACTTTCACAATATATGTTGTTGTTTCCATGTCTTGGCCACTGTAAATAAAGCTGCAATGAACATTGGAACACATACGTCTTTATGGATAAATGTTAAATTTACTAACAATTGTCACCCCAATAAACTTAAAAAAGAAGAGAGAAGCATATTAAACTCTAAATCAAGGGTCTGTGAGTGAAGCTTTTCTGTACTACACAGCAAATTATTAACAATGTATGTATATAAAATAAACCAAATGGGGCAATTTTGCTATTGAAATATTTACCGAGTGGCTAATAGTTCTTCCTATAGATTCAAGAGTGCAATTAAAACATTACTGTCTTTTCTGACCATTATCAAAGGCTCATGCAAACATAACCAAATTATGTACTGTAAGTACAGCAAACAAGAGTCTGTGAGGGAGAAGTAACAGATCTCTTTCTGTGTAGAATCATGCCAAAACTATTGACGAGAGCCAGTGGAGCAAAATACAGAGGTGACGCAAAGTTTACATTTGTCAATATTAGTTGGGTGTCACCTTTGAGTTGCTGTTACTAACATTTGCTAGTCTTACTTCACCTCATTGTTAATCCTTAAGGAACAGTGTAACTTTTTTTTTTTTAATACCTTGAGTTAGAAGAGTTATCCTTGAAAATGGTATGAGATCCTATGACAAAATCCTAAAAATCCATAGACTATGTTCATGTTTTTCAATGCTCTATGCATCAGGTATTTTATTCAGACCAATGTTGACATATAACAGGATAATGCTTGTTATTACTGGCTTCTGCTCACACTGGAGAAATCAGAAGTGAGTTTGTTCAACTCAAATGGAGGATTTCCTCTTGTAAATGAGCCAGGAAAAAACAATCAGTCATTTTGATTGGTTCAGTTGGTGATGTGAACATGGAAAACTTCTATCTGGAGTGAACGTACAGAGATAAAGCATAAACTGATGTCTTGCATGAATTCTAAGTGTTAGATTTAAGTTAATTTGGGGTCTGATTAGAACAGCAGCAAATAAGGGCCCCTTGTTGAGTGTACACAAAAAGCAGTTACTGAAAATCAGATGGCATATACATGGGGTGACATATAAGTTACTGTTGAAACTGGAACACTTTTGAGAATGAAACGGAGAGTTATTCATAATTATGCTGTGACCGTCCCAGACTAAGCCTGATATAAGATTACCTTTATGTATTCAATTATCCTAAATGCATCTACCAAATGTTGAGAGAAACATTGTGCTGAATTTTACCCATCTTAGTATATATGTTTTGGAAAATAAAATGCACTCAATGTCAATACCTTACCCCATTTGATTTGGCTGAAAAGTATTTTTTATGCCAAGCTCTGCAATTTAAGGATCAAGAACATTAAAATTTTAATACATCTTACCTAATAAAATCTCATTAATGGAAGTGATCACTGGACATAATAAAGACTGGTCAGATAGGCTAAAAAGTGAGTTACCTGACAAAAATAATTTTACTCCCTAAATGGATTCCTCCCTTCTTTAATTGCTCTTACATCTATTGAACAATTTAACAGTAGAGTTATCAAATCCAGTTTACTCATTTTACAGATGGATGAGTCACCTAACTATCTCAGAATTGTAGACTGTAGCCTGGATTGGAAGCCAGGCAGTTCTTTTCCACCAGCCCTCTATCATCAGGGCCCTCAGTCTTCTGCTCACTGTATTCCAACTGTCCCTACAAAGTGGGGCTTTATGTACCTAGCCTGTGTCTCACTGATATGCAGAGCTCAGCACTTCTTTCAGTCCCTGTAAAGAATGAGAAGAGTATATGTTTTATTGAGGATTTGTAGGGCAGACAAATGAGAAGTTTAACAATAGACACCCCTAGAGAACAAATTAGGACTCCTCTATTAAGCCTGTCGGGTAGTAGATATTTTTGGCACTCACTAATACCTGATTTTCCTCTTATCCTGAATGTATGGAAATTCTTACTTCCCAGACCCATCTAGTTGGGTAGAATCATATGACTAGTTTTAGTCAAGGGGCTGTGACAGAAGTGAAATATGTTGCTTCCAGGCTGAAGCATTTTATTGCAGATATGAGACCCTCTATTCTCTCTTTTCCCAGCTATAGCAGTCATGAGAAGACCTCAGCTTTTGAAGATAGAGACAAAAGGTGAAAACAGCTTGCACTTAAAGGGCAATTGACCTGGATAGCTCCTCAGACCTATGGGATGTTTTGTGGAAAAAGCAACTACTGTGTTAAGACAGCTGAGGTACTGAGCTGTGAGAGCTGTGTGCTGCTTCAGCCTAACTTAGCTCATTGTGCCAAAGATGTGTCTGTTTCAGACCTTTCTCTCTGCCCCCATGCTACTGGGATGCTGTTTTTCTGTTCTTTGTTCATAGAAACCAATAAATAGCTTCAGTGGCTCACAATTCTTCCTTCCAGCTATCTTCCCTAGCAATTCACACTTCTCTTTACTTTTTTGGGCAGGGCAATTCATCTCTACCCAGCTACTATCTCCAAACTTGAATACACAAAATGATCACTATGTTAATAGAAACAAAAGGGAGCTCCAGTTTCCTCCTTAGAGAGGAATATTTCTCTCTCTCTCTCTCTCTCTCTCTCTCTCTCTCTCTCTCTCTCTCTCTCTCTCTCCCTCTCCACATACGTGTGTGTAAGCAATACAGCATTCTGTAATAATTCTATTGAAAATTTTGTGATTATCTTTTACTGAATCAGATTGCAAGTCTCTTGAGGATGAGAGGTCTTAAGTGAGAGTCTATGGATGGGCTGCAAACTCTATGGATCCCTTGCAATAATAAACATTTTTTATGCCATATGTGCATTTCTAGTTTTCAGAAGATTTTTCAAATGAGTCCTTGAGTTAAAAAAAAAAAATTAGAAATCACTTGTGCAGGAGCAGTGTAAATTTGAAAGGAGGAAGAACTTACAATGGTCTTGATTTTAATCCTGATACTTGCTAATTGTGAAATAGGTTCTTATCACTCTCCCAGATTTAGCATTAAGAGAAGAATGATTTCTGTAATTCACAAGACTTTGAGGTATAGGAGTTAGAATACAATTAATTAACTCAATCAGAACCCTATCTACTAAGTAGGTAGGGTAATTTCAAGACAATGCATTATTTTACTTGCTTATTCTCTTCATTTAAGCACAATACAAATTATTAAATTGTTTTTCTGATTGAGAAATCAGTCTCCACAAAGGTGTTGTTATCAGATGGACTATAGTTCAGGTGGCCTGGAAGATATGCTCTCCCTGGACCATGTTTGGACAGACAAAAGAGAGAGGAGAGGGTCTCATATCTGCATTAACTTCTCTCTTCTTCGCATTTTCTTTCCTCTTTTCCATTCTACTCCACTTTTACCCTTCTCTTTCTTCTCTCGTTTCAAGGCTGGCCAATATTTATTTTGGGAGATTTAGTGTACAGTGTGTAGTCAGGCCTGGAAAGCCCTGGATGCCATTTGATTATTTTAAGATAAACTCTGCTTGGAGCTCATAACGATTTATAATTTATAAGTTGATGCTCAGACAGTTGCTCAGGCATTTATAAGGCTACATGTGTTGGGATAAAGTGGGAGAAATGGGAAGGAGATGTAGTCATGCCTGAGATGGCTGCCAAATATTTTGGCACCAAGGAAATGTGCTTGTTTTCTTTTGTGTAACTTATCTAACTTGGCTTCCTCCAGGTTTTACTTGGAATTCATGTTCTTTGGTAATGACCTTTGGCAGTATGACCCTGGATATGCATGAGCAGCTAGAGCTCTTGCTTTTAAATAATATTCACCTAATTTCGGTAAATACACTGAAAAGCTCATATCTTTTTATATTAAATTGAGATTATATAAAATCATAGATATCTTTAATATGAGACAATATCAAGATGATTTTTATTTTTATAATTCAAGAGATTTTGCTTTGCATAGAACTTTGAGCAAGTTCTAAGCCTCATATTCCTTATCTATAAATAGAGATAATAATAACCATCATCTCTAAAGTTGATGATACTAGTAGCTGGTTGGCTTTAGAAGTTCTTCCATCCTCTCTTTCCAAATCCATGTGAAACAGAAGATTAGAGGAACTGTTAGATTAGATTAGACTATATAGAGTATTAGTTTTATTTCTCTAATTTTGTTATTGGAATTTTTAATCAGCTAAATAAAGCAGCGTATACTTGGCATAGAGTTAATCTTCATTTATCAATACTTATACCTATTAATTCGGTATATATTATTGAAAAATAAAAACCTTTTACCTTAGTTTATATTTATATTTTTAGATCTTAAATTCTTTATGGTTTGGATATTTGTTATGATAATGGAGAAAGTGAACATTATTGAGACTTTCTTTTGAATGCTTTGGGTTCATGATTCTATTGTAGGCTTTCTCTGAAGACAATTCAAAGCTAAGAACAAGAGGCCCCAATGAGGAGCTAATATCCAAAATATAAAAGGAACTTACACAACTCAACAATAGAAAGACAAACAATCCAATTAAAAAATGGGCAAAGGACCTGAATAGACATTTCTCCAAAGAGGACTCAGAAATGGGCAACAGACATATGAAAAGATGCTCAACCATCACTAACCATCAGAGAAATGCAACTAAAAACCACAATGAGATACCACTTCACACCAATTAGAATGGCCATCATCAACAAGACAAACAATAAGTGTTAGAGAGACTATGGAGAAAAAAACCCCTCATAGGCTGTTGGTGAGAATGTAAATTGGTACAGCCACTATGGACAGCAGTATGGAGGTTCCTCAAAAATTAAGAATAGAATTTCCATATGACAGCAATCCCTCTCCTGGGTATGTACCTAAAATATCTGAAAACATTTATGTGTAAAGATGTATGTACTCCGATGTTCACTGCAGCTTTATTTACAGTGGCCAAGACATGGAAACAACCAAAGTATCCTTCGATAGATGATTGGATAAAGAAGATATGGTATATATATATATATACAATGGAATACTCTGCCACAGGAAAGATGAAATAGTGCCATTTGCGACAACATGGATAGATCTTGAGATTATTGTGCTTAAGTGAAATAAGTCAGACAGAAAAAGTTGAGAACCATGACTTCACATGGTTGAGAAAAAGTTGAGAACCAAATGATATGCGGGATATAAACTGAAAGCAACAAGACAAATAAAGAAACAAAAACTCATAGACACAGACAATAGTTTAGTGGTTACCAAAGGGTAAGGGGGGAGAGGAATGGTAGAAAGAGGGTAAAGAGGGTCAAATATATGGTGATAGAAGGAGAACTGACTCTGGGTGTTATATTACAGAATTGTACATTTGAAACCTATGTAATTTTACTAAGCATTGTCACCCCAATAAATTTAATTAAAAAAACAAAACATTGCTACCCCACCAAATTAAAAAAAAAGAGGCTTTAGACTCTGGGTTACAAATTTTGCTATAACACAGCAAATTAAACATAGCAACTATACCAAAAGAAAAAGATACCAGAAGAAGAGAGATGGCAAAAATTTGGCAGTGAGCAGAGCTCAAGGCATAACTATCCCTTTCATTTTCCTTCACTCATGGAGTATTAATTAATGGATCCATTGTTTCTCTGTGTTCTATACAATTATGGTGCAGGATCTGTTTTACCACTAGATCTAGAATGAATGACCATTCTCATCTAAAAACTGCTTAACCCTAAACCAGACATTAGTTGTAATGTTACAGGTTACATAAAAGAGGGGTAGCAAAAAGGCAGCAAAGCTCCTGGAGTCAATCTGTAGGTCCTTGGATTGAAGTGGCATGGATCTATGAAACACTGTGGGTGGAGAGAACCCAAGGCAGCAGGGACTTTGGGTATTTTGCCAGTCCCCCAAGAAGGCTGTCTACAGGAGCACTGAGAATAACCCAGTAGCAAGAGACTATGGGGTGGAACGTCCACTGGGGAGTGAGGGAGAGGAAAAGGCTTGCAGAATCAAACACATCAGAAAAAGCATCAGTGGAACCCTTTAAATCCCAGCAAATGAGTAGGGGTCTAGTACTGAGGCATTGGCCACACTATGACATCCAAGGTCAGGGGGGTATTCAGAACAGGAAGTCTGTACACTCCTGCTGTTGACAGGGATGTGCTGGACATAAAGTAAACACACCTCTTCCTTATCACCTCCATCTTAATCACACAAAAGGAGATTTAGATTTTAATAATCCATTTGGCCTTGAAGCTACTGAGCTGAATGCGTCAGAACCACCTGAAAATCTGCTAGTGGGCAAAGTTAATTTTTCTCACTACCCACCATTACATCTAAGCCCTTGGTGATGTGGGCACAACAAAATAGTATTATTAGTTAATTGAGATAGACTTGAGATTCTTCAGTGAAACCTGAAATTTTTTCAAAGATTTACTTACTTTTTGTTCAATGTTCTATATAGTGTTAATTTTAAAAACCAATATACCAAATATTGCTTTATGTAGTTGATACTTTCTGCAAGTGCTATGTGTTAAAAATATCTTTGTAGTAAAAGAAACCCTGAATAAAATATTTTATAGAATCAGGAGCTCTTTGCAAATTTATTGTTCAACTCCCTGTTGAGAGTCTTCTGTTGTCCACGAATCCCCTGCCCAGATAATAAATCAAATGAGCAGTATTTATAGCATAGTGGTTAGGAATATAATTTAAGGAGCCAGACTGCCTGAGTTCAAGCCACACTCAGTGACTTCTTAACTTAGGGAACTTGGGCAAGTAACTTATCCCCTCTGTGTGTCAATTCTTTTTTTTTTTTTTTCATTTAAAAACAATAACAACTGCCTTGTTATGATGATTCAGAGAGTTAACATATTGTCAAGTCCTGAAGTATAGCAACCGGCACCACAACGTTAGATGCTATTAGTATTATCACTACTGCTTGTATTATAATCCTACATACACTCTTGTGACATGAGGATCTGATTGAGGAAATTTTGTATTGGCATGGCATTATAGTCATGCCAGTCTTAGCTCTGCCATTTAATTCTCTGTACTGTAGGAAAGCCATCATTTCTCCAGGTCTCAGACTCTTTATTTATTAAATGAGGAGAAATCACCAGCTTTAACATTTTCACCAGGCTGTTAAGAGGATCTAATTAATTGCTCTGCAAATGTGAGAGTTAACCGAGGAGGGCTGCAAGAAAAACCCTGACATGAGACATCTGTTTCCACCTTTGCTTTCTTTTATTTCTTCTGTCACAGTGGATTAGTCTTTCTGGTGGCGTGAATCATTAAAATTGAAGTCGATTGTCATAGTTAAAATTTCTTGGGTTTTGACTTTGTCTCTATGTCAAATGTCCTATTTACAGTTTGATATTTTTACAGCTCCCTACTCACCTAATTGTTCAGTCTCTCCCGGAGGAGGTTAACCAATGTGCCCAAGAAGTGCAGATGGAGGAGGTTTTGGACAAAGTCTGGCTTTACAATCGAGGCACATTTAACTACTGTACTCTAGTGTCCTAAAATCTGAGCATCAGCTTATTTGTACTTAACATGTTAAACTGTTCTTGAATTTCATAATTATTTAATCATTTCTTTTTTATTTAGAGTCTGTGCAAGTAAGTAAAGGAGGGATGATGTTGAACTGTACAGTCTACATGCTAGTCACAAGTCTGAATTGAGATGAACTATAAGCATTAAATACACACTAAATTTAGAAGACAATATGGAAAAAAGAATGTAAGATATTTCATTAATAATATTGTATAATGATTATATGATGAAATAATATTTCAGCTATATTGGCTTAACTAAAATATATTTTAAAACATATTATCACCTATTTCTTTTCATTTTTTTTTAAACAAGGCTAGCAGAAAACTTAAAATTCTATTTGTGACACATTTTATTTCCATTGGAAAACACTTACATAGAATTTCTAACATAAGTAGGTGAGCATAACCCTTCTCCACAGTTTGCTCAGTGGTGAAACTCAGAGCCCAGCTCCTCTTTAATCAGAAGCAAGACATGTCTCAGGCTCAGGAAATGTGGCTGGTCATGGGTGGGACCAGCGGGTAACCAAGGGGCTATTGAAGTGGCTCACCATGTCTGCTTTCTTAAGGCCTAAGCATTCATTAGTGTGACAGTGCTCATAGTTTTTTTGAATTCTTTATGACTGACAAATGCCAGTTATTGTGTCGGATTTTAATATGAAAATTCTTGATTCAGGTTGCAGAATGAAATTGTGCATTCTTCTAGAAAACTGGTTTCCTATCTACCAAAGAGAAGCGGAACCTTCAAGATTAAAATAGTATCATTATTTGCTGATAAACATAGAAAGATTAAAAATCTAGAGCAGGTGACGTGTTTGAAATTCCATGGTGGCAGGACAGGAGGAAAGCCATCTAGCTCCCAAATACACGAATAAGCATAAAAGACCGAACATTTTACACTGCCAAAATTCATGAGCTTTAAATCTTTGGTAACCAGATATTTAGCTTCCTTTGTTTTCCACTAATGAAAGGATGCTCAGAGAGCCTTAGTAGTATACTATATCCCGCATTTTATTGCTAAAGTTATCAAGCAACATGAAAAGATAATGAAAGGATCTCTTTTATGCCTTTGAATAAGTCACAAAAAAAAAAAAATCAAATGGGCATAAATCAAAGCTTCTGAGTTAGCTGTACTTTGCTTCTGAATTCCCCCACCCAGAGGTAGAGAATAGCTGAACCGAGGCTTATTTTTCCTGTTTGAAATTCAAAGTTAATCGTGTTTATTTTAAAATTTTTCATCAGAATTAGAAATATTTTTTTTAAGAGTGAAATGTAAACATGAAATTTTAAAAATTGTCTAATATTACATAAAATAATAGAGATGTAAGTAACAGTTCTAGAGTATAATGAGTGAGAATAACTTTTATCTAATCTTTGGGAAACAATAGTTTTGGTAAATGTTATTACTGATTTAAAGCTTTATGTTGACAAAAATGTCAACGCATTTTTAATCTCTTTGGAGTTTAGGGGAATATTAACTTGTTCCTGTAAGTTTTTCTTTTGTTTTGAAAATTATTTATCATAATACAACCTAAAACATTTAGAGTATTTTGTTCAGTAACTAGTTAAGTGTTCTCTGACAGAAGAGAGGATAATAAAATAAAACCTCAGAAAATAAATGTCCTAGAAGCCAGTCTTTCTTGGATCACCATTAATTTCAGGCTTTAGTTCTATGTTAATTTGCACATATGTTTGTAATTGTTAAGCCCTCACCTTAATAATGGCAGGTCATTTAAATATCAGCTCATTAAATAGAGAATGAGAAAAGCAAAGGCAAATGAGTTTTTGAATAACTTTGAAAACCTTGAACTTATTTTAAATATCAACCTGACATTTTGTACTTTAGGGTTTGGTCTAAAACACAGTTTAAAACAGATGGCAAAAGGGCACAATAGATTACGATGGATACTTAGTGAGTCTTAGTGAAGCACCCCAAATATAATAGGGTATATTTACTTAACCAGTTTATCATATATTCAAGTTCTCTTCTGTGGCACATTTAATAAAGTCATTTGGTAGTTTCAAGAAATTAAACATCGTGATAATTTATATGTTAAATATTTTGAAAGAAATAAGAAATAAATGGTCTCAAATGTTAAAAAAAACATGTTTAATAACATCAAGCTATTGTATAGTTTGGAAATAGGCTTAAACTTTTCTATACAAAGAGTTTAATTTCACTGGACTTTAGATTATTCATGTTCATATCATTATTCCCTTTCTTTTAAATACTCTACTTTGGCATCCATTTCTTTGCTTACTGAAATTTATAGGACTAGTTAGTTCATTTCTACAGTATTTTTCTTTCTGTTTGTTTGTTTCCTTTATAAGCAGCAGCAAACTTTCATTTTAAAAGGGATCCATGACTAAGTAGAAAATATGTAATCTAAGAATAAATGCAAACCTTTTAGGAAGACTAATCCTGGCACCAGAGTTATTACAGTAATAATTTATTCAGAAAGAAGCAATTGTGTTTGAAGATGGTTACAAACGGGAGTGGAAACACTGACAGAAAAGAACACATATTTTGAGGGTGAGTTGTCATTTCTTTCTGTAAAGACTTGGTCATACCATAGGCATTATTTCTTTAAAAGTCAAGTTAAATATCTTTATGTGTGGTGGTCTGCCCTCTCCTGGGCCAGAGTAATATACAAGATATCCATTTGACTTGTAGAAAGAAACTCACCTCCAAAAGAATAAAGCATTTTTTAAATTAACTTAGTATTAAACTCTTAATATGTATTCATGAATAACTTCTCACAGATTGTAGTCTTTGTTCAAATATTTGAGGAGTTCTTAGATGTGATTTTTTCACCTTATTTCCTACTTACTTCTAATGCAGAATAAACACAGCTTGCCACTTGACATTTTCTTGACCTGTCTTTAAAAAATATTTTAGAATGAACTCATAAGGAATGAACAGAATTCCCTTCTTTTCCCACATATTTTCCCATTAGGACTTTCTTTGTTATGCATATAATATGAATTTTTTAAAGAAGAAATATGGAGAATAAAAATAAACAAACCATTCAGTATTACCTGTAACCCCATCACAATGATATAATCACTATTAATATTTGGGAGAAGAATCCTCCAGACATTAGTGATGATATGTATAACATATAAGTGACACGTAGGTATATCTATATAATATACTAACCTGAAATGGTATTTTTTGTGTGACACAGAATACTTTTGGAAACTTTTTAAAATCTGAATACCTGAAAAATGTTTGTGTTTAGTATTTTAAAAACTTTCCATTGCTATTTTATCATTGTAGTGCTCTGTGTCTCTTTTGCTCAGTTAGGCAGCAATTTCTTTTGGGAAAATGGCTGTGCTGAATCAACTTGAAATTTCTATTGTTAAGCAAACATTATGTACAAAAATATATATTCAATATTTTGGAACAATCTCATATATATTTTGACAATGAGTTGTCTTTGAAATGACTGACCTAAAGGACAAAAGGAAAACAACCAGTCTCTATTGCCTTAATGTATGATTAAGAGTGAATCAAGCAAAATGAATCTAAGCAATGGGAGATATCAAGATTTCAGCTAAAACCATGATTAAAGTGCTATCGTGCATACAAAGTCATTGTATAGATATGATAAAATATGTACTTGAGATTAAAAAGGTGACTTCAAGGAAATTTTATTATTTAGGCTTATTTATATTAGTTCCTCTTCACAGTTTTGGGGAGTATAGAAAACATCTTCCAAAATGTCTTCACAGCCCTTGAGCCTTCTCTTTGGTATGAGTTAGGAGAGATCTATTTACTGGTACAAAAGTTAGACCCCCAAATGCTTTACTGAAATATACTGAAAGTTTAGTTCTGCCAAGTAACAGTAATGAATAATTTGGGAAGTTTGGCAAAGAAGCTCTGCTCTACCTAGTTGCTTAGAAATCCAGGCTGCAAAAGTTCTGCCAAGAGAAGAATATGGCTTCCATGTTCACCCTATTCTAGTCAGCCTTAGAAGGGGGAAACATGAATGAGTTTTATAAGGGCCTGGGATTGGCACACCTCATTTTCAGTCACATTCTATAATGGAAACTCAGTCACTTTTCTATACTTAACTGTTAGATAGGCTGAGACATGTAGTCCAACTGTGTTCTGAGAAGAAAATATAAATTTTGTTGAGCTACCTTTTGTTATACCTCTTTTATGAGAACTGCCCCTGCCTTGCCATAGACGAGATTCTCCTTTCTATTGTATCAGTGAAGTATAACCCTCCTCCCCACTCCCATTGATTAACACTGAGTACCTGACATGTCACAAGCTGGGGCAATCAGAATTAGATTCTCCTTCCAGGAAATTAGAAAGTGGGATTCAGAGATAATTTCTTTATGTGGGTGAAATTATAGCCATTAAACTTCATAAGGTTCTAGCAGAGTGGGGTAGGAGATGGGATGAGAATAAAACGAAAGCCCGTAAAAAGGACATGAGATGGAGATGGGATTTCTACTGACTTTCCAATTGCTGATCATAGTCTCTTCCAAAAGTCGGGCAGGTCACTCTGATTTATGAGATGAATTTATATCTTGTTCATTAATTCTCATTTTTTGATTAAGTCGACTCAAGTTGATTTCTATTACTTTAAAACCAGATTTTTAACTAACAGAGTATGTTAGTGAAAAAGTTTCTGCTGAATGGGAAAGAGTCAGACAAGACCGCTATTAATCCGGTTTTCACACATGTAAGTGCCTGCCTTTCAGAAAATGATAGCTGAATGAGCTTTCCCTCATCTGCAAAATGTAATAGTTCATACTTTTCAGTGTCCGTATAGGTTTTTAACAACTAAAGCAGAGTACAGTGCCAGATATACAGTATATGCTCAGTACTGATAGTTCTGATGATGATAAAAAGGATGATAATGATGATGTTTACAGATATCAAATGACACTTGCTTCCTGGTATATTTCTTTCATTGGAATCGGTGGCTTACAGCTGCCCATGAGGTTGTGTTTTCTCAGATTTCCAAGTGAGACTGAAACCAAGTGAAGTGTGATGTGTCTAATTAGGAAACCTGAACCTTTTTGCCAACGTATGTAAACTGTCTATTGCTAAAGGTCATTTAAGGACAAGAAAATTTTTTAGAAAAGCTCATCCTAAATCAAATAGTGCCAATTATATAAGGGGGAACCTATTTTATCATTTTCCCAGATATTTTTTTGGCCTACATTGTTTTAAATCCACTTTTGAGAACATGTTTATATCCATAACACCACATTGTTACAATCTGCCTTAAAAAAATTAAAAATCAGGAAATTACAACATTTGAAAATATGTCTGTCAATTTTAAGAAAGGTGCAAATGGCAGGTACAATTTAAACTGTCTTAATCTAACTCTACCTAATCAACTCACTGAATTAACCAGCCTCTCCATGGTTTTATGTTTTAAAAAACGCTGGTTGATGAAAAAGGGGAAATTTTATTGGAGAGTGATGAACAAGGAGTTTAACATTTATTGGTAATATTCTATATCAAGCCAGGAGGTAGCTTCATGGGTAGTCATTCTATTATTATTCTACATAGTTTTCATATCCTATATAGATGAATATGCTATACACATACACGTATACATGACTTACGTGTGCATGACACAATCCCTACTTTAAAAGAGTTAATGGGAAAGGGAAAAATAAAGAATGAGGTGACCCTTTATAAATTTAAACAGATGATCTTCAAGATAAATTAAGTGGATATATGTGTATAGAATTCTATGATTAGTATAAACAAAAGGGCAAATGAGGTTAAATACACATTTTGCTTGTGTATTGAACATCTTCAGGAATTTACACAGGAAACTGATAGCTAGATTGCCACTCAGAGAAACTTGGTATTTGTGACACTTACATGGGAGGACAAATATTCATTGAATGCCCTTCTGTAACTTTCAACTTGTACCAAGCAAATATATTACAATCGTTATAATTTAAAAAATTAAATAAACTATAATATCTTAGCTAAATTTTCTGGTTAAAATGTTTCCTAAGATATGTCTAAATGGGTGGGAAAGAAGAATCTGACTTACATTCTGACTAACAAAGGACTAAGGCATTTTATCCTGGCCATCTTGTCTAGAAGGCACAGCACATGGAATGGGTATATTCTTTTGTTGCTACAAGGAAGAGAAATAGGGAAGGTATGCTCTGATTATTATTTTTACAAATTGCAAATGATACTGAAACATGAAATAGTAGAATAAGACAGAATTCAGTTAATGTCAAGCCAGAAAAAAAATCACACCAAATATCAAATTTTCACAGAGATTCTCATTTACAACACTTATGTCAGTCACATACATTGGTTTCCACAGAGACCGACCAAAATTTCCAACAGTTACTGGTTTATAATCTGACTTTCTAACATAAACTAGCTTCTTATATCCATGTAAAGTCCAAGGTTATGCAACACGGAATAGCAGCAGCAAAAAATGAACACTCTGAGCCAAAGTAAATCCACTTATTTATGATGTGGCTTAACCAATTTTGGGATGGTCATATTTTATAGCACCTTCCATGATTCTGGAATTTTCCTTCAGTTAATGATTGTGCTAAATTTACTAAACATATCATTTAGTTGTCTAAAATGGACAAAGCTTTCATTTTGATAAAGTGATTATTTTGTAATTTAACATTTAACTAGTAGTTAAGAAATGTTTTAAGGTAAGATAGAGGCAATTTATTTTTACTTTGCTTGTTCTTCGACTTTCTGTAAAGTTATTACTTTAAACTTTCTGAGGTAGTGCCTAAAAAGAGGTGCTAAAATTACCAATCTTGATATAGTATACAAGTTAACGAACATTTGTGTGTCTATTCTATGTAAAACACTCTCCTAAGAGGTTTAAAAATAAAACATAGTTGGAAAAATTGTATGTAGATTGTACTTTCCGATAGATTTGTTTGTTGGCAGGGGAGGGCCCAGCTGTATTGTGATTGCTTGATGAACTATAGGCAAAGGAAAACTAGATAAATTATTTGTGGTGATACATGTGTAACATCTTTGGTTTAAAAAAAAAAAAATCAGGTATTATTTACAGCAATCTGAATTCCACCAGGCTTAAACGGAAGAAGGGACATTTCACTTGAATCTTGGAAGATGAGAATGATGTTTATAAGATGGAGGAGAACAGGGAAGGGACTTCCAAAAAGAAGGAAGAGCATGAGCTAGCTAAAATTGGTAGTATGAAAGTAAATTACATATCTGGAGAACCAGGAGTTAAGCCTTAGATTAAATAGCCAGTTGCAAACCTTCAGAGAGGTCAGCCTACAGGGCCATGCAAGTTATGCTAAGTCATTTAAACTGTGTTGTTGTTGTTGTTGTTAATCTGTTCATGAGGAACTGTTAAATGTTTTAGAAAATGGTAACATAAATTTGAAACAATTTTTTTTTGTAATAAAAATATTTGGGTGGAGTAGATTGGCATACTGATATTTTTAAAAATAAATTGTGAAAAAATACACATAACATAAAATTTACAATCTTAACCATTTGTAAGTGTGCAGTTCAGTGACACCAGTGTATTCACACTGTTGTGCTACCATCACCACCATCCAGCCACAAAATTCTTTTCATCTTGCAAAATGGAACTCTTCATCCATTAAACAAAAACTTCCCATTCTTACCTCCCACATCTTTTTTTTCTAAATATAAAATAAAATAACAAGTATGTAAGATGCAAAAAAATTTCCTATGGTTGGTGAGAAATATATAGGATTTAATGAGTGGGTATGCTTGCACCATACTCACAAATGTTTTTCTTGCCATTTCTCTCTAAAGATACATATTAAAAATTTATACATGTAATATATGTATTACATGTATACACACACATATATACATACATATGCACACACACTCACACACACACACACACACACATATTTCTGTAGCTCTAAGAAAGAAAAGAGGCTTAGGAGCAAACATGACTGCATTGATCAAATAGGGAAGAGATTTCATTAGGAAGATGCCCCAAAATTGAGCCATAATGGCCTTGACCAGTTATGCTGACCACTGAACATAGAATGGCTTGGACACAAAAGTATCATTTAGGTAGAACACAAAAGAGTCGTACTGGATAATACAGTAATAGAAACTAGAATCATTTTTATAGATCCCCTGGCTGATGGATTGACAGTGCCAATCCGGGGCAAAAGATCTCAGGTTATTATGGTCCCATACCTGGCCAGGACCTCTTTCTCTATGCCACTGCCTGAGAGTGGTCTCAAATGGCTGAGGAACCAGTGAATGTGTCCAGTTATTTGTTTTAGAAAGCTTCTGTGGAAACTGGAATAGTCCAGCAAATTTTAAGTAAGTCCTCATTGAGCACACACAATGTATTCAGCCAGGTTCTAGGTTATACAGATTACAGTTAGCTTTTAATGGTGATGTGCAGTCAGGGCAAAGTTTAACATTTTACAAGAACATGTGGTTATATCTAACCACAATATTATGATAATTCCATATCTTATGGTATTGCCATGGGAAAACACAAATTTGTTTTCATGAGTTTACTGCATAATCAGCTGTCATATATGCCTTAAATTAAAGATAATTAGTTTCTTTTCTGTAATTGGAAACATAGGGAAGAATACTGTAAAATACCCCAAAGCAAACAAACACAGTTGATAGAGTAAATTGGTTTTGATTTACACGAGATTTTATATGCTTAGAGATTTTGGTTTGAAAGAAACTGAACTTTTTGAATCCTGAAACAATTTTAGTTCATTTTATTTCTTATGTTTGCCTAATGTGGACTTTATTGTTATCATCAACTTCCCCAAGCCTTTAAAGTTGAATTTTCATATCTCTTGTAGTCATTAGACTTCTCACAAAAGAATTCAATTCTATTTGGTAGAAGTAGTTTTGGTGATCTACGAATTACATCGCAATAACTTCGTTTTATGACAAATGTAATAATAAAAACCATTCTTCCTGAATTGGAAAACCATGGTTGTTATTGGCCATTATGTGTTCCTGAACCTGAGGATGACATTCCAATGTGACCACACAATCCCGAAACCAGGACTGACTTTACAAAGTCTTTACTCATCCAGTTAGGAGAATAAGCTGAGTGGAGGAAGGGCTGGGTGGGGTTTAGGAAGTTCTATCTGCCAAACTTTTGGAATTGTTCCTTTGGATATCACATGAGCAGAGAAAAAGATCTCTGGGCTCTCTTCTTTGCTTGTTCATTAAATCAAGATTTTCAACCCCAGTTTCATACAATAATTTTATATTTTAGTTACATTTTACTTGTTGTGTTTACCAGAAGCAAAGACAACTTTATACTAGTGGCCCCAATGTTTTCAATTAAAGCCTGGCATTACTCCTTAATAAAGAATGACCATGTTTAAACACTGACTGTAGGCCAATATTTCTAAACTTTTTGTTGTTGTTTGGTATGGTTCCTGTGAAGAGTCTGTGATCCCTTTAAGAAAATGATGAAGAAGACAGGCAATTTTTCCTCAGAATTCCACCTATATACATACATTCTCAATCATGTATCATTTCAAGGGCCCATGCACCTTCTGAACTATATCCATGTGGCCTTAATTTAGAACCCGAAGTTTGAAGCACCAAATTTATACTTTTCAAGTTTACCCCTACAACTAGAGCATCTTCTATCGGTCTCAATATTTATTCCCTTTATTTCTTAAACTTAAGTTTCTGCCCAAGTCAACATGATTTCCTTACTGTCTCTAAAACAAGTCATATTGAAGTTTGCCTACATTCTGTGGAGCGCATTCTCACCTGGATCCTGGATAACTTTTGTTTTCCTCTTTATATCCCTGGTTCTAAAAAAATCAAAGTTTAAATTAAATTAGTGTTTCCAAAAAAAAAAAAAAAAGAATTCATAATATGAGCTCACAATGAATTATTCCTTCTCTGCAATTTTAATTTGTTACGCAGTGCATGTTGATGAATATAGTACAGTATCTCTTAAAGTGGTAATATTTTCCTGGGTGAACGGTGGATACCCTCAAGAAGATTGAACTTTAGCAGCAATAGAGTTACTCTTCACACTTAGAGTCTTTCAATTAGAAACTACCCAATGAAGAATGATACTTTTGGAGATGCTGTTGATTTTACTGTGAAGTGTCCTCTTAAGGAAGACCAGCTGTGCCAATATTCACCCAGCAATTGACTTGTTTACCTTATGTTTATTTGAATCTCATCGCTAAGTTCTTTCTCCTCTTTGTTTGCTAGAAAACTTAAAGCCAAATTTGCAGATTCTAGAGCAGTATAGGACTTCATGGCATATTTTCATTTTGTTTTACCACATTCTACTTTCCTTTTATGCAAATTTCCTCACAGTGCTTATCTTCTGATAACATATTTATTTTTTTGAAACCATCTAAAGGTTCTTTTTGGAGAGTCATAAAAACATAAGCAAAATAAACTATATTATTTTCTTTCTCAACTGTGTCATGGCAATGCTTAAAGAGGAAAAATAATTATCAAAGACTAGAGGAAGGAAGAAAAGAAGGAAGGAAAGAAGGAAGACATGCATAGATTAGAATATTAGTTTTATTAATTTCAAAGGGGGTAATTTTTCTTGGAGGGTTATAATAATTTTGATTAAAATAGTAATTTCCCCATGTCACTCTATTCCCCATTCCCGTTTTATTTGTCTCAGTAGAATTTATACCTGGCATATCTCTATTTGTTCCTTGTTCATTGTTTGTATCTTTCCATTGGAACATCAACTCCATAAAGGTAAGAATTCATTTTGTTCCTTTTATATGCTCGCAACCTATGACAAGGCCTGGCCCCAATTAGATATTCCATAAAAACTGAATAATTTAAAAACACAACAATATCATATGGATACAGGGCAGAAGTAGTATTACTACACTGGAAATCTATCTTTTACAAGTAGGTTTATCTATGTGTCCCAATACTAGTTTTGTAGATTTTGCTTAATTACAATATCTTCCCACTTTATTTCCTTCTATCATATCTTTTATGATGATTTTGGATTAGATGAACTATAAGATGTAATGCGAATACCTTTTCTCAATTCCTATTAATAAAGATTTTTTAAGTGTTTATCAGTTAGAATCCAATGATAAGAATGGTTGTTTCTGAAAATTTCTCATATTCTTTTTTTGTAACACTTCTTCAGAGGTCTTTATTTCTGGGTCAAGAATATCTTTTTTTAGTTTTCAAAGATTATAAAGTCCCGTACATGCAGGTCTGCATAATTAAATTAATAAGACAAATTTAATAGCTTTATTCTGTGACAATTTTGAATGAGTAATTTTTCTTGATTTGAAAGATATTAACAATGGCTTAAGTGTAATGGGAGGCTCTTAGGTTATGAAGCCAAGTGAAATAGATATGGATTGTTTGGTGATTTTATGAATGAGGACAGCTTTGTTCTAACGATAGGATATCAACAATTTACATTTGCAATTTTTTTTTTCATTCTGGTAGACTTTCACCATTTACCTACATTATAATTTATTTAGTTCATTTCCTCTGCAGCTTTATATAATTAATAACAGTCTGATTTGGTTCTGTTTTGTACACGTTTTTCATTTCATCTTTTTTGAGCTCATTTTTATAGTAGGAAGTAAATGAATTATTTTCAGGACAACCAAAGACATCTGAGATAGGTCCTATTTACTCTCTAAAACTTCTGCATTTTGTCCATGGACATCAACATATTTCCTCATTTATTATGTGCTAGGCTCTAGGGGGTTCTGAAGGTGAACAAGCCTTTATGGAGCTCAATTGAGTGGGAAAATCAGACACATGCATGTCAACACTTTTTAACTAAATTTATGAGGTGGCAGTGAGTACAGCACAGAGGAAAGAGTGACAAAAGTTGGCATTTGATGACATAAGAGAGTGGGGCAGAAAAAGGATGACTTGCAAAGGTCACAAAGGAGTTCGGGAGCACGAGAAATCACCCTGTGCTGGGTTGCAATGTGGCTAGAATTGCATGTTGTACCAGAATGTGAAGGGCCTTGCTTGTCATGTTAAATTGTGTGCAGTTTTCCTTTTGGACAAGGAGAGTATTCAGTGATCCTCTAGTAACTAAAGGTTAAGAAATCACAGACTGTTGGTCAGTAACCACTGAAACTATGTGCTTATTGAGTGTAGTTAAATGATCTCAGGTATCAGAGGGAAAAGAATTATATATTTAAAACATTTTTGTATAAAAATTGATAAAAGGAAACGACTGACATAAAATTCATTTAATCATTCAACAAATTCAGTGTATACAAAAGAATACAATGAAGATTGAGTTTGAGTAAGAATTCAATCCTCCTCAGAAGTTACTATTAGCAGATTTTTATGGTCTCTTCCCAAAATTAAAAAAAAAATATTTAATCATATGCAATTTTAAAATATGTAAAATCACATATAAAATTATATCATGAGAAGTTCCATGACCCAGACAACCAGCAAAAATGTTGGCTAAACCATTAAAAAAAAAAAAAACCTAACGCCTCAAAATATCCCCTAAAATCACAGACTAAATGAAGACATTCGTTCAAGAAAATGTACTAAAATTAGGTAACAGAGAATCTGTCACGTTTGAGGCACAATCCTTTCCCTCCCTCTTCCTCGTCTCAACTCAACATGACAGAAGCTCTTCCTGGTTGGTGTGGTTAAGAACGTGGAGCTCCCTTACCTCAGTTCCCAATCAAGGGTTATTGTGATGGGGAGATGTGGGGAGAAGACCACCAGTGTTTCTCTTTGCCTCTAACTTTAAATGCGAAAGGCTAAAGTCATGGTGAGTATGACCAGGAGCTGAAGGGCTGGCTCCCTTTTCCCACCCAGTCCCCTACCAGTAGAAAGAAGCTCTTCCCCAATGCAGTTGACTGAGAACACTGGGGACTTAACCTCCATCACCCAAAGCTCACGCGTAGTGCTGAGCTTCCAAACTGGGAGAGGCAAGCCACGAAGACCAGAGGCTACCTCCCTGCCCAAAGTACAGAACAGGAGCTCAGAGTTTTTTAGCCCAGGGGGAGAAGTCCATACCAAAAGAGAGCTCCAAGCTCTCCCCAAAGAACTTTATTTGAATAAAAATGTCAATTTGGATCATAACATCTGAAAATCAATGAATGTGATACTTCTTACCAATAGGATAAAAACTCCCACATAATCATCCCAATAGGTGCAGAAAACTGTTCAACAAAATTCAATGCTCATTCATGATAAAATCACTCAACAAAGTAGGAGTAGAAGGGGATTTTCCCTATGAAAAACCACAGCTAACATCATATTTAATAATAAAAGACAGGAAACTTTCCTCCTAAGATCAGGCACAAGACAAGGTTGTCTGCTCTCTCAGTATGTACCGAAGATAGTGAACACGCAGTATAATTTTGCTAAATATTGTTGCCATATCCTTCAAAAAAGTTGTGCTATTTTAAACTGTCATGAGAGTATTAAATGCGTCTTTTCTTATCCTATCACAAAACATTTTGATCTCTACAATCAATGAAAAATGGTTACATATTGTGGTTTTAATGTGAATGGCTTTACTCATAATCGAGGTTGAACATTTTTCATGGTGTCTATTTTCAATAATATTTCTACAAATGGCCTTTTTGTGCTTTGACCCATTTTTATTGGCTATTGGTTTTTTTTTGTATTGATTTATAAAAATGTTTTAGTATATATTAAGAACTTTCTATTGATATACATAAACATTATACATAAATGTTTTGCAAATAGTCTTTTGGTTTGT
This sequence comes from Rhinolophus ferrumequinum, assembly GCF_004115265.2. Classification (NCBI taxonomy): domain Eukaryota; kingdom Metazoa; phylum Chordata; class Mammalia; order Chiroptera; family Rhinolophidae; genus Rhinolophus; species Rhinolophus ferrumequinum. Next base: position 85,918,224 of record NC_046285.1, read on the forward strand.
CATTTGACCTTGCTCATGATATTTTTTACCGCCTAAAATATTTAGTTAAATGTATCTGTTGTCTGTATTTTGTATCTTTCTTAGAAAGTGCTTTCTGTTTTCAAGATTTAAAAAGAAATTCCTTGTTTATTTTAGTATTAAATTCTATTCCATCCAAAATTATGATATGAGGATGGGGATAGGAATCCAGCTTGTTCTCCCCAAATAGTTGACCAGTTGCTCCCTCACCATTAAAAAAATAAATTAAAAAAAAAATCATCTTCTTCTTATCATGTTAAAATGCCACTTTATTATTTAGTGAATTAGTATGTGGGTCTTAAAAATGTGTGTTTGAGTTATTTTGTTTCTATTGTTCTGTAGGGAGAGACAGTCCACTCTGGCTCCTACCATGGCTGCATTATCTTGCAGAGTGCATTGCAAGGCTTATATATTTCCAGATACTGAGCAGTGTCTGTAACTAGATACATGGGCACTAAGTAGGTCAACGGTACCCTATAACTGTTCACTTCCTGGGGCAGGGGCTGGGGAAGCCTGGCTTATTCATTTCTTGCTGCAATGTCTACTGTTCGCTCAAAAAACATGGGCCATTTGCTTTGGATTCCTCTCCTTGAATAAACCCCTCTGCATATACAGGTGTCATCTGGGCCCACTGCACAATCCTGGTGGAAATTGGAGGAAAGAGGAAGTACTGAAAACATGCTGATGTTCATGCTGCTTATTGTAAGGTGAGCAATAGAGTCTTTTTCTCTGATTCAGGAATTTCTGTTGGCATCCATGCAATAGTTAACAGGCTACGTTATTAGCTTGGACATAGGGTAAAATTTCAAACTCTTCAAAGTTTTTGGCAATCTGAATGTTTGTTCACATTAAAATGTTTTACTTATAATTTAAAATATACATTTTAGTAATGGTAGGACTATGCCCTCTTCAATATTTTCTCTTCATTAAATTTCCTGACCATTTTATATCTTGTTTTACCTGAAAATAAAACCTGGGAGTAATTATATTGGGCTCACATTAAATAAAAAATATGTTGACTTAGGGAGAATGAATGGCTTCAAAAATATTGTCTTTCTGTCTAAGAATTAATATGTGTTGCTGTTTATTCATGTGTTTTTGCATGATGCTTAATGGCATTTTAAAAAAAAACATAGGCCCTAAATATTTTAAAAATTACATGATTTTGTTTAATTCTTAACTAACAGTTGTCACCCCAATAAACTAATTTAAAAAAGGAAAAAAATGATGGAATTTTAAAGATTTTTTTTTTGTATTGGTGAATGTGGGTAGGTTATGTTGTGAAAACAAACAAACAAAAACTAAAACTTCAGTAACTTAAAACAGTTATTTTTTTTTTCTTTACACACACTACTCTGCTAATAGAAGTTGTGGGGAGGGGGAGCTTTGGGCTGAACAGAATATGGACTCACCACCTAACCACTAAATTAATACCAAATAATTTAGGACTTTAATTCAGAAGCAGCCACTTCCCAATCACTTTCTGTATTAGATAAAGCTAGCTCGTACACCAGTGAAACTTCCAAAAGTCAGTGACTTAACACATAAAAATGTTATTTCTTACACACATCATATTTCAATTTATTTGTTTTAGTCACCCAGAAATTCTCCAAATGGTAATTTTGGAACAAAGGCTCTTTCTATTATGTGGCCCCATCACCTTTAATACAGGCTTGCTAGGTTGCTCTGAAGGTGGTCTCCATTTCATTTGTAGGAGGAAGGGAGAATGAAGGGCTGTCTAATCGAGGATTTTCTGGCCTTTGAAGTGGTACACTTACATTCATTTTCACTTACATTTCATTGCCTAGACCTCAGTCTCATGCCACCCTTAATTGTAAGAAAGGATGTGAAAATACTATAACTAAGGGGCCAGGAAGAAACAAAAATGTACAAAAAAGTGTACAAGAGTACAACAGTGTGAAAATTGTCATTTGCAATATCTTAGAGCCTGACCATATGTTAATTGATGTAGTAGCTAGAGGAAAAGAAGTTGGAAAGAGTCACAGTGGCATCCAGCCTATTGTTATAAGAAAGATACGCACTTAGGCGATACTGCCAGGTTTTTCAACAGCATTTGGAAGAATTGAAACACATTCTAGAACTCAATGGCCTCATAGGATTGAAAAATGCAACTGATTCTGAATCTCAACTAGTAAGAGATGGTTGAAAAAGGGTTTGAGTGAGTACTCGTCTGCTCAGGTTGCCATAGCAAACACTGTAGACTGGGTAATTTAAACAACAGGAATGTATTTTCTCACAGTTCTGAAGGCTGAGAAGTTCAATATTAAGGTGCTGTCAGGGATGATTTCCGATGAGGCCTCTCTCTTTGCTTCTCACTACGTCTTCACATGACCTATCCTCTGTGTGCACTGAGAGATACTAGATGTCTGGTGTCTTTTCCTCTTCTTGTAAAGACACCAGCCCTAGTGGATTAGGACTCCACTCTTAGGACTTCATTTAACCTTAATTACTTCTCTAAAGGCCCTATGTCCAAATACAGTCATATGGGAAGTTAGGGCTTCAATAACTGAATTTTGGGGGACACAATTCAGTCCATAACAGAATGACAGATACTCAGATAAACTTTTCAATAAAGCAACATGACCCAGACTTGTTTATGTTTCAGAGGGCCCAAGAGAGTCATCTTGTTAGTCCTTAATCCATTCTGTCTCTTTGATATAATTTTTCAAATCTGTTTTAAACTTTACGGTACAGTTGTCTTTTCTACCTAATTTCCAAGTTCTGAGAGAAACCTCACTTTTCACCAACATATTGGCCATGTTCAAATGCCTGGAAATTATTTCTTTTCTGTCCATGTTTAATCCACCCTGAAGCAAAGAGTCCAGATTTCACAAGTCCACTTCTGTATCATTAGTTCATATTACTACCTAGTGTTAGTGAAGTTATCTTTGGTTTGCTGACTAGCCATGTTTCTCATTATTCAAGGTTAAGGTTTGGGTCCTGAATGATGGTGAATTCACCAAGACAACTGTGATCTCATTATTAAGGTGGGTGGTACCTCTTTCCCAAACTATATTTATTTATTTTTCTATATATAATTAAAGTAAGTTATTGGTCCCTATCCAATTTAAATTACTTAAAAATCCAACCAGACAGATTTTATCTCAGGCTACTATAATAATTCTCAGCGATATTATCAGCACCACTGCACTATAATCTTATAATCTTGATAAGATTATGGAATATGGAAAATTTTCAGATTATAAATAATGCCCTTATTTTCCAAAAGGATATTCTGGAAGCTAACCTCAGATGATTTTAATGTATAATGTATAAATCTAGCAATGTATAAAGTCTAAGATTTTAGAAATGTATTCTACAGTCTCAAAATACTCTGACATTTACGTGATACACACATAAACAATTTAAGAAATGCTAAAATGAGGTATTACAATAGCAGAATATTCAGAAAGTTAACATAATGACTAGGGACTTCTGTAATCAGGAATAGCAGAGAAAAAAATAATTAAGAGTAAGAAATTGATAGTGCCTTTTAAGATAAGGAAGTGGTCCATGAATTGTCCATCTTAATCCGAAAGGAAGAATAGGAAAGAAGCTGAGATTCAAGGAATCTGCTGAAGGAGTATTGCATAAGAATTACTATTAGTGTTATAATTGTAAGCCTGTTAAATGCCAGGCTGGAATGACCTAAGAAAACTTAGGTTATACTCAAAGATTCTTTACAGGTCAAATGTAAGACAAACATCGGAAAAGAAAGAAAGAAAAGCAAGACCTGGTTTATATACATATAAGAAAATTGCATGCAAAACAGGGAGGCATGAATTTTACAACTTTACAGAAAGAGGAGGGAGAGGAGGGGGAGGAGAAGGAGCAAAAGTTCATTTAGGGGAAACTGTCTAACCGCAAGATCTCTATGAACGAAGACTGTCTCTTTAATACTATCGTAGCTGCCCCTCTAGCATCAACAGCCCCCACTCTCCCCCAAAAAACCATGAGAAGTAAAATCAGTTACTCACAGAATTATAGAACCTGAGTCTAGAGTTGCAATTATCCCACCCTCTTTGGGCAAGAACCCAGTTTGAAGGTTATGTGACATTCTCGGTGCTGGGTTTTCAAAAGACACTGAGACTGCTGAGCAGAGTAAATCGAATGGTGAAAAATTGGGGACCATTTTACAGGAGAAATAGTGAATAGACCTAATAATACTTCATCTTAAAATGAAATAGTTTGAGTTAAATATGATCATTGATCTATTGAATTAAAAGTATATGAAAGATTCGTGTATGAGTATTGGATTAGAATTCTCTACCTATACATTATGTTTGTCTAGCAATTCAGCTGATTTCTGAAGCCTTCTCCAAGTCTAACATTTTATAATTCTAAAAGTTAAGGATACAATCAATCCGTGACAAATCATTCGGAATAACAAGGACTGAGTTTATAAATAAGGCAGATTTGAACCAATGTAAAAACTTTCTTAGTAGAATCATAATACGGATGAGCTAGGAGTATAGACCATCAGTTCAAATCCTATTTCAGCCAATTACTATGTGACATTTGGAAAATTACTCTTTCTGTGTCTCAGTTTGCGCATCTATAAATCACGAATATGTATAATAGCAGCATCTAAACCTTAAGTCTATAGTGAGGAATTAAAATATGACTTAAAACATAGGGAAATGGTAAATACTACATAAGTGTTAGCCATTATTATTATTAAAGTTGTTAGAGACAGTACAGAATATCTTACAAAATAATCACACTGGTTGGGGCCATATTATTCAATCTTGTTCATTGGGTAGGAGCCCATGATTCCATGATTTCTATCTCTCTTCACCACAGAGATGAACCTAATGAGAAAGATAGGCATAAGGAAATAGGCATGCCTAAGATAGTTTTGAATATTCCTGCCTCTATCCTATAAGAGGGGGAAGGGAGAGTGGTCAACTTTTCCCATAAGAGAACTATTGATTCTTATAATATCTATTTTATATATTTACAATTATACATACAATTTATAATATAAACATTAAATAAAACATAACTATTGCCATCCAGAAAACTTTACAGAGTGAACGGTATTTAAATTAAGCCACTGGATTAGTGTGATTTCCATCTTGTAGGGAGGTAAGAGTGATGCAGAATGACTACTGGTCCAAGTTGCAGAAGCAGCATCTGGGGCGTTGCACAGGCCATGTGTCTGCCCGTCTCTGCTTTCTGATGCCATTGACTGGCAATGGCCTTTGGTGAAGTTTGTCTTGGTCTAGCTGAACAGGTTTTACAGCTGGACTTATTGTAGATCATATGAAGCCAAGCTCCTTTAAAAAATGTATTGTCATAATTTAGCCAGAGCTGGCTTCTGTTGAAAGAAATGTAGAAAAGCTAATTGATACAGAAACTTTTTCAGTCTGTGCAATGCTAGACTTTATTACAGAGGAAGGCTTAGTTGTTCAGTGTGATGTTGGTTCTCTCAGACACTCCCATTTTGTTTCCATATGCTGAAATATTTTAAATATAAATATTACTGTTTTCATCAAGTTGCAAGACCTACTGTATCATTTTTTTCCCTTGACATCTAGTCAGTATTTGGCCTAACTGGATCAAAAAGAAAAAAAAAAAGATAGATTTAGTGTAAAGAATGCCAAAAATAAATAGATTGGTTACAGCAGATCATAAGAGAGACAGACATCACAACTCACTACAATGACCTTTTGCAATTTCATTAACTTCTTTGGATATCAGTTTCTAATATTTTTATTGTGACAAACAAGGGAAATGAAATCAAGTATTATATGTGAAAACATGCTATTATGCTTCTCATTTAGTAGGTGCTTGATAAATATCTGATTCTTAAAACAGATGTTGATACAATTATTATTTTATATGATTATAATTTTCGACAGTAAATTTAGAAGGATCTTTTCCAAGAGATTAAAATCTTATAGAAAAATTGACCATCTGGTGCAAAATGCTTACTGTACATAGTTGAGCTGTTATGAAGGACAAACAGTATCTAAGATCCAAGTCTTAGTATATAAAAATGACTCATTTACTCTTTAAAAACATTTCTGTTTTAAAACACAGAACTATGAGCTGAAGTCTGCCTAGTGAAACAAAAGAGTTCCGTGCTTAATTTGTTACACTACTGTTTCTCTCAGTCCACAAAGAGTACCTCTGCATTAACAAGAAGGACATATAAAGCCAAGCTAGTGATGCAGATCTTAAACAGTTATAATTATTAATTCCACATTTGGATTTTAAGGCTTGTATCATGCAGGGTCCAAACAGGAAAACAGAAACCTAAGTATTTAAGACAGAGGGGATTTGATTATATAAGTGATGAGCTGGCTGAGAAGTCAAACAGTGTATATGAATGCACCCCAGAAGTTAGCAATAGCAGGAAGTTACTACTGACCTAAGCTGCAGAGTCAAAGGGAGGACATGTTATGGAATTCTAGGGACTAAATTCATCGAAAAAGCTAGAAACTCATCAGGTTGTCTGCTGTGAACTAGAGCCATAGGAAGACACATCTGCTACTGGAGATACCACCCAAGGCAGAAAAAGAAAATTACCTTGGCTATTTTCTCCCTCCCATCATTCAGTCTCCTGCAAGGATCTCTTATTCGCTGAACCCAATCAAAAGTAAGCTGGGCAAAAGTAGTCTGCAGGGTTTAGCCTCTGTGAAAAAGAGCAGGGAAAGGCTGAAAAGTGGATCTGAATGCTAATTGGCCCAGAACTGGCTCTTGGCCCAGAAGAGTTTTATCAATTCTCAGAATGGACCTAGTTTGTACAAAATATTTAATAGAGTAGGAAAGGAAGTAAAGGTATCATGGCTATTCCTAAAAGTTCAATAAGCACGATAACTTTTCTGTCTAACCCTCTGTGTCAATTCCATCATGGAATCCTATTCATTTTACTTTATTCTCCATTGTTGTCTTCCTATTCCTTTCTCTTGAATTCTTGTAGTAGCTGCCCAAGTAGGTTCCCATATTTTATATTGTGGAAAATTTGATGGGGCTCAGCAGACAAAAATCCTTTTCAAGTTACAAATCAGATTATGTCACTCCTCATTCATTATTTAACTCCGCAATGCCTCTTGTTGCACCTGGAACAAAGATCCATGTCTATAATTTGACCTGTAAGGCCCTACCTACGTGGTCTGGTGTCCATCTTCTCAAACTTTGTTTCAATCATTCTGTCATTTTTATATAAAAATAATGTCCCATTCTTTCTCTCATTAGATTATCACATATAATATCCCTCTACCTGGAATTCCATTTATCCAATTAGCTTGAACTTTTTTTCTCTTTCTTTCCTTTCCTTTCTTTTCTTTTCCTTTCTTTTGTTTTCTTTTGATTAGCATTTCCTGACTCTTGGTTATGTCTTTTTAAAACACTGTGTACCGTTCCTTGTATTTAGTTACTATGTATTATCATTACCTGTTTGAAATGGGGGCGGCGGTCCATTAATGCTAATTCTACCCAAGAGAGGTCCTAGAGACTCTTTCACATTACTAAGGTCCTTCTCTGGGTTTCCCTTTCTGTATAAGCCTTTGTCAAAGTTTCTCTCATTGAATTCACTTTGGGGAGTTCCAACTGTCTCCTTCCAGGATCCTTTTTAGTTTCCCAGTGCAGGAAAGCAGGGTATTCTTTTTCTTTTTCTTTTTTCTTGTAATATGGGAACTAAGTCTCAGAGGAATCAAGGAAACAGAATAGAAAGTTGAGATATATGCCCCACACATGTATCTGTCAATTCATATTTGACATACAGCCCCATTGAAAAATGGGCAAAAGATGTGAATAGACACTTTTCCTAGTAGATATATGTATATAAAATAATTACATAAAAATATGTTCAGCATAACTAATCATTAGGAAAATACCAATTAATTCCATAACGGCAGTCCACTACTCACAATACAGTAGCTAAAATGTAAAGGACGGACCATACTAAGTCCTGGTAAATATGCGGAGCAAATTAAACTCTCACACACTGCCTGTGGGAATGTAAATGGTGCTACCACTTTGAAAATACTTTGATAGTTCCATAAAATGTTAAACAAGCATTTACCAGGTTACTCAAACATTATATTTACCCATGAGAACGGAAAGCTTATGTCTATAAAACTCCTGCACTCAAATGTTCTTGATAACTTTATTTGTAATACCCCAAACCTAGAACAATTCAAATGTCCATCAAAAGATGAATGAGTAAAAATTTGTGATTTATTATGTGATGGAATACTATTCAGAAATAAAAAGGAATCAGCTATCGATACATACAACACATGTCTAAATCACAGAATAAATATGCTGCAAGAAGAAAGACCAAAAAGGCAATATACTATATAATTTTACATATACAAAATTCTATAAAATGCAAACCAACCTATAGTGGCAGAAAATAGATCAGTGACAAAACATAGAATGGGGTCAGGAAGGGTAGAGAAGAGGGAGAAATGAAGTAAAAAGGAATACAAAGAAATTTTAGAGGTGACAGATAAGTTATCTTGATGGTGATGATGGTTCCACTATGTAGATATTTGCCAAAACCCATAAAAGTTTACAATTCAAATATGTTTATTGTATACCAATTATATTTCAATAAACCTGTTAAATAAGAAAGTAAGTAAATAAGTAAGTAAATAAATAAATAAGGTGGCTTCCTATTCAGTGTTTTATACATTAAAAAAAAAATTGCAGACAATTCTGGTCAAGATGGCAGAGTAGGTAAATGTTGTGCTTGCCTTCTCCAACAACTACGTCAAAATTACAACTGAAATACAGAACAGTCTTCATTGAGAATTGCCTGAAGCCAAGGTGAACAGAAATCCTCTATGTACGGACATACAGAAGAAACCACTGGTAGGTGGTGGAGACGGGTAGGAGGGGCAGAGACACAGAACAGTTGGTCCCATACCCACATGTGGCTGTTAAAAACCAGGAGGGATACCTTGGCCTACAGGAGTGGGGAGTCCCAGCCCCACACCTGGCTCTTCAGCCCAGGGTTCCAGTGCCAGGTAGAGAATTCCTCATAGCTTCTGGCTGTGAAAACCTGTGATGATTGTGGCTGAGTGAGACAGAAAGCACTGGAGCCCCAGATGCCCCTCTTAAAGGACCCACACACTAACCTACTTGCTGATGGACTCACTTGCTCTGAGCTCCAATACTGGGGCCGCAGGTGGAAAGGTGCCGGGGACATATGGGGAGCAACTGGATTGTTTGACTTTAGAGCAAGGGCTAGAGGGGCAGCTTTCTTCCAGATAGAAGTGCTGTCATTTTGATGGTTGCTGGATGGGGAGGGGCTGGAAGGATGGGTGAAGTAGGGGAAGGGCATACGAGGTAGAAACTGGTAGCTACAAAGTAGTTATGGGGGAGGAGATCCAAGATGACAGAGTACATAAACACTGTGTCACGCAGGGCAGCCTGCGGGGTCTCTGCTCCCGCTCCCCACACAAGAACGCAGGACATGGTGAGGCCAAAAAGGAACACCCACGGAGCCATCAGTAGGGGAGTCACACCACTATAATCTTGCTGGCGGCTGGATTCACACAACGTGTGACCTGCTGTCAGCTTTTCTGCCAACCGACCGACTCCCCTCAACTCCCCTCGACTCCCCTCTCGACTCCCCAGTGCAGCCGCGGCAGTTATATTAGTGGCCAAAGGCTCAAGGGTCACAGCTGACGGCCATCTACTACCCGAGCCAGCACCTTTCCACGTGAGGCCGAGAGCCTGGAAACTGCACTCCTTGCTCTGTCCCCACACTGTGACTGCATTTTTTTCATGAACACATTAAAGTTACAACTAAATTATAGAACAATCAACCTGGAGAATCATCTAAAATCTAGCCAAATAGAAATTTTATAACCAAAAATTTAAAGAAGCCACGTGGAGACTGGCAGGAGGGGTGGAGACGCAGAATGGGCTCCACACCTGTGTGTGGCGTTTGAGCATCAGGAGGGATATCTCCTCGGGGTTCCACCCAGGGGAGCGAGGGACCCCAGCCTGCCACACCAGCCTCCCCAGCCCAGAGTACTGGTGCCGAGAAGAGGAGCCCCGACAACATCAGCCTGCAAAAAACAGTGGGGATACCCACCATTTGGGTGGGACAGAAGACTGCGGGAAACCCAAATGTCTTTTAAAACGGCCCACGCACAGACTCACTCACTCACAGGCTCACCTTGGGTTCCAGCAGAGGGGCAGGATCCTGGGAGATCCTTGGAGGCATACTGGGGGGCAGACTGAGCTGTGTGCTTTCAGGAGAAGGACTGGAGGACAGTCGGCATTTTCCCTGTGAGCAGCCCTCCTTCATGCAGCTGGCAGATGGGTACCATCTTTCCTGTGTTGAGCCCACCGCCCATGGGCCAAATCTGAATCTGATTGGCCTGATGAGCTCCACTGCTCCACTCAGCTGACTCAGCTGGGCCCCTGCACCCACTCAACTCACACACAGCTGGAAACACTTTCTCTGCAAGCAGCCAGCCCCACTGGCATTGCGCTCTTTCTCAGAAAACTGTTGGAGTTCAGCAGGTGCCAGGTGGGCGATAACTGGCCGTGGTGTGCTCTGAGACTTTTGCTAAGTCATTCCAGGCTCTGCACTGGCACCAAACCAGAATTTACATTAGTATAGAGTATATTCATTAGAATCCTGAGTAAAAGGTCTTTCCTAGGTGTTACCTATGTAATATTGGGCAGATTTTATTGAGATTCTTTTGACCAGTACACCTATCGTGTAACCCAATAATTTAACTCTTATATCTACTTAAGATAAATGAGTGCATATGTCTACTAAAAGACTTGTACAAAAATGTTCATAGTGACTTTATTTTAATAGCCAAACACTATAATCAACTTAAGTGATAATCAAGAGTAGAATAGGTAAGTAAATTGTAGTATTTTCTTACAATAGATAACTACACAATGATCAGAGAAAGAACAAACTACTGATTTCCTCAATAGCACAGGTGAACTAAGTTATATTGAGTAGAGAAAGCCAGACAGAAAACAGTACCTATCATATAATTCCATTTATATATATTTGAGAACAGAAAAAACTAACGTAAAACTCAGAATAATTGTTTTTGATGGCAGTATTAAAAGGAGAAAACATGGGGTACTGAAAATCTTCTATAGATTGATATGGATGAAAGTTACACAGGTATAAAAATATGTAAAACTGCATTGAGTTATATACTAATGATTTTTGCATTTAATATACCTTAGTATATGATTTTTATATCAAGTCAAAATGTTTTTGTTTATAGAGTTTTAGTTGCTAAACATAGACTATGTCAGGTAAATAATACATCTATGAAATTTTTTCTTAAATAAGACTTATTTCTGTGGACACAGTCACATACAGTATAATTTTTACACATCTATTTCCTCATTAAATCTTCATAAAATCCATGAAAAATTCAAAGAAGTTATATAAGTTGCCCAAAGAATTAAATAAGTAGTTTCAATAGTAAAAGGTGGGGTCAGGCTTCAAATCTCTTTTATTACCTTAGATTGAATTCCCTGGAAGCAGACTGTAAGATAAAGATTAGTATATAGGGGATTTATTGGGAAGTGCTTCTGGAAACAACACCCACAGGGTGTGTCAGAAGCAAGATTGGGGAGAGAGAGAAGTTCAAAGGTGGTTCATTTGTAACAGAGTCCTCAGCCAATTCCATGGGGGAGCACTGGAGATGGGATGGCCATGTCCACTTGAGAAGAAGGAACAAAGCATTGACATGTCATACCGTGTTTCCCTGAAAATAAGACCTAGCCAATCAGCTCTAACGCGTCTTTTGGAGCAAAAATTAATATAAGACCCAGTATTGTATTGTATTATATATATTATATTAATATTATATTATATTATATTATATTATATTATATTATATTATATTATATTATATTATATTATATATTATATAAGACCCGGTCTTGTTTTACTATAAGTAAAACAAGTAAATGTATAAGTAAATGTTAATAGCTGCCTTAAAATTATTTTTTGCAAATTTAATTGATTTTGGGGTTCTCTATTGAATGTTTCTGCTCTTGGGAATGTGCTATATTTGCATCTTATGTAATTTTGTATCGTGTTCTGGACATTGTGAATAATAAATATATTGTAGTGCCTCTGGATTCTGCTGTATTCCTCCAAACAAGGTATTTTGTTGATTTTTTTGTTTATTTTATGAGATATTAAGTTCGCTTAAATTGAAAATTTTATCTTCTTTCTGGTGGGTGGCACCTGTTTTAGTTCATTTCTTTTAAGCTTAGGTAGGCTGCTTTTCATCTGCCTTGCACATTCACAGTTCAGGGCATAGCCAGAAATTTGAGCAGAGTTTAGGTACAAAATTTAAAGTTCTCCTTCGGTGGGTTCCTCTTTTCTGAATATTTCTCCCTCAGTTTTCATGTTTACTGTTTATATAGAAGTCTATCATCTTGTTCTCTATATGAGTAAAACTGAAATTTTCTATTTGAGTTTTAGATAATACTATGGCATGGACTGGAGTCTGCTGTCAAGTAGAATGTTTTGTTTTGTTTTGTTTTGTTTTTGGAGACATTTATAGCTTATAATTGTTATCTGAAAAAGGATTGGTATAATACAGCTACTTGGTCATCATGGAAGCAGGATCCTTTGGCCTGTTTTTGAGATACATTTATTCATTCAATTATTCAACAAATATATATATATATATATATATATATATATATATATATATATATATATATATATATATATTTAACCACCATTCTGTGTTAAGTTTGTTCAAAATCCTGGTGATAATAGGGTGAGCCAGAGGGGGGGGGAAACTTTCCTTATATTAATGAAATAGACAAAAAATTAATATGAACACAAAGACGTTAATTATGCATGAAAATAAATTCTATAAAGAAAGTGAAAAAGGGCCAAGGTCAGGGGGAGTGTGGGGCGTTTTACACTAGTTAATTAAGGAAGTCCTGTATGAGAGGATAAAATTTGAACTGACGCATAAACAAAAAGATGAAAGAGCATATGATCAACTCTAGAATTATATCTTACACAGAAAGAACAGTAAGAACCAATGCCTGCGAGAGGCCTTGAGAAAAGTGTGTAGTTTATCTGTGTGAATAGTTTAAGTTTACAATTGCCAGCTTTAGTAAATAAAAATACAGTATGCCCTGTTAAATTTGAAGTCGTTGTCGTAAGGCATAGTATTTAGCTTGTTTTAACTGCGATGGAAAGCACTGGAAGATTTTAACCAATATAAATCAGTGCCTACATTGGACGAGGCACTGTTCTAGGTATGTAAGCTACAAGAGCAAGTGAGACAGGCAGCATCCTGCCTGCACGATTCTAGTGGAGGATGTGATATAATTCCTGATAATGAGGAACTTTCAAGGAAACACGGAAGGAGATAGGTAGGCAAAGACAACCAAAAATAATCTTCCAGTCCTGACATAATCTGGGTTTCTTTCAAAAGTTTCCGGAAAAAAAAAAACAACCCAAAAAACAAAACCAAAAACACAAAAACAGAATAATGTCGAAAGGAAGAATTCAGACCAAGATTAAATTGGATAAACTAAAATCTGGATGCCTCATGGCAGCATTTGTTTTTTAATTCATTTGTGAAAGTAGAAAGGCAGGGATGTAAATGGTAGATCTGGCAAACAGGAAGTCGGCTTGGCTTGAGTCAAAAGTTTATAGCGAACAGAATATAAAAGTAGGTTTGGTGTAGTCTACGAAGAGCCTTGAATGACAACCAATATTACTTTAGTTTGGTAGGCATTGGGGAGACGAACAAAAGTATTGTAATAGATCAGATCCGGGCCAAGTCTGTGGAAGTGGCAGTAAAAACATCAAGTCTTCTGTTCCCTATAATGTGTCATACTAGAAATTCTGAAATACCTATTAGATAGAAGTTCAGGGAATGCAGAGTGGGATAAAGATAATTTTGATTTGTTGCATTTGGAGTGTTAGTAGGAAATTGAAGTGAATTGTCTTGTGGAGAGTTGGAGATGAAGGTCTGGAGCTCAGAAGAAATCTGATTGGATATGGAGATTTAGTTATTAAACCTACAAAAGTGGGTTTTATTGTCAAGAGAATGTAGCAGCAAAGAACAATGGTCTGACCACTAAGCCCTGGATATATAAGAATAGAATTAGGAGTTAGTAAAATTAATACATGAGAGGAGCAGCCAGTTAGCTCAGTTGGTTAGATCGCATTGCTACTAATACCAAGGTTGCCGGTTCGATCCCCTCATGGGCCACTTTGAGCTGCCTCCCCCCAAAAAAGAAAAATATATTAATACATAAGAATAATAAGAAAAGGTAGAGAACACACAGACTTCAGAAAGACAGGTATTTAAATGAAGGCACTGAATTCTCATTCTTCATTTCACTCTCTGTGCCTTGCATTTGCTATGTGCTTACTTAGTATAATATTTGTTGAAAAGGTATTAAGAGTTGTTGATTAGATCCTCCTTGTGTTGTAAATTATTCACAGAATAAAAATTAACTTACCAAAATTTTTAATTTGACATAGTTAGAGATTTTATTGAAAATTTAAAGTTTTCAAATTATCAGCAATACTTATTTAAAACCCAGTGAAATTCAGGAGGTCACGTTTTATAATATTTATTTTACCTATAAAGAATTTATATTCATAAATTTTCATGTGCAAGTATAAACTTTTCACCTAGATCTTATATTTTTTAGGTCATAAAATACAGAATTGAAATACAGAATAGTAAAATGATGTCTTATAAGTTAACAAAGTTTACCATATTAATATAACAATCTCAGCTCAATTTGTCCATTTAAGAATAATGCTTGGAAAACATAACCAAACATTTAATAGTTGGGGAAGTGTGACATGCTGAAAGACAATTACTTTAATCAATAATGTTCATGTTTCATTTTGATTTCTACATTCTAGAAAGTATGTGATATAACCCTTAACATTAATTTGAGGTTATGCTTTATCTGTTTGCATTACCTTCTCTTCCCTGCACATTTTAAAACCTTCTTCCCATGACTTGCTTCTTATGTGAGAGGTCAGATAATAGTCAAGATTGAGATATCTAGCACCAAGACATATCTTTCTCTGTAAAATTCATTTGTTATTTGCCAAACATGTCATGAACCAATATTAGGTATATCATAAATGGTAGGCAAAATGAGGTAAATAAATTGGAAGATTCCTGCATCCCACCAATATAAATCAGTGCCTACACTGGACCAGGGACTGTTCTAGGTATCTGAGGTACAACAGCAAGTGAAACAGACAGCATCCTGCCCGCACGATTCTAGTAGAGGATGTGATATAATTCCTATTAATGACGAATTTTCAAGAAAACACAGAGGAAGCTTATGTAACTTTACTAACTATTGTCACCTTAATAAACTTGAATAATAATAATAAAAAAGACTAGAAAAGAAAACACAGAGGGAAACAGATATGCAAAGACAAGAAAAAATAATATGCTTCTCCCAGATGCTCCCTAACTGTACATATAGCTACAATGACTTAGCTCTATTTGTAATTATCTGTTTATTTTCCATTCCATTCACTAAAACAATAATTTTCAGAATTTAAAATAAACAGCAGAATCCTACATATTTGTGTATGCCAGTTCTCCATATAAAACTGATAAAAGTAAAACTGATCGAACTGGGAAGGAAAGAATTTATGTCACCACCATTCTAGCTAATGAGAATGATTTCTAGGTCACCCTCCAGGACTTCAGAGGGCACAGATTAAAAACCACCACTGAAAATGCTGTGTTCAGAGAATCAGCTTGCTGTAGGTAGCAAAGTGCTCATAAAATGCTTTTTGAATTAATAACTGACAGTTAAAAGAAAAAGAGCTCATTAAATATTGGAAGAGTCTAGAAGATTTCATAAAAGACCTGAGACTCAGGATGTCATTTAGGATACAAGTAGATTTTTGTTTCATTAAAAAAAAAAAGCAAAGTGGGTTTCTTGAAACTTAGAACAAGTTGCGAAATGCGCAGTAAATTGCAAAGAGCATGAGGGACAGAACCAGGTCCCTGGGTCAGGAGAGGAGGACGCATGTTGGAAAACAGTATGGTGATACCCTATAGGTAATGAGCCATGAAGGAGAGGTACGGAAGAGGAAGAAATGGCGTTATCCAGAGATTAACCACCTTCCCTAATGTTAGTATCCAAATCAGTGCTCTCCCATCATGACTATTTAAATGGGTTTTGTAAACTGTAAAGCACTGTGCATACTTTACTTATGAATCAGGTTATTTCACAATTCTGTGCAGTTTAGTCAGACCACTTCAGTTGGGAAGCACTGAGCTGTGGTTAAGTTCTCCTCCAACTTCAAGGCTTTGATTTTTGAGCTCAGAGACAGGTAATTATTGTTGGGCATATATTTATTCCTAGTTAAATTAAAAAATAAAGGCTCATGCAATTTTTTCTTATTTAACTGGTCACATTCAAATAATCAAACTTAATTTATCTTTTAAAAATAGAATTGCATTAACAATGTTCAATAGCACTTCCATTCTATTTGAGAAGCCATAACTCAGGAGGAAAATGGACTTCAAGAAGCACTTAGGAATGGTACAGCAATATAAATCCCATACATGTCCTCCTAAGAAAGCAGTTATGTTTAAAACTTTTACAAATCATGGTTTATAGTGGATGTTTTAGAACAAGAAATGACTATATTACTGTACATTTTTTTTGAGAATTTTTATAAGAGTTCATTTGAGTTAAAACTGATGACAGTTGCTGGGAAGCAACATCTCGAATCTGTACATATATTTAATGGCTTCATAAAGCTAAGGACCTGCTTAAAAGGATAAGAGGTTGTTATGTCAACTTAATGACTTTTCTTCCCCTAGACTGGGTTTTAAATATCTGAGCTTAGCAAAGATTTGCTAGCTTATCTTTGTCCTGAATTTAGAGACACAATTCTGAAAGAGATATTTCCCAGTGTTTGATCAATAATAATTAAAATGAAAATAAAACATGCTCTTTTCCTTTGAACACCAGCAAATTGAGCTTCAGATCATTTTAAAAATGAAACCTTCATAATTATTGACCTGAGAAAATTTTCAAACATGTTTTTGAATCCAATTGATCTGCTTCCCACTAATTCCTCTTAAAATTTTTCTATAATACATTTAGAAGATATAATCTACCAAATAAGTAACTAAGTGATCATTATCTAGGAAGATCCATACTGACTGTCTTTTGAAATAATTCAGCAGATTTACTCAAGAGTTTTTGAGCTCTAATTCAGTTCCACTTAGCTCACCAACTATTTGCTAAATCAACTACTACATGCTAGACATTGTTCTAGCTATAGAGATGACAAAAATAAATTAGGTCTTAGTTCATTTTCTCAAAGAGCTTTCAATCAAGATAAGAAACACAAAATATATAAATAGCTATCTAGAATCCAGGCCAGAAGAGAGATAGAAACAAATTGTTCTGGAGAAGCCAAAGGAAAAACAATTACTACGGACTGTAGAAAGGTAAGGGAATTAGGGAGAGGGATTCAGGAAGGTGGCTGCATTTTAGTGAACTGGGTTTCAGTAGGTGGAACAGGGCTAAAGAAGAGGTGTCACAGACTGAAAACAATAAGAGCAAAAGTTTTGAGACATGATACTTCAGATTCTTTCTCAGTGCTGCCAATCTTGTGGACCTCTGCCCTGATAAAGAAGACTCACATTTGGGTGAGGCTTTCTCATCTTGCCCTGTGGACATGGGCAAGCAGTGTGTAGTGGTAGCAAAACTATAGCTTCTGAACTCAGGCAGATTTGGGTTCATATGCAGATCTGCGACTTACTAGCAGACGTGCAGACATGCTACCTACTATTTCTGAGCTTCAGTTTCCTTACCTGTGATGTAGGAATAGTAATACTTACTTTAAAGGGCATCTGGAAAAATTAATTTTAAACACTCCATAGAAAGTGACGACTACGGGAACTGTACAAAGAGATATACTACAAAAACAGTATAAAAAAAATCAAAATGGAATCCTAAAAAAATGTTCCATTAACCCACTGCAAGGCAAGAAAAGAAACAGGGTGAGCAAACAGAAAACAATAATAAAATGGCAGATTTAAGCTAATAGCCCCAAACTTGAAGCAGCTCAGATGTCCTTCAGCAGGTGAACAGTTAAATAAACGCTGGTATATATACACCATGGAATCCTACTCACCAGTAAAAAGGAATGAATTATTTATGCAAGTAACAACTTGGAAGAATCTGAAAGGAATTATGTTGAATGAAAAAAAAGCCAATCCTAGATGTTGTATATTCAATCCTAGATGTTGTAGATTTCATTTATATAACATTTTTGAATTGACAAAATAATGAAATGAAGAAAGATTAGTGATTACCAGGAGTTAAGGATCTGTGGTTATAAAAGGACAACCCTACTGATCACCAATAGATGAATGGATAAATAAAATGTGGTATATACATATAGTGGAATGTTATTCAGCTTTACAAAAGAAGAAAATTCTGACACATGCTACAACATGGATGAACCTTGCAGACATTATGCTAAGTGAAATCAGTCAAATGAGGACAAATATTGTATGATTCCACTTAGATGAGCTACGTTGAGTAGTCAAATTCATAGTGACAGAAAATAGAATGGTTATTGCCAGGGGCTGGGTAGAAGGGAGAGTGCGAAATTAGTATTTAATAGTAGAGTTTCAGTTTTGCAAAATAAAAAGAGTTCTATGGATGCTTGCTGGTGACAGTAGCATAACAATGTGAATGTGTTTAATGTCACAGAATTGTATACTTAAAAATGGTCAGGATGATAAATTTTATGTTATGTGTACTTTGCTATAATTAAAATAAATACAAAATAAAGTAAAATAAAATGAAATAAACACTTATAGAGACCTCTGTACATAGCAAGCATTTAGGAAATGCTGGTTACAACTCTTCTCCCTACACACACTAAGATGGATTTCAGTTTCTTTACTGATTTCTCTCCAGGAAGCACCTCCCTACCTCTCTCCTTTCTAAATCTTATTTCTTCAGTAACATCCTTGAATTTTAGTAGAAGGAATATCTTGAAGATCTAGTCAAACTAGGGCCCTGTTAGTTTGCCTCTTTATTCTGTCTGGCTCCCAAACTGAACAGTTGGTTGGAGGCCATTTTATATATATAGTCTTCCATTTAGATATAAAAAAGCTATTTCTTGGTATTAATACATTTCTTTTTTTAATATGACACATTTTATAACCCAAGTATGATAAGATAATAGTTGTTCCCTTCTTGTTGTTTGGATACGCTGGCATTAATATTGTTGAGGTAATGAAAAAAAATGGAAGCAAGTTATTTTCTCCCCCTCTTCCTGCCCCACACCCACAGTAGGAGTTTCACCTAATGGAGTATTTTCTATTATTTTAATGTAAAATTTATGTAGCGTTCTTCATATTACATGTTAGAGTTAATATATTTTGACCACAAGGACATATTATTTATAAATAGAATAAATAGACTGAACATTTTGCCTAGCACAAACTCCTCATTCCTTAACTTGAATTTCTTGAAGAATGTTAAAATATAGTTAAAACATGCAATTGTTAAATAACTTTGGTAGATATTGAATAAACAGAGTTAAACATTTATTTTTGGCTGAACTTCTCAGAATGTCCTTTGGAATCATTTGTGTTTCTTTTCTCCAAGCAGAAAATACAATACATGGGAATTTTCAAACTTACTTTACCACTTATTCTTTTAAATTGAATTATCTTAAGACTGTTAACACACCTTTTAGGACACAGTACAATTTCGGATGGGGATGGATGAGAGTGGGGCATGCTGTCCATGAGAACACTGGAAACATCTTTGCTTTCCTTTTTTTCTCCCAAAAAGGTGGGAAAGACAAATGTTGGCTTTTTCTTCTTTAATAAAAATATTGGTATTCTGGAGTTGATCCTAGAAAAATAATTGAGAATTTTAGTGTGGTGAAAGGGTGACTTACATTTAACAGTGTCTACTGAACATCGAAGATTTGGTCTTGTTAGAGAATGATGATAATTGAGTGGTGAAAAAAGGGAAGTACACGGTTTGGGGAAGCTTAATTTATTCAATTGAATCCAGGTGAATTAATTGTCATTATTATAGCCCAAAATATACTGAACACTTTAAGTCTAGGCTTCAAAACTGGGGGAAAAAAACCCCAAAAACAAAAAAACAAAAAAACAAGAAAACAAAAAAACAAAACAATGCAGAGAAAGGACAATATGGTTATGATAATGAGAAGATATAAACTAAAAATGTTAATTTTAATAATACAACTTAAAATACTTAGGAATAATCAAACCAGATATTTAAGAATTATTCACAGAAAAGCATGAAGTGTTAATGAAAGACTTTAAAGAATACCTAAATTATGGTCAAATATGCAGTTAGAGCACAGGATAGCCATTATTAGAAAGATGGCAATTTTCCTAACTGACCTGGAGATATTCAACTCCAGTTAAAAATCCCATCAGGAATATTTTTAAACCTTAATAATATGATTCTAAAATTCATGTGAAATAATAAAAAGGTCAAGAATTGCCAAGATACTTTTAAAGAAGAAAAATGAGAAAGGAAGACTTGTTTTTACCAGATATAAATACTTTAAAAAAAAACCCCAAAAAACTACAGTTATTAAGAGCCTCTTACTGATGCAAGAATAGATAAGTTGATCAATAAAACTTAGAAAAGATCCAAGCATAAATGAAACTTTGGTATATGAAATAGGTGGCATAGTAGATCAATTGAAAAAGAAGGAACTACAAAATGTAGAATTTACACTTGATTATACATTAGGAGAGGAGAAATGGCATTTAATTCATGGTGCACAACATAACCAAAAATCAACTGCATATGTATTAAAATAAAAAACAAAATTCTAAACTTTCAGAAGAAATTATCGTGTAAAATATTTTTGATTTTGAATAGGACAGGCATTCTTAAACAAGATACAAAAAGCTAATCAGAACAGAAAAAAGCTCAGTAAATTGTTTTCCATTAATATCAACACGTATTGTTCATCTAGAGGCATTGTAAAGAAGGAACAAACAAACAAACAAAAAACAAGGTACACATTAGAAAATATTTGTAACATATGTAACCCAAAGAAGATTAATATCAAGAATATGTATATCCAAAGTAAACCCAATATATGATTGGCAAAAATCATGAAGCCTTAGAATGCTAAGAGTTGGAGAGGTTGGAGATCAATGCAATATTTTCTACATTGCTTGTGGAAGTATAACTTGATAAGACTTTATAAAGTTCAAAATTTATATACCCCGCGACTCAGCCCCTCTACTTATAACCCTGGGCATTTGGATACCTGTACAAGAATATTGATAGCAATATTCTTTGCCACAGGAAAATAACCAATCTGGAAACAGCCCAAATGCTTTTGATGAAGAAATGAGTAAATGAATTGTGCTGTATTCACAGAGTAGAATATTATGCAGCAGTGCAAGGTTAAGGAACTATAGCTAAATGCAACATTATTAATCTTTGTACCTTAAGTTTGAGCGAAAAAAATTAATGGCTGAATTCTAAAAATAGTACACATAAAAATGCACAATACATTCTTTAGGCCTGCAATACAGATGAGACATAGCTCCCTTATAAAGCAAGTACATAAAAAACACAAAATTCTCAAGAAAATGATTAGCTCTGACAGGCAGATTAATGGGTAAGTATGGATCTAGGTTAGAACAGGAATACAGAGATGAATATATTATGTAAGTTATTGGTAATTGTTAGTTCCTGGATTGAGTGTTTATAGATTTTATTTTTCCTAACTATGAATAAACAAACATACAAACTAGCTGCCAATGGACTAGTTATATTAGTCCATTTATGATTAATTCAATTTGTACACCTGCTTTCCATAAGGAAAATAACTGTAATCAAATTTTTGCATTGTGATGTCCCATTGTCCCCACAGAAGCTGTTAGTACAGTGGAGGTCACTTGCCTTGCAGGCAACTCTGGTTCCCAATACTCAGAGAAATGTCCTGTTCTGCTTCTACCATTCAGAAAATCAGGAAGTCTTTGGGAAACCCCCATGTAGTTCTGGCATCCCTAACCTTCCTTGCTCTGTGTGGAAAGAATTCTGCTAAAAGGCACTACAAGGCCTTCGTGAGTGTCAGGATATTATAAATGTCGCTAAAGATCCTTGTTTTTAAGGAAACCTTATGTTTACAGCTATCACTCGGCACTGGAACATGTCAATCGCTAAATCTAACTTTTATTTTTCAGACGAAAGTCAAACCCATGGAAGTGGGATTGCTTTCAGTAATGACGAAGCTACTGAAGTGAAAGTCAATGAAAATAGGTCAATTCTGATCTTTGGCCAAACTGAAATCTGTGAGTTTCCCCAAACACGTTAGGACGTCAGTGATCTGAAACAGCAGCAGTGGCAGAAAAGTGGACTGAATTGTGGTTTTCATGAGTCATCGATGCTAATCACAACTGGTTTCCAGTCAAACTCCAGTGGCATCTCGGGTCTCATTGGAATGCATTAAAATATTCCTTTTTCTGACAGCGTGTATGCTTACTTTCCTGTACACTCACTTTCCACTGGGCACTTTCCAACCTCAGTGGGTTAGTATTTTAATAGCTACCTTCCTCAGCCAGGAAGCAGCTTAACCTATAATTCACTCAAATTGGTAAAAATAGATCTTTCTGGGGACTACAATCTCCAAGTCAATTGAGGAAAACAACTGAGCAGAAGAATGAAGAGAAAACATAAGAGTTAAAGAATAAAAACAAAGCATTTTATTTGATTGGGAGATGATTTACAGTCTAAATTGTGCAGTCTCTAATAATGTTAAAATACAAGTAAAAGGCCAACTTCTGATTTCATTTTAAAGTTATGATCGTTATGGTCTTCTGCACAAACCTTAGGAGTGTTATTTAAAAACCAAAACCAAAACAAGCATCTAGTGGAGACTAGATGAGATGGTACTGTTTCAGAACAATCTGTTTGATTAGAGAGAAGGTCATTTTGCATTTATTCCTTCATTTATCCATCCATTCATTGATTACCAGATATCTTCTCTGTAGAAGGTTCTGGGTATTGATACAAATCAATTTGAAACACAGTATTTTCCTTGAAAGAGTTTATATCTATTAGGATTTATTTTCCTATGATCAAGACAAACTAAGATTTCAATCTGTCACTACAAAAAAATTTTTTTTAAACATTTTCCAACATATTATTGAATCTTGAATATCAAACTGTTATGAGAAATAAACTTAAGATATTGCTTTTTTTTTTAGGACTTTTGCCATATGCTTAAAATTATATCAAACTGTCTTATATTTCAGAGCATTACTAAGGAAATGAAATCTAGAATATCTTTGTGAATCAACATTACTGAAATATTTTAATATTTCTCGTTTATCCACACCATTTTGTACTGTGAATTACATTTAAGGCTGTGAAAACCATTCAAATAGAAACAATGTTTTCTGAGGAGGAAGGGACTCAAGCAGAGCCCACTGTAAGTGTGATTCCAAATTTATTCTCCAAAATCTCGTCTTTGGAAGTACCCTGTAGAACTCATGCAGCAGTGACACTTCATTGTGAAGACAGTCATATTTGTCTTCTGCTTACCACTAATCTGTTTTTTACATTTACAAATCCCTTTGAAAGCCTGTGAAAACCTTACTGCTACTGAAGAATCTGTCTAAAAGTAAAGGAAAATACAAAACATTGGTGCAGGTCACAGAGGACAGGACTCTAATTAGAACAGGTTTGAGTTCCTGTTACAATTAATTTAAAATATTTGCAGAATAGTTGAAAAACATGTCACTAAAACACCATTTATAGACACACTGAATGAAAATAATTAGACCACAGACCATGATGCTCTCATCAGTGAAAGCCAATTTTGCTACAACTTCAAAAAAAAAAAAAAGAGAGAGAGAGAGAGAGAGAGAGAGAGAGAGAGAGAATGAAATGTGCAAATCCAGAAGTTTAAGGAATCTAATTTTAGAGATACATATCAGGCTTCCCATTTTGTTTCCTTTATATTTATCTTTACATGTTGCACATATTTGGTTTTGAGTTCATTATGAATTTTATGTGGTGAAAGAAATGAGGTACAGTATACACATAAAAACAAACACCAACAAAAAATAAGAAAACTCCGGGGGAAACCAAGTATATATAGAAAACAATTAATTGAATACGTATATAGAGTGTTCTGTGCTCAAGATACAATGTTTATTGTTACATGAGGATACAAATATAATGAACTAAAAATCTCCACCTTCCCAATTTATATTTCTGCTGAAGGATTAGAGAAATAAACATAGTCATAAAATAGTCATAAAATCCAAAGGATGCTGAGCTGGCTGTATTATCTCTGAAAACTCAAATAAATATGGGGCCCTCCAGTATACTTACTCAAACAACTTTATAAATGTCTTCCCTTTTATAGTGCTTAACACAATTTGTACTTATTTGTTGACCTGTGTAACTTTTAAAACTATTTATTACCCCAGTTAGACTGTAAGTTCCAAGAGGACAGGGATCATCACTATTTGGCTCTCCATATTGTCTCAGCAGCTAGCATATTATCTCGCACATGGAAACAGTCCATAAATGTTTTTGAATGAATAAGTGAATTGTAGGGGAATGACAGCAGTACGTTTATTTTAAGAAATGCTATGTAAGAATAGAAAATAACCATAGTAATGGTGAGTGTAATCAGAACATAACATTCAGGGGAAAGAACATCACACAATGCTTGAAAATTGTACATGAAAAGTAATCTCTAATATATGAAAATAGATGCTTCAACAGAGGAAACACATAAAATGTTTCCTGATGGTTTTCTTTATTTGGCAAAATATGAATTAAATTCATTCTCTTCTTTTGTATCCTTCTCCATATTTTTCAGAGTTTCTAAAATAATCCAATTTTCCATTTCAGATGATTAAAAAAATAACACTAAATGTTGCTGACAATAGGTCCATCACAGAGTTTTGGGGAGGTTTCAGTTGGATTTTAAAGGTATTAAAGAAGATTATAGTTAAAGAGTTTGTGATCAGTATGTTAATTATACCCTCTAGAGGAAATGTCTGAAATCGGTCCTGACTCCAGCTGGTATAGGACCTTCAACATTAGGGATTAAGAATCTTTTTTAAAGAATTTTTTTTTTAAATAGTCTTAAACAACTACTTAAGCACCTAGTCATTTTATTTAGTATGTTTCAATCCATGAGAAAAAAAATAGACTTAATTCATAGATGATTTAATTTGGCTATTTTATATAATAGCTAAGTTTGAATTTTTCATTCGACACATAATAAAGTCATTCTAAAGAGTAGTAAAAGTTCAAATAACATAATGACCATTCTTATATTCTTCTACCCAATGTCCTTGTTTTCCTGAGTGATACTGGGAGTTCATTTTGTTACAAATTTATTATAAGCCAAAAAACAGTATGTGTACTCAAATTCTAGGAAATTTAATAAGATATTTTAGGAATAAACTGCCAAGAACAATTAGCTAGTGGTCTCCTTTTCTCTCTCATTATAGTATGAAAAATTCAAAACACGCCACAAAGTTGAAATTATTTTACAGTGAACACCTGTATAACTACATTTATATTTGTCTTTAACATTTTATTTTATCACTTACCTATCTAGCCATTCTTCTCAAATGCATCAACTCCCCAAATCTTTTTTTTAAATACATTTCAAAGCAGATGACATACTTCTCAATATATTTTCGCATACATTATTAACTGGGATTGAATATTTGTATTTTCTTTTTATGTAACACTTGCACATAATAAAATGGGCAAATCTTAGGTGTACATTTGTTCAGTTATTCAATGAATACACTTATGTAACTCATATTCCTATTAAAATCTAGAAAATAACTATGGCTCCACCCTCTCTCCCCCACCCCGCCCCAGCCCATGGTCCCTTCCCAGTCAATCTTCACCTCCACTCTCTGAGGTAAACACTGATCTGATTTCTTTACATTATAGATGAGTTTTGCTTGTTCTAGAATTTTATATAAATGCAACGATGCAGTGTGTACTCTTTTGGGTAAGTCTTTGTTCATTCAGCATAACAGTTCTGAGATTCATCCATACTAGCATGTACCAGCAACATACTCTTTTTTATTGCAGAGTAGTATTCCATTGTATGCACTTACCACATTTTGTTAATTCATTCTGTTGTTGGATCCTGGACTCTTTCCAGTTTGTAGCTATTGGGAATAAAGCTGGTTCTTTGGAGCTATTGTGATATGACTTTCTAAAATAACAGAGTGAACTCCAGTGGCTTGATTTTCAAGCAACAGACATGAGGCAAGTGCACTAAACAATGGATAGATAAGGGGAGGAAATGCATGGAGAGGCATAGATCGTCATGGGAAAAGCTTCTTTGTCTTACATGTTCAGAAGACAGAACACAGATTAGTTAAGAGTTTTCTGAACCTTTGATCATTAATCCTCCAGACCCCACTGATTGTTATCTGGGAGAATTTTGTCAGAAAGAACAAATCTCGAAAAAAAATTAAAGGATGTTGGTGAATGCTAGTGATTGTGAAGTAGCAATCTTTGGGGTACACATCACCCAACTTCAGAGGTGTGCTGATGTCTAGGAGGGGTTTCTCTAAGAAGGCATTCTAAGTGCAAGGTGTTTCCTATCATTGGGCCCTCACATCTCCTGACTTTGGACAGATGTTTTATCAAGTAATTACCAGAAAACCCCAGAGAGGCTTGGCCATTTAACTGTGGGGGAATTTTGAAGCCTCTTTGATGTTTGTTCTCAGCATGCCAAAGGGTAATTCACACAAAGATAAAAAGCATTCATGGCACCAAAAGGCTATTCTTAATAGATTACAGCTTCATAGCTGGGTCAATGACAAAGGTCTTTCAATATACATTTTCATTCTCCTCTAGAGAAAGTATGTAATCATCCTGTATAGCTAATAAGAGAAAATTACACCAGTAGAAAGGAAATTACCGAGTTTTATGATTTGAAAGTGAACGAAACAGAATGAGGTGAATTAAAAATGCCCAAGATGATAGGAAGAGAATAGATGTTTTGCTAGAATAAATTTAATTTCTTATCCCTTTATAAAATGTAAAAAATCCCGGCTGGCTTTCCCACAAGCTCTTGCTTTGTAGGCGGTCTAGGTGTTATTTAATCGTGAGAACACTTTCCTTCTGCCTTGACTTCCTTCTATTGGATATAAACAAGGTTATCATCAAAAAGGAAATTTAAATGTTCTCTCATCTTGCAGGGGCGATGTGAGGGAAGAGTGACTTTTAGGGATCCAAGAGAGGCCCAAAGCATCATCACAACCTGTAAAGAATTTACAGTGTAGTTGAAACTAAGCTAATCTTAATATATGTGGGACCTTAGACGTGTAAAGAAGACTTAATATGAGCAAGTGAAAGCTTAGGTCATAAACTTTGAATACAATAATTCAATAATGGGTGTGTGGGGTGGGGTGTGTGTGTGTGTGTAGAGTCAGAGGAAAGTCAAACCCAAAGAATTGATTAGACTTACAATAGGTCTTAGAAAATGGTGAGATTCTGAGCTGACTGGGGAGAGACACTGAGAGATTGAGAGAGAGAGAGAGAGAGAGAGAGAGAGAGAGAGAGAGAGAGAGAGAGAGAGAGAGAGAGAAGAGAAACCATGGTAGTAGAGGCTGCGTAGAAAGGAGAGCAGATAAGAGAATAACAACCTTTAGCTATAGTAGTTCCTGCAGGTCCCAGGTGCTCTGGAGATTAGATATTAAAACAGGTGCAAAATATTTGTAGAGATTATCAGGTAGTTTATTAACTTGGATGTTCACTTTGCTCTTTGTACTATACCCTTCAACAGAATGTTATAGCCTTTAAATAATTAAGCAATGTTTATTTCTGAAATACATCAGCACCTCTGCAGATATTATAAACTTATTATTTCTTATTAAATGAATGTCTGAAATGTTTGGATCTCACTGTTGTAGATGTAAAGAGGAATTCTATCCTTGACAAAGAAACTGTTTCCCCCTTAAAGGATTTTCCATTAAGGAATTCACAAATGTAACAGAGTTATATTTGTTTTTGCCTGAAATTGTGTGGATCGATATCCTGAAAGTTGCCTTCTGAGCTTCCTGAGCCTGCTGTCATCTGAAGTAGTTTTCCATGTATGTTATTAAAAAGGAAAGGGTAAGAAAGTAGAGGGAGACGAAAAATTAAACAACTCTTTTAGGATAAGTCTGAGTCCTTTTAAACTTGTTTTTGAACATACTCCATTAAATCATATGATCAAATATGGATCTTTACAAAGTAATTAAAATTTTTTTACCACTCCTTTACATTTTTATCTTTACATATTTTACATCTTTATCTTTACATGTTTTATCTTCTATTTCTTTTGTTTAGGTAGTTGCTAAGAATTTAAACAAAGAAGGCTGCTATCTTTCAAAAATTAATTTTATGTTTTTGACAATATTAGTGCATAGGCAGAAAATAACATACAAAACACTATATTGTAAAAGAATATGAGTCAGGTGAAGAAACTTAATTTGCAGGAGTAAATCTATCACTCTCTCTTTCCTGCTAACTCCAAACTCCGCCTTTGAATCCTTATCTTTACTCCAGGAACTTAGATAGCCTAACTGCATTTTAGTTTTTTTCATCTGAAAAATGAGAGTTGTTTAAAAGTACATAGATGCTATGTTTCCTTTGAGTGTTAATATTTTATTTTTAGTAATTATCTAACTTATTACAGAATCTGACTATAAAGTCAGAGGGTTAAATACCATGAGGTCATAAAACAGCAATTATAGAGCGATTTGATACAAGTGCGAAAAATACAAAGGAATTGGTGCAAAATTTTAATTTTTTTCAATATATCAAAATTATATAGGTAATCTATTTAAAATTTCTATTAACTTTTAAATGTTTAACATAGCAAATAAAATAAGATCTCATTATATTAATTAAATAGAGTGAATTCCCTCCTAAATTTCCCTGATGTTAATTGATATTTATTTATTTGAGGGGAAAAAAAAAACAAAAAAACATCACCATGATCAGACATCACCAGAGACAAAGAATCATTGGACTATATGTTCCTCACTAACAGGAGTGAAGAAAAGACATGGAGAGTCTTGCTGAAGTCTTCTTGATTTACACAATTTCTTGTTGCCAAGATTAGGAAATACTACATAATCTAATCCCAAATGTCAACAGCACAGGACACAAGTGGAAGAACTAGGCAACTAACTCAACATTTAGTTACATTTCATTTGGATTTCTTGGTGCATCCTGTGATGTGTCATCAAAATTGCTCTTCAGGAAAAAGACACTTAGTCCCTTGATTCCTGAGAGCTTTACTAGAAGATGGCCCTGTGGTCCACCCTCACTGGGAATCTCCTTGACTGAGGAAAACTCCTTCATCCAAGGCAATACTTCTTTCCAGGGAAGCCTGTATCCAGTGTCTCATCAACAGAGAGATATAAATGCTTGGCCCCCTCACTCCTGCTAGTATGATTCTGAAGGGCCATCCCAGCTCAAGGATTCAAGTGAACTGAGACTTCTGATGGGACTTCACCAGAGCTCAATTTCTCTTTCTTCCCAATCCAGATTTTTTCTGTTTCCTTACACAGATGTTTACTCTAAGAGTGCTCTTTAATTAATGTGCTATATGCTAATATCCATCTCAGTGTCTGCTTCTTGCAAACCCAGCCTATGACAGGTGATGGTCCACATTAAGGTAGTACAAGAAAGCAAATGCTATTATGGGATTTTGGACCTGGGTCACCCATAGCCTAGTGGGCAATGGGGACTCCATTATTGTTCATTCAAGGAGTTCAGCTAGCCCCTGGGACAAGGTGATAGTGTAATTGTTTACTAGTGATCCACTGGGATGCTCTGTCAATGGGGGAGAATACATTAGCTCCTGTGATATATCCGGTGTTTCGTAGATACAGAGAAACTAGCAACTATGTGAACAATGGAATTAAAGGACTTCTGCTAAGTTCAACTGAAATTCTGGGGAAAGATGACAAAAGCTGAGAGTGATTAATCAGAAATTAAAATCTAAGTGTGAAAGCCAGAGGGTCTTCTTAGCAGCGTACACACATATCCTACATTGATAAAGTAGATAATGCTGAAGCCCAGGCTCAGGTTTTAATTCTCAGAGTAGCCAAGCTTGAAAAAGGTTAAAGTGACAGCTGAGGTATGTCTGCTATGCCACGTTCAGAGTCCTGTTTGGGAATGAATGAAACCCAGTATATGGATGGGTACATCTGTGTTGATGTACATGAAAATCTTGAATCCCTAGATTTCTGTGGTCTCACTGAGCCTGCACATGGGGCTCACTTCTCCTTAGTAAAAGCCATCACTCCCCACTCCCTTGAAGTTGCTGCAAGGGCCTCTTCCTTGAAAGAACATTAAAACCTTCTCTCCTCACCATACCTTAGGATCTTCCACAACCTCCCCTCATGGCTTCCAAGCGAATAACTAAGGTTACATCCTAGTATAACCTCGCCATGGATATTAAGGGTCAGCTAAGGGAGGAAAGGATGTTTTCCTGAAAGAACTTCAGTAGCTACCCCTTATATATCGACAGAAGCCAGGGGATTACTCATGGATCTGGATTACGAGGCTGCTGGATTAAATTGAGGCAGAATATGTGGAATACTGAATTTAACAGAAAAGACCCCGGGGAGGTGGTACACATATCTAGATGGTTTTGAGAAGCATGGAAAGTGATGACTCCCATTAAATAAGATGGAAATTCCAGAATCGCCATGACAGATGATGAAAGAAGAGTTTAAAAGGCTCAGAGAAGTAGGCATTTTAGCGTGGAGCTGCTTTTTGTGTCAATACCCTCGGACTCAGTTCCACACAGTGATCCAGAAGAACATGCTGAAGGGTGAGCTCAGCATCACTTCTCCTTTCCAGGCCAAGGCTGACAGTAGGGAAAGCTTTCACAGAAGGGGGCCCATCAACTGCAATGGAGATGTTAACAGTTGGAAACAATAGAGGCCAGGTGGTAAGGTGTACCTGTCAGAATACAGGTGAGTGCAATTACCACAATAAACAACAAGGCTGGAGTGGCAGCAAAGTGAGCCTCAGGGATTACGAGAGCTTTAGAAGACGCTTAAAGGCACATGTTGAGAGTCCCACTTGCAGTTGAAAAGTGTGGGGAGCGCCCAGGATCCACTCCCCACTTCTTGTGCCAAGTAGGCAAGAAGAGGAGTGAACATCGTGCCAGGGGTAATTGATCCTGATCACCAGGTGCTGGCACAGCTGCTGTTACATACTGGGAGCAGAGAGAAATGCTTTTGACACCTGCACGACCCGCTTGGAATGTCTTGGTACTGCCTTTCCCAGTTTTGAATGTTAATAGACAAGTTCATCAACACTCCTTTGAGACAGTACAGTGGCAACAGGCTCAGTCATCTTAAGGATGAGCATCTAGAGCCTAGAAAAGAAATCTAGGCAAAAAAAAAAAAAAAAGATGACACTTTCTAGGAGGAGATTATAGCAGATGCATAAACATTACCCATTGCTCGAAAAAGTGGAATCCACAAATGTCACAAATAAGCAAAAGAGATAGGTGGAAAAAGTATTACTGGATTATTGCTGGAGAAGCCTGTCTTCTTTTTTTTCTGTCACCACTGAGTCTTCCTGTCCCTCCACTTTGTCCCCAGACAACTGGCTTACTTAATCAAGGCCAGATGCTATGCTATTATACATGTATGAAGAAAAGATTTACTTCCACAATAAACATCTAAAACCTTTCAGATTTTAAGACAGTGTTGAAAAAATTGTTTTATATGTGTTGCCTTTTTGTATTATTTTAAACTCCTGTCCCCTGCTCACATGATAAGAAAAAAAATACAAACAAGGCGATTCTTCATAACACTATAAATATAGAAAAAAATTTTCATATCTGTTATCTGTTTCACTTGTTATTTTTCTAACAGGATACTGCGTTTCTCAGTTTAGTGGTTTGTTGGGATTAAGCACGTTCTCTTCTTCTGATTGTGTCCGAGTATGCTTTCGGTACCAGAGAGAACTTGATTCAAGAAGGATACAGACTGGAGATAGATCAGTTAGGGTTCTCAACACAGTTTCATCCTTTGGCTGAGAGATCAGGGCAAAGGACCTTTGCTTTGCCGAGGTCTTTAAATAAGGAAGCATGAGCCCTGTGAAAGCTTCACCTGAGAATGAAACCCAGCAGCAAGACAACAAAGCTGAAGAATGGGAAGCCCATTTGAACTTTGGATAAAGCCTCCTAAATCTATCCTTGAACTACTCAGGTCTTTGAGTCAGTACATTTTCTGTTTAATTTTTTCCTGGTGGTAAATTTACCATGGATAGGGTTTTTTGTTTGTTTGTTATTTATAACTCACATTGTCTGAATGTATACTTCCTGATAGAGCACTGTCATTAAACGCAGACAACCATACTGACTCATGTACACAGAATGATGCATTTGTAAGGGTCCATTTTGAGATTACTTTTCAGGGTGCAGGGCCCTGGAATTTCTGGCCCAAATAGCCCAATCTTGCTTACAGGCCCTTTGTGGGCCTCTTCCTCAAGTCTCTCCTTTCAAGCCTAGCATGCTATGTAT
This sequence comes from Rhinolophus ferrumequinum, assembly GCF_004115265.2. Classification (NCBI taxonomy): domain Eukaryota; kingdom Metazoa; phylum Chordata; class Mammalia; order Chiroptera; family Rhinolophidae; genus Rhinolophus; species Rhinolophus ferrumequinum. The sequence goes on from NC_046285.1 coordinate 85,950,829, forward strand.
TATCCCTAGTTGTGCGGGGGCTTTGCTGAGGATGCTTATCGAAGGGATGTGGAGGGAGATTGGATATACAGGCTGGGATGTTCGTATGCATGTAAGATCCCTCACATACTAGATGGTGTAGTACCAGATATAGAGAGAAGAGACGACAGGCTGTGGGTTCCTATATGTGTTTCTACTATATTTATCCGGCTGTACAGTTTTCTTATATCAATCCAAATATCTTTTTCTGATTGTCCTTCAGTAGTGGTGAATGCTCGATGGAGAAAGCCAGAGAAATATCTAGATCATGCCAATAAATCTTCAAACACTCTGTCCCTTTTGTCCCTTATTCTTGGAAGATGATCCTATTTCAATTTTCAGGTTTAGTTCAGCATTTAGTTTGATTGCCTTTCTTATTATACTTATTATATCTTATTCACTACTTTTACCTCTTACTTCAGAGAATAGGAAGTTTAGAATCATCCTCAAGAGCATGGCTTTGAGGTCACATGGAGTCAGGTTTCATTCCTTGCTGCAATATTTATTATTTGTGTGATTGTTTTTATAGTCTACTCAATTCTTAAAGTCTCTTTTCTCCTATGTATGATAGTTAATAATAATAACTACCACATGAGCTTGTTGGCAAATTTGAACAGAGAATATGTTAAATGCTTGGCACATCTAAAATGCGTAATAGCTATTAACTTTTAACTACAATGCAAAAATATTCTAAGAGATACTTCTACCTGTATGCTCTGAATTATGTACCATTAATTAGAACCACCACTACACCTGAGCAAGTAGGATGCTACACTAGAACCCTTGCCTCAGGGTACCCCATGATTTTATATGCCTTAGCCAAACATTTTTGAATCTCCCTCTACTATGTTTGGGACCGACTGGCGTTGGCAGTGCCATTCTGGGTAGGGTTCCCTGAGGCCAGACCTGGTTGTTCATGGGTCTGGTTGTCATACATACCAAACTCAACATTTTCTAAGTCCCTCTCCAGTGATTTGAACTGTGCACGACCTGCAGTAGAATTTGAGTGAGGTGCCCAAATCCTGGACTAGCTTCTTACTCTCCCTGGCCCTGTACCTCAGGTTGACTAGCTATCCCAATGAACTCTGCAACTCTTGCCTATAGGTCAGGAAGTTATCCTGATGGGCAAATCCCTCCCATTGGTGGGTGAGGTTTTTCCTTCATGGGGATCAGGCCAGATTGGTATGCCAGAATGGTGATGACATGCTGATTTGAGGTGACTCTCACTTATGTTGAACATTGGACTTGTCCAGACCTCTGGGTTACCAATGGTTCATTTCCTACCTTTAGGCTTGAGCTGTGTGGGTCTTTTGGTTGGTTCTCACCCATTTCTTTTCCTATTGCAGTGCAGCCTCTGGTCTCCATAACCCAAGGAGTAGCAGCCAAAATTCTTAACGATGTGTATCGCACATTTTTGAGACCCAGGATGGTCATCACATCCTTCTGGCCCATCTCCTACCTTCTTTGCTGGTGGTGGTGTGCGAAAGGCAGGGGTTGTAGCTGGTAGTGAAATAAATAACACCCTAGGAATGCAGCGATAACAGCCTAAACAGTTCAAGAGAAGTCAAAGTTGGAAGATGTGTTGTTTAATATCTATATTATAATCTTCTGGCTGATTAATTTAAAATGATCAGAAAACAAATTATCATCCACAAGTCAGCATAACCCTAAATAAGACTTACATATATTGTTATCATCAAAAAAAGCAGAGTAACAACTTTTGAAACAATCAATAGAAGATAATATTCACAGGTGTTAGAATGATTGATGTAGCACCATGACTAAAAATGTAAACAGCATTTTAAAAAATTGTCTTAGAGAACTGAAGAGGTGAGAAAATCTTCATTATTTTAATACAAAAAGGTTGGGAAGAACTGTAGCATTATGAGTATCAACAGCATTGCTCTTTTTCTCAGGGCAGGAGATACAAAAGCAGCCATAAACAGCACATTTAATAATAATGAATACATTTGATAATAAAGATATGGTCCCTAAACTTGAAGAGGAAGAGGTGGCACCTGGACACTGAAGATTGTGCAGTGCATTCAAGTGCACTGACTGACAATAACGACATATGTAAGTACCTCTTCTCTACTCTTTACACAAATCTTTCATTGATAAACCACTGTACATCAAACGGGACTTTGAATTTTATAATACATTTTTAATCAAGTTGTTTGTATAGACAGAGGCCCCTCGAAACAATTTGCTCCAGCCCACACACATCTTAGGACCTATTCTGCTCCTGACTGCATCTAGCCATGCAGGTTGTACACATGCGATGACAGGGAGCCCCATTCACGTAGGCTTTCATAAGAATGGCAACAAACTGCAGTGGAAAATAACTCCACCTTTTAATGCCTTCTCTGGTCCCCTGTTCTATAAGTATTTGCTAGGAGCCTTAGATGTTTCTTCATCTTTCAAACATTTTTCTCCTTAACTTTTGAATCTTCTAAAAGGACACGGTCCTTCATTTGCCTCATCATCACTATATAGTTATCCGAAAAAGCTCAACAATCGCACCCCAGCCAGGGTTCCCGAATCCACCCCACCCTGCTCATTTTCTTCTTTAAGGACGAGGTTATTTAAACAAGCTTCCCCTCGGCACCTGTCTCTCCCCAGCCTCCACTCTTACATGGACGACCATGCTGTTGTCAAGCAATCGTTTTATAATGGATACCCAAGATCTCCAAAGGCTTCAGGATAAAATCTGAATTCCTTCGTTAGAAACACAGGACCTTTAATAAGCTTGTTCAAATCTTCACTTATTGTTTCATCGCTTCATGCTAATACCAGGCACTTGACACTTATTTCCCATGGTCATCCTCTGAATGGAAAAGAAACCTTGACTATTTTGCTCATGCTGACCCTTTCTCTCTAGAGAAGCTTTCCTTGCATTGTGTGCCTGGCAAGGTCTACTCACCTTATAAGATATAGCTGAGAAAAGCTTTTTCCTGTGAACTTTTACCAGGATCTTCTGGCAAATACAGCAGCTTTCTCCTTCATGCCCTACCACTAGGCATGTATCACATCCCAGGTGAAATTACTGCTGGTATGACTATTGCTATGCTAGACTGTGAACAACTTGAAGCCTGAAATTCTGTTTTATTCACATTTGTATTTGCAATGCATGAGGAACGGGTGCTCATTGAATATATATTAATGAATGAATAAATCCCATCGGATTCTCTCATGCATTTTCCATATCTCTCTTTTTGTAGAAATGTTGTTTTCTATCCATGTTTTCTATCCCTGTACACTTGTAAGTAAATGTACTGTAGGCATAGCTCATTAGTTTCAGAAGTATTCATTAAAAAATTATTGATGTACAGTTAACAAAAGATATAGGTGAAAGGAAATTGAAAGAGTCAAAATGACTGAATGTTTTTAAAAATTATTTAAATCACACACTTTTTAATTATGGCTATTCCTGAAAGGCAGTTTCCTGAAACTGAATTTTCTTTACTAAGTCCTACCCATAATACTAAGTGAGAGAGTTGAGAGGACTGAGGCTAGGAAACCCATCAGCAGAGAAGGAACCTACATTCTAACACAAATATAATTAAAATGCTAGAGTGAAAAAGTATGAAAAACCTATCATAAATCAAGCAAGAAGATAAAAAAGAAATCAGGTCACACATGAATATTAATGCTCAGAGTGAGCAGTGATTTAGAAACCAGAAAGCAGCTGGAAAATCATTTTAAAAAAATGGGAAGGGAAACAAAGTGAGGAAGTTGGACGAAGCTTTAACAGATATTAAATGATCCTTAGGAACCAAAAGAGTATGATGAAGTGGAAAATACTATGAATTTAAGGCTTCAGATATCAAGACCTACTTACATTTAATGACAACATTCTGGCCTTTCTATTTATGCTCTTCTGACTAACGCAGAGCAACTCTGAACATACAGGTTTGTGAGTGCACTAATTAGAAAGAAAAAATTGTTAACTTTTAGAACGTATGGAAACTTAAAAAAGAAAAAAAAGCGGAAGGAAAAGGAGTGAGCAGAAAGAAAGATGAACGTGGCTTAATTTGGGGACATGACATAGGCAATGTCCTTGGGTCACAAACTCCTACAGGATAATGGTGACTCGATCCACCCTGAGAGATGGTGATCTGGAGTCAAGTTTGCTGTGAAAGCCAGGAGAGGGAGGGTTGTGGAGCGAGCTCTCTCACTCACAAAAGGAGAAAGAAGGAATGCTTGCGCTCTGGCTGATAGAGAGGTAAGGACCTGAAGAGATGCAGGATCTGACTCACCCTTATGACCAGTAACTGAACAAATAGCCCCAATTCAGCCAGGAGCACTGCCCTGAATCATCATTTTTAAGATCTGGTTTTGGATTGACAAACCTTGGATTTGAGCCTCCATAAATCTGTTAGCCAGGAATGCAGAAGAGTGGGGGTAGAATTTAAAAATTAACAAACCCAAAATATCCAAATAACTTTTCACATAAAATGAGTGTACAAAGTGCATATTACAAAACACAAGAAAGCTAATGATAAGAAATACAGCATTCACACTGATTAGGAGGGCAATTATATGAGAGAGAGAGAGAGAGAGAGAGAGAGAGAGAGAGAGAGAGAGAGAGAGAGAGAGAGAAAAGAAAACTTGTTGGTGAAGATGTGGAGAGATTGGAACCCTGTGCATTGCTGGTGAGAATGTAAAACGGTGCAACCACTGTGAAAAACAGTAATGGCAACCATTCAAAAAATTAAACCAAGAATTACTATATAATCCAGCAATTCCACTTCTGGGTATGTACGAATATGTCGAAAAGAACTGAAATCAGGGATTCAAACAATTATTTGTACACCCATGTTCATAGCAGCATTGTTCAGAATACCCAAGAATGGAAGCAACCCAAGCATTCCTTAATAAATAGATAAACAAAATATGCCATATACATACATTAAGAACATTATTCAGCCTTAAAAGTGAAGGGAATTCTGACATACGCTATAACATGGATGAAACTTGAGGACATTATGGTAAGTGAAATAAACCAGTCACAACAGAATAAAATTGCACTTACATGAGGTACTGGGTAGTCAAATTTATAGAGACAGGAAGTAGAATTGTAGCTGCCAGGGCCTGAAGGAAGGAGAAATGAGGAGTTAGTGTTTTATGGGAGCAGTTTTAGTTTGAGAAGGATAAGTTCTGAAGATGACTGGTAGTGATAGTTACATAACACTGTAAATGTACTTAATGCCACTGAACTGTACACTTAAAATGGTAATATTATGATTTGTATATTTTGTCACAACAAAAAGAAGAAAGGTAAGCAAAATTAAATATAATAAATTATTCCAGATAAAATAATACTTAAGTATCTGAAAAAGTTTAAAATAAGTATAATGAGGATGCTGACACAAATGTCAGGTAGAAATACATTTGGATACTAAATGATGTCAGTGGAACTCAAGGCTTTACTAGATTTCTGAAACATCATGCTTGATATCGATCTATCTATCTATCTATATCACACCTCATGTGATATATATACATACACACACACACACACATATATATGTATATATATCACCTCATGTCTATAAAATTATTGCTGTATCTTAGAATCATTTCCACACTGAATGCAAGAGGAAGACAGGAAGAGGTAAGAGGTTTTTCTGAGACCTTCCATATTAATAAGGGAAGAAGGATTCCTTCAATATTATGCTGATATACCTCTCTCCATGATGAACACAAGTGTTCAATTTTAGATTAATCACCAGACAAAGGGAATGTAATTACTCCACCAGCTTAGATCAATTATGACTTGCCATATGGAGATGGAAAGGTTATCACCTTTTCCCTTCCTCCCACTACTTCTCACTTTCTGGACAAATCAAGGTTATGTTAGGGGAGGTAAAATGGCTTTGGGTAAGTAATAAAAAGAATCTGATGCATTTAGCAAGAAGAAAAATGAATCCAAAGGACCATTGTGAGATACACAAAAAAACAGTGAGTAAAGACATTGATAAATTATACTGGTAAACCTATTTTTTGTTACAAAAGTATTTATTATAGTATTTGTTTATATAAATAAATAAATAACTGAATTGTTTTATAATAGAATAGTGGTTTATTAATTGGTAGTTAAAAGATGATAGAATCATTTTCATGTTCAGAAAGAAGACTAACATATTAAATAAAATATTTGATTAGAAAAATATGTAGTTAATATGTTTTCTAAGAATTAAAGAAAAAATTTTACTGATTCCAAATAAACAAAGGAAAACCAAGCAATGCTCTCTTTGGAAAACTTTGTTACTCTAAAGAAGCCTTAACAGCAGAAAAATGCAACAAAAAAAGAGTAAGAAAAAAACAAAAACAAAAACAAAAACCAGGAAGTTTGCCTATTAAAAGGCTGAGATTATCAGCTTGGATAAACATAAAATTAAAAAAACCTGTTAGAATTAATCAATGAACTCAGTAAAGTTGCAGGATACAAAATCAACATACAGAAATCTGTTGCAACTAAATCTATGCAACTAATAAGGAACTATCAGAAAGAGAAATTAAGGAAACAATCCCATTTGCAATTGCATCAAAAAGAATATAATACTCAGGAATAAATTTAACCAAGGAGGTAAACAACCTATACATGAGAACAATAAGATACTGATAAAATAAGTTGAAGAAGATACAAATAAATGAAAAATATATTCTGTGCTTATGAATTTGAAGAATTGATACTGTTAAAATCTCCATACTACCCAAAGCAATATACAGATTTAGTGCAATTCTTATCAAAGCTACAATGGAATTTTTTCACAGCAATAGGACAAACAATCCTAAAATTTATATAGAACCCCAAGACCCCAAATATTCAAAGCAAAATTAAGGAAGAAGAATGAACCTGGAGGTGTTATGCTCCCTGATTTCAAATTGTGCATGTATTACAAAGCCATAGTAATCAAAACAGTTGGGTAGTGGAATAAAAAAATACACATAGGTCAATGGAACAAAATAGCCCCCAAATACACCCATGCATATATGGTCAATTAATTTACGACAAAGAGCCAAGAATATACAATGGGAAAAGGACAGTTTCTTTAATAAATGTTGATAGAAAAAACAGTCACATGCAAAAGAATGAAACTGGAACACTGTCTTACACCATACACAAAAATTAATTCAAAATGGGTTAAAGACTTGAATGTGAGACCTGAAACCATAAAACTCCTAAAAGAAAACATAGGTGGTGGGGCACTTAACATTGGTCCTGGTGATATTTTGGACTTGACACCTAAAGTAAAGGCAACAAAAGCAAAAATCAACAAGTGGGACAACATCAAACTAAAGAGCTTCTGCACAGTGAAGGTAACCATCAACAAAATGAAACCTACAACTACCATCAACAAAATGAAATCAACAAAAGGCAATTTACTAAATGGAAGAAAACGTTTGCAAATCATACATCTCATTAGAGATTAGTAGCCAAAATATATAAAGAACTCATACAACTCAATAATGAAAAAATAAATTATTTAAAAATGAGCAGAGAATCTAAACAGATATTTTTTTTCCAAAGAAAACATACAAAAGGCCACATGTACATGAAAATATGCTCAATATCACTAATCATCAGGGAATAATCATCAGGGAAATGCAAATCAAAACCACAATGAGATATCATATCACACCTGTTAGACTATTATCAAAAAGACAATAAATAACAAGTGTGGCGAAGATGTGGAGAAAAAGGAACCCTTGGCACTGTTGATGGGAGTGTAAATTGGTACAGCCACTGTGGAAAATGGTATGCAGATTCCTCAAAAAAATTAGAAGTAGGACTACCATATGATCCAGCAATTCGATTTCTAGGTATTTATCGGAAGAAAACAGAAACACTAACTTTGTAAGACATAGGCAGCCCCCATTGTAGCATTATTTACAATAGCCAAGACATAAAAACAACCGGTGTCCATCAATAGATGAATGGATAAAGAAAATGTGATATACACAATGAAATATTGTTCAGCCATAAAAAAGAATGAAACCTTGTTAATATTTGTGACAACATGGATGGACCTCAAGGGCATCATGCTAAGTGAAACAAGTCAGACAGAGAAAGATAAATACCACACGATTTCACTTATATGTGGAATCTAAAACCAAACAAGCAAGCAAAAATAAAACCACAAACCAAACTCACAGAGAACAGATTGGTGGTTGCCAGAAACAGGGAAGTGGGGGTGAGTAAAATAGGTGAAGGGAGTCAAAAGGTACAAGCTTCCAGTTATAAAATTAATAAGTTGGGGATGAAATGTACAGTGTGGTGATTATAGGTAATAATACTATGTTGCATATTTGAAAGTTGTTAAGAGAGCAAATTTGAAAAGTTCTCACCACAAAAATATTTTGTAACTATGTGTGGTGATAGATGTTAACTAGTCTTATTATGGTGATCAGTTTGCAATATATACAAATATCAAATCATTATGTTGTACACCTGAAACTAATATGTGTTTTTCTTATGTCAACGATACCTCAATAAAAAATATGCACATATTTTTAAAAATCCAGTTACAGTTGTCTGCAATAGAAAAAAAGTTTAAAAGAATAAAGCCACACTTGTTTTCAACCCTCAAGCTGAGAATATTAGTATTATTGATAGAATTGAAATGTTGGTATTGACTTGGCTCTGAAATCATGCTTCTCACAATCTCTCCCAGAGCTACCATTCTTCTGAATTATTAGTTCGACCATATTTCTAAGGATGCAGAATCTATGAACAATATATTTTGTCATTTTCGTATTTTTAGACTTTATATGAATGGGAACATAGTATCTAGTCTTCTGCAACATCTTGTTTCAACATTATTATTTGTGAGATTTATCCATGTGGGTTTTATTCCATTACTGCAGATAGGTTCTATTGTTTGAATAGATATGTTTTCATGTTGGATATTTAGGGTTTTTCTCCCCCAAGTTTTTGTAATTACAAACAATGCAGCTATACATTTTCTGATACAAAACTCCTTGCCAACATATATAAGTAGTCCTCTGGAACATACAGCAAAGAGTGAAATTGCTTGGTTATATGACATGTTTATGTATTTAGCTTTACTAAATTTCATCAAATTGCACTCCAGTGTAGGTGTCTCAGATTACATTTCCAACACAAATAATGAGAATTCTATTCCCATTAATTTGGCATTGCAAAATTGCTTAATTTTCACTAATTTTATTAGTGTGAAATAGTTTCTAGTGATTTTAATTTGCATTTTTCTGCATTGCAATGAGTTTGAACATCTTTTATGCTACGAGATCTGACAATTAAGTTTGTGAAATTGTTGCAATGATGTTGCTAACCTTTTTTGATATCAGAGGGATTATTCATTATGAATTTTTACCAACTGGATAAACAGTTAACCAAGTTTACTATTTGGAAGTGCTGAAAAGGCTGCATGAAAAAGTTAGACGACCTGAATTTTTTACCAACAATTCATAGCTCTTGCATCACGACAATGCACCAGCTCACACAGCACTATCTGTGAGGGAGTTTTTAGCTAGTAAACAAATAACAGTATTGGAACACCCTCCCTACTCACCTGATCTGGCTCCCAATGACTTCTTCTTCATTACATGAAGATAAAGGAAATATTGAAAAGAAGACATTTTGATGACATTCAGGACATCAAGGGTAATAATACTATGACAGCTCGATGGCCATTCCAAAAAGAGTTCCAAAATTGCTTTGAAGGGTGAACTAAGCGCTGGCATCTGTGCATAGCTTCCCAAGGGGAGTACTTCGAAGGCGCCCAGAGTGATATTCAGCAATGAGGTAGGTATTTAGCACATTTTCTAGGATTAGTTCGCAAACTTATTAATAATTGTCAGAACTCGTATTTTATTGGCTGCTTGGTTTTCCATTTCCTGAATTTCCTTTTCATACCCTTTGTCTACTTCCCTTTTGGTTTGAGGTATTATTATTATTTTTTCTGATTTGTAAGAGTTCACTATGTATTCTTTACAATAATTCTTTGTGGAATATATGCATTTCAAATAACTTCTCCCAGTTATCTTTTCACTTTCCTTCCAGAGTCTTTTGAGGAACAAAATTTCTTAATATTAGCATCATCTAGTTTATCAATATTTTCTTGATACTCCTTTAGAGTCTGAACAAAATTTTTCCTTAGAGCCAGGTCATGAATCTATTTTTGCCATATTTTCTTCAAAAAGGTTCAAGGTTTGGTGTTATACATTTAGGTTCCTTAACATACCTGGAACAATGGCCAGTGCTGAATTCTTACTTTGGCAGATAGGAGCCCAGAAACAAAGCCTTTGGTGGGAATTCTTTTGGGAGAATAGGCTCCTCCAGCATTTTACTGATCTGAATGCAAAGCACTGCAGCTCTTAGCAATCTGTTCTCTCCTGTCTTATCCAGGTCTGCTTTCTAGGGCAAGCATGCTTCAGAAGCTCTTGGTTATCATTCAAGTTCTCACTCCCTCATCCCTTTTCTCTCTTAGTCTCTGATAATTGACCACTCTTAGGATGGGACTCTTTCCGCAGGGCAACCCATTGTACTATCCTTCTAAGAAAGATTTTCAGTCAGGAATTTCCAGGTCCTTTTCCGATCTTACCTATAGTATATGTGACCTATTTGGCAATTTCATCCCCCAACTAAAGAGAGAGAGGAAAATAAACTCACTAGTTTCACCTCTAGTTTAGAGTGATATGCTTTACTCTATAATCCATGGGTGCATTGGCCAGCCAATAAAAAATTTTACTTTCACTAAGTCATTCCAAATTTTAATGGCTCTTTTTTCTTTATCTACCAAATCTATAAAATGCTAACATAGGAAAAAATTCCTGTTAAAACGTTTCATCTTTATAACTCTATATGGCTATAGACAGTAAAAAAATAAAGCTCCTAAATTGAGCTCCTCCCAAACTGATGTGATTTCTTATTCCCTCCTACTCACCAGTAGTTCAGTACTGGGGTTCCCTCTACTCCCTCACATAAGTCCATTACTGTCTGAGGAGCTCTCATATGTCAAGGGATTTGTACCCTGAACACAGACGTTGATATGGATGTGGATGACATTGCTTGGACACTGCCTGGCCCCATTATCTTATGTAATAGGTTTTACATAAGATAATAGTGCTGGAAAGAAGAATAGGAAAAAGAGAATGAATCGGGTCCCCTCCTGGCATCAGAAAGTGTTTAGCAGAGAGAGACTGAGAAAGAGAACTTTGAATACTGTAAGTAATTCCAAACTGTGCTCAAACAGGAGTCATACTTGGCACTTGACAGAACCTGGAGGTGAAGAACAAGCCTAAGATATTCTTGACTGATATGCTTCACTCTACAAGGTCAAGGCTACTTTGTTCATGGTCAAACAGCTAATTGGAATGCTGGGATTCGAATCCTTGGTTTTTACCAAGTTAAGTCAGGTCAGCCTAACACTTTTTATAACTAATCAGGTTTGTACACCAGGACCAGAGAGTAAAAAGGGACCCGATAAGGACCATGCTGATTTGGCAGTGGAAGCTCTTGAAAGGCAGGAGAACATAACTAGGGAAAGGGAGTTGAAAAAAATTCCTCAATGGTTTTCACTCAAATGAGGAAAATATCAAGAGCGATAGAGAGGGTGAGGAGTCACAGATGTGAATCTTTGGGAAAATGGAGCAAGCTGATTTTCAATCCACTTTAGGTTGTTTCTTACAAATCAAAGAGTGAGGAAACGTGGAACAATGTAGGAATCTCTGCTATGAGGGTAAACTCATTTTGGCTTCACTTTATATTCCTCCCATCCATTGCATCTCTTACAACTCAATGTTACTAATTAAATTCCAGAAAGCAGAAAAGAAATAAAAGTTGGGTGGAGACATATGGAGGGCAATTTTACAAGGGATTCAGTTAGAATCGTGTAGGAAAAAAATGCTGCTCCAGAATTAGTAGGATGGAAACTGAAGCTGCTTTCTTTATTGGCCTGGACAGTTCTCTTAGGACCTACTTCTCCCCACCCCCGGAAATACAGATACAAGACATTGAGTTCTGTTACTGCATTTGTGAGGATAGCTTTGATGAGGTAATAATAGTCATATGGGGACAAAATAGATTTTTTTTATGTAAAATAAGCAAAAATGAGGCTGCTGGCAGCAAACTAACTCTCAGGATATAGATGCTTAGTCATACGGAAAACAATTCCTGTTGGAAAAAAATTGATAAAGATGCACATGTCTGAATCTTCAGAAGAGTTTGGATTATAAAACGATGCAATGAATTAACATTTTGAGCCATAAAGGGAGAATTTACAATCTCCTGATGGAGCTAAATTTTCAAGATGGAAAATGAGCTAGGTGAAAAGATAATTAGAGTCATTTGGTGATTTGGGCAGCATATTACAAATACACGTGATAACAAATGGAAAAATAGAAAATGAAGCAGGTCAAAAGAGTAAGTGATAAATATAAATGTTAATTATTTTATAATTCATAGTTTATAATACACAGATTTATAATACACAGTTAAGATGTAGCAATTCTCTATAACTTGCAGTTAAAAAAAAACTCTCTATAGCATACCCACACTATATGTTATGATAGAAATACACATTCGCTTAAATGTTTCTGCTTATGTTAGGTAGAGAGGCCTCCTCTTTCAGACGAGAGTTACTGTTTATACGTATACAGCTGACTCAGATAGTATTTGTAAAACACGCTGTGTGATAGGCCGCTTGGATTAATTTACTAACCAAGGTATTTCATCAGGACAAGGGAGACAGTGCGAAGACTATCTAATTCATTCCCTCATTTTATTGTTTGAAAAATCAAAAGATTCGATCAGGCCTTGGTTCAATTTGTGCTTCAACTAGTCCACAACACTTTTCCAGAGATCAAATTTTTGAAAATGAAGAAACATTCTACAAGTGATAACACTTTTTCTATTAAAAAGATCTCTCAAACATCTGGTTTAATGTTCTGTACTCTCAAAGTAGATACATCGTGCTTTACAGATGTATGTTCCATTACACTTGAATTTAATTTAAATTTAAGTATATGAGCTCTACTTTCTAATTTTTTATGATAAAAATTAAATGTATTACCATGGACATATTATCCTACTAGATAAAATTTGAGTCTTTTAGACAAAGAACAAATTTAGAAAGTGATGAGGCGATTAGATATCAGCTAATCACAGCGTCCTGAAATGATGACAGCACTGTTTTGGAAGTTTACAATTCTCAATCATTCATACACTTTTTTTGTTTAAAAGACTGTGAACTTACAATTATTAATTAAAATATAGTTAATAACTTCCTTTCTCTTCCTTTAATACCTTTGTGAAAATAGTGGTATAGTTAAATAAACGAATGATTTCAACACTCATCGGGTTAAACTCTACTGCTTTCAACCAAAACCCCCTGTAAGTTTAAAGACACTTTTCGTAAGGTTAGAAAATGGCAAATATTACAAAAATCACTAAGATGTGAGGATTTTGTTACCATTTATTATATATGTTTAAATTATTAGACCTCTAGTATTTGTGAGTACTTTCTCTTTATTAAGTCACTCTTAAATTTCCATGTTTCACTTAAAGTAGCTAAGAAATAAGCTAGATGACAATGAATATATCATAAGGTAATGATATGTTACAAATAATTGCCACTAATGAGCTTAGACTAACCTTAATAGTTATTCAATATTCCAATAATCATAGTTTAGAATTTGCAATGGTTAATATGGTATAACTTTCATGATATGCAAGCTAAAATATATTGCTGAATTGTAAATCCTTTTATCATAAAAAAGAGAGCTGAAATCTTAACTGTATTAGCTTTTGAACTAAAGTTTCTATAAATTAATCAGCTTTTAATATCCCTTTAGTTTTTGTATCCACTGTTGTTAAATGTTAATATATTGTTATATTTACACCATGTTATATATACACACACACATATATATGTCATATATTGATATATGTTTGTTATATATGTATGTGGGTGCGGCCAGATGACTCAGTTGGTTAGAGTGCGAGCTCTCAACAAGGTTGCTGGTTCAATTCCTGCATTGGATGGTGGGTTGTGTCCCCTACAACGAAAGATTGAAAACGGTGACTGGACTTGGAGCTGAGCTGCGACCTCTACAATTGAAGGACAACGACTTGGAGCTGATGGACCCTAGAGAAACACACTGTTCCCCAATATTCCCCAATAAAATAAAACATACACACACACACACACACACACACATATATAGTAAGAAATGTTATTTATGGTAATCATTACTTTACATTTTAGTTTATTACACATATAGGCTCAAATCAGTACAAATCATGTTTTACAGGATAGTTTACAGTTTAGGTTTCAGTTATTTCCATGTTATCAAAATTAGATTTTTAATGAATAATGTAAATAAAATACAAGTGAAAAGTTGCTTTATAAAGAGTGCTAATATGTTGAAAAATCTAATGAATTATTCACAAGTGTGTAGCATGTTTAAACTAATTGTAGTTTTCTGGATATTTTAAGTCAGAAACACTCTTCAGGCTTTCCTGCAATACTAAGAAATAGTTTTCTATTGATAACCAAGGAATTTAAAATGGAGAGAACATACAAGGAAAACTAACAATAAGTTACAAACAAATTTAAGAAAATAGAGTCTAAAAAACACATGCTTCTATTAATATTTATAGCAGCATTGTAGCTAAAAGAATAGCTTTACAGGCCTACGAAAAATTAACAATTTCTCTTTTAAGAAGTATCAGGTACCCCAGGAAAAATAAAATGGAGATGTTATACTCTTCTGTAATTCTACAAATAATAGAGCTTATAATTTAATTTAAGAAGCAATAAGTCAACCTATACAGTCTCTAGCTACTATTTGGAGCATAGAATATATTTCTTGATGAAACTAATTATTATATAATAAGATAAACAAGCTTTTTCTTTCAAACTTTGTTTTTGACACCTAATATTAGGTTTAAAGATATTGATATGGTAAATGGTTTTTATACTTTCTTATTCAACAATTGTTTGAAGGTAGAATCTGACAGTAAAGTTATAACCGATTGTGTGTGTGTGTGTGTGTACGTGTTTTATTTTTAATAGACTTTAATTTTAGAGTAGTTTTAGATTCACAGCAAAATTGAAAGTACAGAGGTTTCCCATATACCCCGTCCCCACACATGCACAGCTCCCCCATTGTCAACATTTGTCACAGAGTGATTCATTTGTCACAACTGATGAACCTACACTAACACATCATTATAACCCCAAGTCCATTACACCCCATTATAACCCCAAGTCCCCAAGTCCAATGTGAACCCCAAGTTCACATTACGGTTCACTCTTCATGTGTTATATTCTATGGATTTGGACAAATGTATAATGACAGGTATCCACCATTATAGAATCATACAGAGTAGTTTCACTGCCTTAAAAACCCTCTGTACTCTGCCTATTTATCCTTCCCTCCCACCTAACCCCTGGCAACTACTAATATTTTTATTGTCTCCATAGTTTTGCCTTTGCCAAAATGTCACCTAGCTGGAATCATACAGTATGTAGCCTTTTTAGATTGGTTTCTTCCACTTAATTACTGTATGTATTTAGGATTCCTTCATGTCTTTGCATGACTTGCATGACTTTGCATGATAACTCATTTTTTTTAGTACTAATATTTCATTATCTGATATACCATAGCTTATTTATCTATTCACCTATTGAAGAACATTTTGGTTTTGATAATTATGAAATAAGCTCCTATAAACATCCATGTGTGTGTTTTTTTGTGGACATTGAGTTTTCAGCTCCTTTGGCTAAATACCAAGAAGTGCAATTGAGGACTTTTATGGTAAGAGTATGCTTACTTTTATAAGTTGTAACAGTTTTAAAATAATAAACTTCAAGTTAGATGCTAGTATACCATTTTTATAGGATTAAAAAAATGAAAAAGAGAGCAATACTGTCAAAATTGTTTTTCTTACCTAGGTAAGAAAACAAAATAAACCAAATTTTTTTTTTTTTTGGTAAAAAATAAGTTCTTTACCACTTAGATGACAAAAATTAGATGCATAAATATAAGCAACTAAATGACTATTCTGGAAATATAAAACATATTCACTGTTAAAACAAAGTTCCATTTCCAACTCTATGCTGAGTTATTTCTCAGATAGACTATTTCAATGAATGTAACTAAAATACGAGATGATTTAGAATTAAAAAGTCTTTAAAAATCTTAAAATTTTTTAGGAAAGTAAGAAACACATAAGCCAAAATCCATTTTGAAGGCAAGACTCTTGAGAGCTAATCACTGCAGGTGACTTTTGAAAAACTGGAGAAATTGAACTTTGCTTCCCATTGCCTCTAGGCCTTGGGCACCTTTATCAAGTTGAAGAGTATAAAAGAAGAGTATCCAAAAAAGCCACCTTTGTGCAACTTCAAGATAAATGAATTATCTTGAATCAAGTCACTGAAAATAGAAAAAATAAATCTGCCTCTAAAATATAATAACCACAAGCCTAATCTTATGTCAATTTGGAGTTAAAATTCACATTACTTGTGAGATCTGAACAAAGTCAAGTCCAGGATTTATTTATGTGGCCTCTAGTTGGTACACACTCAGAAAACTTCCAGAAACTAAACGAAATCCTCTCAGGAAGAGTATACTTTTATCCCAGTTCTCAAAGAGTTTCCAATAAATAGGTTTCCAGAGAACTGAAAAACTCAAGAACAAGAGACGGTAAGGGAGAAGCAGAAGCACAACAGATAACAAACATGAAAAGACTTTATGGAATAGAATTATCAGACAGAGAGTATGAAATAAAAATATTTGTGATAATTTAAAATATAAATATAACCTTGATACAATCTTCAATAAATAAGCGTGGAAAATGGTTTTCTGGTTCTGGATGAGATGGAATAAGCACATTTCACCATTTCCCACTGTGTGTAACTGTGAAACCAGAAGAGAAGGCATGGATCAACGATGTGAAGTCTCTGAAATTTTTCTGCAGGAGGCAAGTTGGAGAACACTGAATCCTCAGTGAGCTTACCACACTATCAGTTCTTTTCCTCCAGTACTCCTGCCTGAATGCAACGCAACTGTAAACTCACAAATCAGCACTGTGGCACAGAGCAAGGGAAGACTTGAGGATAAGTTCTCTAATTCTGCCTTGAAGAAGACCAGAAACAGGAACTCCTAATGTGGAGAGAGTAAGACATTCCTCCTTTCTTTTCTCTTTTGTTAGTTCTATTTTCTTACCCCAGGGAGTTCTTTTGCAGGGAAAAAGCAGCTTTGGAATTTGGCAATAGCAAGAACTCTGAGGGAAGGGCACTTTTTCTCTCCTTTGGGTGTAGCTGCAGTTTCAAAAGGGTGGGGCAAACCCTATTGCTATTTATATCCCTCTGTCGTTGTTCCAGTAGGGCCAGAATAATGGGTCCCCTCATGGAGGTGCATCATAGAGCATGGCACAGTGGTTTAGTTAGAGACCCCACTTGGAAGAATTGGAGCCCCTGGAAACCAAAGTACTGTGGAGAGCCCCTGGAAACCAAAGTACTGTGGAGATCATGGAGAGGGAGAAGCCCCGAAAATGACCCAATACAGTCATTTAGGAACTTCAGGGCTTACCCTTAATCTGCATATGCATAGATTTAGTCCTAAGATTTTGAGGAATAAACTAACAGAGTAGGTCTGAGACTAACTACTGTGGGGTACACACCCAGGAGAGAACAAAGAACATAACAAGGCTTTGCAAACTGAGCTAACACTGGAAACTTAATTCACAGGAGGTGGCCTGAAACTACAAAAACAAAAATATCAACATTCTGCACAGAATTTTAAAAAAGACTTAAAATCTCTTAAATTCACAATTTGTCTAAAATGACTTGGTACAGAAAAGATCATAAACATTTCAGTTAACATGGGAAAAGACAACAGACACCAATGATGAGATGACACAAACACTGGAATTATCTGAAAAAGACTTTAAAGCAGCTATTATACAAACGCTTCAAGAAACAATCATAAACATTCTTGCAATAAATGTTGAAATAAAAAGTTTTAGCAAAGAAATAGAAGGTAGAAAGAAGAACCAAACTGAAATTTTAGCATGGGAAAATATAATATCTACCCTCTCCCCAATCTCACTTAATGGGTTCAGTATCAGAATAAACATGACAGCGAAAAGAGGAAACGAACTTGAAAGATTGATCAATACAAATGATCCAATATGAGAAAAGGAGAGAAAACAATTAAAAAAAAAAAAAAAGAATGAAATATCAGGGACCAGTGGGAGAATACTAGAAGGCCTAACAATGATGTCAACAGATTCCCAAAAAGATAGGAGAAATAGGGTCGTGATTAAAAAAATTAAATAATGTTACCATAGACTAAAAGGGTCTGCTTGCCTGTGTGCACTCAAGCCAGATAAGATATGAACAGGAGTCTGCAGCAAAATAAAGGTATATTTAAGAAGTTGGGGTTAAATCTGAACACACAGGTGTGTTAGTGCTCTCAAAAACCTGGTTCCCCAATGGCCTCTAGTTGCTAGGTTATATAAGGGAAATATCATTAATCATGGTTACTATGGGAACTGGGGTTGTGGGCTCTACTGATTGGTCAGGGCTAAGGCAAGGAGCAACTGATCATGGCTTCAGTTCTGGTGTCAATGGTGGCATTCTTCAGTCTGGTTTCCAGGGGAGGCAGTCTGTGCGGCCCTTCCACTTTTATGAGTCCAGAGCTGAAACGTAACTGAGGCCAAGTATTATCTTAGTTTTATTAAAACCTTACGCTAGTTTCAGGTAAGTTATTATATCCTGGTCACGGTTGATAGACCTGAAGCTTTATTCTTAAGCGAGTTTGATGCTGACCAGAACCTAATGTCCTAAGGGCTTAGTGATTAAAGGGAGTGGACATATAGTATAAGTATTGCTAGGAGGATCTTGGGGAAAAATGCAAAGGAGTCATAGTTCTATCAAGGGAAACAAAGCTAGCTTGAATTAAAGCAAAATGCATGCTTAAGAAATAAAGTTTGTATGCAGTTATAATTATGATTGAAAACTTCCATATATAACATCCCTTGTCCCTGAAATAAAAACATTGACGTAGTGGCTCAAGGAGCTAGGCAAACCCCAAAGACTGTAAACTCAAATAAATTAATAAGCAAGCTACTGAAAACCAAAGATGAAGAAAAAATATTGAATGTAGTAAAAGAAAATGGCACATTAACTACAGGGGACCAATGGTTCAAATAACTGAGGATTTCTCATCAGAAACCATGGAAAACAGGAGGAAAGGACCCATTTTTAAAATGTTGAAAAAAAATAATTGTTCTGCTAGTATTTTATATCCAAATAAAACATGCTTAAGTAGTGAAAGTGAATTAAAGATACCCTCAGATGAAGGAAAACTAACAGAATTTCTATTCATCAAATATGCTGTAAAAATATTTCTAAAGGAAACTTTTCAGTCAGAAGGGAAATGAGTCCAGAAAACAAAACAAAACAAAACAAAACAAAACAAAACAAAACTTGGAACTTCAGGAATGAAGGAAGATCAACAGGAAGAGTAAATATATGAAGAAGAGCAATACATTAGTCTTCATATCTTGAGTTCTTTAACCTACAAGGAGTTTGGAAATAGGAAAATAATGTTTACATTAGAACAAATTAAGAACAACAAAAAAAGATCGTCCTAAATCTATACCTATCAGTAATTACATTAAATGTAAATGGTCTGGAGACACTGATTAAAAGACAAAGATGGTTAGAATGAATTTTAAAAAGTAACTCTATGGTTTATTAACACTGACCTAAAATATAATGATATATGTAAGTTAAAAATAAAATGATGAAAAGTGATATACCACACAAACACTAGAAGACTCCATATGGCAAAAATGTCAATGTGTCTCAATTAAAATAAGTTCAAGTAATTCCAATTATTTTGCCAAACATTCCTCTGTTATATTTGATACATAGAAATTTTTATTTGGTAGTCTAAGAGTCAAGAATAGCCAAGAAAATTATAAAGAAAAAGACTAAAGCAGAGCGTTGCCCCAGGAGATATTAATACTATCTATACCCTGAAAATGTGATATGTGCATGGGATAAAATAACAGACCAATGCAACCAAATAAAAAGCCTAGAAGTCATAGACCCAGGGGTATATCGATGATTGATGTATTACAAGGATGGCATGTAGTTCTGTGCAGAAAGAGTTGACATTCCAATAAATGGAGTTGAAGTGATTGGTTATCCTATCAGAAAAAGAAAAAAATAAAATAAATTGAATCCCTACCTGACTCCATACATAAAAATCATCTTCAAGTATACAAAAGACCTAAATGTGAAAGGCCAAACTATAAATCCTTTTAGAAGATGATTGCTATATCTTAAAGATTTTGATTTTAAGGTATTTAAAATAAGATTTGAAAAAAATTTAAAGAGGGCGCAAAATGTACAAGTCTCACAGGTAAAACTGATATACCCATTTCCATCAAAATTTAAATGCCATGTTCATCAAGACACCATAAATAAAGTTTAAAAAGGAGAAAAAAAATAAAAATTAGAAAAAGATAATTTTTATTTTCTATAACCACAAAAAACCTGTTGTCCAGATTACATACATTTCTCACATGAATCACTTAGTAAATGACAAACAAGCACTAAATAATTGGACAAAATCCTTAAACAGCGTATATCAAAAAGGAAATACAAATTAGAAACACAAAGATGAAAAGATGATCAACTTTGCTAGCAATAAAAAGTAAAGCAAATTAAAACCACAAGAGTAACCATATCTCACCCAAATTTTTAGGCAAAAATTTTAAATTCTGATACTATCACACGTTGAGACATATGTAGAACATATGTAGGGACTTCTTTATATGGATGGTGAGATGTTCAAAACGAACCAAACACTTTAAAAAATAGAATGGCATTCCATATAGGCAAGGTGAATGTGCAGATAATGTATAACTCAGGATTTCTCTCTGGAGTAAATGTATAAAATGTTAATAACAAATCACAGGCAGTAACCAAAATGTCCATGCATTGTACAATGTAAAATACATTGCGGACTGTAAAATGAAATATTATTCATCAGGGAATGAAGAACAGCTACATGCAACATCAACGAGTCTTCTCCAAATCTCATATTTGCTGAATGAAATAAGCACGACACAGAATATGTTGGAGAGTAGGAAGTTATATTCGTAATGTTCAAAAATAGGAGAGATATATTTATAAGTGATAAACTTGTTTAAAATGAAAAGAAAGTGAGATAATAATTATATAATTCAGAATGATGAAAACCACTGGGTGGAGGGTGAGAAGGTGATATTATTTGGGAGGAACACACAGAAGACTTCAAAAGAACTGGCAGTAGACACATAAGCACATAATTTGTTAAAATTATTTGACCAACATATACATTTATACACTCTTCTATATATAATTTTAATCAAAAAATTGGAAAATTGCATAGTAAATAAATTTTATGAGATCCCCAAACAGAATTACTGTGTTTGTTCAAAAAGCCGCATCCTAATATGGGCATTTGATTGTAATTTTTTTCACTCTAACATATTCAAGTTTGGAATTCATGACCCTCCTAAATGCTAAATATAATTATAATATAGTATTTGTTTAAGCATGAGCAATTAAAAAGGACACTATTGCATTGCAGTAGTATGTAACGTGTTCCAACTGCTGGAGATGAAGAACACAATGTTATGTTGTATATTTGCTTCTACTGAGGACCTTTTATTGCATAGATTTATATAATATTAGAAAGGTCTCCTTCATCTCTTCAAACTCTCTATCTGGGTTTATAGGCTAGAAGTGCATTGCTGTTGAGTACAGAAGTCAAGAGACTACTACCTCCAGAGTCCAGGTACTTCATTTTATGATGACCAGTCTTTGAAGACAGACTGCAAGTGTACATTACTGCTCTTTTCATGCAGTGTGGAATATGTCAAGGATGTATTTGAGGCTATGGTGAGAAGAAAAGTATCCTTGTCTAGCTGATTAGAACAGGAGTTTAAGTGGGCAAGTGGGAAAAGTTCATAGGCACTAATTATAACCCCACCTATTTATTTTCTACCACATTGTCTTTTATAGGAGACTCTTTCATGCTCTGTGTTTTCACATCTCAGCATTGTCTTGTTTTCCATGATATCTAAGTCTTTATTCTATCTTTTAAAACTGCAAATGTAGCATTAACTTTTCCTCCCTAGATTAAATAAGCAAAATTCATACAAATTTCTTTGTATATTACAGATCAAACACAATCTTTAGAAGATTTGCTTCTCTTGATACATCTTTTAAAATATTTTCTTGGGTGACACCACAGAAATGGTGGGTGAGGAGGGCTTCTTGCCCCTGGAAGTTACAACAAATTGAACAGCTATAATTCAACAAAGGATTCTCTGCTCATCACACAGGAACAACTGAGAGACCTGCACATCGAATTAACTGAAGGTGGGCAAATCAGGCAAACAAGGGAGGAGGGAAGGGGAAAGTGCAGAGATGCAGTCTGGGGGTTGTGGCCCACAGTCCTGCCTGAGGGATCAATATATAAGAACTATGTACCAAGCATCCAGGGGAGAGACTTTGTGTGAGAACTGTGGCTTAAGCCTTCAAGGCTAAGCAGAAAACAGAAAACAAAGACATGGAGCCTGGCCGCACCACCCACACCATCCCAATGTTAGAAGTGGGCTCCAGAAGAAACGGTAGCTGCTTAAATACTGGAAAGACCCGTTCTGCAGCTCCAGGTCCAACTCCAGCAATAGAGAAAGGTTGGGGGTATGACAGCTCTGAACTGGGTGGAGCCACAAACACACCAGCCTGCCTCTCACAGCCGACCTGACCCCCACCTTTCTGGGCAGATCCCTGCGGGGCAACTAGAGCCACTGAAACACACAGACAGGCTCAGCATTGGGTTACAGGCGCAGCATTTGGTTTTCAGAAGCTCAGCACTCTACTGCCTTCCTCATCCCCCTATGGGAGAGATACCCTAAGACCTTGGTGACCTGCTCACAGAGGAGAAGCCCACCTTTCGGTGGCTGGTCATGTGTTCTCAGCACGTTTGTGTGGGATGGAGCAGAAACTGCACTGATTTTGCAGAAATGACTGACCACACCCCATAACACCCCGGAAACCTGCCCTACCCACCTAGAGCTGCATTGCCAGGGGCATTTTGGGCGCCTGGAGGCCAGCCCATCCTCTACAAGGTGAAGAGTAGACAATCTGCACAGGTCTGAGGGGATAGCTGAAGGGCATTAAGCCAAGACCCACACTGCAGCTCACATCACGGCTGGACTTAGTGAGGCTTTTTTTTTCTTCTCTTTTTCTTCTTTTTTTAGTTTTCTTTTGTATTGTTGTTTGTTTTGAGTGTTTGTTGTTTTTGTGTGTCTATGTATTTGTTGTTGTTGTTGTTTTGTTTTTGTTTTGTTTCATGGGTGGTCATGGGCCCAGCAGTCCAGAGGCCAAGACTACACTGAATTTGTGGAAATCACTGACCACACTCTTTAGCCCCCTCTAACCCTGCCCTGCCTACCTACAGCTGCATTGCCAGGGATACTCTAGGTGACTGGGTGACCTGCCCCAACCCCTCAAGTCATGGAGGAGGTTTGTTACAAGCAGAAAACAATCCACAAAAGTCTGGGGGGATTTTGGTGGTGAACAGTGACCCAAAAACTGCACTGCAAACACTTGGGAGCAGCTCCCTTGAATTTATGAGCCTGAGGTGGAGGTTGGCTGCAATGTCCTTGAGGCACTGCACAAGGAGGTCACAGGCCAGGTATAGGTATATGATCTGAATCTGCATTAACATTATAAAAGCCACTGGCATGGCTCATGATCATTTGAACTCCACCCCACCCAAATTGTGCTACATCACCAAGGACACTCTCAACCCTGGGTCTCCCAGCCAGACACAGGTGCCTGAGAAGCCTCTTTCAACAGCTGGGCCTTATGGGTAACAGACAGGTGGCAACAGGCCTAAGGGGCCCTGGGCCTTTTGCTAAGCTGCCTCAAGCCCAATATTGGTGACAGCCAGCCTCAGTTCACAGCAAGGCCACCCCACACATGCCATCAGGTCCAGTATGGGCAGCTTAGAGGCACCCACCAGGTCATGGACCAGCAACAGGCAGGGCTAAAATTGCCCTGAATGAGAGCCCTGCCCATGAGGGCCTAGAAACAACAAACCAGAGTCCAGCTTTGGGTCACACCAGAGCACTTCCTGGTTTCACCCACAGGTGGCACAACCAAAGAGAGTTCTCAGGGTGAAACCAAAGAGCCTGTTGCAGTGAAACCTCCACTGAGGGGCCAGCCCTCACACAACAGCTCATACACTGTGGACAAAGCCAATCCTCATAGCTAGCCAGACTGGGAGTCAATCCTACCCAGTGACAAGCCAAAAGCAATCAAGACTCAATTACAACAGGAGAACACACACAACACAAGGGACAATCCGGGAACACATGCACAGGAGATTAGGGAGACTGCACAATTGAATTACAAAGGATACATACTACATAAGGTCATCCAGCAAAGACTGAGAGACATAGGTAATCTACCTAAACATAGAAATAAACACAGAGAGACAGCCAGAATGAGGAAACAAAGAAACATGTCCCAAATAAAATAATTTAAATAATAATAATAAAAAAACAGAAGAAAGTCCAGAAATCGAACTAAATGAAATGGAGGCAACCAACCTACCAGAGACAGAGTTTACAACACTAATTATAAGGATGCTTAAGGAACTTAGTGAGGATTTTAACAAAGAGATAGCAAGCATAAAGAAGGATATAGAAATCATAAAAATCACCAGTCAGAAATAAAGAATACAATAACTGAAATGAAGAATACACTAGAAGGAATCACTAGCAGAGTAGGTGAAGCAGATGATCAAATCAGAGATTTAGAAGACAAGGTAGCAGAATTCAATCAATTGAAACAATAAAAAGCAAAAAAAAACAAAACAATAAACAACAACAAGAATGAAAATAGTTTAGAGACCTGTGAGACAAAATCAACTGCAACAACACTTGCATCATAGGAATACCAAAGGGAGAAGACAGGGAGAAAAGGATTGAGAACCTATTTAAAGAAATAACGATTGAAAACTTTCCTCACCTGGTGAAGGAAAATGACATACAAGTCCAGGAAGCATAGAGAGTTGCAAACAAGATTAACCCAAATAGGTCCACACTAAGACACATCATAGTTAAAATGGTAAAGGTTAAAGACAAAGAGAGAATCCGAAAAGCAGCAAGAGAAAGCCTGTTATTTATAAGGGAGCTCCCATAAGACTAGCAGCTAAATTTTTATACAGAAACTTTGCAGGCCAGCAGGAAATATTCAAAGTGATGGGAAAAAAGGCCTACAACCAAGATTGCTCTACCCAGTAAGGCTATCATTTAAAATTGAAGGACAGATAAAGAGCTACCCAGAAAAAAATATGCTAAAGGAATTCATTACCACCAAGCCAGTATTGCAGGAAATGTTAAAAGGGCTTCTTTAAGCAGTACAAAGGTGAAAACAAACTAATGAAGACCAGAAATGCGAATAATAAAATGGAAATAACTACAACTATGTACCTATCAATGATCATTTTATATGTAAATGGATTAAATGCTCCAATCAAAAGACAAAGGGTAGCTGACTGGATAAGAAAACAAGACCCATGCATATGCTGTTTACAAGAAACCCACTTCAGGTCAAATGACACACACAGACTGAAAATAAAGGGATGGGATAATATATTTCACACAAATGGAAATGAGAAAAAAGCTGGGGTAGCAATACTTATATCAGACAAAATAGACTTCAAAACAAAGACTATATTAAAAGACAAAGAAGGACAGTACATAATAATAAAGGGATCAATTCAATAAGAGGACATAACCCTAGTAAACATCTATGCACCTGACATACAAGCACCTAAACATATAAAACAGAGATTAACTGACAGAAATACAGAGATCAACAGTAGCACAATCATAGTAGGGGAATTCAACACCCACTGATACCAAAGGATCGATGATCCTCCAGACAGAAAATCAACACAGAAACAGTGGCTTTATATGACACATTAGACGAGTTATATTTAATTGATATTTTTAGAGCATTTCATCCAATAGCAGCAGAATATACATTCTTTTCAAGTGTACATGCTATATTTTCCATGATAGGCCACAAAACGAGTCCCAATAAATTTAAGAAGATAGAAATCATATTAAGAGTCTTCTCTGACCACAGTGGTATGAAACTAGAAATCAATTACAAGAAGAAAACTGGAAAACACACAAATGCATGGAGACCGAATAACATGCTACTAAATAATGAATGGGTCAACAATGAGCTCAAGAAAGAAATCAAAAGATAACTTGAGACAAATGAAAATGAAACACAATGACCCAAAATCTAAGGGATGCAGCGAAAGCAGTTCTAAGAGGGAAATTCATAGCAATGCAGGCCTAAATAAGAAAAATCTCAAATCCCTAGTCTATCTTTACACCTCAGGAACCTGGGAAAAGAACAACAAAATAAGCCCAAAGGGAGTACAAGGAAGGAAATAATAACGATCAGAGCCAAAATAAATGAAATAGAGTCCAAAAAAACAATACAAAAGATCAATGAAACCAAGAGCTGGTTTTTCGAAAAGATAAACAAAATTGACAAACCTTTAATCAGACTCATCAAGAAAAGGAGATGACCCAAATAAATAAAATCATAAATGACAGAGGAGAAGTGACAACAGACACCACAGAAATACAAAAACTTTAAGAAAATACTATGAGTAACTGTATACCAACAAATTAGACCATCTGGAAGAAGTGGATAAATTCCTAGAAGCACACATTCTTCCTAGGCTGGATCAAGTAGTAACAGAAAATCTGAATAGACTGACTAGTACCAACAAAATTGAATCAGTAATGAACAAGCTCCAAACAAACAAAAGTGCTGAACCAGATAGGTTCACAGGTGAAGTTTACCAAACATTCAAAAAAGAATTACCACCCATTCTCCTCAAACTATTCCACAAAACACAGAAGGAGGGAAGGCTCCCAAGCTCATTTTACTAGACCACTATTACCCGGATTCCAAAACCAAACAAAGACATTACCAAAAAAAAAAACAAAAAACTATATGCTGGTATCCCTAATGAACACAGGTGCAAAAATCCTCAACCAAATATTAGCAAACCAAATTCAACAGTACATTAAAAAGATCATACACTACGATCCAGTGGGATTCATTCCTGCCATTCAAGGTTGGTTCATTATCTGCAAATCAATTAATGTGCTACACCACATTAACAAAATGAAAAATAAAAATCATACAGTCATATCAATAGATGCAGGAAAAGCATTTGACAAAATCCAGCAACGATTTATGATAAAAACTCCTGGCAAAGTGGGAATAGAGGGATCAACATAATAAAGTCCATACATGATAAACCCAGAGTGAACATCATACTCAACGATGAAAGGCTAACAGCATTCCCCTTAAGATCAGGAACAAAACAAGGATACCTACTTTCACCACTTTTATTCAGCGTAGTACTGGAAGTTCTAACCACAGGAATCAGACAAGATAAAGAAATAAAAGGCATCTAAAGTGAAAAAATGGAAGTAAAATTGCCATTATATGCAGATGACATGATACTATATATAGAGAGACCCCCAAATATTCCATGAAAAAACTATTAGAACTGATAAATGAATTTACTAAAGTATTAGGATAGAAAAATTAATATTCAGAAAGCAATTGCATTTGTATACACCAATGACAAACTATCAGAAAGAGAAATTAAGAAAACAATCCCATTCACAACTGCTTCAAAAACAATAAAATATTTAGGAATAAATTTAACCAAGGAAGTAAAAGACCTATACTCAGAAAAGTATAAGACATTGAAGAGAGAAATTAAAGAAGGTACAAATAAATGGAAACATATACCATGCTCATAGATGGGAACAATTAATATAGTTTAAATGTCTGTACTACTTAACGCAATATATAGATTCAATGCAATTCCTATTAAATTATCAGTGACATTTTTTACAGAACTAGAACAAATAATCCTAAAATTTATATGGAACCATAAAAGACCCTGAATAGCCATGGCAATCTTGAGGAATAAGAACAAAGTGAGAGAATATATATATGTATATATTCACAGGATCTGGAGTACAGTATAGGGAATATAGTCAATGGTACTGTAACAGCTATATATGATGTCAGAGGGGTAGTAGATTGGGGGGGAGTTATCACTTTGTGAGGGGTGTAAATGTCTAACTATTACATTGCTTTGTACACCTGAAACAAATAAAAAAATTTTCCTTACTAGTTTACATCTACTTATAAATAGACACATTTATCTTAAGATTTAAATTAATTACTATTTTGCATAATATGGTAGACATGGACATTTACTTTGATGCTGGATAGAGCTTGTTGAGTTCTCGCCCCTTTCTGGGTAAGTCATATTAAGGCTATTTTGCAGTGAGACTATAAGTAGCAGTGTTTTCAGCAAGTAACACAATAGTTACAGTGTTCCTTGAAAAGTCATGCTGGGTCCACTTAATTCAACTTGGCAGAAATCACCATTCCTTCAATGGAGGATAATAATACTATGCATAGAAATTTACATAGAAAATACACTTGCTGATTTTTTGGAGGTAGAGTTTAAAACATGCAACCAAAATTGGATCAAGATTTATATAAATATTCTGTGGCAATTAAAAATATTTAGGGCATAACTTTAACAATTCATACATAGACACTCATATGCATGTGAATGAATATGTGTTTGTTTATTTATTTATTTATCTTTCTTCCAAATCATTCATCTTGAGCAATCGGTTGAGATGATTCTGAGAGAAATGCAGCTTTCATTGGATACAGGTAACACATGAAGGCGGGTCCCTGAAAAACTTGAGTATGAAAATCTCCAAAGCTTATTTTGGAAAATTCTAAGTCATGATAATTTAAATCAAATAACTTTATTAATATACTTTTATTTGTTTTGAGCAAATATTGTGTCTGTATATACAGACACAAATTATTGGTATATAGATTAATAAATTTTTACAAAACAAAAATACACCAGGGCTTATATTGAGAAACAGAATATTACTATATCTTAGAAGTTTCCCTCATACCACCTTCCAGTTATACCACCTTCCTAACCTGACCCAAAGGAAGACACTATTTGATTTTTAATACTATATATTAACTTTGCTTGTCTTTGAACTTTATGTAAGTGGAATCATATAGCATGTACTCATTTGTGTCTTTTTTCCTCCACTCAAATGTATCCATGCTGCTTTATGTAGTCATATTTTGCTCATTCACATTGTTGTTTAGTATAATACAATGATTTTAAGGCATCATCTACCATGACTATAAACACTGTGTTAAAGACATTACGTTTATTAAAATAATACTTTGAGGACTTCTGGATTAAACCTAGTGGTATAACAAGGCATAAAATTTGGGATCAGAGGAGCTGGAGGAAAGTTAGCAGAAACTCTTTTTAACTCTTCCACTATATAGAGGAAAGGCTGACTTTATTCTTCTGTTCATACAGCAAAACACTATTATCAGGCTATTGGAATTTACCTTATTCCTAATTTAGCAGACCTTGTTGGTTGGCTCATTCAAGAACCACTAAAACTATTGCCCTTTCCTATATAGAGACTGAAAGGGCCAGATAGGAATTTTTCAACCTTTCTTCCTACTATGTAGGACTGACCATGTGATATAGTTTTGCCAGTGCAACTTAAGAGGGAGTGCTTTGGGAATTTCTAGGAAAGCCTTTGCTTTTTTGTTAGAGCTAAGCGTGACGAGGCAAAGACCCAAAATAGCCAAAATTGAGGACAATACTGAAAGAGAAGAAAAAAGTTGGAAACGGACACTATCTGACTTCAAGACTTACTAAGTATCTACAGTAATCAAGACAGCATGGTATTGGTGAAAGAATGCCTAAGCAGCTCGATGGAATATATAGCCCAGAAATAGATCCCCATAAATATAGTTGACTGCTCTCTGACAAAGGAGCAAAGGCAATACAGTGCAGCAGAGATAGTCTTTTCACAAATGATGCTATGCGTAGAACAACTGGACATGCATGTGCCAAACATGAATCAGAACACAGATCTTACACAAATGTTAACTCAAAATGGATCACTGACCTAAATGTAAAATACAAAACTATAAATCCTAGAAGATAACACAGGAGAAAAACCTAGATGACTTTGGGTATGGTGATGCCTTTTTAGAGACAACACCAGAGGCACGACCCATGAAAAAAAGTAATTGATAATCTGCAGTTCATAAAATTAAAAACTTCTGCTCTGCAAAAGAGGATGAAATGAGAATGAGAAGATAAGCCACAGCCTGGGAGAAAACATTTGCAAAAGACACTTCTGACAAAAATATCCAAAATATACGAAGCACTCTTAAAACTCAAGAATAAGAAAACAAACAACCTGATTAAAAAGTGGGTCAAAGACTTTAACAGACACTGCACCAAAGAAGATATACAGTATCATTCTTTATCTCATCTTCCTGTCTTGCTTTTGAATGATTCCTGGAGTTTCAGCAGTCCTTTTAGGACCTAATGAACCTAATGAAAGTGAAATAATGAACATGAAAGCAAAAAGGTAACACACTAAAGTGAACAAGACAAAATATTATGATACTCAGAAATTTTTGATTATACCATTGTGATGCTGAACCAATTTTTAGACTTGTTCAGTAAAATAAGTAATTCCTTATGATTTAACCCCGTGCTATTTGAATGCTACATAGTGCAGAGAAAAGCATACCTGATATATGATTTATCTAGCAAATCAAGATAGAAATATGCATTGAGGAATATTACTTGAAATTATGCAGTATTTCACATGTTGATTTTTTGAAAAACAACATTCTGATTAAAAACATAAAACTGGGTGTTCATCCCACAGATGAATCATGCCAAGTTATCAGACACCTGAAATGCTTTCAGATGCTTTGTTTCTTGAAAACAGTATTATGAATTTCTTGTTATTGTAGAATAACTTGTGCAAATATTCAAATATCTTACTATTTAGACCGTTTCTGATCCACTGTGCAGTTCTGGTGGTAGACTGATAGTTAAGCACCTAGTAGAAATCCACAGAGGTCAATGAACTTCAAACATGATTATTATCCCAGAAGTAACAGAAAACACCTTTTTCCATCTTACTTTAAACAGGTAGACTATGGCAATCATAATTCTGAAATGGTTTATTGTGTCTATAAATTAACAGTTTCCCATAGAGTTTTGGTCTCTGGTTTTGGGGTTTAGATGTTAGGAGAGGAGCATTTAAAAGTCCTTTGCTTCTCCTGTTGAAAAATAATTTCTTCTTTATTTGCGCCTATTTATTCTTATTTGTAGCAAATATACCTTTGGTTGTCCATTACTGGCTTTTTATGACTGTGTTTAAGTAAGAATAATGGACTTAAGCTAAGTTTACATTTGATTTAAAGCAAATCTGATATCTTAAAATGTAGATGGATATATCCCAATGGGCATTTCATGAGTATTTGGAGTCTATCTTATAATGTGGCATCTTATTAACAACTTATATTTCTAATGTTTGTGATGAGACTATGTACTATATTGAGTTCATTTAAAAAAATGCAGTTAGAAAAGCTGTCTTTGAATTCCATTGTTAGTAACATTTTACTAGAGAAGTTGAGGAATCATAAGAAAAATATATGTTAATATCCCTGCTTTGCTTCCTTGCAGAAGCACTGTTTTCATACAATTACGGACCCCATTAATGAGTTTTTCTATTATTTTTACATTTCATAGTAGGAAAATCAAGGAGTTTGGGAGTTTAAAGAATAATTGGATGGCATTTGTGAAGTTGAAAAGAAATCACTACATCCTCAGTCTACACTACTTTAAGGCACCTCATTCACTTGAACCAAAAATTGCACTGTGATATGAAAATGATGACAAATATTTCCCAGAAAGCCAAGGATAGTATTTATGAGTATTTATTCTTCTTATAAACCTCTGATTGAAAACAGAAGGAAAATATCAGAGCTCTGATATAATCTTTTCATGTACATTTTCCACATTATATTAAAATTTCAGAATATGATAAATTTAGGAAGATAAATAAGAAAATAAAATCCCATATGAAGAGAAATAGATACAAATATGTGCATTTTGTAAATGATGAATAATAATAGTTCTAAGACTCGTGGACACCTAGTGTCATTTATCAGACTATATCCAAGCATGGTGTAAGAAGAAAGTACTTATTAGCTTGTCAGCCAGCCTTTAACCAGCTTTGGCACCTGAACAGGAGTCAGATTTTTGGAGGCACAAATGTCTTCTACATAAATAGGGTTTTATTTAATACTGGGAGCATGTCTTTTTTCTACTTACATTTCCTGGAAAATAAGTACATATTTTATAACCCATCTATGAATAACGAAATACCTTCTCATGAATGGTGGACTTCAGAAGGTTCAGGATTTCAACCTGGGTAAACAAGTATATATTTGTATGTCTGTCTAGGTTTATGTGTACCTATCCTGCATTCCATAAACCACCTCACAAAAAGTTTTCTGAAGCTGTCTCCTGACTCCCACTTTCCACATTTCATTAAGCGGTGTGGGTGTGTGTGGGGGGGTCTCCTCATAGAAGGATTCTAGTCAAGTGTTTCTGTCTTGAGATTAGCCACAGGCTGCTTTAAAAAGCAGAGTATGTATTCTTTCAAGATACTCCTCAAATTAGTAACACTCTATTGGAAGATGAAAGAGAATGAGTGCTCTTAGTTTTTCAGAGAGATTCTAGAGGCGTCTTGCCAGTAGACAGAGCCAAAGAAGACTTTGATGATTGTAAACTAGGATGAGAAAGAAGACATCTCTGTTCTAATAAAGGAGGAAGAATGTGGGTGCGTGATGTCTGGTGTGTCAGGGTGGAGTGGTGATCAGTACAGTGGGTCTAGGCCTTTTGTTGCATTTAGTATCTAATTTTTAAAAAAATTCCTTCAGTTACGTCCATTTGGTGAAAATGTTCCAATCACCTCTCACAGCTCCCATGCCCCTGCCACTCATAGACAACTCAAGTGGGTAAAGAGAAGTTCCCTCAGGGGTTCTTTCTGGGACACAGAAGGTGCAGATGGCCACTGAGATAACCCTGGCATTTTTCAATTATAGACTCAACGAGATTCTTCGGCTTTTCAGAGACTGCATAGGATGGAAACTACAGAGATAACCAGAAGAACTAGAAACTCAATAAGTATTTAAATTCCATTTTTGTTTAAAGAAAATTATTCAAAAGTAATCATAATTCTTATGTTGTTTAATATCTAGAAATTTAGATAAATATTTGCAACACTTACTATTTGAAGTTTGACTTGCCAAGCAGTTCTTGGGCCTTATTTTTCTCTCAGGTAATATCCCTTCAATTTGATACCAGTTGATAGGTGGCTATGTTTGCTTGAATAAGGATCCCTTCTCTGAACAAAGTAGAAACCATGCAAATAACAATCCTAAGTCGAAGATAAGAGGTTATTTTCTACTCAAACATACAATCGTTCAAAAAGTAAATGGATTGTTTTTCTTGGCAAAGTATAGTGTGGTTGTCTTTTATGTGTGTTTGACGAGTATAAATTTTTATTACTACAAAATAACTTAAAAATGATATTTTTGTATCAGTTTTAAAGTAATACCCTCAATGAGTTTTTAAAAATGGTAGTGAATTGTAAATTGTGCCTGTACTGATAGTGGCAACACTGTGGGTATTAAACAGAAATAACAGCTCTGCTTTGCTGGAATGAGTCTTGAATTTTACGAATATTTGTTATACAAGAGTTTCAGAGATACATCCATTGAGTAAATTGTGACCACCCTGTAATCACATGATCATTGTGAAATAGCCAGGCCCTGAAAACATATAATGAAGATAGTGAAAATCATCTATAAGCCTAACACCAAGAAATACAATTATGGTCTTAAAAAATAAGAAAATGTATAACTGCTAAAATGATTAAGCAAAATATTAACTTATATTTGCCTTATGATGCAAAATTAGAGTAAGGTTAGAAGAAACACTGACATCAGTTAAGTACCAAATTCACTTAAACATTAGTGCTCCGTAAATATTGCTCATTTGGATATCTCCACCACTCCCATTGTTAGATTTTAAGAGAATACAACTCCTGGATGCCTTCAGCCATGAAGTAGTCCTTCTCAATCCTTTCATTTTTTTCTAAATACCAAGTCCCTTTGACTCTACTTCCAAAATGCACTTCAAATTTGACCACATTCCTCCATCTTCACTGACACTGCCCTTGTCTCATCCTCTATTATCTTTACCTGGACTTACAGAAAAGTCTCCCTACTTCCACTTCTGCCCCTTTAAAAAAATTGCCTCTCTAATCAGCAGCCCAAAATGGCTATTAATCAATCATTGGATTTATTTATTCAATCATCCATGGCCTTGAATCTACTTTGAGTCCAACACTTTTTTAGGCTCTGAAGATACATCAGTGAACAAAACTAAGTTCCTCTTCTCTTGCAACAGCTCACAGGGTCTGGAACTCTCGGGCTTTCTCAGGCCTCCATGCGCTTCTTAGGACATTCATTCTTCTCCGAATACCTTTTAACTAATTTCTTTGCTTGGTTTACTCGCACCAATATTTCAAGATTCAGAAAAATGGTCTCCTCTTTGAGAAAGACTTCTGTTGGCCACACCCTACCTTGCTAGGCTGGGTTAATGCACATATTTGTGCTTTCAGGGTTTCTTGTGCGTTTCTGTCTCTCCGCACTTACTATACTACATTATCATAGTTAATTACCTTTCTGTCTTCTTACATTCAACTGTGAAATCCTCCTAAAAAGGGACTCTGTGTTTACATTTTGTTTATTAGATTGCATCATGAACCACGATTTAACTATCAGTTATTGGAATACTGTTGAGAAAAAAGACCCAGAGAATTTAATTTCAGCATCATACATACACGAGGAAGCAAAGGAAAAATTCAGCGAAGAGTCTAGGTCTAGAAATTCATTCTGGGTTTTCCTTTTATATCTCCTAGATGAGTTTTAGAATCTGGTTGGCTGGGAATGATTCTAATTAAGGTAGGGATCACATAAGAGGGAACAGGTTTGTGGAAACTGAAAACAAACACAGACAATATTAAACCCATTTTTAACCTTCCAGCTTTGATTCTCTGCAAATTACATAAACATGAGACTCATTTTTCTCATTTCTATCCCCAAAATTGATATGTTGGTCATGAAACATCTAGTTGTGCTCCCTTCAGGCAGATGAAAATGTGGTGTGAGTTATAGCCATGAAGTGTGAGTTTCTATTTATTTCAATCACTGGCAATTTTCTGATTCTTCTCCTTGAAGTATGGATCTATCTTTCAGGCCTAGTCACCTCCATCCCTTTTATTTTTCCAGGCATAGAAATGAGGTAGGGTGTGTTAGACAGTGGTTTACAGTCAAACATAATTGGTTGGATTTCTCAAAGAGTGTGTTTTTCTGAGATTCTGTCTACAGAAAGAACATTGAATCCACATGTGTTGTTTTCTCTTGTTGCCATTGACATCCAGCAGTCAACAAACATCTGGTCCATTTTCAGCTTTTTAAAAACTTTTCCTTCTTTTTGTTTTAATGTGGTTTTCCTATTTTTCTAAACTTACCTCAGATGCCAAGATTGTCTAAATTCTAACCTTTTCTCTAGGGCTATATTTTGTATGGATAATGGGTCAGTGAATGATTATTTTCACTTTCCTCTGTAAAATGAAGGATGATAATCCTTATTTATGTTCTCTGGGGCTTTTCTAAAGATGAATTGGCTGTTTAAAACAAAATGCTTTAACGTTGAATTTTATGTTTTTCTAATCAAAGGGGTAGTTTAAAAATAAGTTTAAAAAGCTGGCTTAGTATATCAGAACAATAATACATTTTTCATCTTGGCTCAGGATGCATTGGCTTGATTTCGCAGAGGCCAAAGGATTCATTTTGTCAGTGCTAAATTTGTTCACCTTCTTAATCTTGATTTAGAATATATAATATTGTGTGAGTAGCAGAGATTGGGGAACTAAGGACACTCCTTTGAGTTTTAATAGGAAAAATAAAATCCCATATTAAGACTTGCCTGGGAGTGACTCATAGATTCAATAGTGACCACGCTTCAAAATAAAATGGTCCTATGTTTAGGAGAAAAAAAAAATGATTAGAGGCTCTGACCAGTCTGAGTTTCAATTGTAAAAGAACCAAAATTCTCTGTTTAACCTTAACCTATGTTAACTTCTTGAATCACAGCTACTTTTATTTTACAACTGGAAAGTACCAGCACCACCTTGAAAAAACAAAAGACAATTTTGTCTTTAAAAAAAAAAAGTCATTAAATAAATATTGATTTCTGAGGAAAAAATCTCAACCCACAGACATTCACACCCACTAATCTAGTCTAAAAGCCAATAGAAAAAAAAATTAGAGAAACTAAAGGTTTTACCTACAATGTGACAGGTATGTGAAATACTATAACCAAATTTTGTTTGACTAGAGTTTAGATTGCTGAATATTTTGTTTGTTAGGTTTTAAATATTTAATAGGGTTTTAATTAAAATGTTTGAATATAAAGTGCTGTTTAAGTACTCCTAGTGTTCTTATTCCTCTTTTCCTATGACTAATGATTAAGAAAGCATAGTTATTTTGCTTAAAAATTATTTGAAACTATTTAGCTTTTTCACCTCAAAGTTAGCATGAATGTTACTGACCATTTACATTTTTAAATTATTTATTTAAAAATTTATTTAAGTATACTTGGTATACAATCTTATATTGGTTATATTAGTTTCAGGTGTACAATATGGTGATTTGACATTTTTATACCTTACAATGTGATCACCCCACTAAGTCTAGTAATAATCTGTCACTGTGTAAATATATCACAGTATTATTGACTATAATCCTCTTCCCTTTTTCACTGATTTCCCCACCCCCTCCCTTTTGATAACCATCCCTTTGGCCTCTGTTACTATGAGTCTGTTTTTGTTTTGTTTTTAGATTATACATATAAGTGAAACCATATGGTATTTGTCTTTTTCTGCCTGACTTATTTCACTTAGCATAATACAGTCTAGATCCATCCATGCTATCCCAAATGGCAAGATTTCATTTGTTTTTTTTTATTGCTGAGTAATATCTTCTCATTCATTTATCTATCAATGGACTCTTAGGTTGCTTCCATATCTTCTTAGCTATTGTAAATAATGTTGTAATGAACATAGAAGTGCATATATTTTTCTGAATTAGTGTTCTCATTTTCTTTGGATAAATACCTAGAAATGGAATTGTTGAGTTGCATGGTATATCTTTCAGTTTTTCGAGGTGTCCCCATAGTGTTTTCCATAGTGTCTGCACCAGTTTGCCATCCCACCAACAGTGCATAAGAGTTCCCTTTTCCCCACAGCCTCACCAGCACTTGTTGTTTGTTGACTTTTTAATAGTCACAAGTCTTTCTTGTTGTTGTCCATTAAGAACGTTTAGCATGAGATGGTCCAAAAAGGGACTTAAGGAGGTCCATAAAGTTTTCATACTTCAAGTTAATGTATAATTGTTTCAAATGTTTTAATGTTAGTATGTCCATAAATCATTCTCTGCATATATTTTCTAATTTATGCTGCCACATCCCAGGATTCTTCTATGAAGCTGATTTATATATGTAGTCTTATGAAATTGATTATGAATATACTCATGCATTGTCTTGGGCATATTATAAGTGTTTGTGTGTATTGACTGATTGCTCCAATTTGTATATTTCATATTTGGGGAAAATAGAGTCATAGTGAAATATGCGTGGATGGTAAGGATGAGAGCTTTTATCAGAAAATTGAAAACAGAACACTGTCCAAAGATTGTTTACAAAACACACTGTTGTCTATAAGTCAGCTCCCTACATACTACAGAGATATGAAAATTATTCCCCTTGGTCCCTAATAATGAAAGATCCCACATCAACTTCGAATTTGGTTATTTATCTAATGGACTGAGGAGAAAGGATTGTCACTAAAGACTGGCTTTATTTTTCTCACTTTGTTTTACCCACAGTAAGTTGTGTTTTGAAGCAAAATGTATGTATTCAGAATATCAGGATTTGTACAAAGATGAAATTGAAGTCCAGTCTTCCAAATCATGTTCTTTCTATAAAATATATAGTCACAAAATTCCTGGACCTGGGTTCTCATGAGTTACAGGACTCCTATAGTAAACAATGAAAGATGAATAGAGATAAGATCTGAGAAAGATAAAAAGACCCCCTTTAATATTATGTCATAACAGGCTACTCTGTAATACATTATTAGTTTCTCTGAAGGTAACTTCTGGATATTTAATCCGTTTTCAAGAAAAAAAAAATTGTCTCAGCTTCTTCAGAGCTTCTTGGGATTAAAACAAAAAAAGCTTCATGTTATAAGAAGTAACTAGCAAATTAAGCGTTAGAAAACAAAGCCTTCCTGATGTTGCCAGAGATATCAATGAAAATGACAAGAGTGATGTTACTGGTGATGAAGAAACAGATATGGTCCTGGTTTAAGTGCTCTTGAATCCGCTTTGCTTTATCAGAACAAATTCTTGCCAACAAATCCAGACTGGCTTCTGCAATTGACTTTCCAGAATATGATTTCCTACTTTTTAGTTAGTGACAAAACATTTTATCCCTTGAGAGGACGTCCCTTAAGATTTTAAAGAGGATTCCTTTAAAATCTTTTCCTGTTTTGGATCAGAGCACAAGTGATGAATTTTTTCAAACAATTAAGCTTGGGTTTTATTCTCACCTGTCTGCACAAAACTGCTTTCGACCTCCTGATTGCTTTCTCCAATTGGGATTTGGTTTATCAGGCCACAAGACTAAGCCACCCACTCTCTTCTGATAGTTTCATGTTTGAGTCAAAGACTCACAGCCAGAAGATATACATTAAGATCACTTTGTCCAAATTCCTCATTTCATCCCCGAGATGATGAGACATGATCAGAGATATGAAGGGACTTGTGCAAGGAAATGCAACTGAGGTAGTAGAAATTTTTGGTTTAGATTTTAGAGGAGGGAAAGACTCTTTGTTATAAATTCATTGGGTTATGAGGCTCCTTCTCTTATTTATCATTTTAACTGTTTGTTATGCAGATATTGTTAAATAATGGCCATTTCCCCCCTCCTAACAGAATAATGATAGACGCAATTTGTTCTGGATATCATCAAAGTGGCATCATTGGTGATGTTGGCTGCCTGTCGTGTGCGCGCCATTCCTTCTTGGACAAGGAATGGGGTAAGGAATTACCCATTACTCTTCATGTCCAGAACAGCAAGAAAACCTTTTCAGCTTCTGCAGCAGCTCGGATAAGGTTTTTAATACTGACCTTTCCAGTCCGACATTCTCAACCAGTAAATAGAACTCTAGAGTGAGTGATGCAAAGATGTAGGAACAAAGGAAATTTTTGTCCTGGCCCGAATAGCAGAGAAAAGAGAGTCAAAATTGACAATGGTACCAATGGATGGCAATGCCCAAGACTGATGTGGACACCATCTGGTGCCCTGCGGCTGTGGCCATAACGTCCATCCGGGTGTTTCCTGAGGAGTAAGTTCAGCTAGGTTCCTGGTTCTCAGTCTACCTTGGTTCTGGCTTGTTTCTGAGCCTCACCTTCTAGCTTTTCTGAAAATTCTGTAACTGTTCTGTAATTCTGAACAGTTCTGAAAATTCTGTAATTCTGAATATCCAATAACTGTTTTGAGAAATTCCTTTTGGATTTAACTCATACAGAGTTGCTTGGTTGCTTCCAATGAGGAACTTTGATAGTTCCATGGCTTGAATAGAGAAAGTATGTTTTGCCCTCTGGGTCTGGGACTATCAAATGAATATGCTTATTTTGGCTTAGATTTCACTAGCAAGGAGCCATCTTAATTTCTCAGTGCCGATGAATCCTGGTTGTCCATGTCATCCAAATTTCCAAATTTGAAATTTGTCCATTTCAAATTTCTTCAGCATTTTCCCTATACAATCAGCAAAATATTACAAGTGAAATATGTTTCCTCTCCCTCACCCCCTTTTTTTTCAGATGGTATGTTCAATTCTTCCTCTTCCATGTAAGTTTTCCAAAGGCTTTGCTTTGAAATATTTGCATTATATAAAGATCTTAAGAAATTTACTAAGCTTTTGTTATTTTCATAAAAGTCTTCCTCCCATCATTGTTCTAAGTGGCAAGAGCCCTGGAACAGAAGACTAGAGAACACCGACCCTAGTCTTTGTTCTTGTCCCAATAGATTTGTCACTTTGTAAATTACTTCATCTTTCTGGGCATCAGTTTCCCATGTAGAAAATGTGAGAAAGGAAACCTGAGGTAGGTGGGCTGTGTCACTTCTTGTATTACTTCTTGCTTCACAGAATCTGATTCTATAAAAAATGCTGCAACAAGGAAAAATTTGCCCTGTTCTCGCCTCTCCCACCCCCCAAAACAAACATCATTATCCACCCTTTAATAAAATATATAAAGAAAAAAAGGGCAATAAAAGCAAAAAAAGGGGGGAAAACACCACCTGTTTTCTTTTGACAGAAGCTTATGAAATATGGAAACTCAGTTTCAATTTTCTGGAGTTTTGCACAATCAGTTAAACTTAATTATTGCCTAGAGAAACCAAACATGCATAATTCTAAGTGTTTTTTTTTTTTAAAGAATTCCATTCATTAAAATAAAGGAGCCAGGCATAGGTAGAGTCATATTTTTACGAAGCACTAGACTTGTAATTTTCCAACATCTGTAGGGAATTAAAAAACAATCACTACGATCATTTCAGTTACTCTGAAGCCAGCAATATATGAGTAATCCTTGGGCGCTTTATGGGTCCTACAAAATCATCAAACAGATTTTCAGAAGTGTTTGCAGTAAAAACCACACCTCTTTTTTTCTGGGCATGGAAAAACCATGTAAAATAGACTCTCAATGAAGCCAGCATTGTAAGTAACAGACAGAGTTTATTTTTAGAGACTGAGTTGCCATTCGTACATAGCTGGACCCTTTTTAGTCTGACTTAAACACACAAGAAACACCTTCCTGATCATTCACAGAGCAGGTCTTGTCTCTACCCTATACAGAATATAAAATATAAAGGTTCTAAGAATAGGGACACAGTTAATAAATGCATTGATGGGTGATTCTCTTTCGACACAATTAATCTGCCCTAAGCAATACCTAGTTAATGAAGTCTTAAACTGTCAGAAGTAAATATTTGTGCTCAGCTCTAACTTCAGCATGATGCAATGGCAGACACTGCTCTTTTCAGGTATTTAAGTTTATTTTGGACTCTTTTCCTATCTCTTCAATACCCGCTTAGTGAGAATGGTTCATGGACTTGTAGCTGTCTGTCTCCTCTCTAAGAAGTCTGCTGTGCTACCCCACAAGTCCTTCCTTCATTGGAAGCTTACACTGTACTAATAAAGAACTGGTGGCAAACAGCTGGAATTAGGAAATTGAAGCTTGGGAGTATTAGGAAAAGACAGCTTAGTTCTGCATTAGCCTTGAGCATTTTGAGAAGGTGTGAGTACATTTTGCTTCTAATTAAAACCAGACGAAACATTGCGTGAAGGCAAGCCTTACATATAATGAAGGAGGTGAGTATTTGGACAGGCTTTCTCCCTGGTATTTGCTTCATTTATATTCTGACGTTTCAAATTTCTTTAGTAGTGGAAACCCACTTTCAGTCACTTTTCAAACTGAGAAGTAAAGTGACCTTGTCCCAGAGAGAGTGGTACAATGATTTAAATCCATGTTGAGGAACACATGACTGACATGAATTTATTTTCTGAAGGCTGATTAGGAAAAGAAGAAAAGGAATGAGAAGAAAAGAACATTAAGACACTAAAAGTCTAAAACAAAGAAATCTTGAGAGTTGGTCAGGAAACATAATTCATCTATAAAGAAACATAGGGAAAGCAGATACTGAGGAGGAAGCTGTGAGTTGGCTTCATGCTTACCCATTACGTTTACAGAGAAGGTAACTTCTGTTTTAATGGGAAATCCTTGGTCAAGCCTGACTTAATGTCCAAAGAACACATTAGGTAAATGTTGGCAACAGAAATCCCAGTAGGACGTTTGTTTATTATCTATCTTCACCTCTGGTCTGCGAACTCCATGTGGGTAAGAAGTATTACTGTTTTATTCACCACTAGATCCTGAGAACCTAAAAAGTGCCAGGTACATGGTAAAGCCTCAATAAATATTTATAATAGGTAGGAAGGAAAGAAGGAAGGAAGGAAAGGAGGAAAGAAGGAAGGAAAGGAGGGAGGAAGGAAGGAGAGAGGAAAGAAGGCACTGAGACCTATTGAGAGTATCTAGTGGCAGGTAAGTAGTTGCTGGTCCTCAACTAAGGTCCTATCTTTATTCCTGGAATCTACCACAGGGCTTTTAAACACCAAGTTTGCATAAAACTTACGACTCAGGTGTTTCAGAATAAGCAGTAAACTTTCACTCTCAACTACAACTACTAGCTACTGCCCAACCTGTCAAATCCTGTGTTCACGATGTAGTCTAAATGGGAGGGTGAGATTAAATCTTCAGAGGTGGGAACTCCTCTTACCTGTGAGGAATTAACAGCAGCAGCAAAAACTGAGGAAAGACGAAGAGGGTAGAAAGAAATGAGTTCCACAGGCTCTGGGAGCAAGGAAAGGGGGATGGGAGTGAAAGAGCTTCTATACACTTTAAAATGTGGCCCTGGATTAGTTCTGTCCCAAATGGTGACTGTACCAGCCTTTAAAACATTTAGAGAGATGCACAACTGTGAAAACAAAGCACATTGCAAACCAGTTTTAGTAATTTCTCAATGAAGGGATTATCCACAATTCTCTGTGAACCTCCTATTTCGCAAGGCCAAAATGGAAATAGTTGTTCTAGACATGTCTATTATTGCTTGTCCCACCCTCAGCTAATCAGAAGGGAAGTTTCCCTTGCCTTCAAGTCCCTGCTGAGTATGTATAACCATGCTCACGGTCCTCATCCATA
Source organism: Rhinolophus ferrumequinum (assembly GCF_004115265.2). Taxonomy (NCBI): domain Eukaryota; kingdom Metazoa; phylum Chordata; class Mammalia; order Chiroptera; family Rhinolophidae; genus Rhinolophus; species Rhinolophus ferrumequinum. The sequence continues at coordinate 85,993,872 of NC_046285.1, forward strand.
GATATGGTCAAAATTGTGTGTGCCTCCCAATTTGTTATTGGGATTAAATAAATCATGTCCAGAGTGTTTAGGAGGTTATCTGGAACATAGTAAGCATCCAATAAATGTTATCAATGATATTGACTGTGATGATAAGAGATGACGGCGATGATGATTCTGATGATGTTAGCATATTCCTGGCTATGACTAATTGGACAAGATGTGTTCTTAGCCAAAAGTTACCAAACCAGAAACTGCATGTTGTCTTTTGACTTCTGTGACTGGTTTCAAAAGAATTTGACCAATCAGAGCTCTTTCTCAGAGAACCAATCAATGGTGGCTGGTAATGGTGATTAGTTGGGGTGGTCACAGAGTATCAATGTGAAGGTTAAAATTGGAAGGGGGAAGTCACTGAAAGAAGGGTGAGCAAAAAAAAGGCATTGTAAAAAATGCCCTAAGAAACAGAGACACATTGTGAGCGTGTGGGAAAAAGAGAACCAAGAGCGCTCAGCACCCTGCCTACCTCTTAAATGTCTCCTAGGTGCTAACCCTCATTCCTGGCCTTCAGTTTTAAATCCATTTGGGTTTAAGTGTATTTGTTTTTTTTTGTTTTTTTAGTGTTTCATGAATCCTGACTGGATTTTAAAAATACTTTTTATAGTATCATTAATCATAGTACAAAAAAATGAGTCATATATTATCTGTCTACAAGACTTCCTTTCAACTGTTGTTTCAAATTTTTAGAGCATACCAATGACTGCAATTTCTGATTAACAGATATGGCTGTTTATGAACATTTTGATTCCTAATTATAGGCCCTCCCATGTAATTCTATCCTCATGTTTACTATAAAGAGATTTCTAAATGTTAGTGATATGAGCCAATGATGGAAGTGACAGAATAAAGTGTCAGGGAATTTAAACTCAAATGTCTACAGGGGACATTAATGCATAGACTGTGTAATATAATAGGAAGCAGTAGAAACTCTGCCAACAGAAGAGGCATGCCATCCTCTGCCTCTCTAGACCCCTCCCCAAGAAGTGAATTTATCATCAGATCAGTCTTCTGTTGATTGATAGAACTATGTTTCTAATAAAAAAGCTGAGAACACCAAATTTTTAATTTTGAATCTTCTTATTTTTAATTGTTGAAGATTAAATTGATTTTTCAAAAAAGATATGGTTTAAAGAAAATGTGTTTGCAGACCAAACTTTATCTGTGGCTGCCAATTTGTACCCTCTGATATAATAGGATGGGTAATACACTCTGGTAAAGAATTACAACTTGTCACATTTCCTAAGTCCCAGCCAAATATGTGGTTATAGTGTAAAAGACAAGAGAGGGGCACCTTCATATTGAGACTTTTTACCAGAGGGAAATAAAAAATGCCCATGAAGGTTTGTCTAAAAAATTCAAGAAAGAGTTAACAAATATCATCAAATTACAGATCCTAGTGATTAATAAATCATAGATAATAATAATTTGAGAATGCATTTCATATTGGAATGAGATAACATTAAATCCCATGGTATACCTGTATGTCATTTTGCAATTGTCTTCTCTAAATCATGTAATTTTCAGCAACAATGTCTAGGAAATCACAGTTTGTGGATAATTTTCAAAACTTTGTTTCCTATTCCTAATATGTTACTATAAAAGCTTTGGCTTTTGGAGTTGTATTTAAATATACTTTTTGACTATGGGAAGGAAGTAGTTTAAGTGATATATACACATATTTTAATTTCTCTAGAATAATGTGCTCTAGGTTTTAAAAATTTTTCAGACTTACCTACTTCGTTGAAAAAAGATATGCATTTTGGATGAAATACAAAATGTACTCAAAATGATACAAAGCATGGCTTTCTGATTATAATTCAGTGGCCATCTTCTCTCTCTGCTACAATCATCTAATTTTCAAAAAGCAACATGAACACTCTCTGTAATATGTAAATCTTTTATATTCTATCATTTTCTTTAAAAAATTCTTTAAATTTAAAGCAAAGTGTTTATAATGGAGAGATCAACCTCTTTCCACATCCCTTCTCTTGAAACTTCTGTATCTAACACTGGAGACAAGATATGTAAGAGATTCAATTACTGCTATTTAAGAACTCTAGATCTAGTATGGAAAAGAAATCACTATCTCTTGTGTTAGCTCTGACATTTAAAGAGCGTAGAAGTCATCACTCCTGTCCTTAGAATAAGAGAAAACTGAACAAACAAAAAAATCAGCAACTGTTTTCAGACCCACCAGAGAATTGAGGTTGTAGGACAAACCATCCCTGAATTCTTGAGAAACAGGTGGTTGTAGGCAGCATAATGGAGCTCAAAGAAGTCCACATCCTAATCCCTGAAACTTGTGAATATATTACTTTATGCTACACAGCAAAGAGACATTAAGGTCACAGATGGAATGATAGCGAATCAACTGATATTGAAATAAGGAGATTATCAGTTGTGCCCAATGTAGCCACAAAGGGCTTTAAAAGTGGAAGAGGAAATCAGAAGAGAATCATAGAGGTAGCAACATGAAAGCTACTTGGCCCTATGTTAATAGTTAGAAGACAGAGAAATGGCTCTACCATCAAGGAATGCAAGTGGGCTGTAGAAGGTAGAAGAATGGGAAAAGATTCTCCCATAGAGCATCCAGAAAAAATGTAGCCAACTGAGTCAATTGTAGCCAATTATAGCCAAAATGTAGCCAATTGATTTCAGCTCAATGAGACCCATTCAAACATCTGAGTTCCAGAATTATAAGAAAATACATTTGTATTAAGACAGCATGTTTGTGGCAACTTGTTATAGTAGCAATAAGAACATTATACAGAGTTGAATCCAGAGAATCACACCAAAATGTTACTTTTAATAATGTGGACTAGTGGAGAGTGAGAAAGTCCCAGGGGCCATAGTCTTAGAGAGGCCCCAGCAGTTTCATGGTTTTTACTTCTAGGAACCCCACCAGATTCTTACTGTGATGCTCTAAGAAAGATACCTATGGCCCTGGCAGGGGCAGGGGAAGACTAATAAAAAATACACCCAGAGCGTTCTCCATAACAAAGGTCTACCTCTTAGGTTTGTTTACTCCTATGTGAAGTATAAATTGTATTGTTTTTTATGTGTATCTTAACGTAAACAGTGGGGAGGGGGAGAACTGGCTTAGGCTAGTAGTTTGTAAAGGTAGTCCTAGGACCAGCAGCATCAGCATTATTTAGGAACATGTTAGAAACATATGTCTTTGGAACCCACCCAGGACTACTGAATTAGAAACTCTGGGGGTTGGGCCCAGATGCCTGCATTTTAACAAGACTTCCAGGAGATTGCAATGCAGCAAAAATTTGAGCAATAGAAGGTTTCAGACCAAAGAGGGCCCAAGACAGATCCCTTGTATCAATGCAGGCTCTGTTGTGATGTGAGGGTAAATATTCCTTGTGCTTTCCTGGGGGGCATAAAGAAGAAGGCTGCTGAGAATCAGTAGACCTGGCGTGGTCCTACCACGGTCAAGAAACATGCCCTGGTGACTTTAAAACTCCACTTACTTCAATGGATAAATCATCCAGATAGAAAATAAATAAGTAAATAATGGCCTTAAATGCCACATTAGACCAGTGAGATTTGATAGATATTTACAGAGCATTTCATCCCAAAACTATAGGTTACACATTTTCCTCAAGGGCAAGTGGAACATTTTCCAGGATAGATCACATACTAGGCCACAACATAAGCCTCAGGAAATTCAAGAAGATTGAAATTATATCAAGCACATTTTCTGAAAACAATGACATGAAAGTAGAAATAGGAAAATAAATTGGAAAAAACTAGGAAAATAAATTGGAAAAAACCACAAATATGTGGAGATTAAATAACATGCATCTAAACAACCAATGGATCGCAGAGGAAATCAAACAGGAAATAAGAAACTACCTTGACATAAATGAAAATGAAAACACAACTCTACAAAATCTATGAGATGCAGCAAAAGCAGTTATACGAGGAAAGTTTATAGCCATACAGGGCTACCTCAAGAAGCAGGAACAATACTAAATAAGCAATTTAAATTTACACCTAAGAAACTAGAAAAAGAGGAACGAACAAAACTCAAAGTAAACAGAACGCAGGAAATAATAAAGATCAGAGTGGATATAAATGAAATAGAAAGTAGAAAAGCAATAGAAAAGATTAATGAAACTAAGAGCTAGTTCTTTGAGAGGATAAATAAAATTGACAAGCTTCTAGCAAGACTCATCAAACAAAAAAGAAAGAGAACACAAATAAATAAAATCAGAAATGAAAGAGAAGAGACTACAACAGAAACCACAGAAATACAAAGGATCATTAAAGAATGCTATGAATATGTCAAAAAATTCAACAATCTAGAAAAAAATGGATAAGTTTTTAGAAATGTACCACCTTCCAAGACTAAATCAGGAAGCAATAAAATTGTTAGCAATAAAACTGAAACAGTAACTTAAAAAACCTCTAACAAACAAAAGCCCAGGACCAGACTGCTTCACAGATGAATTCTACCAAACATTTAAAGAATGGGTACCTACTGTTCTCTAAGTATTCCTAAAAGAAATTGAAGAGGAAGGAACACTTTCAAATTCATTCTACGAGTCCAGCATTATCCTGATGAACATAGATGCCAAAATTCTTAACAAACTACTAGCAAACTGAATTCAGCAGTACATTAAAAGGATTGTGCACCATGATCAAGTGGGATTTATATCGGGGATGCAAGGGTGGTTCAATATCCACACAAAAAATGTGGTTCATCACATCAACAAAACCCAGGATAAAAATTATGTGATTATCTCAATAGATGCAGGAAAAGGATTGTATAAAATTCAACATCTATTTACGATAAAAAAAAAAATTCTCAACAAAGTAGGTATAGTAGGAAAGTAACTTGATAAAGTCTATATATGATAAGCCCACAGCTAACATCACACTCACTGGTGAGAAGCTGGAAGCTGTTCCTCTGAGATAAAAAACAAAATAAGGATGCCCACTCTCATCACTGTTATTCAACATAATACTGGAAGTCCTAGCCACAGCAACCAGACAAGAAAAAGAAACAAAAAGCATTTAAATAAGAAAGGAAGAAGTAAAACTGTCACTATTTGCAGATAACATGATACTATATATAGAAAACCCTAAAGAATCCACACCAAAAAAAAAAAAAATCAATAGAATGAAAGAATTCAGTAAAGTAGGAGGACATAAAATTAATATACAGACTCTATTACATTCCTATATATTAATAATGAACAATCAAAAGGAGAAATGAAGAATATAATCCCATCAAAAAGAATAAAATGCTCAGGAATAAATTTAACCAAGGAGGTGAAAGACCTGTACTTTGAAAACTATAAGACATTGAGAAAGAAATTGAAAAAGACACAAAGAAATGGAAGGATATACTGTACTCACACGTGGGAAAGATTAATATTGCTAAAATGACCATACTGTTCAAAGCAATTTACAGATTCAATGCAATTCTTATTAAAATACCAATGTCATTCTTCTCAGAACTGGAACAAATAATCCTAAAATTTATATGGAACTATGAAAGACCCTGAATAGCCAAATCAATCTTGAGAAAGATGAACAAAGTTGAAGGTATCATGCTCCCTGCTCTCAAACTATACCACAAAGCTATAACAATCAGAACAGTACAATGATCAATGGAAAAGAATTGAGATCAATGGAAAAGAATAGAGATCAATGGAAAAGAATAGAGAGCCCAGAAATAAATCCTTGCTTTTATGGTCAACTAACCTATGACAAAGGATGTAAAAATATACACTGGAGTAATGACAGTCTCTTCAAGTTGTGTTGGGAAAACTGGACAACACATGCAAAAAAATGAAACTGGACCATTCTCTTACACTATACACCAAAACAAATTCAAAACGGGTTAAAAACTTAAATGTAAGGCCTCAAACTATAAAATTCCTAGAAGAAAACATAGAAAGTAAACTATTTGACATTAATATCTTTTTGGACACATCCCCTGGAGCAAGGGAAACAAAAGCAAAAATAAAAACATAGGACTATATCAAACTAAAAATCTTCTGCACAGCAAAGAAAACTATCAACAAATTAAAAAGGCAAACCACTGAATGGAAGGATATATTTGCAAATGATATATCTGGTAAGGAATTAATATCCAAAATATATAAGAAACTCATGCAACTCAACAACAACAAAATAATCGGGTTGAAAAAGACATTTCTCCAAAGAAGACATACAGATGGCAACAAACATATGAAAATTTCCTCAACATCATTCATCATCAGGGAAATGCATATCAAAACCACAATGAGACACCACCTCATACCAGACAGAATGGCTATTATCAAAAAGTCAACAAATAACACATGTTGGCAAGGATGTGGACAAAAGGGAACCCTCGTGCACTGTCAGTGGGACTTCAAACTGGTGCAGACACTATGGAAAACAGTACAGTGATTCCTCAAAAAATTCAAAATGGGTATATCACACAACCCAGCAATCCCACTTCTGGGTATTTATCCAAAGAAAACAAAAATGCTAATTTGAAAAGAGTATGTACCACCATGTTCACTGCAGCATTATTTACAATAGCCAAGAAGATATGAAAGCAATCTAGATGTCCCTCGATAGATGAAAGGATAAAGAAGATGTGGTACACACACACACACACACACACACACACACACACACACACACACACACACAGGAATATTATGAAGCAATAAAAAAGAATAAAATCTTGCCATTTGGAACAACATGGATGGATCTAGAAGATATTATGCCAAGTGAAATAAGTCAGACAGAGAAAGACAAATACTGTGTGGTTTCACTCTTATGTGGAATCTAAATATAAAACAAAATGAAAACAGACTCATAGAAACAGAGACCAAAGGGATCGTTACCAAAAGGGAGGGAGTGGGAGGGATGGTTGAAACGGGGAAGAGGAATATATTCAGTAATATTGTGACAAGTTTACACGGTGACAAATGATTACTAGACTTAGTGGAGGTGATCACGTTGTAAGGTATAAAAATGTCGAATCACTGTATTGTACACCTGAAACTAATATAACCAATATAAGATTGTATAACAACTATACTTAGCAAGAGCAAGAGCAAGAGCAAGAGGAAGGTGAAGGGGACGGGGAAAGGGAAGGGGAACGGGAAGGGGAACGGGAAGAGGAAGAGGAAGAGGAGGAAGAAGAAGAAGAAGAAGAAGAAGAAGAAGAAATGCCCCAGGAGCAGAAGATGCAAGCAACTTCCTAAAGCAGGGAAGATGGAGGAGGGCATGGCTGAGACTTGAGGAATTGCCAGCCAAATAAAAAGCCAAGGAGAAGCCAAGGTAGCTACATGGTGGACCAAGTAGACAGTTCTGCAAAGACTCGGCACACAGAGATGGCTCAGTGAGCTTACGTGAGGTAGAAGGCGAAGGAAGTAAAAAGTGCTGCCATGTTGAAGTATATAATCTGAATATTTGTTTGAAAACAGACTGTTTTCAACGCTTAATTTGAAAAATGAAATTATCCCCAAATCCTCTTCCTAGTCAAACACTGATTAGCTGACTTAGAGTTCATAAAGCAGTTGCAGATAAATGTAAAAAGACAAAACCAACAATTTTGCAAATCCGTGTAGAGTGGACATATTTCCACACAACTACAAAAGCTATAATACTGGGTCCATTTTGCTATTTGATTACTTATGAAATTTTTCAGAATTAAAGATCATTATTCCAAATCTCCTTTGTCAAATAGTCTCTAAGATATGAATTTGACTGAAACATTCAGTTTTGAAATGGTTAGAGATGTTGCAGTGATACATTAAAACCACTTGAGGGCAGTAAAAACACGTTTCTCGCCCATATATTGCAAATGATTTAATTATAACTAAAATGAAACACTGCTCAAATGCCTTTTTCTCTACTCCTCCTTGATCTAGAGTTATTATCCCAGACATCAATAGTTCAGATTCCTAGTGAGGTTCTTTCATATGCGTGGAACAACCAAAAAAAGTTTTTAAATACACACATTCATTTTGTTTGTTTCTTTTATCAGCTCTATTTTTTGCTGTGGTTTATAACTGATGTACTTCTGAGACATTGCTCAATGAAGTCACAAGTTCAATTTCTTCACCTCAAGTAATCTTTTAGGTTCATGTAAGTATATCTTAACGTCCGTGTGTGTTGTGTGTTTACCCAGAGAAGTTTGAGTAAATAAATAAAAATAGTTGTAACCATTACAGGGAACCAGAATTCTTTGGAGCACATTCATAAAGTACATTTAGTCTTTCCCATCACTGCTCTGCAAACCCACTGTGCCCATATTTCTGCTTCTTTATCATCACCACATTGGATAAAGTCTTGGGCAAGTCCCATAATTTCTCAGATGTTAAAAAAAAAAAAGTTTTCAAGTTACTTTTATTACCCCACAAACTATTTTATTTCAGTAACTAAAATATCCATCTTATATAATACTTAAAATTCAAGCTTCATGTAAAGTTAAACTTCTTCTCTTCATTTATCTATTTTCCACTCAAAGCTCACAATAGGAAAAAGTGGTGGGATGGTCACAAACTTTCAGGCTGATTTCCCTACTTATCTTCTACACATCTTCCCACTCACTAGGCTTCCTCTGAGTCCTGTATAGTTGAAAAGAGGGAGAAGGAAGCGAGGTAAAGAGCAGGAGATGTCTTCTTTCATTGACATGTCTGTAATCTGACATTTATTTTCTCTGGTTGTGGTAGGAGTTTAAATCTGCCTCTTTCTCTTGAGGCAAATTTTGGGGATGTGTGTGGCTGTGTGATTTCAGTACAGGGTCCAGGGCCAGCTTCATTTGTGTGAGCCATATGTAAATGCTCAGGAACAAACGCTTAGAGGGGCCTCAGTCTTGGATTAATGCTCTGTCATCACCATCTTGAAATTTTTAATAATTTTGAACAAGAGACAAAGAGGGCCTTGGGCCCTCTTTCCTTTTTCAATGGGCCCCACAAGTTACAAAGCTGGTCCTGATTGAGCCCCTCCAGCTGCAGCTATACTGCAGGGCAGTGTCTCTCCTTCAGCTGACAATTTATATTCTCCCCTCAGCCTCTTTCTGGTCATATTACATACCTGGCAGAAATGCCCATTGGGTTGGATACCATGAATAACTAATGATAACTTCTCCCATTCTCAGAATAGCATTCTCACGCCTTGAGGAAAGATGTAGATCTACCCTGTCAGAGTGCTCACATATCTCATTCCACTCTCATCCGTACCTCCAAATCTTCCCAAAGGGGCTACTTTTCAGTCCGTCCTTTCCATCTGAAAAGAGACTAGATTTAAAATTGTGTAATCCTCAACTGCTGTTGCTACAATCTCTTGTGAAACCTCCAGATTATCAATTATGTCTCTGCCCAACCCAGCTTTGAGGGGCCTGTCCAATTAATAACCCAAAATGGAGGGTATCAGTGGATTGAGGGTGAAAACTGCCTTACAGACCGTTGCCTGGTCCAGCTGAAATCTGGCCAGTCAGAAGTGACTAAATCATACTTTTGTGGCTTGCTAAACTCATAGTATTCTCTCTCCCACTTTAGAATAAGTAAGGACACAATTGGGAAGTGAGAGTGTTGTTACCAGTCTGCTCTTGAAAGGACCCTCCAAATATATAGAGTACACCTCACATTTAACCACATAGCCCACTTCAGTGCTAAAAAGTCTAGTTTATGAATGGGGGGATTGAGCTCTTAGCCATAGACTAGCAAATGCCAGAGTTTTCTTTCTCTGGTTATTTAAGTTTAAAACATATAATACCACTCATAGGACTTGTGAGCCAGCATCAATGTATGACGTGTAATGCTTACTGAAATTAGGAGAATTCAAATGGACAGGTTGTGATTAAGACAAAGGTTCTCTGGACCCTGGCAAAATATGAATGTCACCTGGGGAGCTTTTAAAGGGAAAACAGATTACTTGAATCAGAATTTCAGAATTTTTAATAGTTTCTCCAGATGGTTCTCATAATCAGCCAAGTTTGAGGACCAATGGTCTAGGATTTAGAATACCTACCTGCTCCAGGTGATAGAGTCAACCCCCTTTTCTCCCTCAGCTGCCCTGAGCGTCAGCCTACAGATGGGCAGGAACTTAGTGCTAACACAATGCTCACAGTGAGGGAAGTGGGACCCAGGAGTAGTCTTAGATTGACAGCCTTAAACACCAGCTTCCAAAGCATCTTCACTTCTCTAAATATACTGGGAAGAGGCCAACAGATAAGGGCAAAATTTCCCCTGATGAGAAACTATGTCTGTTATATAATTAACAGAGATAGAGGCGCAGCAGACCTAACACTTCTTAGGGAACATTTTCTATTCTGTCTCCTTGAGATAGTCTAACATTAAGAATTCCGGTTTTTCCTCCCCAAGTCTTTCCAATTAAGCAATCATACTATCTAAATATTCCTATACCTTTAAATGCCATCCCACATCAGGCACTGGTAGGTAGATGGTATCTAAAGTAATCCTGATGTACTGTTTCAGATTGTAAAAACGTTTCTCTGAACAAATGAATACTAAACTTCTTTTCATATCCTTCAGCCTCATCATAGCCATTCTTTAAATCTAACAATGAGAATCACTGTATCTGCCAGAAAGACCAGGGAATACTAACATCAAGGGATATCGGTGAGGTAAGTCCATTTGTATAGTGCATGACTATCAATATCTACTTTTAATCTTCCTAGATGTCTCAAGACTCCTTTGGATTCCAAAACTCCATTCTGTGATGGTTATAAGGTCTTTAATATGGTCTGATGGCTTTTAAACCATATTCCTTAAGGAGTTACCTGTCGTGTAATTATGTTCTATACTGTACCCCTTTCAAACAACCTAATCTCACTCTTAAAAAACACTGCATTCCTGTCAGGTAGCTTTCTTATTATTTTCTCCCTCTATTGTGTGCACTCTAAGCTGTCATTGTAGTCAACATTATCTAAACTCAGTCTTTAGGCTCCTCTTATTTGTAAACACTAGCTGGAAATCACTGTTTTGGGTCTTCTGACATCCGTCAATCTCAACAGTCAGGTGGGTAAGTATGGCCATATTCTGTTGTTAGAACATATCATCGCAATAATTAATAATCACTTTTTAATATTAAAAAGTTTAGACCAACTTACATCAAAATTTCACTGAAAATTTTAATGTGAAGCCTTTTCTGCTTTATGACAATATTCTCTACCCTCTTCTGCTGCAGATTCCTCTAAAGTCAAATTGTGGAGAAATGGGATTACAAGAAAGAGGCAACAATCTTTTCATGTAACTCATCCTGCTGCACTCCCTGAACTTTGATGTCCTGCAGGTCACAAGACTCCTAATACTGTGTTTCCCCGAAAATGAGACCTAGCTGGACAATCAGCTCCAAATTATCTTTTGGAGCAAAAATTAATATAATGTCTAGTCTTCTAAGAACTCTCTTGTGCTCTCTCCTATAGACTGATGTATGTTTGCTGATCACATAATAGAAAGTTTTGTCATGTGGTCATTATCCTTATTTGATCTTCTACTCCAAGAACTTCCTTTGAGAGAAAAACTGATTGGGTCAGATACTAAACCTTAGTGCTATCTGCTATGGCCAAGGAGATGAGATTACATAGTTCTTATCTCTTTAGGAGTTTCTCTGGAAGCAGAGTCTCTAATCACAGGGCTTAAGCAGATTTATTAAGGATGAGTTGGACACAGTAGAAAGGGATAATTCATGCTCATTATATCTCCAAAGTCTAATTCTCAAAGGTATAAATATCCAGGGTAGGAGAGAAGTCAGAAATTGGGATACCCCTAACAGACTAGATATTTAATAATTTCACTTAGGTTATTGTAAATTATTTGCTCATCTAACAAGATAAGTAAAATTTGTAGGAAAATGCTGATTAGATTTTTAAGTGATTAAAAAAAAATGGAAATTTCTTATAGTAGTTAACATTTGCATAGCCAGTTACAAAAATTATCCTGTTACTAAATAAAAGGATTTTACTTTGGATTTGAAAGATGAATTATTACGATGGAAAAAAAAGAGATTAGCAAGTAAAACATGATATTTTATGGCAACTTTCATGATGTCTTATAATTACAACTCAAGTCTCCTAGCTGAATAAACAGATTCATATTGTCTCCACATTTTAAAGACAAACACTAGATTTACCCATGAACTTGATGAAAAGCTGGCAAATCCAGTCCTCTATTGGCTTGTATAGATAGAAGACTATAAAGGTTTTTCGTAAAGTCTGAAATAACTTTCTTCCTCTGGGGTCTATGAAATAACTATACCCTTTTAATAGGTTTCTCTATTTTGCATAGATACTTCTTGTGAATCTCCTTACTTGCAACCAAATGACTCCAGACTAAAATATGAAGTACTACAGTCTTAGGTAAACTGTCAGGCAACTGCATCATTTTCCTTTTTCTGGTCAATGTCTAATGGAAGTAAGTAGGAAACCCCTGAGGTTATGAGACCAGTCTCTGCATAGAAGGACATCTTAAGGTCAAAATGTGAGGTAAATACAAGGTTCAGGTGATAACTCAATCATTCCGACAGCAATAAAATAAAAACTGTCAACTCAGCTACACTGGACAACAAGTACAGTCTAAAGAAGTTGGTAATATGAGGGGAATGTCTTCTTTTCTGTCATGTATTAATCTTATATCCCACATAACAGTTACATGTATTGTCTATATGAGACTATGAAGTCAGAACTTTGTTTGGAATTCCTCTCTATATTTTCCCATCAATAAGCATGAAGCATAAGTTATTTAGTGTTTAGTATGTGCTTGACAGATATTTGTTGAGTGAGTGAAAATGATTGAGGATTAGAGTTAACATGACTCCTATTGAAAATTCTGATATTCAGGGATAGCTTATTTGAAAATAAAGGGAATAAACTTAAAAGAAGAAACTTTCTGAGTTGGTACCTTACAGCTAGGGTGGTGGTTCTCAATAAGGACTAGTTTGTTTCCAATGGAATATTTGGCAATGCCAGGAGACATTTTTGTTTTTCACAACTGGGTTTGGGGGTTGTGACTACTATCCAGTGGTTAGAGGCCAGGGATGCTACTGAACATCTTATAATGCCCAGAATAGCCCCACTCCCCACCTCTCTACAACAAAAAATCACCTAGTCCAAAAATGTCAATAGTACCAAGGGTAGAAATACTGAGCTAGAGTCTCCTGTGATCAAAGACTTTTTCTTGCTGACTGAACCAGGAAAAAAAGCTCTGGGCATCACCTGCTAATACCAACAGCTGGTGCCAGAGATACTATTTGTCAACTGTAGCAATTCTCCCCTTATTTATTTTAGTAATAGACCATCCTGAGTTTTAGCTAGACCCTTGGCTACCAACTAGAGAATATATTTCTCATCTCTTGGAGCAAGTTTGAAGATGGGACTAAATTTTAGTCAATGAAAAGGAGTAGAAGTGATGTATGATTTGCATCCTTGAAAAGGAAAATCTTTGTACTGTCCATTTTTTTCTCTACAAATCATAACATGGATGTGGAAGGAGTGAATTATATTCGTCCATGTGGATACAGATAAAGTTACAAGGAATAGAGCGAGATGGGATAGTTGGAGCCTATGTTCCTGAAGGACCTTCTTGAGCAAAGTCACCTACCTGTGTAATGCAGGGTCTCAGCTCCCACTCCCCACACCAAAACGCGGGATATGGTGAGGCCAAAAAGGAACAACAACGGAGCCATAGATAGGGGAGTCATACCACTATATTCTCTATGGTGGCTGGTCGAGACACAAAAGCAAACATCTGCTGTTACGCCAACAAGGGGTCTTCCTGCACCCCAGTCTCGCTGGCAGCCAGGCAAGACACAGAAAGTAGGATCAACACGATCCGCAATGTAATCTGCTTGCTAACTGCACTTACTAGGTTCAATCTGCAGTCTGCTTCTCTGTCAACCAACCCGCACTTGCTAGCATGGCCACAGCAGTTATATTAGTGGCTAATGGCTAACCGGTAACAGCTGATGGCCAACATATTTTTTTTTTTGCTGATGGCCATCTGATTACAGCTGATAGTCATCTGATTACAGCTGATAGCCATCTAGTAACCGAGCCAGCACATTTCCACGTGAGGCCAAAAGCCTGGAAACTGCTCTTTGGGACTCTGTTCCCACAACCTGTCTTGACATGCCTGTTTCCTGCCTGTCACATGAGGAAAAAAGATAACTTTGAACAACAGTATTGCTTAGACCCTTTGTGATAGCAACTTAGGTTTTACCCAAACAAATATAAAGCAGATATAATTTTTATTGTTTTGGATGATGGCTGTGAGTGAGTAGCACTATAGGAGATAGACAGCCACACTCACACACCTGGTTTAAAATGGTACAGACAAGAGTAGTGAAAACTGATAAATACATGGTATTGGCAGAGAGAAGGAAGCAGACCAAATCTCAAAAGAGACTATGTTATCCACGTGCCATGGCCTTTGTAGCAGAGTTGACTCATAGATCACACAAAATTTGGAACATGGTAGGACTTGAAATTATTCATTTTTCAGTTGTAGAATTTAGAAAACAAATTGATGTTTTTTTTCTTTTCCTGTATTGCTATGCTTTTAATTTCTTTGTTTATAAACTTACAAGTTGTGATTAGGATATATGACGATCAAGTAGAAAAAAAAATTCCCAGTTTTCTGGGAGAATGTTCTATAGGAAAGAGATGGACATTTGACTCTTATTGTAAGCATTAGAGATCTCGGGAGTGATGCAGATGTCTTATTTAGTAATTTGAGGAAAAGGTGGGGAGCAGGTGAAACTAATACTTTTTGAGCGGCTACCAAGTGCTGGATACTCTGCTTTATTCCTCTTGTTGGGGGATACACTTCAGAGAAAATAACCATTGATTTTTTTCCTCCTACAACTTCTGGTTGCTGCCTCAATTCCCACCCTTTAAGTGAATAGCTTTCATCTTCTCCAGGGAGGGCATATGAAGTTGAGAAACAGGAATTCAGCTGAGTTTCTAAAGAGATACCTTAAAACTCCTATGAACCAGACATTTTGAAAGCCAAGCCTTTTAAGAGCCAAACTTTTTGAATCACAAAGGATTTTTGAGCTACAAAAGGCTAAGCCTCTGGAGACTGCTGAACAGGGAGTCTTGAGGATAAAGTTGGGGGAAAAAATGCATGCTGTGATAAGAGTATTTTCCCACACAAAAGGAGATGACATTTAATGAGTGAGTGGGAAGTGTATCATCTGAATTTGGAAACAGGATGACCGAGACGGCATGTTGTGCCTGACCCTCAGCCCAGCCAAGGCTCTGGATGGGGCAAATGCAAACCACAGAGAAATTTGGTAGAGATCTTGAACAGAGGAGATAAGTTTTCTGTGAAAGCTGAGGGAGTGCAAGCCTCGAAGATTAAGTCTTCTCAATGTAATGGTCCCATCCAAAGTCATCATTGTCTAGCAAGGGAAGAGTAGAATCACAGATGTTTCATCAGAGATTGCCACAGATACCCTACACCAAGTCTCTCATAATTTTGGACAAGCACAGTTGAGTTTTCAAAAGTTTCTCATGTCCTTGAGAAAGGCACAAGAGCGCTGATTGGGAATTCAGACTGACCATACAGGTGGGATAAGCAGGATGCAAAGTGACCTTAGACATGGCAGAGGGAAAGTAGAGAGAGACATAAATACTCTGGCTGTGGGTAGAAGCGGGCTGGAGGCTGAGGAACATACATCAATGGAGCTCGGCATAGGACTGAAAGAAAGTGAGGAAAAGAAGTAGAAACATCTTCCCTTCAGCACATACCAATGTACGAGTAAATCCCTTCCAAAAAGTAATTTTTGTCATCCCCTAGAGAAAAAAGGAGAAGGGAATGAAAATGATCTGCAATTGATGATTTACCCAAAAGAAACAGAAAAAATCTCATAAACTTTCTACATAAATACACAGTGACCTCCAGTGGAGGGAGGTGAGAAATCCTTCAATTATCCACAAAATCTTGCCAAGTCGTAGGCATGTTTTGAAGAAATGGATTCTGGAAGAAGACAATTGTTTCCAAATCCTAAGAAAATGTTAAAAATGGACTAAAGTACATATTCTTTGAAGAGGGCATAAAGGGAGAAGTGGTAGAATATATTTTGGGGATGATACCTGAAACTTCCCACGGCCTTCCCAAAGGTCTAAAGGGAATCCTGGAATCTGGGCATTTATTGCCACAAAGGGGAGTTGATAAATTTGAAAACAAATTGTCAATTGGTTCCCACATATGATTTAAAAGTTCTTTATTGCATAAATAGGAATATTGAAAACCAAGACTTGCTAGTGCAAGAGCCAGAGTTATGAAAAAAAGGATATTTAAGGAGCACATTTCTAAAATGCATTAGACCACCAAGCTTTGAGATTAGCAACCACAAGAGGAAGACTACATGACAATTTAAGGGTAATTTTCTCAGTCAAAAGAGACAGAAATTCAACCTGTGGCTTAGACCTTAGAGGTTTGTGTCTGTCTGAGAACAGGAGCTTTCTGTCTCCTTCTCCACCTCCATCGATCCAAGAGCTCTGTGCAATAAAGCCACAAAGAATCAGTGCCACTGAGTGACATCAAGACTAGGTCTCAGGTGTCAGGCTGTGGGGCCGATGCCCTTCCTGGGCCTGGGTCTTGGGCTGGACTTGGGGTTACAACAGAGGCTGAAACTGGGCTGGCACAAGGTCTAAATTAATCCTGAGTTTAGGTTTGCAATTGTGTCTAGTTCTGACCTAGATCTGGGTGTAGAAATAAGGCTGAGGCTGGAGCCAGAACTCTAAGTTTCTGTTTATAAGGGTAAGTCAGGGCTGCAGCAGAGTTGCAGAGGCTTTGCTCCTGATCTAGTGGGTAGATATCAGAAGTCATATACTTGCTCTGATAAGGTCAGTGACTGAGAATTTCTCACCAGCAAAGCCTTTAACCCCTTTCAGACTCAGACTTCTTGTTTAAATTCAGAAATCTTGTTATCTGAATTAAAATTAAAGTCTATCAAGAGAAGAACAAAAGTGAAGACATAGCTTTAGTTATGGCAGAGAGTCTTAACAATTAGTTTTCAGTTAGAAACATTTAGATTTTTTTAGTTCTTTTAAATCTTAAACAATTTTCAGTTATTGGTAATAGTAAAGTAATAATTCATATTTTAACGAAATATGTTACCTTTATCAACATAAGAAATGTCCAAACTTCTGGAGAATATTTATAACAGTTTATTTGAGCCAAATTGAAAACATATGCAAGGGAGCAAGATCTCAAATGCTCTGGAAAATAAGTTTCTCATCGTCTTTTATGTATTTGAAATTAAAGAAGGGATGTAAGAAAGATTGGAGAAAGCAAAGCAGGGTTTGGATTACAGGATAGTTAACAAGATTATGTGCTGTCTTGAGGGTGGTTGCAGCTAATTTCAAAGGTGTGTTAGCCTAGATACACAAGAACAATGGACACACCTGGCTAACAACCTTTCACTAGAGGAGATATAGGCCTGGAGTGTGACTATCCACCATAACCTTCCCAGTTAGCATTTATGATCAGATCACCTTGTGAAGTTTCTTTCCATAGAACCCCGTGTTGTTGTTGTTGTTGTTGTTGTTTTTATCCACACCTTTGTTGTTACTGATATTGCTTTTGGAACTGAGTGATTATTACTGCAACTTTCATTTCTAGACTTTTGTGAATGTATGATGTTATAAAAATGGATCACAGTTTATAGTTATCCATGTCAGAGATAGTGTAACAAGTCTTGAGAGCAACTCGTTCCATTCCAGTGCCGCCTTTATCTAGACTTTGAGCACGTCGGTTACACTTAGAATCTCACTTTTGACATAAGAGCGCTGCCCCACGGACTTATGAGCAGTCCATCAGCTAGCGGAAAAAATGCGCGGAATAGACAGGCAATACTCTTTAGACACCCATTCCCCTCACAGGTACCACCATCCAGCAGGCGTTACTATTGGAATTCTTCTGCTAGAGAACACACGCTACTTGGAGCAACTCAGTTGTTTGAGGTGAGCCAAAGTGGTTGGGAATAATCTAGAGGTTATAAAATATCCCACACTAAGTTCCTGAAGTGTACGTTACCATCCCACGCTGGACTCCTTTTGTTTTGTTCTGTTCTGACTTTGGCAAGAGAGAATAACCATTATTGAGTTTAAATGATGTGTCTGGCATTTGAAACTCACTTACTCAATTAATTTTCACAATGTCTTGCAAAGATGTGTTATTATCCCTATTTAATATGAGGAATATGAGGCTGAGAGAGGTTTAATCACTGGCCCCTGACTAAGCAGATATAGCTGACTGAACCAGGATTTTAAGTAAAAGCCTTCTGACCCTACCTAGGAGCTGTGTGATCTCTTCCTGTTCTCTGATTCTAGGGTGTTTACAGAGGCAAAAGTGCTCTCTGACTCATAATCAACGGCTTGCCTTTGGTTTCTGAACCTTTTTAGGTTCCCCTGACCCTCAGCGTTCCTTCAATACTGTAACTTATTTCCATCTCTCTTGAATCTCAGCCCCGTCCAGGTCTGTGATTCACTGTGCGCTATTCTCTTGGTGTGATGTCTATAACTAGAGTTTTTAATGTACGTCAAAAATTGATTTAGTTTGGGCTGATGTAATGATGTAGAGATTAAGATATATGATATATAAACTAAGAAAAACAAATACACCAATTTTAATTTTTACAAAAGTGTGTGCTTGTGTGTTGTGTGTGTGATCTAAGATAAATTATGAATCTGGAGACAATTTCTTACCCTCCTCTAGTACAATACACTGTTGCATATGCCAGTCTGTTTGTTTTTAAGGAATGCAAATTAATTTTAATATTGGAGTAAGGTATTTTCAAGAAAGGAAAATCTGTTGTGAATACATCATATAATTCAAATTTCATTTGCATTCCATTTTGAATAGGATTCCCTGTGGCATCACTTCATTTAATGGCACAGATGGTACAAATGTGTTTAAATATTCACATTTTTTATATTCCTTATCAATCTTATTCATCATCTTTGGCACTGTCAATTGAGGCAGCTTTAATTACTAAGATTCTAAGATATGTGTAGAACTGACCTGTTTAATTGCTCTGAGTAAACAAGTCCAGGAAATTCAGGGTCATGAGAAAGTCATTAGTCATGACCTTGAAGAGTTAATGTAGCAAAAAAAAAAAAAATCAGGGAGAGATTTTTTTTAAAACAGATTATTACTCAACATCATTTGTGGTAAAACACACTCACACACACACGCACACACACACACACGCACACACACACACACACACACTCACACACATTAAAAGGTGAAATAGAAAGCCTGTCAATGCTAGTAATGGTTCTCCTGGTCTCTATGGGACTCCGCACGTTCTACAAAGATTTATCAGTACCTTGGCCTCTAGAATTACACTAAAAGAGAAATGAGAACTCTATTTTCTTTTACTATTTTTTCATGAAATGTAACATCTGGACTATAAACCTTTAAATTAACTTGACTAAATATTGGCTATTAAAAATAGAGTACTAAAGGAAAATGAGAAGGGAGAATGATTAGAGAAATTTAATACATATCATCAAGTGTTATTAAGGTAGCAGTGAAAAGAATTTTCTAGTTAGAGCTAGTTTATATATAATAAATGGTCTAAATGCTAACCTGTTATAAATTCTGTGGTGTTTGGGAAATAAAATAAAAAATTAACTTAGGATTGGGTCCAAGTTGGCAGATTAGGTAAATGCTATTCCTACTGCATCCCAGGATCACACCAAAATTAAAAATAAATTATAGAACTATCAACCCCAAGAATCATCTGAAGACTAGCTGAACCAAACTCCAATAACTAAAGATATAAAGAACCCACATCATGACTGGTAAAGGGAGGGAGATGCCAAGCGGGCTGACCGCAAGCCCACGGATGGTGGTTGAATGCCAGGAGGGACACCTTGGTGGCAGAGGTCCACCCTGAAGAGGGAGGAGTCCCAGCCCCACACTGGGCTCCCCAGTCCAGGGGTCCTGTGCTGGGAAGATGAGTTCCCACAGCATCGGGCAGTAAAAATCAGCAAGGACTCAGTCTGCCTGTCCCTGTGGGGCGGAGGGTGGCTGGAAACCCAGATGCCCTTTTATAGAGCCCTAACACAGACTTACTCACTTGCAAACACTCACCTCGTCTCTGGTGGAGGGGCCACAGCTCAGGAGGCCCAGAGGTGTGTGGGGAAGGACTAAGTTGTGTGGCTTTGGGGTGGGAGCTACAGGGACAGGAGCTGTTGTTGTCCCTGTGTGGAGCCTAACACACGTGTGGCCTAAAGGAGGGCACCAACTTTTCAGGGTTAAGCTCTTCCCCAAGGGGCCAAGTCTGGGACTGCATTAGTCTGGTGGAATGTGCGCATATGCACTGCCTTGGTCTCGCCCTGGGTCCCCACCCCCACACAACTGGTGCTGCGTCACCTGGGACATTCTTTACTGCTGGACTGCTGGCCCTGACCAAAAACCTTTAGAAGTCTTTTTATAGCAGGCAGATGGCTCACTGTGGCCAGGGAAATACTTGCTGGTAGCAGGTAACCCAAGACCTGTGCCACAGCAGCTCTTGGATAGCTCACAGGAACATGTGGGCCTAAGGCAGGGTATGGCTCGCTTAGTTGTTCTCAGGGTTTTTGCAGGGTGGTCATGGGCCCAGCACCCTTGCAGGAGCTGAGAGTGCATTAACTTTGTAGAAACCACCAACCACACATCTTATCTTCCTGGAACCCCACCCCACCCACTTAGAGCGGCATTGCCAGGGTCACTCTGGGCTCCTGGTTGATGGGCCCTGCCCCACAAGCTGCAGAGGCTTTTTGTAGCAGCTGAGGGCCCATGATGGCCCAGGGAGATTTTGGTGGTGGACGGTGACCCAAAACCTGAGATGCAGCCACTCTTCAGCAGCTCTCAGACAATATGCGAGACGGAGGCAAGTGGTGGCTGGCCGCAGTGTTCCAAGAGCACTTTCTGAAGTGGTCACAGGATAGGCACTGCCCTAAGCAAGGTGAGTGGTGGCTGGTTGCAGTGTTCTCAGGGTGCTGTATGCAGGGGTTACAGACTGGGCACCGGCATAAAAACTGAATCTGCATTAACTTTGTAAAAACCACCGACCACATGTCATGACTTCCTGGGGCTCCACCCCACCCAGCTAGTGCTGCATCACTGATGACATTCTCAGCACCAGTTCAACCAACACACTCCACACCTAAGGAGGATCTCGGAACTGCTGGGCCTTAGGGGCAGTTGATGGGTGCCAATAAACATAGGGGCCACTGAGACTTTTTCTAAGATATCTTAGGCTCTACTGAGTGGCAGCCAGCCTTGGTTCACAGCGAGGCCACCCCCTCATGTGTCTAGGTCCAGCACAGGCTGCAGCCAACCACATACAGATTTATAGCTCCTACCAGGTAGCCATGGGCCAGTCACAGGCAAGGCTGAAATTGGCTTGCATGGGAAACCCTCCCAAGAAACATCAGAAACAACACACCCAGAGGTCATCTTCAGACTATACCAGAGCACTCGCTACCTGATTAGCCCCACAAGCAGCACACCCAAATGGGAGGGTCTCACCAGGCATAAGAGCCTATGGGAGCGAATCCTCCTCTAAGAGGTCAGCCCCCATACAGCAGCTTATACATTGTGGGCATAGGCAATTCTCACAGTCAGTCAGCTGGGAGTCATTCTCACCCACTGATGTGCCAAAAGCAATCAAGGTTCAACTAGAACAGGAAAACACACACTACACTCAAGGGACACTACTGGGACACACACACAGGATATGAGAGAGACTGTATCATTGGACGACACAGGACACATACCACATAAGGCCACCCAGCAAAGACTGAGGGATATAGGAAATCTACTTACTACCTAGAAGCAAACATAGACAGGCAGCCAGAGTGAGGAAACAAAGAAACATGTCCCAAATAAAAGAACAGGAGAAACCTCCAGAAATAAAACTAACTGAAAAGGAGGCAACCAACCAACCAGAGACAAAATTTAAAACACTGATTATAAGAATGCTTAAGGAACTTATTGAGAATTTCAACAAAGAGATAGCAAGCATAAAGAAGGACATAAAAACTATAAAAATGAACCAGTCAGAAATAAAGAATACAATAACTGAAATGAAGAATACACTACAAGGAATCAACAGCAGATTGCACGAAGCAGAGGATCGAATCAGTGATTTAGAAGACAGAGTAGCAGAAAACACCAAATTGGAACAACAAAAAGAAAAAAAAAGTAAAGATTGTTTAAGGGGCCTGAGGGACTACATCAAGCATAACAACAATTGCATCATAGATACCAGAAGGAAAAGACAGGGAGCAAGGGATTGAAAAATTATTTGAAGAAATAATGACTGAAAACTTCCCTAACCTGTCCAAGGAAATAGACATACAAGTTCACTCTGTGCACAGAGTCCCAAACAGATGAATGGAAATAGGCCCACACAAAGAAACATCATAGTTAAAATAGCAAAGGTTAAAGACAAAGAGAGAATCCTTAAAGCAGCAAGAGAAAGAAAGTAGTTACTTACAAAGGAGCTCCCTTAAGACCATTAGGTGATTTCTCAACAGAAAATTTGCAGGTCAGGAGGGAGTAACAGGAAATATTCAAAATGATGAAAAATAAAGGCCTACAACCAAGAGCTCTTTACCCAGCAGGGCTATCATTTAAATTGAAGGAGAGTTAAAGAGCTCCCCAGAAAAATCCTAAAGGAATTAATTACCACCAAACCCATATTACAAGAAATGTTAAAAGGACTTCTTCAAGCAAAAGAAAGGAGAAAACAAACAAACAAAGATCAAAAATATAAATAATAAAATGGTAATAACTGTGTACCTATCAATAACCTATTTAAATGTAAATGGATTAAATGCTCCAATCAAATGATATAGGGTAGCTGAATGGATAAGAAAACAAAACCCATGCATATTCTGTGTTCAAGAGACCCACCTCAGATGGAAAGGCACACACAGGCTGAAAGTAAAGGTACAGAAAAAGATATTTCATGCAAATGGAAATGAGAAGAAAGCTGAGGTAGCCATACTTAGACAAAATAACTTTAAAATACTGACGATAATAAGAGAAAGAAGGACATTACATAATAATAAGAGGATCAATCCAATAAGAGGACATCACCCTAGTAAACATCTATGCACCTAACATAGGAGCACTAAAATATATACAGCAAATATTGACTGATGTAAAGGCAGAGATCAACTGTAACACAATCACAGTAGGGGAATTTAACTCCCCACTGACACCAATGGACAGATCTTCCAGACAGAAAATCAGTACAAAAATAGTGGCCTTAAATGACACACTAGACCAGATGGATTTAATTGATATTTTACAGCATTTCACCTCAAAACAGCAGAATATAAATTATTTTCAAGTGCACATTGAATATTTTTCCAAGTAGAACTACATGTTAGGCCACAAAACAAATTTCAATAAATTTAAGAAGATTGGAATCATATCAAGAATCTTCTTTGATCACAGTGGTATGAAACTAGAAATCAATTACAAGAAGAAAACTGAGAAACATACGGAGAGTAATTAATAACATGCTGCTAAATAATGAATTGGTCAACAATGAGATCAAGGAAGAAATCAAAAGATACCTTTAGACAAATGAAAATGAAAACACAACAACTCAAAATCTGTGGGACACAGTGAAAGCAGTCCCAAAAGGGAAATTCATAACAATGCAGACCTACCTAAAGAAATGAGAAAAGTCTCAAATCAATAGTCTATCTTTACACCTAAGGGAAATGGAAAAAGAAAAGTAAACAAAACCCAGAGTGAATACAAGGAAGAAAATAATAAAGATCAGAGTGGAAACAAATGAAATATACACACACACACACACACACACAAATCAACGAAACCAAGAGCTGTGTTTTTTGAAAAAAGATAAACCAAATTGATAAACTTTTAATCTGACATATCAAGAAAAAAAGGGATATGACCCAAATAAATAAAATCAGAAACAAAAGAGAAGTGACAACAGACACCACAGAAACACAAAAAAAGGAAATACTACAAGCAACTATACACCAACAAATTGGACAATCTGGAAGAAATGGATAAATTCCCAGAAGCATACAATTTTCCGAGGCTGAATCAAGAAAAAACAGAAAACCTGAACAGACAAATTACTACCAATGAAATTGAATCAACAATCAACAAACTCCCAACAAACAAAAGTCCTGGACCATATAGCTTCACAGGTGAATTTCACCAAACGTTCAAAGAAGAATTAGCACCTATTCTTCTCAAACTATTCCAAAAAATCCTGGAGGATGAAAAGCTCCCTAGCTCATTTTATGAAACCACAATTACCCTGATTCCAAAACCATACAAAGCCATTACAAACAAAACAAACAAAAACAAACTATAGGCTGATATCGCTAATGAACATAGATGCAAAAATCCTCAACCAAATATTAGCAACCCAAATTCAGCAATACTTTAAAAAGATCATACACCACAATCAAGTGAGATTCATTCCTGGTATGTAACATTGGTTCAATACCTGCAAATCAATTAATGTGATATACTACATAAACAAAATGAAAAATAAAAATTACCATGTTCCCCCGAAAATAAGATCTAGCCAGACAACCAGCTCTAATGCGTCTTTTGGAGCAAAAATTAATATAAGACCTGGTCTTATTTTACTATAATATAAGACCAGGCCTTATCTAACCTAATCTAATCTAATCTAATCTAATCTAATACCAGGCCTAATATAATATAATATAATATAATATAATATAATATAATATAATATAATACCAAGTCTTATATAATGTAATATAAGACCGAGTCATATTAATTTTTGCTCCAAAAGACGCATTAGAGCTGATTGTGTTATTTTTGGGGAAACACGGTATATGGTCATATCAATATATGTAGAAAAAACATTTGACAAAATTCAGCATTCATTTATGATAAAAAAAATCTCAACAAAGTGGGAATAGAAGGACCGTATCTCAACATAATAAAGGTTAAATATGACAAACCCACAGCTAATATACTCAATGGGGAAAAGCTAAAAGCATTCACCTTAAGATCAGAAACAAGACAAGTATGACCACTTTTACCACCTTTATTCAACATAGTACTGGAAGTTCTAGACACAGCAATCAGACAATAAAAAGAAATAAAAGGGATCCAAATAGGAAAGAAAGAAGTAAAATTGTCATCATTTGCAGATGACATGATACTACTATTTCCCCGAAAATAAAACCTCACCAGACAATCAGCTGTAGTGTGTCTTTTGGAGCAAAAATTAACATAAGACCTGGTATTATATTATATTATATTATATTATATTATATTATATTATATTATATTATCATACTATACCACATCTTATAGTAAAATATTATAGTAAAACAAGACCAGGTCTTATATTAATTTTTGCTCCAAAAGACATATTAGAGCTGATTGTCTGTCGAGGTCTTTTTTTCGGGGAAACACGGTATATATATAGAGAACTTCAAAGATTCCACCAAAAAACTATTGGAACTGATAAAGTTAGTAGTGTAGCAGGATAGCAAATTACTATTTAGAAATCGGCTGCATTTTTATACATCAGTAATGAAGTACCAGAAAGAGAAATTAACAAAACAATCCCATTTACAATTGCATAAAAAAAATACTTAGGAATAAATTTAACCAAGGAAGTAAAAGACCTGTACTAAGAAAATTGTAAGACACTGAAGAGAGAAATTAAAGAAGATACAAATAAATGGAAACATATACCATGATCATGGATAGGAAGAATTAATATAGTTAAAATGTCCGTACTACCTAAAGCAATACGTAGATTCAATGCAATCCCTATCAAAATACTAAGAACATTTTTTTACAGAACTAGAAGAAATAATCCTACTATTTATATAGAACCATAAAAGACCTCGAATAGCCATGGCAATACTAAGAAAGAAGAACAAAGCTGGAGGTATCATGCTATCTGATATCAAATTATTCCACAAGGCCATAGTAATCAAAACAGCATAGTATTGGCATAAAAACAGACACATAAATCAATGGAAAAGTATGAACCCAGAAATAAATCCATGCCTATGCAGTCATTTAATCTATGAAAAAGGAAGCAAGAATTTATATTGGGGTAAAGACAGTTTATTCAATAAATAGTCCTGGGAAAACTGGACAAATCATATAAAAAAATAAAACTGGGCCACCATATTATGCCATGTACAAGAATAAATTCAAAATGGATTAAGATTTAAATGTAAGACTCGAAATCATAAAGCTCCTAGAAGAATACATAGGAAGTAAACTCTCAGACATTACCCTTAGTAATATTTTTACTGATATATCTCACTGGGCAAGGGAAACAAAAGAAAAATTAACACATGGGACTATATCAAACTAAAAATTTTTTTTTCACAGCAAAAGAAACTATCAACAAAACAAAAAAGACATCCTACTGAATGGGAGAAGATATTTGTCAATGATACATGTGATAAGGCATTAATATCCAGAATTAATTTAAAAAACTTATACAACTCAACACCAAAAAAGCAAACAATCCAATTGAAAAATGGGCAGAGGACCTGAATAGACATTTCCCCAAAGAGGACATACAGATGGCCGAGGGACATATGAAAAGATGCTCAATGTCACTAATCATCAGAAAAATGCAAATACAAACCACAATGAGATACCACCTCACTCCCGTCAGAATGGCTATCATCAATAAATCAACAAGCAACAAGTGTTGTCAAAGATGTGGAGAAAAGGGAACCCTCGTGCAGTGTTGGTGGGATTGCAAATTGGTGCAGCCACTATTTAAAAATAGTATGGAGGTTCCTCAAAAAATTAAAAATAGAACTACCTTATGACCCAGCAATTGTACTCCTGGATATTTATCCATAGAAATACAAAACACTGATTCAAAAAAAAAATATGCACCCCCATGTTACTGCAGCGCTATTCACAACAGCTAAAATATGGAAACAACCAAAATAAATGCCTGCCAATAGATGATGAATAAAAGATTTGTTGTACATTTATACAATGGAGTATTACTTGGCTATGAAAAAGAATGAAGTCTTACCATTTGCAACAACATGGGTGGACCTAGAGGACATTGTGCTAAGTGAAATAAGTCAGACTAAGAAAAACAAATACCATATGATCTCACATATTTGGAATCTAAAGAACAGAATAAATGAGCAAACAAAACAGAAATAGACTCATAGATACAAAGAAGAAACTGATAGTTGCTAGATGGGGGGTGAGGGAGTGAGGGGATGAGTGAGAAAGATGAAGGGATTAGGAACTACAACTGGTTAGTCACAAAGTAGTCATTGGGGTATGAAATACAGTGTGGGGAACTTAATCAACAATGTTGTAAATACTATGTAGGGTGCCAGACGGGTACTTGACTTATTGGGGGATCACTTCATAGATTATATAAATGCCTAACCACTGTGCTATACACCTGAACTAATAAAAAATATTGAATGTCAAATATAATTATACATATATATCCAAAAAATGTATACACATTTTAAGAAAGAAAAAACTGTATTAAAATTGTAATACTCAATATATACTGATAAAAAAGATGAATACAAGTCATCTGTATACATTTTTGTGGCACCCATGGCATATATATATAGTCACAGGATATAAAGTACAGCATAGGAAATATAGTCAATGGTATTACACTGTGTTTCCCCAAAAATAAGACTGAAAATAAGCCCTAGCAGGATTTTTCAGGATGACCTCCCCTGAACATAAGCCCTAATGAGTTCTTTGGAGCCAAAATTAATATAAGATCAGGTCTTATTTTCGGGGAAACACGGTAATAGCTATGTACAATGTCAGATTGGCACTAGACTTGGTAGAATAATCACTTTGTGAGGGGTGTAAAATCTAATTATTATGTTGTTTTATACACCTAAAATTGATAATGACAACAATAGTAAAAGAAAAAATTAACTCGTGCCTAAAATCTCATACTATCTTTGTTTTCCCTTCAGGTTAGACTTTTGAATTCTAATAAATGCAAATAACTCTCTCTGAAAAGTAATGCCACACAGTAACTGGTCAAATTTGCTTCAAGGAGAACCTGAGCACTGTGATGAGTGAGTCACCTCTCAAGTCCTTATGTTCTGATGTGCTTGGGAGCCTGCCAATTCATTACACCAGCGTGAATGAACACATGAGACAGGTTTTCCTAGCAGAGAGAATAGAGTTGGACTATACCAAAAGAAAACAATGACATTGGGCAGGTAGATCATACCTGCACAAAATTATATGGAAAGCACAGTATCATATATAAGGACAAGGACTTTATTATTACACACTCCTGGGCTCAAATCCTCATCCATTTACCATTTGCAGAAACAAGATACATAACTGTACTATGACTTAGTCTTCTCAACTGAACCTGCTAGGGTAATGGATAAGATTAAAGAAGGTAATCAGTAGGATTTAGCTCTGCAAAAAAATAAAATAAAAAATAAATTAATCAGCTCTTGGTAACCATTATTAATTCTATGATCATCACCACCACCTCCGTTGCATAGTGAAAGTGTGCATTCTGGAGTCAGGCTATTTATGTTCAAATCCTTTCTTTTTCGTTTACTAACTCTGTAACCCTTGCAGGATATTTACCTTTGATGTGTTCTGATGTCCTCATCTGTAATATGAAGATAATAATACCTGCTAACTGAATTTGTTAGGCAAATCCAACAATTAATCCATATGGAGCTATTAGAACCATTAGATCCTGCAAATAGTAAGAATTCTAAGTGTTAGCTAATATTCCATCTGAATAATTTTAAATGGTGTAAAGGAACTCTGAACAGGTTTTCAGTGCCGATTTGAACAAAAGAAAAGATGCTTTGAGCACAGATGAGAGGGTGCTTTTTTTTTTTTTTATTGTTTCTTTGTATGACTGCCCAAAAGTAACCTCAGGTGCCTAGTGGTTGGGATTAATTAATTTTTTTTAGGACTCTATGCTTGGAGCAGTGCCTCCAGTAATAGAATCTCCAAGTAAAAGGGAACCCAGAGTTCTTCTAGGCCCATCTCAGACTTGCACATTCCTTACAG
The DNA here is from genome assembly GCF_004115265.2 of Rhinolophus ferrumequinum. Lineage (NCBI taxonomy): Eukaryota > Metazoa > Chordata > Mammalia > Chiroptera > Rhinolophidae > Rhinolophus > Rhinolophus ferrumequinum. The sequence continues at coordinate 86,022,962 of NC_046285.1, forward strand.
CACCTCCAACAATACAGAGCATAGCCAATGGTGGGGAACACATTATTTCTCAAGGAAGTCTGTCCAATTTTCAGACAGTCATAGGATGGAAAGTTTGTTCTCATCTGGAACTGAACGTCACCTCAATTCACTTCTAACCACTGAACAAGTTCCGCCCTGTAAAGCTTCATAGACTAAATCTAATTCCTCTTTCTTATGAAAATTATTTGACTATTTGTAAATAGCATCCATAGTTACTCCTCTCCCTGTTATCTTAGGCTGAATTTCTCTTTTCCTGAAGATGAGTTCCTTCTGCTCTTATTTGGGCAAGAGCAGCAGGGAGTCCTTTGGAATCACACTGAGTGGACATCAAATGTCCATATGCTTAATATGGTAAGTTTATTAGATTCCTCCGATACTTTATTGCCTCATGGATACGGGAGTGGTAATACCTAACTTTAAAGGTTACATTAGGGATTCAGTGTATTAATATATGCATAACACCACACATAATGTAAGTGCGCAATAATTATTACAATAATGTAAGTGCTCAATTATTCCGATATTTATTGTTTAATGTAGAATGTTTCTCCTTCTATTCTGGGCCTTCTTTGATGAAAGTGTTCAGTGCATGAACATGTGGGAGAGAGTAAAGTAATTCATTTCTTATTTCTGTACTAGTCTTAGATGTGGTCTAATCTTAGATTTTAGGACTCTCATAGAGACATTCTTCTCTAAATGGGTCTATCATCAACGTATTAGGGACTTTCTCAAACCTGATATGAGGGTTCCAAGATCTAAGGAGAAGAAAGCAGAAGGTGTCAGTTCTCTTAAATCCTCAGTTCAGAAGTCCCAGGGAATCCCTTCTATTATATTCTAGTGGTCAATGCAGTCACAGGACCAACCCAGATTCAAGGTGTGGGGAAATAAACTCTCTACCCTCAAAAGGAACCATGTGAAATAAGAAAATAACTGATGGAGGCCATCTTTGGAGATTAGCTACTATATATGCTTATATTAAAAGTGTAAAGAATGAACCTAAAAGTGTATCCAGTTGTTGATATAACTACATGGAAAGAAACTATTCCAACTGACATTAAAATATAGTAAAGGACTATAAATCTTTAGTAGGTATATTATAAAGACACACAAAAAAAACCCTGCGAAATAAAATATATATCTTAAACTAATTTTAAAAATCATATTATTTGTGGTATTGTTGATATTCACATTCTGAGACTTGTGTGGAAGCTGGAAAAAAGATGAGAAAATTATGTGATATTGTACATTTATCATTTCTTAGGTTGTTGATTATCAGGATTCTTGACATGGGAAAAAGAAGAAAGTATAAACTCATGGTTTATTTTATCTTAGTGTTTTTCTTATGATGTGTTTTACCTTAAAAATATTGCCCACTATAAATTCTTAGAAAAATGAGCAATGTAGAAGAAACTTAATTAACACTCAAGTTGAAATATGTCTCACTGAAAACAATGAAAGCTCCTTGGAAAAATGGATGATTCCAGTGACAAGAAATGTATAAGGTGGGCATACCAAGTAGCAAGGAAACTACCAAAGACACCAAAAAAAAACAACAACAACAACAACAAAAAAAAAAAAAAAAAAAAAAAAAAAATACCAGAAGTACTTAGGAGCCCACTTTAGGAATTACTTACTGGACAAATAAGGGACAAATTGACCATAAACAAGAATGTAAGTACACTAAATTTAAACATACTTCATAGTTTAAATCCATGAATTCCTAATAGCCAAAAAAAAACCCCAAAAACAAACAAACAAAAAACACAAAAAAACCCCCAATAGCTCAATATTAAAAAATGTTAAGGAACCAGCTTATTATTTTAAAAACTGGTAAATGAAAGAACAAGCATTTATCCTTTTTCTTCTGCATGTATTCAGTTACCATATAGTAGATGTCTAAAGTGTCTCTTAATAGAAGTATTGCACTTAATAGGTAAAGAAGGAATATTAGATTTAAGGTATCACCATATTTTAATTTTCCAAAGAATTAATGAGTCTAGTCATTCACAATCAGTGGCTTCTAACGTTATAAAATGGAGAGAACTAGGCATTTATCTCTTGATGAAAAAACATAACAGCATCTATGAGTAGTTTTGCAAAAGCAAAACATGAGTATCAAACTGATTAAACTTCCAGATTAAAAATCCAATTTACGAAACTTAGTACTTAAAAGAATATGTTAAATGGCAGTCACAGGGATGTAATCAGCAAAATTCAGACCACAGGAAAATCTACAGGGAAAACAAGTTAATTTATTCAACAAAGAAATTACTATACAATAAGAGAAATAGAAAAGATGCCTAAAGATATTAACCAATTACAATGTGCCATAATAATTTGAAAAAATGAAAAAGAATTTGATTTACACACATACACTATACATATACATATATATACACACATACATATATATTCGTGTACACACTTAAACATATTATATATTTATTGTATATATATTAAACATTGTATTATATATCACATTTTTGAAAGAATTGGGTAATTAAAAACCGGATATTGGTGGCCTGAAATGGAAACAACACAAATGTCCTTCAATAGATGATTGGATAAAGAAGATGCGGTACATATATATAATGGAATATTATTCAGCCATAAGAAAAGATGAAATACTGCCATTTGCGACAACATGGATTGATTTCGAGATTATCATGGTAAGCTAAATCAGTCAGAAATAGTTGAGAACCATATGATTTTACCCATATGTAGGATATAAAACTGAAAGAATCAAACGAACAAGAGAAGCAAAAACTCATAATATAGATATAGTTTAATGATTACTAGAGGTAGCGGGGAGAGAAGTGGAAAGGAGGTGGAAGAGGGTAAAGGGGTCAAATATATGGTGATGGAAGACAGATTTGATTTTGGGTGGTAAACATACAATGCAATATATAGATGATGTATTATAGAATTGTACACTTGAAACCTATATAATGTTATTAACTAGTGTCATCCCAATAAATATAATTTAAAAACTGGATACTTGATGGCATTAAAGAAACACTATTGATTTTAAATGCAACATTTACATCTAAATGTCAAATCTCAACAAACCTCTGTTTCCCTTTTTCTGACATTTGTGTATTGTCCGGGGCAGTTCTGTTTTAGGCTGTGGCTTGTGTTTAAACGTGTTTCACAAATTTCTCAGTCTCCTTAGATTGCATGTTCTTTTCATAGCAGATGGTAGGAGCACATAGGCCAAACAATCACACAGTACTATTTATTGATAACTGCACATAGTTTTGGTGACATTTACAAATTGTAACTGACTAAATTGGAGTGTACTGAAACTGAATTTGAAAGTAACTGTCAGGGTTCTCCACAACTCCTTTCCAACTCACCTAATGGAGTTTGGGAAGAAAAGATTTCAAGCAGCTGCCTGTGATCCATCCATTTCTTTTCTATTTTGGGGAGTGGAGACACTCACATATCTAGGAAAGAAAAAGGCTAGTATGACCTGCTCTAATTCTGTAAACCTGGTATATTTTGTAATGGTCATTGGACCTCCATGCTAATAGACTAATGATATTCATGAGGATCCTTATTTATGGAATACTTGTTCGCAGAATTTCCATAGTTTAAGATTGACATATTGATAAATAAAGCCAGAACCTGGCATTAATTAATTAATTAATTTATTTATTTATTTATTTATTTATTTCAGACAGCATGTACTATTTTACTGGGCCTTGTAAGCTTTATATATAGAAGGCGAGAGGTCTGGTGAGGGGGCAGATGTGGATATGGTGGCATGTGAGAATAGATGTCTCAGATAAATCACATAATAAACAGCTGGACAGAGACCTTGGAAGAAGGGCAATCTGGGACAGAAGTGTGATGCCAGCTGGTAGCTGGTCTCGGGCATGAGGACTATGCCCTTCATTAGGACAAAGTCTTTTATGTTTCTTCCTGAGTCGAAGACGATTTTTTAAAAATCATAAACTCCCAAATGAAAACACAAAATCAGCCAGGAAAGACTGTGGATAACTGCCAGTCATTGCAGAAGAAGCATGGCTTCCTGTGAAATGTCTCGTATGTTATAACTATCCAGGACATAAAGCATCAATCTATAATAATCTAAACGACAAACTTTCCTAGATACATCATCTATCACTTTGGGTCAGAGAGCTTGTTCAATGAGAGAAGGAAGGACCTGGGGAGATGATATCAATGTTCCAGAGGTCCCCCTGCTTTGCTTATGTCCCTTGACTGTCTATACCCTTGAAAATATCAGTGAACCTTGATGCTGGATAGTGTCTTTTATTTTATCCGTTTATTTGTGTGAGACTGATTTAACAATATTTGTAAATATTTAAAAACTGTCCAAATCATAGGCTTTCCCAATAACTATTATAAACTATGTGATTCAGAAATAGAGTAATGGATGCTAAAGACCAAGGCAAATATCTTCCTTTGTGTAAGCAATTATAAACAATAATTAGCAAAATGATTAGAAACTACGTCTAAGAAATACCAGTTTTAATAATAATTGCACCTATACTGATAAATCAAACAATTATAAATATGTTATATACTGAATATTTTTTCTGGAACCTCTACAAGGAAACTGTAATTAAAAAATAAGGCTGCTTGCTATGATTGATAATGGGACAGGTATTTCCATATTTTGGTGTATAAATTTGGAGGCAGCATATTGAAGGTCTTCTGCAATAAACCGACATTTAAAGTGATTCCTTCACCTGAGAAGGGACAGAAAAATTTTTAAGAATTTGGAAAAAAATAGTTTGAAATATTTGCAGTTAATGTTGACCTCAGTCTCCTTTCACGTACCTTGAGAGACACTGCTATAAACATTTAAAGTGTGACACCCATTTTATCTCATTTACTTAATTATTTGACACTCTAAATAACAGTTTGCCAAAATTTCTAAACTATTTCTCATTACTGACAGGATATCTATGAAATCTTGAGATAAGATTTGAATTAGAAAGATTTAAACTCAGAGATAAGACATAAATAAATGGATGAGAATGAAATTTTCTGGGGGAAAAAGAGAGTGAAAAAGAAGAGGGAGCTCAGAACACCAATATTTAAGAGGTGACTGGAATAAGAACAACAGGGCTGGCAGAGAAGTGAAAGAAATAGAACAGGACACAATATGTAAAAATAATGATTTAACTGTTTAGTAAATTTGATTTTCTGCCTTTGCTTAAGCCTCCCTAAAGTAAAACTTTTTGGAAAGCCCTAGTTTGAGAACTCTTGAATGGTTCCATGTAGTGTTCATTGCAAGCTGACCAGAATTGCCTATGTGTATGGTTTCTCTACCCCAGAGAGACACTGATCATTTAATCTGAAAATGCACAGTCACACAAGAATTGATCCCTCATTGGGTTTGCCTGCAAATGTCTACTTTCCAGGCATGTGCCGTCATACCTCAGCTTCGTGTTTTGTTTTTCCACTCACCCCCATGCTAATCCTCAGCAGAATTAGTGTCATGTCCAGATCATTCCCTTATCTACTAAGACAGAATTATGACCTCTCTTCCATGCATTTTAGCAATTTGGGTACATCTCTATTTTTGCCCTGACAACTTTATGCATGTCTATTCACACATCTGTTTTCCCTAGAAGATCATGAGCTAATTGAAGAAAGGAACTATTTGTTATTTATAGCTTAACCAATGACAAAATTTCTGGCAAACACTGGGCATCTGATGAATATTTGTTGAATAAGGACAGTTGTTATAGAAGTGGAAGTTGCCACATAGTTCTACCAGTTTGCCTAATATGACTTTTATTTTTATTTTGAATATGTTTAGAACCCAAAGCACTTTTCAGTTTAGTCTCATCAATCTCTTGTTATAGACAAAGTTTAATGAATACAGCGTAGGGAACATAATCAATAATATAGTAATGGCTACGTATGGTGTCAGATGGGTACTAGACTTATCAGGGAGATCACTTCGTAAGTTATACAAACGTCTAATAACTATATTGCATACGTGAAGCTAATATACATATGGTATGTCAAGTGTAACTGAAATATAAAAAAAAATTGAATAAAATAAAACATAGGAACCAAATGATTGAGTGATTAACTTTGTGAGCTTTCTTTCTTGTTAAATGTATTAAATATGTATATCTTTCTCTCTATATATAGCACATTTATATATGTCTGTTTAGATTTTCTCCAGGTCAGCCAATTTGGGAGCACAAATAGAATTATAGGATACTAATGCTTTTTCTTGCTTCTGCTCCTCCTACTCAGCATGTCTAAAATCCAGCCCAGGTGTGAATTTATGTAAGGGCACTGGGATTGGTCTCATTCACACTCATAAATATGCTCAAGCTCCCTTCTTTTCTTCTGCTGCAGATTCCTTTTCAGGGCATTCTGCTGGGATCGGTGAACACAAATCTGACTGACCTCTTTGTTCCCGATGGGCATTTATCTTCCTGAGAAGTCTAGTACCCATCCACTTAGATGTTGCACCATAAATTCTAATGGGAACCACCACTACTGCCAATGGATAAGGTTTCAAAGTAGCTCGATAGTCCAAGGTTGAGTATGAGAGAATCTTTCTTTTTTATTTCCCTTGCACTAAATGGGAGTTTGGAGTAACGTGGAGGGGGTTGGGTTGGAGGGAGGTGTTGCTCACAAAGCTAGGCTGCTCACGTCCCAAAGTTTTATAAAGATTCTAATAAAACAACACTTCTTGAATTAACTTAAATCCCCTCTTCTCCATAGGGCCCAGGCATGAATCTGTGGGACTTGAGCCAGAAAAACAAATTGAACTGACCCGTTTTACTGCACTCAGAATCACCCATCTCCTCTAAGACCTTGTCCAGAAAACGAATTGGCTGAATTTGCCTGCTTTCACAGATGATGAATCTGCCTTCGGCAGAGCCCTTCACACACATAAAATGTACGCTGCCCTGCCCCGAAGCTCACCAAGCACAAGTCTTCATTACGGCTATGGACACAGCTGAAGTTAAAGTTGAGGTAATAGTTCCTTGTGTATACAGTATAAGTTTTATAGAATGTGCTACTTTTCTAAACCACCAAAATATTTATTGCTTAGCTTGGGATCCATTGAAAATCACAGGAAGTGTGTACAATGCAGTAAATGGAAGCACACACATCAGCTGTTTTAGCAATTGCTGTTAAATCTAAGATAGAATCCCTTCATCCTTTTTGCCATAAATGCAGACTTTTAAAACATGTACTTTTATATATTTTAACTAAGTATATCTTGTATGGAAAGCTCTGATATTTACATTCACTAAATTAATTTCAAATTCTTTGTAGTCTTAAAAGTTAAATCCTAAGTGAAGAAAACTACGTTTTTGTAGGAGATGAAGAATTAAAAATCTCCCCATCACATGTCAGTGTTTTCTCATTGAAAATAACATTCCATGATGGTTTGTAAACAGCTTTCTTGCTTATATCTTAGTGGATTAAAATTTTGAGTGATGACTTGGACTTCATTTTAAAAGAGATTGTCATTAAGAGTTTGAGTTTCTTGGGAGTCAGATCTAAATTTCAAGGCTAACTCTGACACTTGCCATGAGGGCTCCATCACTTAGTTTCTTAAAGCCTGTTTCTTTAATAGTCCATTGGAGACAGTAATACAATCAACATGACAAGGTTCTTGGGAGGATCTAATGAGTTACCGAGACAAAGCTAATAATTTTATACAACACATTCCTGGTTCCTTTTTTTTTTTTGAAGTGACATATATACCCCAATCAGTAATAACATTATATAGTTCACATATTGTTCTACATAGATTTAAATGTGACATGATAAGGATTATAGTTTACGATGTTTAAAAATCAGGAGAAACCAATATATTTATAGCTAGGGTTAATAAATCTAATTACATATATAGAACAAGAACAAATTTTGTATGTGAATATACTGTTACTACAATTGAAAGTTATAAGTAAATTTTCTTACGAAATATTCTTCATATTAGCACTGAGACACAATATGAATGTTTCATTGATTCTGTATGACACTCTCACTAAAAACTTCTGACAGGATCATGGGTCATAAGACTTAATACTGCATTACCGAAGATGTCAGTTTCCTAAATGTTACACACCTGGTCGTTATTTAGAGATATTTTCATTCTGACATATTACATATTCTCAAGTTTACTGTATCTTGTGAAAACATAATCAATGGATTTTATACCATGTGATTAAATTCAAGATTATAAATAAATCCAATACCTTCACGTATAAATAACAAGTGATTCTGACTCAATAGCATATTAGAAAACTCAGCTTCAACTACTTACTAGCTATATGACCTTAGGCAATCCATTAAATTTCCCATGGCTTGATTTCTTCATCTGTAACCTTCATGGGTTATATGAGAGTTGAATGAGTTAAAATACATAATGTGCCTGAGCAACTATTCCTGGCACATTTTAAGTGCTACCTAAATGTTTCCCATTACTATTATTTGTGTTGATGGTTTATGATGAGCTTTGGTACCTGAATCTTGACCAATCTTTTTTCTTTCCCTCTAGAACTCTAACATATAGAGTATTCCCACAGGAATCTGTAACATATGGAAATCAAAGCAGTTGACTTAATATTGGTAAGTGTGAACTGGAAAGTGAGCTTCAACTTAAGACCAAAGTGGGCTTTCCCCACTATTGAACACATAAATCTAATCAAAGATATGACAACTAGGAAATCTAAAGCCTCTTCTACATTGATATAGGGACATAAAGAAGAATCTCTTTCACACGATGGTAAGCAAGTCTAAGGAAAAAAATATTAATTTTTATACAATTGTACATTTGTAAATGTTTTATATCCTGACACATTCAATACTTATAGTTAATGGATCTTATCCTCAACTGGCTGACTGACTATATGATACGCTGATGACACTTGACAAAAAAGAGTTGCTAGAAAGAAGTGAGAAGAAACTATGCTAGGCTTAAAGTTACCATCTAGCGGCAGGGTGGTTGTAGGGCGTTATTTCATTGAGGTGGCCCAAACCCTTGAATTCTCTTCACTCTTGTGTTTTGTCTAGTATGCCTTACTCCACTACTTTCCTTCCGGTGAGATAATAGAAAGGAATATCTATCTATCTATCTGTCTATCTGTCTATCTTTCTATCTATCTATCTATCTATCTATCTATCTATCTATCTATCTATCTATCTATCAATCTATAGATATTCTCATATATTCTTATATATACAGAAATACATATATTCTTCAAAGATTTTATATCTATCTATCTATCTATCTATCTATCTATCTATCTATCTATCTATCTATCTATTTATCTATCTATCTTTGACCCCATCCCTGACACAGTTCTCCTAAAAACATTGTAAATTCCTAGCAGTAAGAGCACTAGGAGCACCTGTTTTTTGACTGAGGTGACTCTGAGTGAACTCCTGGATGGAGACTGGACACCAGAAAAACCAAGCCATGATTAGAAGCTTGAAATTTTCAGTACTGCCCACCTTCTCTAGAAAGGGGAAAGGGGCTGGAAATGGAGTTAATAATTGATCGTGTCTACATAATGAATCCTCCATAAAAACCCCAAAGTACATAGTTCAGAAAGCTTCCACATTAGTAAACACAACCCTATGAGGCAGGTGACGCACCCCAACTCCATGGGAACAGCAGCTTCTATTTTCAGGTTCTTCCTAGACCTTGCCCTATGTGTCTCTTTATTTGGCTATTCATTTGTATCCATTATCATATTCTGTAATAAACGATAAATGTTTTTATGTTTCCCTGAGTTTTGTATCTGCTCTAGCAAATTAATCAAACCTGTAAAGGGGGTCATGTGTTTGTAGCCCAGTCAGACAGAAGTTGTGGGTAACCTGAGGACCTACTACTTGCAGTTAGTGTGTGAAGTGGGTTGGGAGCAGTTTCATGAGACTGAGTTCTTAGACTGTGGTATCTGATGCTATCTCCAGGTAGATAGTATCAGATTTGAATTAAATTGTAGGATACTGAGCTGGTATCCCAGAGAATTGCTTGGTGTGGAAAATTCCCCAGGAGACTGGGGTTTTTCCCTACACACTTCCCTTCCATAACAATAGACAAGAAAATATTTTAAAACTTATAAAAACTGAAACGTGTATCTATAAGATGGAGAAATCTCAATTCTCTTTGGATTTGAGAAAATAATTTCTTTTGTGAACAATCTTACATTTGTTGAAAAAAAAATCCTTTGTTAAGACCACTGTGGTACTTAAATATTTTTTGGTGTGAAAGTCTCAAAGTGGAGCAAGAGTACCCTTCATGAAGCAAGGTGCAACCTACTCAGAGGGAGAGATGACAGCCTGCAAAAGGCAAGACAATTGGTAGTGAATTATATTTGCCTTCAGTAAATTATTGTTTTTTTTTCTAACTGCCTCTTTATTGGAAATCATTGCAGAGGCTAAGTTTAAAACCAATAATGGTACAAGGGAAAGAAGATAAAGCATAAATAAATGCATTATCTAGAGACAAAAGATGGAGTAAGCACTGACAAATTTTTAGAAATCATTAAGTAGAAATATAAACTGTTTAGGATATAGAGTTATATTATCTAGATACGCTTATTTACTTCTAAGGGGAAAAGGTTTCTGCTTCTGGTAATGGTTAGAAACTTCTATTGAACCACACTTTCTGTAAGTAACTTCTTTAAATTTCAGCAACATAAAATTAACCAACTACATGAAGGCACTAAAAAGTAAACCAAAGGAGGCAGACACAGGAAGGGCATCAATACTTAGAGGAAGTAAAATGTATTGAATGACATTCCTATTTAAATTTTTAAACATTTTTAACCTGGGTGCAGGTCCTTGTCAGACCATGCAGGTTGGCTAAAATCCAGAAAGAGACTTGCAGTCTATCTAGTATGAGAAAGCAAAGGACAAGTTCAGCAACTGGAAGAGAAGAGGAAAGCTGCTGTAGATGCTATAGAAGAGAGAGTGACAGAAAGGGAACTCCACATCTTGTGTGTAAACTCTGCTCAAGTATCTAGCTGACCTCTGAGCTATGGATGTGCTGGGTAGATGTTAAGCAGCAAAATTAAAGTTAAAATAACTTAACTGAGATTGTAGAATTTAGATTTTGAGTTCAGCCATGAAACAAAATATCATAATTCTTTAATGGAACATAACAAAATACAGAGTCTCCAATATATGTTATTCATAATGTCCAGAATACAATCCAAATTTATTAGACATGAAGAAATAAGAAATTATGACTCATACTTAAGAGAAAAGGCAATCAATGGAGACCAACTTCGAAATGAACTAGATATAGAACTAGCAGACACAGAGTATAAGCATCCATTAAAACTATGCTCATAAGCATAGAGGAGAATATCAGGGATGGGAAATGACAGTTGGCACATGTGTTTGTGAATACATAATTCATTCCTCATATAAAATAACATTAGTTATAAAAGTGGATGACAAAAAAATAGCATGATCATGCACACTCAAAAGGCATATTGAATTCAAATTTGTTCTGTAAGATATTCATTCATAATAAACAATCATTTAAAATGTACCTTACTAGGTGCTATAAGGGCAATAAAAAATGAGATATGGTTTTTCTATACAAAAGCCCTTAAAAGTTGGCTTGATTATAAACAACTGTAATATAAGGTGAAAAATAATGTGTTTTATTTAAAACATGCTTAAAATTAGTCTGAAGCCCCAGAGGTAGATGGACTTACTTCCAGATTCGGGGAGAAGAAGATATAAAACAATGCTTTAAGAAGGACTGACAGGTGTGACAGACCTTAAAATAAGTTTAGACTTTCATATATAGGTATAATGGAACAAGGGTGAACATCCAGGTGTACACAGAGAAGAAATTTCTGAATATGATGAAATGAAATAGCAATCTGATTATGTCAGAAACATGGCAGTGTAAGGAGTGCTTTTTGAAATGTCCCCTAAAAGTTACAACAAATTGAACAGCTTTAATTCAACAAATGATAACCCAAGCAACACACATGCATATCTGAGAGATCTACACATCAAATCATCTGAAGGTGGGCAAATTGGGTGAGCAGGGGTGGAGGGAAAGGGGAAGTGCAGGGACATGGGCCACAGGACACAGTCCAGAACTCACCGCAGTCTCAGGAGAGAGAAGAATTCAGGTTGCAGGCACACTCTTTGTGGCCCACAGTCCTGCCTGAGGGATTAGCATATAATATGGCTGAATCCAGCATTCAAGGCAGAGACCTCAGAGCACAGACCAAATGCAGAAAGGTGATAACTGTGGTTTAAGCCCTAACTGCCAGACAGAAAACAGAAAACAAAGAAACAGAGCCTGGCCCGCCCCACCCCCTCACCATCCCAGTGTTAGAAGCAGGCTCCAGAAGAAAGGGTAGCAGTGTCAGATTAAAGACGAGAATATCTATAGCCCTGAGAACTGGAGAGAGTCCCCAGACACAGACACACAATATGGCTCATTAGGGCAACAGGGAAGTTGCTGTACGGATGAAACAACTGTGGCCTGGAAGTTGACATTGCTTGGAACCACAAACACACCTGCCTTTCACCGGCTATCCCACTACCACCTTTCTGGGCGAATCCCTACAGGGACAACCAGAGCTGCTGAGACACACAGGCTCTGCATAAGGCTGCAGAGACAGCACTGGGGTTTCACAAGCTCAGAACTCTATCACCAACCACATCCTCCCACAGGGGTGGTGCCCTGAGTCCCCTTCCAGTAAACCATCCATTACATGAGAAGATGGAACAGTGCAAGAGAATATAAAATGCTACAGTGTGAGAGAAAATGAGGCCTCAGTGGGAGATAAAATAAAACATTCCAGCAACACCTACTGGAAAGCAAAAGAAAGACCTCTTCATATCAACTGGCTGTAGAACCCACTCCTGTAGACACCCAGAAAGATAAATAATAATTCATTAATTGCTATGAATAACCAAGGTAACAAGGCAGTTCAGAAAGAAAATGAAAAATCTCCAGAAAATGAACTTAAAGATATAGAAATATGTGATTTAAATGACAGAGAATTCAAGATTGCAGTTCTGAAAAAACTCAACAAGATACAAGAAAACTCAGAGAGGCAGTTTAATGAACTTAGAAACACAATCAAAGAACAAAATGAACATTTTCCCAAAGACATTGAAATTTTAAAAAAGAACCAAATAGAAATATAGGAGATGAAGAACTCAGTAAGAAAATGAAAAAATGAAATAGCCAGCTTACGAAATAGAGCTGACCATAGGGAGAAAAGAGTTAGTGACATAGAAGATAGAAATCTGAAAATGACACAGATGAACAAGAGAGAGACTTGAGAATTAAAATAAATGAAATAGCTCTACAAGAACTTTTTGACTCCATTAGAAAGAGCAACATGAGAATAATGGGTATAGCAAAAGGAGAAGAGAGGGAGAAGGGAACAGAGAGTCTATTCAAACAAACAGTTGATGACAACTTCCTAAACCTGTGGAAAGAACTGTAATCCAAGAATTAAATAGAATATCTAATTACCTCAATCCCCACAGGCCTTCTCCAAGGCACATTATATTGAACCTGTCAAAAATTAATGACAAAGAAAGAATGCTCAAGACAGCTGGAGAAAAAAAGGCAATAACCTATAAGAGAAAGCCCATTAGATTATCATCAGACTTTTTAGCTGAAACTCCACGAGCCAGGAGGGAGTGGAATCAAATATTCAAACGATTGAAAGAGAGAAATTATCAGCCAAGAATAAAATATCCAGCAAAGTTATCCTTTAGATACAAAGGAGGAATAAAGATTTTTCCAGGCATACAGAAGCTGAGGGAGTTTTCTAACACATGACCTGCATTTCAGGAAATACTGAAGGAGGCTAGTTGACCTGAAACAAAAAAATCAAAAGAATACAAAACCATGAGCAAGATTATTAACAAATAGAAGTAGAAAACGGCAACCCCTACACAAAATAGTTTACTATACAGTTAAACATAACATAAAGGGTAAAGAAACTAAAAACATTAAAGAAAAGGAAAAAGAAGAAAAAGACAACTTGCTATTGTAACTTAGAAATCAACTCACGGCTTAAGTTGGGATAACTTGTGACAACAAAAACATAAAAGGGGAGAGAGTAAGGTCTGAATCTGTGGAGATAAGAAGCAAGCTGAAGATAAAGGACTACTGTATATACAAAATTTTCTTTTACATAAACTTAATAGCAATCACTGGAAGGAAAATCCAGAAGTGAGACACAACATAAAAACAAAAAAAAAAAAAGAAAAAACAGAGGGGAAATCATAGAATACCACCACACTAAAATAACAAACAGCAACAAAAGGACAAAAAAACGATGGAGATACTGAGATACCAGAAAACAAAAAATAGAATGGCTATAGGAAATCCTCATATATCAATAATCACCCTAAATGTAAATGGACTGAAATCACCAATAAAAAGGCACAGAGTAGCAAATTGGATCAAAACATACAAACAAACAAACAAAAAATCATATGCTGCCTCCAAGAGACACATCTCAGCTACAAGGACAAATATGGACTCAAAGTGAAAGGGTAGAAATCAATATGGCAAGCAAATGGTATCCAGAGAAAATTAGGTGTAGTCTTACTTATATCAGAGGAAACAGACTTCAGGGTAAAAAAAGTAACAAGAAACAAAGATGGACATTTCATAATGATAAAGGGGACAATACAAAAAGAAGAAATAACAGTTATCAATACATATGTCCTCAATCAATGAACACCAAAATATACAAAACAACTACTAACAGAACTAAAGGGAGAAATTGACCCAAATACAATTATAGTAGTGAACTTAAATACGTCATTGACAGCTATGGATAGATCATCCAAACAGAAAATCAGTAAGGAAATATCAGCCTTAAATGACACTCTACACCAAATGAACATAATTGACATTTATAGAGCACTTCATCCTAGGATACCAGACTATACATTCTTTTCTGGTGTACATGAACATTCTCAAAGATAGACCATATGTTGGGCCATAAAACTAGCTTCAGTAAATTTAAGAAGATTGAAATCATACCAAGCATATTCTCTGATCACAAGGCTTTTAAATTGGATATCAACTGCAAAAAGAAAGCAGGAAACCCCACAAAGATGTGAAGACTAAACAAAGAATGATTGGGTATTAAAGAATGACTGGGTCAAAGAAGAAATAAAAGGAGAGTTCAAAAGATACATAGAAACAAATGATAATGAAAAACATCCTACCAAAATTATTGGGATGCAGTGAAAGCAGTAATAAGAGGGAAATTTATATCATTACAGGCCTATCTCAAGAAAGAAGAAAAATCCCAGGTAAACAATCTGTAATTACACCTTAAAAAATGAGAAAAATAAGAAAAAATGAAACACAAAGTCAGCAGAAGGAAGGACATAAAAATTACAGAGAGCTGAATGAAGTAGAGAATCAAAAGACAATAGAAAAATTAATGCAACAAAGAGGTGGTGCTTTGAAAAGATTAATAAAATTGACAAACCCTAGGCTAGACTCACTAAGATAAAAAGAGAAAAGACACAAATAAACAAAATCAGAAATGAAAGAGGAGAAGTTACCACAAATACCATAGAAATGCAAAGGATCATCCAAAAATACTATGAAGGACTATATGCTACCAAATTCAGTAACCTAGAAGAAATGGACAAGTTCTTAGAAACATATAGCCTTCCTAGACTGAATCACAAAGAACTAGAAGATCTGAATAGACTGATTAACAGTAAGGAAATTGAATCAGTCATCTAAAACCTCCTCAAAAGCAAAAATTCATGACCAGATGGCTTCACTAGTGATTTCTACGAAACATTCAAAGAGGATCTAACACCTGGCCTCCTCAAACTCTTTCAAAAATTAAAGAAGAGGCAATACGTCTTAACTCATTTTATGAGGCCAACATTACTCTGATATCAAAACCTGGTAAGGATAACACACACACAGAAGAAAATTACAGACCAATATCTCTGATGAATACAGGTACAAAAATCCTAAACAAAATTCTAGTAAATCGATTGCAACAATGCATGAAAAAGATTATATACTATGATCAAGTGGAGTTCACCCCAGGGGTATAAGGATAGTTCAACATACACAAATGGATCAATGGGATACACCACATAAACAAAATAAAAGGTAAAGATTATATGATTTATATCAATAGATGCAGAAAAAACATTTGACAAGATACAACACCATTTATGATGAAAACACTTAATAAAATGGGTATAGAAGGAAAATATCTTAACATAATAAAGACCATATATGACAAACTCTCACGTAATATTATAATTAATGGTGAAAAACTGAAGCCTTTTCCTCTATGTTCAGGAACAAGACAGGTCCCCTATCACCACTGTTGTTCAGCATAGTATTTGAAGTCTTAGCCAGTTCAGGCAAGAGAAAGAAATAAAAGGCATCCACATTGGGAATGAAGAAGTTAAATTGTCACTTTTTGCAGATGACATGATTCTTTATATAGAAAACCCTAAAGATTCCACCAAAAAGCTATTAGAAACAATAAATGAATACAGTAAAGTTGCCAGCTACAAAATCAATGTACAAAAATCCATTGCATTCCTATATACTAACAATGAAATTTCAAAAAAAAAAGAAATGAAGAAAATAATTCCTTTTGCAATTGCAACAAAAAGAATAAAATACCTAGAAATAAACTTAACAAAGGATGTGAAACACCAATACACTGAAAATTATAAGACATTTTTTAAAAAAAATTGAAGAAGGCACAAAGAAATGGAAAGACATTCTATGTTTAAGGATTGGAAGAATCAACATAGTTAAAATGGCCATATTACCCAAAGCAATACACAGATTTAATGCAACTCCCATCAGTTTCTCCATGGCATTTTTTAAAGAAATAGAACAAAAAATTATCAGATTTGTATGGAATCACAAAAGACCTCGAAAAGCAAAGGCAATCCTAAGGAAAAATAAACAAACAAACAAAAAACAATGCTGGAGGTATCACACTTGCTGACTTCAGCTTGTACTACAATGTGACAATAATCAAAACAGCATTGTCATGGCAGAAAAACAGACACACCGACCAATGGAATAGAATTGAAAATCCAGAAATAAACCCACATATATACAGGCAGATAATTTTCAAAAAAGGAGCCAAAAACATACAATGGAGAAAAGAAAGCTTCTTCAATAAATGGCACTGGGGAAATTGGAAAACCATATGCAACAGAATGAAACTAGACTGCTGCCACCATATACCAAAATTAACTTAAAATGGATTAAAGACTTAAACATAAGACCTGAAAAAATAAACTGCACAGACGAAAGCATTGGTATTAAACTTATGGACCTTGGGTTCAAGGAGGAATTTGACTTCAAAGTCAAGGGAAGTAATAGCTAAAATAAATGAATAGGACTATATCAAACTAAAAAGCTTCAGCACAACAAAAGAAACCATCAACAACAAAAAAAGAGGTAATCAACCAAATGGGAGAAGATATTTGCAAGCAACACCTCCAATTAAGTGTTTATATCCAAAATATTAATAAAGAACTCGTACAACTCAACAACAACAACAACAAAAACCCCAAACAATCCTATTAAAGAATGGACAGAGGACTTGAATGGACACTTCTCCCAAGAAGTGTCCAACAGATGGCCTACAGATATACAAAAAATTGCTCACCTTCACGAGGTATTAGGAAAATGCAAATCAAAACCACAATGAGATATCACTTCACACTTGTTAGAATGGCCATAATCAACAAGACAATTAATAACAAGTGTTGGAGAAGCTCTGGAGAAAAAGGAACCCTCATACGCTGCAGGTGGGAGTGTTAATTAGTACAATTGCTATGGAAACAGTATGGGGTTTCCTCAAAAAAATTAAGAATAGAATTACCATCCCTCTCCTGGGTATCTACCCAAAAAATCTGGAAACATTTATCTGTAAAGACAGATGTACTCCAACGTTCATTGCAGCTTTATTTACAGTGGCCAAGACACTGAAACACCAAAGTGTCCTTGAATGGATGACTGGATAAAGAAAATGTGGTATATATACACAATGGAATACTACTCTGCCATAAGAAAAGATGAAATAGTACCATTTGCTACAACATGGACCGATCTTGGGATTATTATGCTAAGCAAAATAAGTTGGACAGAAAAAGTCAAGAACCATATGACTTCACTCATATGTGGTATATAAAACTGAAAGCAACAAAGGAACAAGACAAACAAATAAAAACTCTTAGACACAGACTACAGCTTAGTGGTTACTAGAGGGCAAAGGGGGTAAGGAGTGGTAGATGAGGGTAAAAGGGATCAAATATATGGTGATGGAAGGAGAACTGACTCTGGGTGGTGAGCACACAACATGATATATATATATATATATATATATATATATATATATATATATATTTCCATGATGTATGAGAGTACATATTATAGAAATGCACACTTGAAACCTATGTACTTTTACTAACCATCGTCATCGCAATAAATTTAACAAACAAAAAAAAAGAAAGAAAGAAAAGAAAAGAAAAGAAAAGGCTGACACACTGAGAAAACATTAAATTATTGGTATGGATGGAGCAAAGAGTGGGTGGCAGATTATTCAAGAGCAGTAAGCAGGGGATACATCATTAGGGCCATATACACCAAGCTTAAAAAAAAAAAAGTTTTACTATAAGATTGCTCGAGACTCAATAATTGATTTGTTGTAGGGGTGAGACACAAACTGATCTGCCTTTAGATAACAAGCTATATCTTAAAACTTGATTACAGTATTCCCCTTTATCCAAGGGGGATACATTCCAAGTTCCCCAGTGGATGCCTGAAACCACACATAATATTGAACCATATATGTGCTATATTTTTTCTTGTATACACATACCTATGATAAAGTTTAATTTATAAATTAGGCACAGTAAGAGATTAGCAACAGTAATTAATAATAAAATAGAACAATTATAACAATATACTGTAATAAAAGTTAGTTGATTGTGGTCTCTCTCTCAAAATATCTTATTGTATTGTACTCACTTTTTCACTTAAAGGAGGCTCTTTACGGCATCTCTCTGGCTTATCTGAGTTGGCAGCATCACTACTCTTGCCCTTTGGGGTTGTTATTTAGTAAAATGAGGGTTACTTGAACACGAGCCCTGCGAAACCGAAAGAGTCAATCTGATAACCAAGATGGCTACTCAGTGACTAACAAGCAGGAAGTGACTACAGGTGGAGATGCTGGATAAAAGGGAGATTCACATCCCTGGCGGGACATAGCAAGACTTGAGAGATTTCATCCAGTTGCTTAGAACATCGCAGGACTTAAAACTTATAAATTGTTTATTTCTGGAATTTTCCATTTAATGTTTTTGGACTGCAGTTGACCATGGGTAACTGAAACCTTGGAAAGTGAAACTATGAATAAGGGAAAACTATAGTAAACCAAAGGAATCTGATCATGGAGATGCCGATCCAGAGCAGCAGGAATCCGTAAGGTATTATGGGAAATGTATGTGGAGCTGACTGCTTTATCCTTTCATGGTCTTTGGAATACAGGAATCACAAATGGCCAGTCAAAACTGATCTTAAATTTTTACCTGCTGAGAAATTCTGGGACTTTTGATCTATCCTTTTCTGACATATCCTATCGTTTCCTCTTCAGCGACACAATTTGGCAACTCTCTATCTCCTGAGCGCCATCCTGTACTTCCTGAAACCCACTGTGCTCAAGACTATCAGCTGACCCTCCACTGGTCTCCTCCATGCCCCCTCCCAACACAAGGCTTTTCTATATTCTGTCCCTATTGCCCGGCACGATCTTTCCTCCTCTCTTCCTCTTTTTACTATGTTAATTTTCTTAGGGGACGATACCCTCAGAGTGAAACCACCTGAATTCCCTGTCTTGAAACAACCTCTACCATGGCCTCTCAACACTTGAAATTCCCTTCTGTAGCATTTTGCAATATGCAGATTGTTTTAGATGATGACTGACTTTTTACCTCTGGAATGTAAGGTCCAGGAGCCACCTGGCTAGCCAGGGGAGCCTAAGTCCTTGACTGCAACAACTTTTAGCAGCTGTAACGCATTGTCTGTGTACCAAGTCTGGTGCCTGAGGGCCTTGTTACCCCGAGACCTTCGGAATTGCCTATGATAGGGCTTGAAATATCACACATAGGTTTTGGCTCATTGGTTAATTGCATTTTAACAGAGAGAACATCTCAAAAATATAGGTATTATAATATTTTTTTTTCCTTTATGGTGTTTGCTTTTTGTATAACATTTGAAATGTTCTTCAAGAGACTATAACTATATACTTATTTTCTCCTAATAGTTTTATAATATTTTTGTTTATTTTAAAATTATGATCGCTTTTGAATTAGATCAATTTGGTATAACTGTTAAGCATGGAGAAACATATTTTTTTCCTTGCAAAAAGGTATTACTCATAGTTTTACAGTGTGCTAACTTTAAGAAGGGGTGGGTGAAGGGTTCATAGTACTTCCTGTACATTTCTTTATAACTTTATATTAATCTCTAATTACCTAATAATAAAAAGTTTCTTCAGTGCTTTTTTTTTTTTTTAATAAAGTAGCAAAGTGGCCGAAGGGTACAGTTTGTGACAACAATAGTGAGAGTAATGTATAAAGAGGAGGTGGGTGCAGATTGCAAAATGCTGGATTGAATAGTTTAGACATGATTCTGAAGACACTAGGGAGCCAATTAAAAGACAAGATACAAAAGCCCAACATTATTTCATTTGAAAAATATAAACCCAGAAAGGATTTCCATTATTTATTATTTGTGATTCTTACAATCACCTAGTCCAAAAAGCAAATGGAATGACTTATAATTTTAGTGAAGTCCTGTTTAGTCTGTTAAGGATTAAGTTACCATATGACAGATTTGAGCAAGAAAAGAGTTAAGAAATTTCCCATGAAAATACTTAATGTTTTGGTTACAAGATATATGTAAGAGTTTACAGTTTTTACAAAATATGTCACTGTACTATTAGAAAGAGTCCAAACCTGCCGCTTCTTGAGGTAGGGGCAGGAAAATTTAATTTTACCTTTGCAAATTAAAAGCCATACAAATTACAATTAATTATATGGTGCTAACTTTGCAGAAATAAGCAATTTCTTTTCTAAGGCCTTTTTTGTGGCTTTTTCTGATGAAGAAATTCAGGAGATCCTGTTTTCAGTTTACTATCCGGCAGTTATAAAATTACATTGAAAATTTTAAAGTATTAATAGTAAAGAAATGGTATAAAAAATCTTAAAATAAATCCTTTGTGAGTGTTGCGTTTTTATATTTCAGTTACTTACAGTGTAAAAGCATTAATTGGGAATATTTTGGGTTTTGGGGATATCAAAATACGTATAATATTCCCAGAGTATCTTAGAACAGGAAGGACAATGGAATTTTATGTCTCTATACTCATAATGTTTATTTCATCCTTCATATTACTCACATCTTATAGCAACTGACATCAAGGAAAGGAACATAGACATGTGGCCATAGACGCATTTTGTTGCATATAGTAATGGATTATTATGTGACACTTGTTTAGGTTTAAAAAGTTAGTGCAGCACCATTTTTTTTGTCCCCAAATTTGGTTTGTGGCATGAAATTGTGACTAACCCTCCTGAGATAATCTGTATTGATATTTCTACAATTTCACGAAGTGCATTTTGTTTAGAACACTTCTTTCAATGGTATTATGTAATGTTCTATGAAAACAAGGCTCTTTCCAGATGTGAGTCACTCTGTGTAAGATAAAGTTGTCCTTGTAAATTATCCCAGTGCTTACAAAATAAAGTGTGTGTGTGTGTGTGTGTGTGTGTGTGTGTGTGTGTGAACTATGATTTTCCCTCCAAAGGTAAAATTAATCCAACAAATTCTGTATTAACATTTCATTTCCTCTTATTTGCTGGTTTTATGATATTAACATAGTTTAAATTTTACTACTTAATCAATGGGAGCAAGGCTAATAAACTTTAATATATTTCCATGCACTGATGATCAAATTGTGATCATTAAATGCCAGATGGCACAATCAATTCAAAAATAGTTTACTCACTTTTGTTTTGCTTTTTTGTCTTGCTTTGGTTTCCTGATGGGCACTTTGTGTTCTGTAACTCTGAGATTTTTGTGACTATGCTTGGTAATCTCTCTCTAGTGTTTTGATAAAATCATTTACATCTAAATTTCCTAACAGTCAAGCTCAAACCTCTTCTTCCTTTGTTGAAATATCTCTTTAGGTTCCTTTTAATATGATTATTTGCATTATAAACCATACAACAACAAAAAATGACCGATAAATTAAAAGTTGACTTCAATTCATGATTAATATAAAGAAATACATAGGCATACTTGAACTTGTTATATTGCTTTCTTGCTTATTATTGTTACTGTTTACTTTAAATTTGCTGAAGAGCACAACTTCTAACAAAACTATTTAGTAACGTATGTCTAATTTGCTATTCACTTCTCACATAAAGTTGTAAGAATGTAGGAATAAGCATAATATAGAGAATATCATGAAAACAATTTATTTTTACAGTCTGATCAATGATTAAATGCAGAGAAACTTGTTTCTTTTATCTATCTTCTATTTCTCTTGCACCGACTGAGAAACTTTGGTAACACCTAAGATTTCAGAATTACATGTCCAAACATTTGTGTTAGTCCAACTTCTTCCAATTCTTCGGTGAATAAACCAATAAATTCTTGTCATCCTTTTTTCCATGTATTCTGAGTACACCATGTCTTTAAAAAAGGGTCAGATCAGTGATCCTCTTGGATTTATGTCGATGAGTTTGTCAAACTCTAACTGGCCTACAACTGCATGTGTAAAACAATCTGTTTCTCCTAGATCTCACTTTTCCCTGAGTGCAAACATAATCAGTCCATTAGCTTATCTTCTAAAAGTTGTAAGGGACTTGAAGTGGTGCCTCAGTTTATTCACCAACATCTCCCTGAAGTGATCTCCCATAAGGAAATAGAAGACAGGATTGATGACACTGTTCAGAAAGGCCAACGGCCGAGTCACAATGTAGATGGAGCTGATGATGACCCGAGTGCATGGGGGCTGCTCCCAGGTCTGCAGGCGTGAAGCGATCCTCACATTCCGCATGACGTGGTAGGGAGTGAAGAGCACAGAGAAGATCACAACCGCCAGTATGACTAAGGTAAGAGGCTTTTCAAGGGGCAAAGTGGTAGCCAGCTGTCTGATCCTCTGCTTTAGGAAGAGAGCAATCTTGAAATAAAAGAAGCACATCACAAAAAGAGGAACAAGGAATCCCAAGAAGGTTAGACACATGCTATAAATGAAGGTGTACATGGGGTTACCAGAACTTGCATAATCACTGCATTGGGTGCCATTATTCCCTGTAAAAAAATTTATAAAAAGAAGCATGGGCAGTAGCTCTAAGGTTACTAAAACCCAGATGGCCAAAGAGATTAAAACAGCAAACTCTTTCTTTTGCAAAACGTGTTCTCGGAAAGGATACTTCATAAGCAGGTAGCGATCGATGCTGATAAAAGTGAGGAAAAGAATGCTGGTGTAGAGGTTGGCGTGAAGCATGTATCGGTTGGTGGTGCAGAGCATCTCCCCGTGTGTCCATTTTCCGTGGGCATAACTTCTTATCAGCACGGGAAGTGTGCACAAAAAAGCCAAGTCAGAGATAGAGAGGTTAAAAAGATAGATGTTACTGCTATTCCAGTTCTTCAGACAGAAGAGGTAGCCAAAAACAACCATACTATTCCCAAGGACTCCCACAATGAACTCCATCCCGTAAAAAATAGAAAGGTAGTACTTCTTCAGGGCAGCCTCTGCTGTCAGCCAGTTTTTGCAAGACGGATCCGGTGCCTAAAGAAGGGAGAGAAAATATAAGGATGAAACACTAGACTGTGACTAAAGATAAAACTGTACTTAACAAAATAATAATTTAAAAAATAAAACTTAAAAGCTGAACTATGGAGAGCAGGTTACATTAGTATAGAGTGTATATGTATACATACATATATACGTATATATGTCACTAATATTTCAACAAATATTTATTGATACCTTTGAACTATGTGCTAGGCACTGGAAATAACAGCAGTGAGTAAAACACAGTTCCTAATCTCAAACAGTTTATCATCTAATTCTCTGAAAGAATTAGAAAATGAACAAATAAGTGCATGCTATACAATGATAAAGAATATTCCAGACATCAGGAAAGGCATGTCAAAGGCCCTGAGATGGAAACACACATGGAGGACTTGACAAACAGCAAAGAGGCCAATGGAAAGTTCAGTGGAGTAAGAGCCGAGGAAAGTCTCCAGGACCTACCAGGGTCTCCAGCATATTGTAGTTGTTCAGCAAATTCTGCTGTGTTACATTGAATTGAACCATAACCTAAAGGAGGAAACAGAAATTATTGTAACTCCAGTCTTGCCATTTTAATAGCTTTTGTTTCCATATTGTCAAAGAATTATGCTTATTTTATTCAATTTGTAAAATGCAACTGCAGTTTGAAGACATAATATTTTACAATTTAAAATATGAAGCTGAAAATCTTAGTAATAACAGTAAAAAATTTAGTAAAAATAGTAAAAAATATTTACCGTAAACTTCCAGTGTACCGGGCACTGTGCTCACCACTTTCCAAGGACTATCTCATTTTACACTCATAGTGACATAATTTGGTGCGGACTATTATTATTTTCATTTTACGCATGAAGTCACTGAAGCTTGAAAAATTAAGTGTCTTCCTGAGGTCATACATCTAGTAAAAGACCTTCATCACAGCATCTTCTGAATAGGGGATATGAAAATAAGCAATTGGTTGCATTCAAACCTCAAATGTCCTGCTCACCTGCCATTTTTTCTCTTGTAATGAGGCCAGATTGTTTGTGGTTGGGTAGGGTATTTAAAGAACTTGAATTACTTAAAAACTATACTAATTTACCACTGTTAAATATTGAATCCTACTTATTTCTAGTGAGAAAAAAAGCAAGGTTGGAAATAACATTTTCAAAAAATCTCTTTGTCAAATAGGATTCTGAGTGTCAGTTGTTACAATCAAATGATTCTTTCAATGTAATGTTTTGGTAAATAGAGGGGAAAAAAAAGATCAAATACACCTGAACTGCTTTTTTTCTGGGAAGCATGCAAACATCGAGCTTAATTTGCTATGATGAAGGCATCTGGAACTCATATCTGCTTTTGTCAAATTTAAGTGGTCTACTTCAGTTAAAGATTGCTGGTGTTTTCAGAGTGTTTTATTTATGAAAATAATTCATGGAATTGTAGATATGATAAATTCAATATTTTGGTAAGCTATTTTTAATCACTATTTAAAACATCCTAAATTCCTCTGAGCTTCTCCTCAAGTCTTTCTATGGCAAATTGCCACTAAGTCCAACTCTAAACAACGCTGAATAGGGGCTTCCTCAGGAAACAGACACATGAAAACCGCTGAAGAACCAAAGAAGATTGGCTTTACACTATCTTTTTCCCCCTTAATTTAATTTAAATGTATTGTTAGTTTCTTTTCTTTTGTTATTAATTTCGGTTTCACTCCATCTTTGAGGTTATCTGATTCTACTGTTTTCTCACATCTCTAACAATTTATTACATTTCTCAATTTCATTTTCCAATTTTTTCAAACCTCTTCCACCTTTTCTACCCTACTCATCATTAGCATATACTTTTGTCTCCGAGTTCCCTGAGACAGAGCTCATTCATTGAGTATCCACTCTCTGGTTCCTGCCTCTGTACCTGTCCTTTCTTCCTTCCTGTGACAACAGAGAATGTCTATTCCTCTGGGCTTACTCCAGATGCAACTCATTCCCAAAGTTTCAAGATTTCTATGTTATCCAGCTTTTCTCTTTCCTGTCTCTTCCGTCTTCTCCAGCTCAGCGACATCTTTTCCATCCACATATAAACATTCTTGTCTTGTCAGTCTTAAACATAAGGAGCAGGCATAAACAACTCTCCATCATTGCAAATGTTTCTCTCATTGTCACAGCTTGATATACAAAAAGAGCTGTCTAAACTAATTGTTTTGATATCCTGACAGCCATTCCCTTTCAACCTACTCCAATTTGACGTCTGACCCACCACTCCATCAAAATAGCCTCAATGTTGCTCAATGCAGTGGTCATTTTCCACTAGTCTTCTTGATTTCTCAGCTGTTTTTTACACTGTGAATTCTGGAAGTACTCTCTTCCTTGCCATCTATGACATAAGGGTCTCTTGTTTCCCTCATTTCTTTTTAGACATTTTTTGTGATCTAATTCTTCTTTGCCCATACTTTAAATATTATAGTTCTTCAAAGCTCAGTTCTGGGCAGCTTTGTGATTTTGGGAATACTCAAAAAGCTGGTGCACACACTCAAATGAAAATGAAGATAATAGGAAGTGTCTTTCATTTTTAAATTTCTTCTTTTTCTAGTCGTAACTTTTCTCTTTCTACCTAGAGAGTTCTTAAATGTACTGTACTGACTTATGTCAGTAGCTTATGTACAGAAGAAAAGTTTGACTGCCATGAAAGTAAAATATAGTTATAAAGATTATAACTAGAAGCCAGATTACCAATAGCTACCAGGCAGGCAAGTTTGGGACCATGTTGAAGCCATAGAGACTTCTTCTGCTTTTGAGTAATCAATCCATTGGGATTGGAGGTTAGAGACGTAGTAGGATTAGAGAATACCAGGACTGAAATAAGGAAAATGAATGACTAGTCACCTTTGTCCTGTTTCTCAGAGTGATTACTTCATTCTTCTTCTACTCTCTTTTTTAAAATAACTTTAAAAAATACATTTTACTATATAACACTCAGAAAATGCAGATAGGCAAAAAGAACATACCAAAATTGTCTGTAAACCAACCACTCCTAATATTTGGATACCATACTACAGTTTAATATTTATTTGAATTTAATTTTTCAAAAATATGATGTTTTAAAATCTGTTTTTTATAAATTTATTTCATCTTTAAACTAATTTTCCTAAGTCCATAATATTAATAAACTGTGGTTTTTATAAATGTAAGGCTGTCTAATATTTGCAGGCCAATTTAACCTCCCTAGGAGCCACAATTTCTAGGGTATTAGATTCCAAATTCAATGATTTTTGTAGTTGAGTGTGTTTTTTTTGTAGTTGAGTGTGTTTTTAGTTTGGCCATCACAATTCTTCAAATTGATGGAGTAAACTGATCCTTTAAGCAAAACTCCCAATTGAAGGGAAATTCTCTTGTGAAAACTTAATAATCTCTCTTCCACTTTCTAGAGGTTGTATTTAAATTTCTAGGAAATGAAAATTGTGATAAATGGTTATATCTGATTTGAATGAATTATTTTTAAACAGGTTTTTGGTTCTTAGATATTGGCAATTAATGTAAAATCTTTAATTATATATCTAAAAACATACCTAAACCTGTTAGAATTATTAAACTACAAACAATATTCAATTACTCACATAAGCAGATCAGTACTTCTCAATTTTAGAGAATATTTCTTTCACTTTAATTATATTTAGCCTTTTAAAATGTACACTTTTTTGAAATTTACATTAAAAATATATTTGATACTTTATTAGCTCTTAAATTGTTTTTTCTTATAATCATCATGATTAAAGACCATTTATGAAATATTAATTCTTTACTGCTTTCTTAAGCCAAATTTAGATAGAAATTTGAGTATGTTTATTACCAAATTGTTTTTTATTAATAAACCATTTGAATAAAAATATATTCACATTGAAAAGATACAATAATTTAATATGATGACTTCATTTTTCATGTATTACAGAAATTACACCAGAAGTCAAAGTACTAAAATGTGATAGTATGGTATCAAATTGTGTTTATAAATTTCTTAAAATAGCTCACCAATTATAAAAAGTTCTGGAAGATGTAATAGCAATGGTTTCTGCAACTTTCCATTTTTCATTAGTGAATTATATTCTTGATTGATGCCATCTTTACAAATATAAATACTAAATTTAATTTTTAGAATGCCTTAAAATTCCCTCTAGCACATTATTTTCAAAACATGAGATGTTATATATGATAATTGTTTCATATGATTTAGAAACTAAATTTTTTCAACTAGTTTTATTTAAGTAAATCTAATTACTCTTTTTTATTTAAATATGTTACCAAGACACAAGCAAATATAATAAACCTCTTTAAATAAAATAAATTTAGTATTTGGCAATTAAAACAAGACATTTGGTAAAAAGTAACTGTAGAGGAAAAACTTATGACTTCCTTTTAGTTTCTGTTGCTGTTCTACACGTACTTATGAACGACAGTTCAGACAGTTCATTTAAACATTAAACCTTAGTTGCTCCCAGTCCCCTTTTAAAAGAAACGCCTAACAAAAGGGAGGTTTGGCATTACTTTATATACCCGGGCAACGTGAGTTACATTAGAACTTACCGTTCTGTTGTCAGGCCCTGATCCCTTCACAGAAGTTCTTTGCCAGCAGCTTGATACAGCCTCTGACCCAGAGCTGTGCCTCTGGACATAGTGCTGTCTCATTTGCATGTCATGCAGCCAAGATTAATAATTCAAAAGTCAAAGAATAATTTATTCAGTCAAACCTCCAAGTTAAGTTCAAGTAGGGGAACTTCCTGTGAAGTCCACATACAAAACAAATTACTCATTTCACAAATAGATTTTGAAAAGACTGCTACTGAAATTAGCAGTCTTTATTCACTATCAACACAACAGAAAAACATTTGTTATTTTCATGTTTATTTGCATATTTAAAGTTTAGCACTGTTTATGTTGGATATACAATTGCTTCTGCTTTTTCTTCGTTTTTCAAATTGACAATACTTGGTGAATTCTATATTGGGCATATGATAACTAAATAGCTGTTATCAAGCATTTTGAGGGAACTGTAAAACTGAAATTTTAGAAGCAAATCTGTATATACTATGTTCTGTCAGTGTATTAGCAAAAGGGATAATAGAGCTTAAGATAGTTCCCGTTTTATTTTCTATGATTAAAATCAAGAGGCACATAAAAAAGAATACATCAAGCAGCTAGGGATTAGGGGTATATAAGTGAGATAATCTCAACACGTGGCAATTATACATTCCAGTCAGTCCACTGCATAGCACCTGGAAGCATATCACCACAACTTTAGACAGGAAGCGCACCTGGTTTGTTCTGAGGATTGTATTCAATTTATATTCAAGTAAACACTCAATCTGCCTGATTTGAAGCGCAGGGTTTATGCTATATCCCTAATTGTGCAGGCAGTAGTAATTTAATTTGAATGCCATAAAAGTTGAGTGTTGAGTTAGCAGTGACAGGCTGAAGCCCCAAAAGAAACTATTTATTACAGCCAGTTCTCCAGGCCAATATTTCCTCTTTTCCAATATATAAGAACCCAGAACTTAGAAACTTAAATATACATGTATGTATATACATATATAATATACTTAAAAGTATGTACATGAGTGAAATATAAACATATTTATATATGAAATATATGTATATTTATGTCAAATAATGTCTTTCTAATTTGTTGAATTCTTATGATATGACAGGTGTTATACTAAGCACCTTCATGTATTGAATGCTTGTAAAATCTCTCTGAGGTCATTATTAATTTTTTTTTTCATTTTACAGATTAAAAACTGAACCTCAGAGAGGTTAATTAACTTCCCCAAGGTCACAGGATCTGTAAGGAGAGGAACCTGAGCTTAAACATATATATTTTTATTGTAAAAGCCCCTGCTTTGATTCTTTTTTTATTGCTATCAATTAGTCATTGATTTTTTATTAGTTGCATTGTACAAAATAACATAGTGATTAGATTTATATACCTCACATAGTGATAACCCCAATAAGTCTATTACCCATCTGACACTGGACATAGTTATTAGAATAATATTGACTATATCCCCTATGCTGTCCCATATATCCCCATGATTATTTTTTTAATTATAGTCGATGTTTAATATTATTTTTTATTAGTTTCAAGTGTACAACATAGTGGTTAGACATTTATATAATTTATGGAGTGATCCTCTCAATAAGTCTAGTACCCACCTAGCACTATACATAGTTTTTACAATATTATTGACTATATTCTCCATACTGTACTTTACATCCCCATGACTATTTTGTAATTACCAATCTGTACTTCTTAATCCCTTCACCTTTCTCACTCAGACGCTCACCCCACCTCCCATCCAGCAACCATTAGTTCTCTGTATCTATGAGTCTGTTTCTGTTTTGTTTGCTTATTTATTTTATTCTTTAGATTTCACATATAAGTGAAAGCAGATGGCATCTTTCTAAGTCTGACTTATTTCACTTAGGATAATACTCTTTAAGTCCATCCATGTTGTCACAAATGGTAAGATTTCATTCTTTTTATGGTAGAGTAATATTCCAGTGTGTATATGTACTACAATTTCTTTATCCAATCGTCTATTGATGGGCATTTTGGTTGTTACCACATCTTGGCTATTGTAAATAGTGCAATGAACATTGGGGCATATATATCTTTTCTAATTAGTGTTTTGGATTTCTTTGGATAAATATCCAGGAGTGGAATTGCTGGATCCTAAGGTAGTTCTATTTTTAATTTTTTGAGGAAACTCCATACTGTTTTCTATAGTGGCTGCACCAATTTGCAATCCCATCAATAGTGCATGAGGTTTCCCTTTTCTCCACATCCTTGCCAGCATTTGTTTGTTGATTTATTCATGATGGGCATTCTAATAAGTATGACATGACATCTCATTTTGAGTATCTTTTTATATGTCTTACCTGCTCTGATTTTTGATTGCCTACAAGATTGAATGACAATAACTTTGATGTACACCACAGATTAAATAAAAGTCCAAGAAATAATGACAACATTTTTTCAGAAATGGAGCTCTTTCTTACTTTTAGAGGGAAGACTAAAAACATCATTTTTGTCTATAATTTTAAAAGGGCAAAAGCAAAGCATTTTAATCGTGGAGGCCAAGCTTATTAATTTTAAACATAAATTAACTTGAACCCCCCCCTCCCAAATAACCAAGCCATCTGGCTGTATTTCACAAGTTTCTGCCACCATTCTGTTGGGAGATAAGGGCTACTCCCTCTTTGTGTGGTGGTGGGAGTACCCCAGCGCTTCCTCTTTCTTTTCCCCACATCCTGGCTACTGTCTCATTCTGGACTGTGGACCATACTTCTCCTTTCTTAGAGGAAATATCATCAGACCTGTGGCCTGGAGGCCTTAATTCCCTCCTGTGTCCTAATTCACCCAAAGTCTCATTGCCTCAGGATTACTTTCCATGGAGAAACTAGAGTGATTCTGGGACAGACTTAAAAGGTCTCTAATACTTCTGTTCTTTTCATATCATGAGGCTTTGTTCAGGTCTATAGAAGGAGAGCTGCAAGGATCAAGGCCAGAATCAGGGTTATGGACCTTGCGAGCAGGGTCTGCGTCATGGGTATGCAATCTTTTAGTCACATAGGGCCTCACACTCTAAAGGACCATACCCTTGCTTTAAAGCTCTGCTTTGGCCTTCTAATTGAAACTCTTAATAACGTTTTAACAAAAGTCCCTGCATTTTCATTTTTCAGTAGGCTCTGTAAATGATAAATTATGAAGCAGTCTTGCCTGTGAGAGGACGAGTCTCCTAGGAAATAATTATAGTTAGCATATAAAATTTTCATGTGGCAAAGTTTTTATTTTTAGGTTTTCTTTTTGTCTTTCTTTTTTTTAAAGAAACAATGTGACATGTTGAAATTTACTATTGAAGAACAATGAAAATTTGAAAGACAGTAAAGTTTTTAGTACAACATATTGTACTGATTAAGAGCATAGGCCTGGAGGCAATCTGTCTCCTTCAAATCCTGGCTTTACCCCTTAATTGCTCTCAGTTTTCTTATCTGTAAAGGGGGCCAATTGCACAGAGTTATTATGTATGTAGTAAAGTACATAGTTTATATATATCATATGAGGTCCAAATTAATTGCTAAATAAATGCTGGTTATTATAGAAGTTTATAGCAATTGAGAAGCAGATTTCTTCACAGTGATCATGTTAACCCAATGTCATCAATGTTAGAATGCCCAGGATGGTCTATTTAAAACGGCCTTATAAAAGGCAGCATGGTGAAAAGATTAGTAAATTTTCATTGTGGTTTTGCGTTTTACCCACTGTGTGCTCTTTGAAAAGACAACATAAAGTGGTTTTCTTGTTTTGAAAAGGGGGATGATAATTCCTATCCCATAAACCTCATAATGTTCATAGTATCAAATGAGATAATATATGAAAATGCAATGGGCTAGGAATGTAAAAGCAGTTCATATAAACCAGGAACACTAATCAGGAAATTCAACAGGAAGAAAAAAAGGATGGCACAGACAATCAAAATATTAATTAAATCCAATGTTAATAATAATAACTTTCACTAACATTTTTGAGCACTCGCTCTCTAACACCACGTGTGCATTTACTCCTTTAATATTCACAAAAATTTAATGTAGTGCATATGATTAATGTTCTTAATTTTCGGATAAAGAAACTGAGGCTGAACAGAAATTAAATAATTATCCACAATCACTCAGCTCATAAATGACTAGGCTGTAACTTGAAGTGTTTTCTGTTTGACCCTGAACCCTAGCCTTTGACTGTTTCTCGCAAGATAAAAACATATATATGATGTTTTAATATATATGTATATATAAATATATAATATATTTACATACACACACACACACACACACACACACACACACACACACATACTAGGTCAAAGCATAAAATGATGGACCTTGGTTAATGTTTAGTTTAAATATGGCCATTTCATGTGTTTTGATCTAATAAAAATAAATTTAAAACCAACACTAAGTTTAATTATTGGTCATCAGATTTACTGGTTATCAAATTTAATTATTTAAATCTGCCAACTAAATAGAATAGAACCTTTTAGAAAAGAAACCAGGCATGTTACAAATAAACAAATAAAGCATTTATAGGAAGGTTCTACTAACACTGTCCCTGAGCATGTTCAGAAGACACATTTCTTTCAACAGCACATATAAGTCTGTGTGGAAGCTGGTGTCAGGGTCACTCTGATCTTCAAGGAATCACAGGCCAGAAAAGATGGCAATTAATGGAACTCAAGCAAATTCTCTTAAACCCTTTGGGGTGGTACTACTACTACTACTACTACTACTACTACTACTACTACTACTAAAATAATAATACATCCCCCAAAGAATTGAATTAAATCAAAATTATTGAGGAGGATATTTTGGTGTTGCTCTGTTGGGTGGACCTATCCAAGGCTACTTAGTTATTTCCCTATCCAAAGAATGGTTTTAGATAGGAAAAAAGAAATTAAGAGAACAACAAAAAAGAAAACATAATACATAGAGGGTATATGTGGGTTGTCTCTAAACTCTTCCAGATTCTAGAAACCAAACAAATTGTAGACCAAATTTACTTTGCCATGGATAGTTAACCATTCAAGGTGGGAATTCAGACTGAGGCAAAGAAATTTATTTCCTCTTTACATTAAAATCCTTGTCATGTAAGAGTTACATTAGTAATTCAGATTTGTATATTATTGCTCTTTTCTCTTATCACATAATTGAGAAAAATGTGTCATGTTTATTATTTTTCTGCATAACTCAAAGAAATTGTGCTCTGCCGAATTAAAATACATTAATTGTTGAAAGTATCTGGCTATAGCTGAAGGATTCTAAGTTCTTTGAACTAGTAATAGTTAATGTAGAAATGCAGCAAACTTACCTTTTAATATTGAAATACCAACAGCTAAATGATTTTTTTAATGATACATGGTAAACCTCAATCACAGCTGTTTCCCTACAAAAATAATGCTGTCTTGATTCCCTGAAATGAAATTCAAATATTTATGTGAAATATGGAGATAATTTTCACTCTTAACAGTCACTGACCAAGGCACAGCATTTTTGATTTTAAAAAGAGAGTTTGCCTGAAACACTGAAATAGTTTATTCATTTGTTAATTGGCTAGTCAATTACTCAGTCTTTTCCAGTCACATTTACCATATTTTGTGCAAACTGACATGCTTCTCAGTGCATTATTTCTGAAAACAGAACAAAACAAAAAAACAGCTAGTTCACTGTTTTGATGTTCACATAAGCACTGTTTATTGGGTACTAATTAACCACTCCTTCCACATCCCTTTCTTGCTCCAATGTATTATTTACCCTTGGAATAAAGAACACAAAGTCAGTCTGATTGAATCTCACTGAGCATTTTAGTAACTGAATTGGAAAGTTTTCAAAATTCCCTGGGGTACCGGAAATATGTTCATTAGGAGAGAGAGCTAAGTGCTTTGTGACTGTGTTATGAATTAAATTAAGGAAAGTAACTATTTCCATTAATAAAACATTTAGTGGTGTGATTCTCTTTTATTAGTATCTTTACCTCTACAACATACTTATTGATGCAATTTTTAATTTTAAAGTATGTTTTATGCTGACTTATTATACTGCAAAACTAATAAAATTTGATTTTCACTGTTAAGTCAATATTGTATTATAGTAAATGAAAAATTTTCAGATTTTATCAGTTCTGACAATTACAAATAATCCATGTAAAAGTTTAAGAAAATATTCAAATACTACCTTTTAAAATATGCCCCCACCCTATATTAATTATGTATCTGTAACTAGTATTTTTCATTTTGACTTAACTTTAAAACCCATCACTGGTATTATTTGTGACTTGTTGCCAGTCTCAACTCCTAGCATGGGCTGTTGGATCGGAAAACATGCTGAGAAATCATTGTGTAGAGTTACTTTATCCTAAGCACAAGGGCATCTGGCTCAGAATTGTTAAGAGGGATTACCTAAGGATGGGGAAGGCTGTTTTGGGGAATAATGAGGGATATTCTGTGCATGATGGAGATACCAAGATCCACACTGGGGGGAGCAGAGAGGCAGAGAACCCATCCAGAGAGCCATATATGAGGTCTGACAATTAAGTTCGTGAACTTGTTGACAATTAAATTCGTGTGCTTACATTGGCAGCACTGTACAAACAGCTTGGTAAGATTTCCTAACCTTGGTATATCAGTGTCTCACAGCTGTGCTCATGTCAACATGTGGTCGTGTCTTGTTGAGTGACATTCATTATTGTTGTTGCGTGTTTTGTATGCTGTCGCAAGAATGTCTAAGCTTGAATTAGAGCAATGAACAAACATTAAATTTCTTGCTAAAGTTGGCAAGAGTTGACGTGAAATCAGGGACATGTTAGTCCAAGTTTATGGGAATGATGCCATGAAGAAAATGGCAGTGTACCAATGGAGTAAACGTTTTCTGAGGGGAGAGAATGCATCATTGATGAAGAGAGTTCAGGCTGGCCAGTAATGAGCAGAACTGACAAAAACATTGCAAAAATTCATCAAATTGTGCGTCAAAATCGTTGGCTGACTGTGACAAGCATAGCAGATCAAGAAAGCATTGATAAAGAAACAGGAAAATCTTAACTGAAAATCTTGGCATGAGAAAGGTGTGTACAAAAATGGTCCCAAAGGAGCTCACCGATGAACAAGAGCAAGGGAGAGTCAAAGTTTGCCAAGACCTTTTGAAGAGGCAAGATGATGTTTTGGGCTATTACTACTGGTGATAAACAAGGGTGTACCAATATGACCCTGAAACAAAGCGTCAACGTGCACAATGGAAGTCAGCCAATTCTCCACGACCAAAAATTTCTGTCAATGTAAATCAGGGGTGTCCAAACTTTTTTCAACGTTTTTCACCAAGGTCCGTATGCGGTAAAATACACAAACAGCGGGGCCACTCACTCGAGGTGAAGTATGTATTGCCTCACCTGGTTTATTTAAGTAAACTAAATATATCTTTGGAATTTGCTGTGGGCCAATAAAAAATGGATCGCGGACCGCAGTTGGCCTGCGGGCTGCAGTTTGGACACCCCTGATCTAAATTAAGAGTCAAAACAATGTTGCTAACATATTTTTAATATCAGAGGGATTATTTGTTATGAATTTGTACCAACTGGACAAACAGTTAACCAAGTTTACTATTTGGAAGGGCTGAAAAGGCTGCATGAAAAAGTTAGACGACCTGAATTTTTCACCAACAATTCATAGCTCTTGCATCACGACAATGCACCAGCTCACACGGCACTGTCTGTGAGGGAGTTTGCAGCCAGTAAACAAATAACTGTATTGGAACACCCTCCCTACTCACCTGATCTGGCCCCCAGTGACTTCTTTCTTTACCCGAAGATATAGGAAATATTGGAAGGAAGACATTTTGATTACATTCAGGACATCAAGAGTAATGCAATGATCGCTCTGGTGGTCATTCCAGATAAAGAGTTCCAAATTGCTTTGAAGGGCGGACTAGGCACTGGTTTTGGGGCCTAGCTTCCCAAGGGGAGTACTTTGAAGATGACCATAGTGAAACGGAGCAATGAGGTATGTAGCAGTTTTTCTAGGATGAGATCTTGGACATAATTGTAAGACCTTGTATACGCACTATGGCCTACTGGAAGAAGAGCAAAACACTCTCTGATACATCCCTAGACTAGGTCCTAACATCGTGTATTTTGATTAACGCAATAGAAGGAAAGAAAAATAACAGCAAGCTTGAGAAAGAGGATCCTGCAGGTTGACCCTCCATGATGCCTCCATGTTCAGGAGAGGGATAAACCGAGAGCTAGCTAGGAGCTTTTTACTGCCAAAGGACAGCAAAACACAATAGCTTATGGCAAAAACATTCACTCTAAACAAAACTCTGTGTTTTGTACTCTGTGACGACAGTGAAATTCATCAGCAGCATCAATTTCTTTTACCACTGATAGGGTTTGTAAGCCCCAAACTCCAAGCAAACTTTTTGAGTAACAGTGGCCATTCCCTTTATTCTACCATTCCTTCCTCTTTCACTCAACATCTCTTAAAGACCTGTATATATATCTATCAGGAACTGGAAATAGTGAAATACTAATTGCAGAGATTAGAACACAGGGAAAATAAAATTGAATTGACTTTTTCCAACGACACTGGATTCTTAAATATTAAATACCAAGCATTAGGAAAGGAGAAAAAGAGTGAGAGATTATAAAAGCTCTTCACAAAGCAGTATTTGACATTTCTTTTCTCCCTTCTTTCTATTTCATTCTTGTAACTCAGACACTAACGTTTCATTGTTTAGCTCATGTCCTACCTTCTTTATTGTAATTAATTCAACAGACATGTATTGATCACTTATAAGGTTTAAGGCAATATGGGAAATAAAAGGATAAGTATAAAACCAGACCTCAAGGAATTTGTGACCTTTTTACCCTAAAATATTTAAAAAATTTTCAAGTCTCATCCCACAGGAAATTTCTCATTTTGCCTTCCATATCTTCAACTAGTCTACAATATGATGCCTATTATTGTTTGAATTTTTAGAAGACAGAATTTCTGTAATAACCTTATTATTAACGATCTAGCTTTTCTAAAATCTCTAAAAATATCTTTTGTTGACTTACTAAATCAAATATTTAGCATGTAATCTTGAAAAATTTACATCATTACTTGAGCCTTGTTTTTCTCACATTGTTGGGCTCAGTTATCAGTGACAAATGAGAGTGGTAAGGGCTGTCTCTCTCCATGCTTAAGTCCATGGAAGACATTATTTGTCAATCATGCTGTTGTTTCTGCTGTGCTCAAACTTAACCTCAGCATATTTAACAGAGTGCTCCAGGAAGTCCCTACCAATTAAAACTACCACTCTTGGTATATCTTGGCTTGAATATAGGAGTTCTCATTTAAATATAAGTTATCTGATTCTACTGTATGATAACTTCCTCTTAAAAATGTAGTACCAACTGAGAGTTTGGTTTTTGCCCTATCTTTTCTGCCCTTTTATGTTTCCTTATTGTCCCAGGCTCCTAGAAAACTCCTGGTTGTATGTTTGACCACAGTTGGCATATTAGCTAGATTCATTTACTCTGGTTTGAAGAGTTTTATTACATCTGAAAATTATTATAAACTGCATCAAATACTTTTTACAAAATGTCAACTTCTGAGTAATAAGAGAAAAATGTTTCAGTGATTATTCTTTGTAGGACATTTATTAAAGTCTCATAGGATATCAATTTCAACTCAAAGTAACCCAGAATATTAGTGTGCTGACTGATTTAGAATTTTACATATAGTAATTGAAAATTTCACAATTTTTTTTTGTAATATGTGAATTTATGATTAGAGCAAAGGCCTTGTCCATATTTGGTTATTTCACAAGCCTCCTTTTAAATAGCAGGTAGAATTACACAGAACAAGGGACAAAAAAAATTTTCCTAATAGTGTTCCTGGAGAAATAAAACCCAGCCTCTTAGATAATCTCTGGGAGGGGGTTGAGAGGGAATGCAGGAAAAATAATTCTATCAAATGGTACTAAGCTTTG
Organism: Rhinolophus ferrumequinum; assembly: GCF_004115265.2. Taxonomy (NCBI): domain Eukaryota; kingdom Metazoa; phylum Chordata; class Mammalia; order Chiroptera; family Rhinolophidae; genus Rhinolophus; species Rhinolophus ferrumequinum. The sequence goes on from NC_046285.1 coordinate 86,061,378, forward strand.
TGAATTCAAGATGAGAATGAGGAAAAAATAAATCACAGAAATGGGGAGAAATTCTCTTAGAATCCAGGACATCAAAGAGTGGTGCTGACATAAGGGAACGTTTGGAATCAAGGTCAAAAACCAGAATTAGTAGGAATAACAAGTACTTCACCCATTAAGCAATAAATACACTGCTGAGGGTAAAAATTAGCAAAATTCAAAGAATCTGACTTACCTTTCTCTTAACTAGGTCTGTTACATATTTGTTTTAATTAAAACAGTCTGCTGGCTCCATTACCCTTATAACTGTCCAGTTTTATTTACACAGATGGGAGCGATTTTGCCAGAAATGATATGTTTTTGTTCATTTTAATTTGCATACCATGCCTTTACAAAGTTGGAAATATTTGCCAATCATATTTTTAAAATTTTAGTGATACGTATTCTGCAATTTCAAAGTTTTATATTTACAGGTAAAATTATATTGTTTTTAATTCTAGGGAAATTAAAAAATAATAAGAAAACTATGTTTTCTAGGAAGAAAGTCAGCAATGTAATATTTACTATTACACTGAGAAATAAAGGAGAAAGACATTCAATTGTGTGGCATGAAAAATGGGGCAGGAGAAGATTATATGTGCTGAGATAATGTTAATACGAAACTTTAAGAGTCTCTACCTTGGTGGCGGGGGTGGGGCATTAAAGCAAGCGATATGAATACTGCTTACAAACATGTTTAAATTTCTGTAAGAGTATTTGCATTTCACATTTTATGTTTCAGTCACAGTGTAATTTTTTTTTTAATTGAACTACTTATTTAAGATGATTGTAGAGTCACGTACTGTTGTACAAAACAATGCAGAGAGATCTTATGTATTCTGTGCCCCATTTTCCCCAATGGTAAAATCTTATGAAACTATAGGACAATATCATCCAATATACTCACATTGATACAGAGCATTTTCATCACCACAACAATCCCTTATGTTGCCCTTTGTTAGCCGTCCTCACCTTCCCTCTTTCACCTCCTTAAACCCTAGTAACCACTAATCTCCTTTTCTATAATTTTGTCATTGCAAAACAGTTTTGTCAATGGAATCATGTAATATGTAACTTTCTAGGATTGACTTTTGATTCAGCATAATTCTCTGGAGATCCATCCAGGTTGTTGCGTGTATCAATAGCGTGTTCCTTTTTATTACTGGGTAGTCTTCTGTTATACAGATGTACCACAGTTTGTTTATTTGACTGTTGAAGACATCAGGTTGTTTCCAGTTTTTTGGCTATTAGGAGGAATAAAGCTGCTATGAACATCTGTGTTCAGATTTTGGTATAAACATGTTTTCATTTTAATAGGATGAATGTACAGGTATAAAATGGCTGAGTTATGTGGTAGTTGCATGTTTAATGTTTTTGAAAACTGCTAAATTGTTTTCCAGTATGGCTATGTTCCACTAGCAACATGTGAGTAATTCGTTTTTCTCCAGTCTCACCAGCATTTTGTGTTGTCATTATATTTTATCATAATCATTCTGATAGGTACTTAGTGGTATCTAATTGTGGATTGTTTCACAATCGTGTGGAACATTGTTCATGTGCTTATTTTCTATCACCCATATTTTTTGGTGAAATGTCTGTTCATGGGTTTTGCCCATTTTCTAATTGAATTTTTTTTAATTTATTATTGAGTTTTGAGTGTTCTGTATATATTCTTTAACCCCATTCAGCTCAGTAAGAAAACAGCCCTTTCTTTCACTCTCAACTATAATAAATTCATTTTAAAATTTCTTAAAGCAGGAAGACTTAAACTACCTACCTAGGTCTAAAGGGAGAGAAAGCTACATGAATTAAATGTTGGGTGTTGATTGATTTTATTCCTGGTTTCCTTCAGGCATTTTCAGTTAAATATAGAATAATAAAATTTCTGCACAATTAGAAAACATGATTCATGATTAGGGTCATTAAGTTTGAACTGATAATGATTCTGTTTTAGTGTCTTATTATTTCCTTTAAGGAACTAAATGATACATGACTTGAAATTGTGTAGCTTGTTTGAATCATGGCATTTTAGAGTATTATTTATGTTGTCACAAATAATTTTCTCACAATCCTCCGAGGGAACATTACGTATATCTAGATTTGCTCCTGTCTTAGTTTAAAGTTACATATTGCTGTTAAATGCAATCATAATAGCAAACAAAATTTCTCTTGATAGTGTTTATTGTATTGACTATCATTTATATGGTTGTGTTCTTAAATTTCTGCCAGTTTAAGCTATCTCATTTCAAACTGTGCAAGTATCAAAAAAAGAAAGATGTGAAATATAAAATGGGTTGTTTTGATTTTGGTAATACATGCTTTATAGCTTCCACATAGGATTGACCAGAATAAAGTAGAAAAAAGATATTGCATTGTTGTCCTTCCAAAAATGTCCATCTAAGAAAGAAAGAAATTTTCCCTGAAAATCTTTTTCTGTCCTTGTATATTCATGAACCTAACCAGGCATAATCTTAGGGAGTTAGAATGATTGGAGATTTATCAGGACTGAAAGATAGAGCGTTCTGTTGTGAAGAATTGGCACTCTTCATCTTGAAGAGAAAAAACAAGCCCATGCTAAATTTCAGGAATGTTCCTAGATGAGAGCAGTTCCACCATTCCATGTCCTCTGTTGCAGACATTCTTTAATGAGTAAAGGGGGTACATGCTTGGGGGTACAGTCTAATCCCACTGAATGGCACCCCCACCCCCACAATGGCCCAGGCTAGTCATGTGATGACAGATGATAAAAACATGAATCGTGGGCTCACTCCACCTCTCAATGGCCATTTTCCTTACAAAAATGACATTAGGTCATATTTAGTTGTGAAACAGAAGAACTTTCAAACCTATAATAAATCATCAAGATATTTCAAAATAACTAATTAAGGGCTGGCCCGGTGTCTCAGGTGGTTGGAGAACAGTGCTCTGAATGCCAAGGTCGCTGGTTTGATTCCCACATGGCCCACTGAGCTGCACCCTATACAGCTAAGATTGTGACAATGGCTCTCCCTGGAGCTGGGCTGCCGTGAGCAGCCGGAGGCTGGCGTGAGCTGCCGTGAGCTGTTGTGAGCAGCCCACCAGCGACCGACTGCTTCAGCTGGGGGCAGCGCAAGGCTCATAATACCAGCATGGGCCAGGGAACTGCACCCTACAACTAGACTGAGAAACAATGGCTTGAAGCAGAGTTGGGGGGGGCAGAAAAAGGGGAGGGGAAGCTAATTAACATTTCTCTAAAACAATGTCAACATATCTATGCACAGAGGCCATTTCATCGTTCCCATGTACTAGAGGTCAAGCCTTAAGTGGGGGAGCCCCATGGGCATAGTGTGTTTTCAAATTCTGAATTCGAGTTTATCATATTAAACAGAATGGACTTAAGTATAATGTTTCTTTTTTGGACCTGCATTTTTCCTCTGAGATTTAAAAATATCTGAGATACAATGTGTAAAGTCTAAAAAAAATGCCACTTTTGATAAAGCCCATGTTAAAGATCCATTAAGGGCTATAATTTTGAATGGACAACATTTTGCTGTTACTGGTAGAAATGCCTTTGTGAATTTTTCTTAATATTAGCGTTCATATAGTAACATTATCCATGAATATTTAAAATTTTGCCTGGTAGTTTCAAAGATATTTTAGTCACTTGCATTTTTATGTTCTCTCTATATTTTTTTTTCTTTCACAAAGTTTTTCTTGTGTTTTATAGTTGCTATGTCCCCATGTCCTATGAGAGATAGTTCCCTTGACCTCTTATATCTTCAGATTCCTACAACTCACAAATCAATGATATTCTTTTTCCAAGGCTATGAACTCTGGGACTCCTGTTACCCTCTGCAATTTGAGTTCCATGTAAGTCAAGGAATGGAATGGCTTGCTTGCATCACTGAACCGATGATGTATTCTGTAGACTATTTGTAGTTGGATGGGCAAAATCTTTAGAAATAAGTGTGTAAAACGCATTAACTTTTCCATAAAAAAATTACAGCTATTACCCACAACTTTCCATAAGGAGAAAGGTGTCACCTTCTACATACATTTTGAAATAAGTAAATTAACAATATGTTTAAATGATCCCTTTTATAGTTAAGTACTATGCCAGTTGTCCGGAGTAAAAGCTAGATAAATCAAAGCCCCTGCTTACAAATATTACTTAATAATGTATTTGAAATTATCAGTTACTATCCAGGAATCACAGTGGTACGAGACTGAGGATGTAGCTAGACGCTTAATGAGAGGTTTCACTTCTTCTGCCTTTCCTCAAAGACTAATTGATGTGTGGAACATTAAATATGAGACTTACAAACCTGTGAAATCAGTATGTAGCTGTTGGTTGCTTAACACACTGCATTTTATACCCTTGGATATGTTTTTTTTTTTTTTTAAAGAAATGACATTATGTTAGAAGAGCTTGCAGCAGATAAGCAAAAATGTCTACTTAGTGATGTATTTTCTTGGATTTGTGGCAGGAGGATTAGATTAAGTGACATGTAATTTCGTAATCCATGAAATAAACATGGCCCTTCATGTCAGGCCCATTCTGAAACGAGAAAGATACATATTTGAGTTAAAAAATACATGATTGTGATGTGAACTTCTCTGCAAAATCATCACCTTAAACTTGCTAAAATATACCATCTATCCTTTATTATGGATCACATGGGATAATGACTGTGTTAGAGTCTTGTGAGGATTACAGAAAACAGAAAACAGCAACTAGATGTATGGATTTACCCACGGTATTCTTGTCAGGGCATATCTGGTTACAAAGAAGCCCTATTTTAAGGATGCAATAACAGCTATGATTACAAATGAAAGTACAGTTAGGCCTCACTAAAAATCTGGAATTTTAAAAGTCAACAATTGATGAATGAAAGCTAGTCTATCTTTTTCTATCTATCTATCTATCTATCTATCTATCTATCTATCTATCTATCTATCTATCTATCATCTATCTATTTATCTATCTATCTGTATGTGTATGTATGTACAAGTTTGGACAATTAAGTTCATGAACTCATCCTAGAAAAAGTGCTACATACCTCATTGCTGAATATCACTATGGTCATCTTTGAAGTACTCCCCTTGGGAAGCTATACACCAATGCCAGCGCCTAGTCCACCCTTCAAAGCAATTTTGGAACTTTTTCTGGAATGGCCATCAGAGCTATTGTTGTATTACCCTTAATATCCTGAATGTCATCAAAATGTCTTCCTATAAATATTTCCTTTATCTTTAGGTAAAGAAAGAAGTCATTGGGGGCCAGATCAGGTGAGTAGGGAGGGTGTTCCAATACAGTTATTTGTTTATTGGCTAAAAATTCCCTCATAGACAGAGCTGTGTGAGCTGGTGCATTGTCGTGATGAAAGAGCCATGAATTGGTGAGATGTTCAGGTTGTCTAACTTTTTCATGCAGCCTTTTCAGCACTTCCAAATAGTAAATTTCCAAATAGTAACTGTTTGTTCAGTTGGTACAAATTCATAATGAATAATTTCTCTGATATCAAAAAAGGTTAGCAACATGGTTGCAAAAAGTTCATGAACTTAATCGTCAGACCTTGTATGTATGTATGCATGCATGCATGCATGCATGTATGTATATATGTATGTAGGTAGGTAGCCATCAGTATATGTTCCATTATCTTCTCTTTCTGTATGACTTAGAATTGTTATCTTAACCACTAAGACTGCATATTCCTTTAGCACAACTTCCTTAGCCTAATGACCTCATTCCCAGTTTTTGAATGAGGGATCTAACATTTCAAGTCAACCTTTTTCAGCTTGATCTGTGAGCCTTGAGGGAGGAATAGATAGGGCATAGAGTCAAACGGTATATGTTGGATATTCTTGTCCTTAGAAAGGCATATAGATGGAGTAAGCTGTGAAAGACACCTCATATAAATAGGCACCTTAATCACAACACGCTTAAAACTAGAATTATCTTTCTCTTCTCCACACACTTGCTCAACCCATATCCACACCATTCCTGTCTTCTTTATATCCCTAGCTTCATGAGTAGTTTTAGCATTCATCTAGTTATCCAATCAAAAAGGATAGGAGACATGACTGATTTTTCTTCCTTAGCTCCACATATCCAATCAGCTCTTGAAGGCTGATGACTCATTGATTTTGTGACATAAGAGCTATTCATTCACTTACTGGAAATTCATAGGTATTATTTTATTTCAATATCAAAAAAGCATAAATTTAATATAGTATCCGTATTTTATAGATGAGGAAACAGACTTAGAGCAGTAAAATAACTCACTCAAAGTGACCTAGATGTAAAAGACTGAACAGGGATTTTAGCCTGGGCACTCTGACTCTGGAAATATGTCTTCAGTAAGTAGTCCCTTCCCTAGTCTAACGGATTAGAATATTTGTAACCAGGAGAGTCAGGGAAACTTGGACTTGCCACAGTTATTTACTCCTAATGTTACCCCATTAATGGGCAAATTACTGATTAATTCTTACCTTAGTCAACTGGAAGAAAGCTAGCTGGATAGCGATAAAGTAATGACTATTCAATTCTATGTCTGTATTATTCCCTGCCTCTATTTCCTTTTCCAGCCAGGATTCCTTACCATCTTGGTACCCAGAATGCCTAGCTCAGTTCAAGTCTTGGGTTTCTGCTCTATGAGGAATTGAAAGCACAAGTTTAATAACATCTAACCCTACTTAAGCTAAATTTAGGAGTACTACTATCTAGAAATAAAATATAGAGAAAGAGGCCCAATTTATTAATCATTCCCATATATTTTTTTAATTAAAGTTTATTGGGGGGACAATTAGAGGCAGGGTATTGTATAATTTTAATTTCATTCTTTCTTTCTTTTTTTGTTTATCCAACTTGGACTCTACTTCAGAGTTAGTTAATCATTGCAGTCTTTTCCTCAATATTTAGAATATAACAATCTTTATTCTTTACAAATATTTGTTCATGATAATTGTGTGCCCAAGTCTTCATGCGTATGTTTGTGTATATGAGTATCTAGGTGGGGAAGAGTATAAGCTGTATAACTAGAGTAGAGCTCCTGCTAATTAAACTTGAATAATAAGCATCTAATTGTTGAATATTTGTTCTTATGACATTGATGGCCAAAGCTGTGATTTATTTGATGTTTATTCTTGTTCACATTCACATAGAAATCTATAAACAATTTCGCAATGTCCCACTTCCTGATTCATTTTATAGCAATATATTTACAGAGACAGTTTGAATTGTATATGCAAAATGTTTTCCATTCAACATTATAGGACCTTGATTTATGATCTGTGTTAATTATTTTCTAGAGAAAATATAATTTGCCATATTGGACACTATTTTGTACAGTGCTCTTAACCTTTCTTCTCTTTAACCAATTCAAAACTTAGCCTTTTCCTAGGTTTTTAAAATAACTTTATTAGGGCACATAGCACATTCTGCTGTATAAATGTAGTCACTTCATTATTTTCATTGTTAAAGTTTTAGAGTAACTCTCATAGTGACAGCATACCTGAATTAAGGTAAAGCACTATTAAATTGATTGAATCTTATGCTTATTTCCCTGTTTTATACTTTTAAAAGTATTTTTCATTGTTTTAAAAACTTTAGAATTAAACTGGTGGATGTATTCATTAGGCATTCTGAGGGACATATCATATATGCCAGTAAATCTTACTGATTTTAAAGCAGTCCACATTTTTTGTCTATTGATTCTAAAAAAATGAAAACTTGAACTCAAATTTTTTATATCAACTGTAGCATAACATTCTAAGCAAATTTTGTGTTGTACTCTCATCTCTGTAGTAAAAAAAAATGGCATATTGAAATTATTTGATACATATCCTGCTTAATTCCTTAATTAAGAACAAATTTGTTTCTGTTGATGTTGCTTTATAGTAGCTGAATAAAAGAAATAACAAATTATGTTTCAAAAAATAACAATTTTTAATCTGCTCCCTTAAGTACGGGAATTTATTCGAGAATTACTGCAGTAAGCATGATGATGGCTGCTACCATATTTGTGGTGATAGAAATTATGAAAAATGACTGGATTGGGTTAGTTTTAAAAGTGGTGTGAATTTAATTTGGTGAAGGAATAGATGTGAGATGTGAGGAAAAGAGGAAGAAAAGATTAATACAAGATTTTTGGCCTAAGTAACTAGGAGGAAAAATTCCATTTACTGAGACTTGAAAGACTATATAGGAGCAGTTTTTTTTTATGTTATATTTGATTGCCTATTAGATATGTTAAATTGTCAATTGTATATATATATATATATATATATATATATATATATATATGTTTCTGGGGTCCAGGAGAGATAAATAGGTGGGAGATATAAATCTGAAGCCACCAGAACATAGGTAGTAGAAGATAGATAGTAAGTAAAGCTATCTTTAAAGATCATCTTAGTGATTCAGCAATTCCAATTTTGGATATATTTTAAAGGAAAAAAATGACTATCATATAGAGATATCTGCATTCCTATGCTCACTGCAAAATTATTTATAATAGCCAAGACATGTAAACAATCTAAGTGTACACTAAGACAAATGGATAAAAAAATTGACAGTACACAAACACACACACACACACACACACACACACACACACACACACATACTTCCCTCATTTTCAGGCCCATGGGTATGAGGGAAGCATTGACTGCAAGGATTGTAGGAGAATCAACCCTTGATGAGAGATAGGTTTTAGTTTGAGCAATAAAACAAACATTCAATATAGAGTTTGAGGTAAAGGAGATTTTTCTAGCAATCAGCCATGATTTCTGGAGTGAATAGTAGAAAGATTCAGGAAGGAGAATGTGGGAGAAGGAGTAATATACGGGAATATTCAGAACTCTGAGTAGATGAGAGTCTGAGGTATATATAGTATTGAGAGACCTAAGTTGCTTATACTGATTGCATAGATAGGGTGAAGAATGCAACTTGGGTTAACTAATAAAAAGGTAAGGATTTAAGGGAATCGAGCTTTAAGTCTAGAGGAGACATAATGGAAGTGAAAATTCATATGTTAAAGTCTTAACCTCCAGGACCTCAGAATGTAACTGTACTTGGAGATAGAGTTTTAAATTAAATTATTATTATTTTTTTTAGGATGGGCCCTAATCCAATATGATTGATGTTTTGTGTTCACTCTGGGTGGTGAACACACAATGTGATATATAGACGATGTATTACAGAATGGTACACTTGAAACCTATGTAATTTTACTAACCATTGTCACCTCAATAAATTTTAATAAGAAAGAAAGAAAGAAAGGAAGGAAGGAAGGAAGGAAGGAAGGAAGGAAGGAAGGAAGGAAGGAAGGGAAGGAAGGAAGGGAGAAAGGAAGAAAGAAAAAAGAAAGAAAGGAAGAAAGAAAAGATTAGAACACACATACATATAAACTGAAGACCTTATGAAGAAACAGGGAAAAAAAAAAATCATCTACAAGCCAGGGAGAGAAGCTTCAGAAGAAACCAAACCCGCCAATACCTTGACTTCAGACTTTTAGACTGCAGAATTTTGAGAAAATAAATTTCTGTTGCGTAAGCCACCCAGTGTGCCGTTCTTTCTGCAGTCGTAGCAAACAAATACATCTCCCTCCGCCATCTTTTTTTCTGTTTCCTTTTCTATTCCTTTTATTCAGATCTTGAAACTCATGAATTAATCTTCAAGTTATCTTTTATCTCCTATTCTCTAGTTGTCTTTTTTTTTACTGTATCTTCATGTATGTGCCTTTATGTTCCAATAGTTATATTGAAATTTTTACTTATGCTACCACATATTTATTTTTCAAGATGTTTTTTCTTGTTCTTGTTCATTTTATCCTATTCTTGTTTCATTAATGTTAGTTTTTTTATGGTAATGAATATATTGATTAGAGGTTGGAAAAACTTTCCTGCTTTATGCCTTATCACTCACTTTTGATTTTCTTATTTTGTATATTAGTCTCTATTTTTATTTTTGAAAAAATTCCTCAATTATCAACTGGCCCTTTTTTCCTGGTTATTTTAATAGTAGTGTACTATAAAACAAATAGATCTGTTTGCCAACTGATGGATTCTACTGTTCCCGTGTGATCAGGCAGTGGCTAAGCTATGTAGTAGAGATGAATAAATGCTGTTTAATTTTGGCTTTCTCATTCCACAATACGATAAAATTAGAACAACTGCACTATATAACATAATGACAAGGAACATTAGCTCTGGAGATTGTAAATCTGGGGTTGGGTCTTAACTGCACCGAAATAGATTTTTCCACCTTTAACAGCCTAAGTAAGATTCCTTATCGGTAAAATAAGGTGGTTGGGAGGGTCAAATCAGAAATTGTATGACATTTGAAATGCTTTTAGACTATCAAATACTGTAACATTGTTCTTACTATTGAAATATAACAGTATCTTATCAAATAATGCTTTGATTAATGTTGAAAACCAGAGCATACTAAAAGGTTTCTTAAAACTACAAATATAAATCTATTGTGGAAAAAAAATCAGAACAAAGTTTGCTTCTGTGGCCACAGGGCTGGGATATACTGGAAAAGGGGCATTGAGAGCTTTTTGGGAGTGATGGTAATGTTCTGTATCTTGAGAGGGATGGGATTTTGGTTGTCCAGGTTTACGCATTTGTCAGAATTCAATGGATGATATATTTAAGATGTATGCATTTCGTTGTATATGAATTTTACCTCAAAAAAGCAAAACCAACAATGACTATGGTACTCTAGTTAGTGAAAAACATGGTAAAATGTTTGGGAATGTAATGTCATGATGTATACAACTTTTAAAGGCATCAAAAAATAAGTTGAATTAGTGGATAGAGAATAGGTAGATGAACAGAGAACTAATGAGGTGTAATGAGATGTTTATTGTCAAATCTAGGTGGTGTGTATATGAATATTCACTGTAAAAATTATTTTAATATTTCTGTATGTTTGAAAATTTTCATATTTAATGTTGAAAAAGAAAAGAGAAAAAACTGAAAATAAAAACAACCTCTCAAAGAAGGTATGCCTGTTACCAGATCTTCCTTAAGGGGTAATGTATCAACCTAAATGTCTACATTTGTAAAGTAGACAAAACGTGACTACTGGCATTAAGTGTCTATCTAAAGAGCATAATAGAAACCCAGAAAGGGGAAATACTGAAAAGAGCAGAAGTAAACAGAATGGAAAGCAAAAGAAATCAAGTATTTGAATTTTCAAATAGATAAAATACCTCTCTATCAGCCTTATTAATGAAAGACAAGATACGATGTGTCATTAAATACAATAAAAACAATAGAGAGGTTATATATTGGACAGTTAAAATATTATATTTAAATAATATATATTTTTATTTCCAACTGGAAATCAAAAACTACTTAAAAATACAGAATAGGAAAAGTGATATCAAATGGCAAATGTGACATGATCTGTAAAAAAGGAATTAATGGGAAAAAAGGAAATAACTTTAGAACAAAACTGCATGGGAGGCTGGCTCGGTGGCTCAGGTGGTTAGAGCTCCGTGCTCCTAACTCCAAAGGCTGCCGTTTCGATCCCCACATGGGTCATTGGGCTCTCATCCACAAGGTTGCCAGTTCAATTCCTCAAGTCCCTCAAGGGATGGTGGGCAGCACCCCTTGCAACTAAGATTGAACACGGCACCTTGAACTGAGCTGCCTCCCACATGGCTCAGTTGGTTGGAGTGTGTCCTCTCAACCACGAGGTTGCCGGTTAGACTCCCGCAAGGGATAGTGGGCTGTGCCTCCTGCAACTAGCAACGGTGACTGGGGCAACTGGACCTGGAGCTGAGCTGCGCCCTCCACAACTAAGACTGAAAGGACAACAACTTGACTCGGGGGAAAAAAAAAAGGCCTGGAAGTACACACTGTTCCCCAATAAAGTCCTGTTCCCCTTCCCCAATAAAATCTTTTTTTAAAAAAAAAGTAATTGTTCAATAAAATAATAAGAACTACTATTTTTTAAAAAAACTGCATGGGATTTTTCAAAATTTTTTTAATAATGAGTCATTTTTATTTTACAAATATTTCTTCAAGATATAAAAAGCAGAGTTTAATACCTAGTTTCTTTTATCACGAATAAATGTGGTTTTTCTTCCAGTCTTGACCAGAGCAAAACAGAGAGGAAAATATTAGTACTAGTGTCTTGTGACTATAGACACACAGAGCTGAAATAAAACCTTAGGAAATAGTTTGAAATTTTTAAGAATAAAGTGATGAAAAATATCTTAGAAAATAGGGTTTAGTCTACAACCTGCTAAAAGTTTTCTTTGGAAAGTGACATAGGAAAAAATATAATAAGTCAATCTGTTATTTGAAAAAAACTATAGGTAAAACTAGGTTCTACCTCTAAATATGCAAAGAAGGCTTTAGATAATATGCTTATCTACCTCAACAAAAACATAAGCTTTTGAAAGGAAATGTACAAGAAAGTCCGTTTACACTTAAGAGACCCGCTCATCCCAGGCCCTGCTGAGCAAGGAAGCCCTTAATTCGGAAAGCTATTTAGGGGTGGCCACTCTTGGTTTGAGCTAAATGGCCTGGTTTGAAAAAGTAAACCCAACAATAGGAGTTCTCTTCGAAAAATGTGGGTAACAGAAAATGAGGCAGCATCAAGAGCAGGAGCCAAAGCATATATCAAGGTTTTCTATGAAATAAAGTGTGTTGATATGGCATTTATTCAATTTTAAATCAGAGTCCAGAGCAAGGAAGAGGAACCCTCCTCTGGGAGAAAGAAACCTGGGTTCCAGGTGGCTCTTACCTGTAGTATTTCCATGAATTCTTGCTCTGTGCGATTCCTGCCCTTGGGTTTTTATGAGCCATTGTTTGTATTTTCATAATCCTGCTCCCGCATTCCTTCTCCACTAACTGCTGTATTATTTAGCTGGCTGTAATGTGCTTCTTTTACTTGAAACCAAAAAAGATCCCCAACTAAACAGGATGAATAAAAACATAAATAATCATTATATACTTGAAGCGCCTGACACATAAGGGCAGATTAAATATTTGCTGAATAAATAGATTATAAACTAGAACATGTGTAATTGATTAAAATTCCAATGTGGAAATAATTCATCATTTCAGACATGTTTTTAAAACAATAAAATTATGGAGAATGATTAACTTTGATACATATCTTACTCAGTAATAAATTATAGCTGGATAAAAAAAATAAACATTGTAAAAGAGTTTGTTAGTTCTGCTTTTATGAAACAACTCAAAGTTTTATTTTCTACATCTGAAAGTAACTTGCTATTACATGACATTGTTATGGTAGTTTTAATTTATAAAAAAATAAATATTTGGTGAAATAAATTCTGTGAGGGCTGATATACATTCTAGTAAATGACATAAAGATAAAAATACAACTTTTTCATTCTTGTGGGAATGAACACATTCTTGTGTTCTGTATACCTTTGTATAACAGAACACTGTCATGCATATAAAATATCTACACGTTGGATTTTAAAATACAAAGTAATCTCCTAAATATCATATTTTCAAAGCTCATTTTTATTACAGATTGAATATATTGTTATACAAAAAACAATAGATATCCTATTTATAAAAATCAACATATTATTTGTGAAAACTGCTATAGAGACTTGTTCGAATATAATCACTTTCTATTCATTCCATAAACTGATTCAAGAATTATTTATTTAGTTTTGAAGTACAAAACACTGTGATAGGCATCAGAGGAAAATGCAAAAATGAAAAATAGGTAAACTACTACTAATAAAAAAGAGGAGAAGTTAATTGTCATTGAAAATAAGTAAAGTTCTTAGCGGATAAATAATGGAAGCAGATATGCTTTTGAGTTGAGTATTAGAGAATGAAATGGAGTATGTTCAGCCAACTGATGTTAATAGACCAAAGTCCTGACGTGATTTGGGCATAATTTATTTTGTCATTTTTATCATTTGTTTCTAGAAATGGAATTACAGGTTGATCGTGGCAGACTCTGGAGGCAAACAAAAGTGGATTTTAAATGTTCAACGATTGATAACACTGAGGAGAAAACAAAATAAACAGAACTCTGATTTCAACCTGGTACTGGAGGTAAGTAAATCTGGAAACAACAGTAAATTCCAGACTTCACATTTTTGCCAAATCTTATTGTGTGTTTAATTTATACCCCTAAGTTACTGTGACTCATATGATAACTAGTGCACGTTGATAACCTACAGACTAGGCGTGAATTTGGTGAGAGAGGCACAAGGGCAGATACAGAGCAGAGTCTTTGGAACAGGAAATCTGTTACACTTCGTGTAGTAAGTACTGAACAGACTCCATCCCGCCTTGGGGAGGCCTTGGGGATAGGCTAAGCTGAGTCATCTCGGAGCTTGATATGAAATTCACTTTTTTCTGTGTCAAGTGCCTAAAAATTTAAGGATCTGAACTATCACTAATCTTGGCCTTGTTATTCCCAGCTGTCTGCGTTTCCCAAGCGTGGTCCTCTTACTGAGGACCGGACACCAGATAACTGTAGAGGAAACCGTGATACCTGAGAACGATAGTCATCTCCTTTTTAGTTAACTTTCAATGCTTTGGAATACATCAAGAAATAAGTCTGAAATAAGTTATGATTATCTCAAGTTTTTAATATTCTTCTACACTTATTTTTACTCTTTTAAAAGGGAGTCTGAGGTCTAAGGCTTAGGGTACTGACAGGCAAAAGTATTCCAATAGTATTTACTGGCATTTTGTGTTCTTTATATTCATGGCAGGTTAGTTGGTTTCCTATTTATGACATAATATGAAATTTTCTTTTTAAGAATAGATGTAATTTAATTTTAAGTTAGCTAATTACTAAAAAATAATAAAATTCATAGTAGAGGTGGCACATACATATGGCAAAAGCATGGAGCTCTTACACAAATTAGTAAAAGGTTGAGACGTTGCTCTGAGTTGAGGGAGCATATGAGAGACTGTGTTATAGATTTGATAGGACTCAGGCAGCCAGACATCCCAAAACAGAAATGATAGGCCGCTTCTCTCCATATATCTTTAATTCAGTTTATGAAAAAATGTTCTCTGTAAGTCCGTGTTAGGCAACCATGTTCATGATAGATGGCTTCAGAAAGGCAAAGCCAGCTGTTGCTTTCAATCCTGTTTACTATGAAAGCAGTGAAAGAGATGTTTGCTTTCTCTTTTATTTGTGTTAACTTCATAATAAAATATGGCCTGTTCTGTTTGTCTTTATATGCTAGGTCAGCTGCATCTTTCCTAAAAAGTTGTTCAAGCTGGTTGTTTTTCCATTATTGGTAATTGAGGAAAGGGCAAATCCAACTTAGATGAGCAGTTTATGTTTTTATCTGTGTTTTGGTTTTTATTTTGACTGTGTTTGATCAGGAATTAATATGAATATATAGGGCTATAAAGAGTCTTCTTCAGAATTAAAATATATATATATATATATATCTTTATAAAGAAATGTTGCTTTTTAAAATTAAAGTCATACTTTTGTTATTAATTAGAAATATATCCCCTTATAGATGCTATGCACGGAAATAAAACATATGTAAATAAGAAAGAAATTAACTGTAGGATATGCTATATTTTATAATAAAATGCTTATTCAGTTCAGTTATGAATTTTTAAATTAGTTATACTTGTTTAATGAAACATTTTAACCATTATGTATTTTGGAAACAGACTCATGATTGTGTTATACTCAGTTTATCAGACCAAATTAAATAAAACTCAAAAAATCAGATCAGGAAAAAACATCAATATTGTAATTAAATAGTTTGGTCGCTAATTATATTGGCCTAAAAATAAGAAACGCTGTAGTCACCATTTTTGAATCTTGCTTTTCTTAGTGATCTTGACAACTGTGTGGATCTTGACCTACTTGTTAATGGAGACAGAGTTTGACTCCATCCTTTTTATTAGATTATCTCGTAAACAAACCCGGCTGAGAAGCCCAATTGATATTAGTCTTCATATTTACCACCTACTTCCTCTGTCAGGAGTCATTCCAATTGATTAGTCCAAACACTCTGAATCGTCTTCTCCTTTGGAGTATGTTCATTCCAAACATATTCAGCAACCTGTCTGTCTTTTGATCATGTGCTCGTATTGTTCAGTCCATTTGTTTATATAACCGCATCTTTGCAAAAGCTCAATTATTTTGAAGGCTTACTGGAATGACTTGGTGTGCTTGTAGAGTGTATTTCCTTGAAACTCTTAACATTCTTTGCTTCAATATCATTGATGTTGCAAATACGTTTTAGTTTTTGGCTTTTGTTTTTCCTCAGAGTCATGACATCCCTTCCCCCACCCTGCCATGTTGCACTCTAGATTGCCATCATTATGTTAGAAATTTCAGCAAGCTCTTCCTGGAGGTTGTTGGTTTTATTGTGCAAACATTATTGCAACTTTCCTTTAGGCAATACATACCTTAGAGTTTTATAAATTGGTTTGCGTCTTTTGAAATGCTTTTAGGAGCTGAGAACCCAAAAATAAAAGACAAAATTAAATTTGTCTTTCTTTTGCAGTGTTCTGCCCTCTGCTGGCAGCTCCATTTAAAGCAAGAGAATATCATTTTAAAATAAATATTAAATGCTAAAGGAATTTAAGAAATGTTTCTCAAATTTGAACACCTGTAGACAGTCAAGAACACCTTGAAGGACTGCAAATATTCTTGGACTATATATTCAGTAACTCGTTTTTACAAAGTTAAAGCATCTGCTTTAGGTTTTAGCTTCACAACCACGCCCAGTTATAAGATGGTCATCTAAATAATCACAATTTGCATGTATGGTTAGATTATCATAATTATGAAAACAAAATACTTAAAAATTCTCCTGGAGGACTTGTGGACACTTAGATATCGATCTGTAGACTTCATTTTGAAAACTACTAACCAGCTTCCTCGCTCATTTTACAGGTGAAAAGGGTAAAGGGTCCTTGTCCAATCACCAAAGAATTACAGGCAGAAGCCTTGGTAAGAAAATCGTGTGTGTGTGTGTGTGTGTGTGTGTGTGCGCGCGCGTGTGTATAACAGTTTGTGCTCACCTGGTTTTCCTTTGCTTTCGGTCTTGAAACATCATACAGTACTTAAAGGTTATGGCATATTTAAACTTGGGACACTACTTGGGAAAATGGCATTGCAATTACAATGTTTGTATTTATCCTTTTCTTTCTTCATTTCATTTGAGAATCCGCTCACCCATTCAAACATGGAAAGCTAAAATCAATTGCCCCACCAAAAAAGAAAACTAAATAAAGACAAATCCTCTAATTCATGGAAAAACTGTGTGTGGTGTGAAAGATAAGATGAAAGATATAGAATAAATAATGAAAAACTAAATCAAGTATAATATTGATTTATAATATCATAGTTTAGAGATTACCTGTTTAAATACTCAAAATTTAAGAACTTATAATACAACATCTATAATTCCCTATTAGTTATCAAAATATGCCAAGCCATAGTTATCATTGGACATCTTTTTCAACTTATAAACTTGGCATTTAATGTTTAGGCAAATCAAGGTATGACGACAGCATCATCCATGGAATCCACATCTTGCTTGCTATATCTCCATCAGAGCAATTTCTAAGGACAACAAGCTACAGTACTAGTTATGTGCCTCTTCCTCTTTCAGGTAATAATAACCCAATTTATTTTATAAAGAAGTGAAAAAGAAATGCTTCCAAAGTCTGTTCATGGGACATTGAATGAATGCACAAAAGTTTTCAGCCAAATTGTTTCATAAAGCATTTTTCAACAATTTCTTTAGAGACTCAATTTTCCTAAAGGTCATGAAAACATTGAAATTCTTGATATATATACACATATATATGTTTGTATGTATGTATATATATGTGTGTGTGTGTGTGTGTGTGTAGTTTATATAGTATTTTCATTCTTAAAAATAATTTTAGGAATTAAAGGAAAGATCTTCCTTCAATGTAGCCGAAGATGTTGGTTCTGAGAAATTTATTTCTAGTTCTAAATATTTTTGTATGCTCAATTGAAGCAGGCAGAGGCATTTTTCTGAACCACTTTAAAAAAGATATTAAAACTTGATCTTATTGCATATATATAACAAGACTTATATAGCTTTGTCATTTTAGTTTATGCTGGGTAACAGTTTTCTGGAGACCACAAAGGGGTAGACTAAGAACAAATGAAAGAAAATGATCTTCGATCTGTAGCCTCCTGCTTTGCTGATGAAAGTTACATTTAAACTGAATGGATCTGGTTTTATTTATTTTCTTTTCACTGGACTTTTATCTCATTTTCTCCTGACTGTGAAAACAATTTCAGTTTCTTTGCACAGCATTGAAAAATTGAGCACTAAAAATCTAAACTCATTTGATTGTCTTATCTTTTATTTTCTTCTAAGAGACAGAATGATTGTGTTGAAGTCATATGTGGAGGCATACATTTTCATAGTTTCTACTTCATTATTTTCCACTAATTTTCCTTATATCAGTTTGTTTATTTTCAAAAGAAAATTGGAATATTAATTATAACTAATGTCTTATTTGTTTTCATACCAATTATACTCATATAGATCAGTATTTTAACAATAAATAGTTTGGTGCTGTAATATTTCTTTTATTTTTATCGTGGCCTTATAGTTGATTGAATCTTTCACACATCTACCTATATTTGCTTGAAGATTATTTGAGTAGTTGGGAAAATATTTTCTAAAAAGGACTATGTTTTATCAAGAAGGTATTATATTTGTGTGTACTCATGTATCTAGAAACGATAACTATTTTTGGACTAAGCCATTGAAAAACACTATTTAGCACAAGAAGGAAAGATCACATTTGTATTAATCCTTAATAATTAAAGAAATGTTCAAAAAAGATCTTAACTGAAGATAAATTAGCCTTTTGATCTATAAATGAGATTCAGCTAATACATTAATCTATATTACTTCTAATCTCAACTAGATTTAAAAGTAGAAGTTTTCTAACAGCTCACATACTTTAATATATTCAAGTGAGGTGTTTCACTTAAATTGTTATAAACAAAGTATTAAGCTTCCAGTTCACTTAGGCCCTATCTCCAGTTCCAAATTATTGATTAAGCGCTAGCCCAGGTATAATGTCTCCCGTACTCTAACTAGTCACAATTTAATCTTACTGCCAATTCTTTTGTTTGAGATTTAAAAATATATATATATATATGTTTAAATTTGGTATTGCATTCATAGAATAATTATTACAAAGTTATAAAATCGTGGTTAGATCTCTAAATAGACACTGTGCAGCTTAATCTAGGCATAAAGGGAATGCAAGAGCATATAGTTACTGAAATTTAAACTGTTCATAGCTGAAAGGCCAATGTATTATACATGTCATCTTGCTGAACCTCCCCTCAAGTTAGGGAGAAGGGTTTGAAAAGAAAGAAATACATTCTCTAACCTTCGGGTCTTTTACAGGCATAGAATTTTAAAGTCCAAAACAAAAACTGACAAGTAATGATCTTTGTATAGGATCTTTTGGGGGAAGAAGGTAGTTTAATCCCTAGGCAGCATACTTTTGGAGACTACCAGGGTAAAAAGAATTTAACTTTTAGTTTTAGTAGCTTAGAGTTAAAAAAGAACAGTAAGTTACTTTTTGAATGACATGAACTCAAACTGGTATGCCTGGCTTACCCAGAAGTAGTTAAAACATGTCTCTCCAGGCCTTGGAAGTAGGGGAGACTGTAGACTTGCTGGGACCTATCTTTGACCTGATAATGGGGTAAGGTTCACTAAAGAATGAGTCACCTCCTGAGGACTTATGGGAGGTCAAGGCCTTTTGAGAATCTGAAGCCTCAGCTTGTAGCCGTGACATTACGTCATCTGGAGACAAAATGGAGTGGATATTTGTCTGAGAGAGTCAGCTACTTTGGGCTTGACTTGTGAGAGACGCCTGTACTCAGAATCACCCTCCAAATGGATTCAGTGAATATTTGCTGAGAGAAAACAGTGCTGGAATAAAACAGTAGTTCTTATGCAGGTACCACATTTTCAGAGCCTTAAATGTACAAATCAATCAATCAATCTATTGTTTCCAAGAAACTGAAAAATAAGTGAGAAGCCTATCCTCAGCTTCCTTTCAGAATTCTACAAACTTTTATAAGGGACTTGAGTTTTAAGGGAACTTGGGCTTTCCGAAAAGGGTATATATACATATATACATATATATACATATATATATATATATATTTCCAAAATATATATATGTATTTTAATGATGCCCTAGCCTAGAGCCCAGGGAAAAGGAAGAGCTGAGAATTTTAGAAATACCATTAGAAATAATTCCAGCCCTGATTAAAAGAAAGACATGAATACCAGTCCTGGGAAGACATTCCTGTCTAGAATAATGCCTACCAAGATTATACCCCACTTTAAACCATAATATTAAAGTAAAACATCAACAAAAAAAAAAACACAGAAAAACAAAAACAAAACAAAACAAACAGCTTGAAAAGGCATGGCAAAGTATGTAAAAATTTTAAAAACTAGAAGGATAGTTTTAAATTAGGAGGCACAATCAACAATATTGGGTGATTTCCTGGCATTTGGTGACAAAGAGCTGCCGTGTTTGAGCAAATATATTTTAAGTTCACCAGCCACCACTTTTGTGGCTTTTTCCCCACTGCTTCCTTTTAATAGGTTGCTAGGCAGATTCTCCTCAAGTCCAGGTTAAAATGCTCAGAGCACAGAGGAAATCCAAATCCTTTTTTCTGGCTCCTGTGCCTCATGCCCCCTTGAGAGTCTGATGAGTTTCTAAATACCTGAGCACCTTCTTAGTACATTGAGTATTTGTGCAGTGCAAACACTCTCCTACTCCTCCCCCAACATGTATACTTAGGGCAAGAACCAGCCTAAGACTCGTAGGTCTCTTAGGAAGAACACATCTCCTCTCTACGGTGGTTATTTTGCAGTGTTAAATGTTTACACTGCCGAGGTACATTAGAAATACATTCTGGATGAAGCTGTTGGTTGGTTTATATGGTAAACAACCAAGCATAATTAACTTTGGCTGATCTACATGATACACTATCCAAAATGGAACTGTGGAGCTTTGGGATAGACCCAGGAAGCTTGAGTCTTACCTGACGTTACCTAGGTAATTAACTGTTTTATGCTGATCACTCTTCTCCCCACAGCCTCCCTAAGGAAGGGAAAAGTAGTCTTCAATATCATTAAGTCATTGATAGTACAGACTTCGAAGCTGGCCTGTCTGGGGTTTAATTTTCAGCTCTGCTACTTACTAGCCATTTGACCTTGGAAACCCACATAACCTATCTTCCTCCTTTTCCTTCTTTGCAAAATACAAATTAATATTACTATATACCTTATAAAGTTGTGAGAAAAATATACGTATTTTTCTCACACATGTGTGTGCATTTATACACACACATATATATTCATATTTATATACTCATTTAGTTCTATGATATACATCTAGGATAGCCTAAGATTTACATTTCCTAAAGTAAGTTCTGACACATTTGAAGTGCTCTATAAGTGATACCCATTATCACTAGGAAATTGAATCATTTAAATAGTGTGGGGGTTCTGTGTGTGAACAAGGGATATTCCTCACTCTCTAACACAGTGTTTCATGACCATTTTGCCCATTGTAATCCCGTGGAGAGAGAAAAGCTAACTTTATTTTTTTTTTCTAACAAGATGGACTAAATCTTCTCTGCTCTTCCAAAATGTTAGAATACCTAAATGTACTAAGGGAGTAGAATATGGCACACCTTAAATCCCCTGCATAAAGTTTTATTGTTTAGAAAATTTCATTGTTTTTTTGAAATAGATGTGAAAACTGATGGGCACTAACCAGTGCCCCATGAACGGAGATCACAACACCAGAGTATACTATGACAGAAGACCAAGTTTCCATTTCCAACAGTTATCCCACCCTTGATGCTATTATCGTAACCATTCAGTCACTATTTAGAATATTCCCATCATTGAAGCCCATTTGTAAAACAAATCTTAGGGAAATTTCCTGCAGTGATATCTTTATTAGTAATGTTTGTTTGTCAGTTGAATTACTTGTTTTCACTTGCAAATGGGAATATTGATGAGAAGAGGTAGATTAACTAATGGATCTGACGTTCTCTGTTTCTAGTAGTTACAGACTAATTAAAGAAGAATAGTTAAAACTGCGTGAGGTATTCTCTTGTGAAGAAATGGCAAGGGGTGCAAATGATAAAAAAAAAATGACACTAATCTGAGTAGATAAAGGAAGAAGATCATCTCAGAGTGATAAACCCTGTGAAGCAATCAAATAGGTGGGATTAAGTTTGACCTGTTTGAAGAAAAGGAAACAGATCAGGCACTGTAATAGGTATAGGACAAATGGGATATAATTTTAAACAGAGTGATGATGAAAGGCCTTCATGAGAAAGTCATGTTTGAGGAAGTGAATATCTGAAGGGTGTGGGGAGGTTATTGAAGGCAAAGGAACATCAAATAGGTCAGAATAGTTGGAATGTAGAAATGAACTGAAGTAGAGATAAATAGTAGCCTAGATTGTGTGTATGACATAGTAGGCCATTGTAAGAACTAGCTTACAGTCATTATAAGGATTTATTTTACAATATGCCTGAGATGAGAAGTCTTTGGGGGATTTTGACAGAGGATTAACATGTTCTGTCTTCCATTTTAAAAAGATCATTTTGTTTGGTGTGTTAAGAGTAGTAACTAAGACAACAGAGTAAAGCCAGAGAGACCAATTAGGAGGCTATGAGAATAACAAGTGAAAAGCGATGGTGTATCATAGGGGTTAATAACAGTGGAAGTGTTAAGAAATGGTTGAATTCTTCAAACAATTTGAAAATACAACCAAAAGGATTTAATAATGCATTGATATATGACAGAAAAAAAGTAAGCAAGTTTGACTTTAATGTTCTTTTGACCTGAGCCAACAAGAAGGATTTTGGAGTTTCCATTTACTAAATTGAGATAATTTATGAATGATCATTATTTCATGTAGAAAATCAGAAATTTAAATTTGAAATGTTCTTATACATCCAAATGTCAAGTAGGCAGTTGGATATATACTAATTTGGAATTGAGGAAATCCAGGGTGGAGATGTGAGTTTTACCATATAGGCCATGTAAAGCCTTAAGACTAGGGGCGATCATCAGAGAAGTAAGTGCAGACAGAGAAAAAGTACAAGTCCTGAGACTGGAAACACTCCACTGAGAAGAGGTCAGAGGTAGTTGCAGCCATTGAGAAATAGAAGAAGTTGCCCAAGAGGTAGGAGGGAATTGATGAGTGTTTGATTAACTGGAGCTAAGTGAACAAACTATTTCAAGGAAGAGGGAGGGACTGACTGAATTTAACACTGTAGAGATCATTGTTAACCTTGACAAGAAAATATTGACGGTTCATGAACAACAACAACAAAAAGCCTAATTGGAAAAATATAAGAGAGGATGGAATGAAAGGAAATAGAGACAGCAAGTACAGAAAACTCTAGGGAATAAGCTGGAGAAGAAAATGATGCCAGGAAAGTTTTCTTGATGTTGTTGTCTTTGTTTGCTCTTTGTTTTTTAAGATATGTGAAAAAGAAATACATTTATATCTTCATGGGAATGATCCAGTAGAGAAAGAGAAATTGATGACACAGGATCGAAAGGAGAGAACTCCCCTGATAATCCAAAAGAGGATGGGACCGAGAACACAAATAGAAGGAAACAATACTTACATGGGAGTGAGAATCCTTAGTTCATCTATAGTAACAGCAGGTGAAATAGACTATATGCCTGAGGATACTGGTGCTTGGGTCAACATGGGGTGAGAACTTGTAGAAGTTTGCTTGAATTGCTTCTGTTTCCTCAGTGAATTATTAATAGATAGCAAAGTCATCAGCTGAGATAAAGGCTGACGGAGGAGATTTGAGTAGGGGAGTAATTTACTTACTTAGTGTTAAGTAAATTAGAAGGCTCACTTGACAGGAAAACTGTAAACAGGAAATCATTAAGGGCATATATGAAGTTCATAGTCTTGATTAAAGAGGAAAATTTTAGCCTGCCTCTTTTTTTTTTTTTTTTCTTTTCTTCAACCATGTTCATCTGCACAGGTTGATGTACAGAACAGGCAGAAAGACAGATTTATTTAGTTATTTAGTTTTGGGTTGTGACAAACAAGTAGATAGAGGCAAGAGAGTAGATGGTATACACAAGAGAGGGATTACTCTGACTGATCACAGGGCATGCTTCAGTTAAGGAGGAGAAGAAATTATATGAGAGAAGTGAGGAAGAGTGAAAGGTTGGTATGATCAGTGAGTTTTAAGTCCCATGTGTTTCAAATATTACTGAAACTGAGGACAAAATAGGAATGAGCTGGAGTGTTTGATAGAGAGAGTATAGTGGGGGACCGGTTGTTGGTCAGGACACAATCTAGGCAATGAACTGAGACTGTTTTATTTAAGGAGAGAGCAAGATCATTGGAAGAGAACATGCCAAAGAGTTGTGAGTCCAGTGTGCCTACATGGATCATTTAAACAATGCTTAGATTACCAGAGCAGTTATGAGATATTGACAGTGTGTGCTAAACGATAAAATCTTTGAGACATAGGTGGAGTAACCCAGGGCTCTGCAGATGACTGCAAATTGGAAGGATTGTGGTGGGATGGTTTGTTGCAAGCTTTTTCTGTGGTCAGATCACAAATATTTTAGGATTTGCCAGCCACGTGTATCCTCCTCCTCCTCCTTTTCTTTTTCTTCTTTATTTCTTCCCTCCCACAATGCTCTATACCATAATGTGTAAACCATTCTTAGCTCAGTGTTGTACAATAACACACAACACAAGGGATTTGGCCTGCAGGCTGTAGTTCACTGACCCCCAAACAAGGCTGGAGTTGGAGGGAATGATCTGTAAGGAGGAATAATTAAAACCCTACCTCACCTCCAGCTCTTGTTATATCAGGAAAACTAAGGGAAGCAGTGTCTTTGAGTAAGTACTACATTTCAGTTGTTGGAAGTTGATGAGAAGGGAAAAACAAAACATTAAGGCAATCCTCCCTGCCCCAGCCCCGCTCCCAATTCTTGGCTGATGTGAACAAAAGCTAAAATAAACATACGTGTACCAGTTTTCATTTTTCTTGTTTTGTGGACCTATGTTTTATTTTGTTGAGAGAAAATACCTGAAAGTGGAATTGCTGGATCACTGGAATTTTCCAGGATTTTCTTGTGCTTGTTTGTTTCCCTTCTCTCTAAAGGGATCACCCTATTTTGAAATTGCATCATTGCCATTCAATTTTACTAAAAATTAGAGTGATCTAAAATAGTTATCATGCTTATCAAGATATAGTGAAACTTTTCAGATACAGTTTCAGGAATCTCAGTAAATTAACTCTCTGGCCCACTCCTTTTTTTCTGCTTTGTGCCCCGTGACTTTAGTTGTCAAAGAGGGTGTTTGTTTAATGTGAAAATATCATAGATGATATTTGAGTACTCAGCTCTCTTGTCAGTAAGACGTTTGTTTGTTAGCATTCATTTAGCGTCATTGCCTCCTACCCTCGAAGAGTGATCAGATTAAACAATAGCAAGTACCAGCCATGGATAAATTCAAGAGTTTA
Source organism: Rhinolophus ferrumequinum (assembly GCF_004115265.2). Taxonomy (NCBI): domain Eukaryota; kingdom Metazoa; phylum Chordata; class Mammalia; order Chiroptera; family Rhinolophidae; genus Rhinolophus; species Rhinolophus ferrumequinum. Next base: position 86,086,945 of record NC_046285.1, read on the forward strand.
TTTCAAAACATTCAACATATTTTTCTGTTTGTACATGGTACAGACATGACCATTTGGAGACCACAGATCCAGTATATATATTCATTACATTTAATATTAACCCTCAACTTCTCTTACTTATCTCAGAAAATTATCTCACAGTTGCTTTTTAACGATTTACTGCTATAGATGCATGTCGCATGTTCTTTAAGTTGCGTTTTATTTTCGTATTCCTTAGCATAAGAAAATGTAATTTACTCAACTACAAAACTTATGTTTGCAAAATTCATCATGACAAAGTTCTAGAAAATGAAACATAAGAAGTCTATTGGTTAGAGTTTCTGGGATAACTACTGGCTTCCTGATGAAATGGAATATTTAACTCATCTTTTGCCATATGCAATTTCTGCCTAGGTAGAATATTCAGGTGAACAGTTATAATAAAATGGCATTATACTGAGACAATCACTTTTGAAAAAGTGACCATTGTAATTTTAATAGTCAAAATTACCTAATTTTTATTCAGTGTCATTTATTTTTAATATAAGTAAAATTAATATATTGTATAAAAAGACCTGTGTTTGCATAAAAATTTTAAAGTATATTTTATCTTTTAAAAATATGTGATTCATTAATGATTTCAATGAATCAAACACAGGTGTTTTATCTTACAGTGTCATTTGACTTGCTATCCTTAAGAAAATAATTAAAAAAAAATAAAGGTGGAATACAAAACTTAGTACAAACTTGTGTTTTCTATAATAATTACTTTAAAATTTTATTCTAATTACTATATGACTATGTTCCTACTTTATAATAATGATTTAACTTGATAAATAGTCATGATTTCTTTTTTAACTTTCTTTTCTGAAGTTTAAGTTTAAATAGGTGTATGTGGCTCTAACTTATTCTACCTAGCAATTCACCTCTAATTTTAATGCCCTAAGTGTTCTTTTCAAACACAAATTACTGATCCAATCTGCTATTTTATACTAACTCACTGACTGTGTCTGTTTAATTTGATAATGTATTTTAATATTTTAGATTCAAGTGCTAGACACTGAACTAGGTTTGTTTCAGGAATGTTACCACTTCATCTTTACAATGACCGTCTAAAGTAGAAATTATTTATGGTGCACTTTTACAGACGATCTTCTGTCTCGAAGGTTCTCATTGTTAAATATTGTGAATTAAACGCTGAGAGGAAATGCAGTCCAAGTAATTATGTCCATGGATAATACAGTTAAAATTTATGTGAAAAAAAATTTTACTTTTAACTCTTCTTTCCTGCCTGAAAAACACACACACATACACACATATGTTTTTCTTGATTATGCAGGTCTATCCTTCACTTTTTATCACCTACTCAATATTATCTTAAAAATATTTATTTCTGGCATAATCATCTATCAGCCAATAAAACTGAGAGAACCATGGTATGTAAGGCACCTGGTCTGGAAACAAAACAACACAGCTCTTAACTTGATTGATATAACAACAGCATCCAGTCTGTGTGCTGTCTGTCCATCTTGACACTAAGTCATAATTTCCTGAAGCAGAAATAAAAAAAGAATAAAAGCAGGATATTAGTGAGAATGGACAAAATAAGAGGAGTATATTTCCTTTACAAAAAAATCTTACTGTGCTTGCTTTATATTCTGGCAGTCCTCCACCTGCTCATATTGAAATACTAGGGAGATGCAGTCAACGCTGAACTTAAGAACCACCCATGCTGAACGTAAGAAACCACCCATCCACAACTAAGTAGAACTTGAGTTTCTCAATGAGCCTCCTAACTGCTCTTTGTCTCTTTTATCTTTGGCCCTGCATATTTGGCCACTGGCTCTTCTAAACCAGTTTCATTCTTTAGAAGACTAACCCCAACTCCCTTATCAGAAGGGACATTGATTTGACTCTGTGTTAGGTGATGGACATTTACAAATAAAAAGACAGGTCACTGACTTGGCCAATGTGCTGTCAGATGTGTGAGTCAAGGAGATAAAACAGAATTGTTGTAACACAGAAAGACCACGTAAATCTGCACAAAACAATAGAAAAACATCTGAAAATAAGTGGGGGAGAAGTATGTCCCTTTAAGACACCGGCATTTCCCTCATTTCCAGCTTTCGTCTGCAGTGTTATCCTAAAAATGTTATCTAGGAAGGCCTGACTTTGCCTCTTTTTCTCCTGTCTCGGAGGAAGCCTTGATGCTCTTCTTATCCATCTCCAACTCTCCTATCTGTATCCAATTTTTTTAACCAATGCTCTTTATCTTCTTCCCTCTTCTTTCCTCTGGGATGTTCCCCCATCAGTCAACACTTTTAGCCCATCTATTTCTCTAATATAGTTCTATTAATTACGTTCATTTCCTTCAGTCCTACAAACTCGCTCATGTTTCTATAACATAAAAATATAAATTAAACTTAAATGCTCTTACTTAACTCTCCTTTCAACCTATCATTCACTGGCTTATTATTCCTTTCACAGCTAAGTCCTTCTAAGGCCAGCAGTTTTTCCCACTGTTTCCTTACCTCTCACTTTTTGGTACTTTTTATTACTCTTTCTTAAGACTCTCACCTTCTTTGGCTTCCTTTTCTTCTCCTCCTCTTCCTCATTCTCCTCTTGCTCCTCCTCCTCCTCCTTCTTTTTCTTTTTACCTCTTTGATAATTTTTTGGTAATTTGCTAGTTGCTTATTTTTTCACCCAATACTATGTCTCTGTTCCCCAGGGATCTGTCCTTACTCATTCAGTCATTCTATCAGAAGCAAGAGAATCATCTTAGATTCATTCATTCATTCTCTCTCTCTCTCTCTCTCTCTCTCTCTCTCTCTCTCTCTCCTTCCTTTCCTCCCTCCCTCCCTCCCTCTATGCTTCCCTCCCTCACCTTCTCCTTCCCTCCCTCTCTCCTAACTTCCCAGAGAAACTGAAAATTTTGCTTAAGTTCAAGACCGTAACATTTCTTGTTTGGACTAATTTATTCTTCCTCTCTAGAGTTCAGGGTTCTTAAATTAGACCCCAAACCAATCTCCGTTCTCTTTGTTGACCCATATCCTATTCATCTGGAGTATACAAATGAGTATCAAGCACTCTGAGACTCAGGATGGTTAGGTGATTTTTCTCAAAATTATATAATTGGGACCTTTATGTCAGTGCTCCCACATCTAAATATATTCTTCTTTCCACTATAATTCTATATGTCAAGATATTTGCAATCAATACACACAATCTTCATTACTCTGCTCTATTATTTTCTACATTTATCACTTTATAGCACACTGCATGGTTTATCTGTTTATGGACTAATTACAGGTCATTACCATTAAAATGTAAGCTTTAAGAGGCAAGTAGTTTTGTCGGTTCAAAGACATACCCAAAGCTCCTCAATTATTGCCAGGCAGGCAGTAAATATGTGATGAATGAGTTAACACATTAGATGATTGTCTAATATCAATGGGACAAAGAAAAAGCAAAGCATGCTCTCTTAGAGCACTTGCAATAAATATGAAAACTTTTGTCTTCACAATTCCAATTGATGAGAAAAACATATGTAGAAGAGAGTAACTTAAAGCTTCAAGGAAGAGTAAAACTTTGCCAAGAGAACAAAACAAGAGAAAACAAAAGATACTGTATTGTCTTAGCAGAAGGATATTGTATACCCACTGAAGACATTATTTTCTAATAAAGTTTTGCCCACTATCCCAGTGATAGAAATTTTTCAAAGCATTCACTTACCAGCAGCACTTCTGTGACACGAGCCACCACCATGAATGTAAAACACACATCTTCTTAGTGCTTTTGACTTCCTGTGGCACATATCCTTAGGCAGGGATGTAGCTGAAAGTAATCACAGTCAGTAACATTTTCATCTGAAGTTGGTGGAACTTCATTAAAACTCAAGGAATCTGCAAAATGCTTAAGTCCCAGCAGTAGTTCGACAAATTTAGCCTAAAAGTGAAATTCACACACATCTTAAAATTCAAATTCCAACTGTTAGACATCTACAAAGATAAAAGTACACATTACCCTTTAAAAAGCTCAAATGCAATGAACTAAGTTCTCATACATAAACCCTCTGTGGTCCTTTCAGGAAAACCAGAAGTGCAGAGATTGTGCACACATTTAGTCCTCATTCCACAAAAATGTGTCAAGTTCTCTACTAAGCTTTCGGGTTACATAGACTAGAACAGGAGAAATGATCTTCTCAAGAACCTCAGAGTTAAGTGGGAAAGAAAGATAAGTAAACTGTTAAAAACATGTAAACGCCGCCATCTATGTCTGCACATGGCACTTTGGGAGAAGACAGTAGGAGTAGCTACTGGAGTAGCAAATGGAAAAGAGTTTTCAAACAGGAGTCTTGAAGGTAAGATCTTTTCTTAAGAATTTAGTTAAACAAATAGAGCAAGGAAAAACCCTTCTAGGAAGAGGAACTGGTTTAGCTTTCTGAGGAGGAGCCTCTTGTTGATGCAGGATGACATGGCTGTAAATCTGAGTGCATATCTGGGTGGGAGGCAGGGTTAGGAGTGAGGCAATGGGTGGGAGAAAAAGGGAAGGCCAGCCTGCTATCTGAAAACTGTCTTTGTACCTGAGAACAAGTCATGTCCTCAGACTTTATGTATTGTAGTCTCAATAATATTAATGACTTGCATACATATGAGGTTGGTAATATTACCATATTCAGAGATGAGGAAAATAAGCCTAGGGGGGTTAAATAAGTAGTGCAAAGTCACACAGCTAGTAAGTAATATTTACCAAGATTCAAAATCCAGTAGTTTGATTCTTGATTTAATGTTTATAGCATAAGCCTTCAATACATTATATGAACAGATACTCAAGATTTCCAGAGAGGGAAGCCAGCCAATCTAGTTAGGAAAAACAAGATGACTCAAGAGAATAATTGACCACACATACACAAAAGAAATGGGTAAGTCAGGAATGAAAAAAGACATTAAAGCAGTTTTTAAAAAATATGTCCTTTGAGAGCTCTGAAAATATATTACATTCATAAGTGGTAAACAGACTCCAAAAATAAAAAGCTACCAGAGAGGAAGGGAAAAAAAAAAATATATATATATATATATATATATATATATATATATATATATATATATATATATATATTTGCTTAAATAACTTTTAAAAAGCTAATTAATAAGAGGGCTCAAAGAAAAATAATCAAGGACCTCTCACAAATTATAGAACAGAGAGAACAAATATGAGGAAAAAACAAAATTGTTCTGTTTCTGGAAACTTTTATAGTTCTACATTGCTCATGGAATTAAACCAGAGTTTACTGCCACTACCCACAGTGCACTGACATCAAACTTCTTCTAACTAACTTACAACAACTCCTCCATGAGTCCCAAATATCTCCTATGATTTCTTAAACTTGTCAATATTTTGCTGCTGGGACTTTTGCTCTTGTTGCTGGCTCTGCTGGAAAACTTTTTCCTCAGCACATAGGGTGACTGGTTCCTTTTTATAATCTGGTCTCTAAGCAGATGTTACCTCTTCAAAGAGTCTTTTTCTGACCATGTATGCAGGAGCCCTGTCCTGCCGTCTTCCCAAATCACTTTTTCCCCCTCCTGCTTATCTCCTTCAAGCCACTTGTCATAATCTGAAATTATTCATTCATTTCATTCTAATATGTTGTTTTTCTCCACCACTGGAATCTAAAGTCTGTGGGGGAAGACTCTCTGTTTGCCTAATAGCATTTGGTAGAGAGTTCAACTGTTGAATAAATGAGAACTAAAGATCAATCTGGAAGTTGCAGCATTTGTCTGGTTTAAGTTCTAGAAAGAGATTTTTTTAAAGGAAGGAAATAAAATAATCAAAGAAGAAATAGAAAAACATCCCCAAGATGCCACCAAGAGTCACATCTTTTTTTTTTTTTTTTTGCAAGGCAGCACCAGAGCCACAGGCAGGCCGCTGGCTGCCAGGCCACTCCAGGGTCCGCCCCCTTCCATATCTGTGCATCTTGCCTCTCGTCATTGACCCTGGGCACCTGCTAACCAGCTGGCTTACAGACTATTTCTTTGAGAACTTACAAGCTCTTAGTCTATACTCTGGATCCCAAAATGCTTGAATAAAAGATACAACTAGCATCGTGCGGCAGATTCATATGATCTCTGATTCGCTGATGAATTAAATACTAAAAAACATCTAAGTTAAGAATTCCAAACAAACATCACTGTCATGACATTAATGCTACCTAAACAAAGCGTTTTTAGTAAAAGCTACTCAAATGCCTCCCCATTTATTTTTTCTTTATATTTCTAACATGATTCTGATATATAAACTAGAAATCAAACAAGACACCAATATTTCTAAATAGTAAATAAGCAAAGGACGCAGCATTTATTTTTAAAGGTGGATAAATCAACTAGTAGATCAATCAAAAAAAAACAAAAGAGCAAAATCCTGGAAAAGTTACTTTTCCAGATCGAATGGTTGCATTGCACATGTGAATTCATACAGACTTACCAAATGTACTATATTTTTCATATATGTGTTCAACCATGTTAATCTCCAGACCTCTTCAAAATCATCTAGCAGAGGCACATAAATATAATATGCTAAAAGGACCTCCACGATCAGAAGGAACAGGGATTTTCTCCCCATGATGTAGTTTTAATGCTCTTCTGTCTTCATAACACAGAAACTAAACTTACTTAATATATCAGAATAGCGTGCTTATTAGCCAGTGTGCTTCAGCTTCACCTAGAAGTTTTATCTAACTTTTTGAATGTAGAGTTGCTCACTTAGTTTTAAGGTTGGCATAAGATTTAAATGTATCTTGCTATGCAGAAATAATCATGTGAGTACAAGTTCAAGGTTAAAAAAATAATAGGGAACTACACTCTTATTCGCATTCCAGCAAACAAACATGTATTGAGCAATAACTTTGAGGGAAAATCCTTTAATACAATGAAATAGTCCATAGAAAACATACAGGATGCAGAATATTTGTTCTAAAGTAAGTTATCATAGAATAGGAGAAAGCAAATAAATATATTTTTTAAGTGTGACTATAGGAAACAAGATAGTCGTCATCTTTGCCTCTACAGAATTTACATTATCTTGCGGGAGACAGAAAGATTAGCAATTAAGTCTAGTCATTTTTTGAGAGGGGAGTTTCAGAAATAATGACAATACTAATGATAACATAAATAGTTGACATTTGTTAATCATTTAATCTTTGATCCAGGTCCCTTGCCAAGTGATTGACAAATATAATCTAAATCAGTCCAATCAGTAAATCCATGAGACCAGTATTATTGTTTTTCCATCAATGAGTAAAATGAATTTCAGAAAGTTAAATAATTTGGCCAAGGCCATACAACTTGGACTTTGGAGCCAAAAAATTCCAGGTAGCTATTGAAGTACATAGAAAACTTTTAAAATTATTTTCTTAGACCTGGTTCATATACATACATAGAATATTTGGAAATACAAAAAAGATTAATAATAATAATAATAACAACCACATCTTTACATTGCTGAGATCACCGCTTTTGACACGTAGGGTATTTCCTGCTATATCTTTTTCTATATACATGTATTTTATTTTTCCTGTGACCTAGACATAACCATTTCTTCAAGGAGTCCTAGTTATCTTTAAATGAAAGTAGAGGAAAAAAATTGGCACTAGACATGCTCATTGATGGTAGGCATTTTAGTGTACAGAGCTAGAAATATAGATTTAAAAAATATATGTGAATTTATAATAATTTTAAATTTAACACAAGCTTATTCCTTAATTTCTTTATTTTTATAATTGCATATAGTTTTTCAAGTTAGCATTTTATTTTCATTTTTATTACTAAAATTGTATGTGCCATTTTAACATCAGAAAAAATCTGAAATGCAAAAAGGAAAATAAAAATCTTTAAAGCACTCCATAAAGTATATTACTTTTAAAGCAGCATACTGAGAAAATAGTTAAATTTGATGGGTATGTTCTATACTTTCTATGCATTTATTTTGCATGTAGAACAATTCAATAACAATATTAAAGTATATTTTTAAAATAAATGCAACAAACCAGTGGTCACCCAGCAACCTGACTCGATGAGGTTTCTGCTTGTGTACATTGTGGATTATACCTATTTGAACACCCCGTAATTTCTGATTTGCTCCACTCTCCTGTGATGGTGTTTTCTGCCTTCAAATGGGTTGAATCTGTTTCACTTGTCATTGAACCTCCCTTTTTGGTCCGTAGGGATTGTGTTCTTATAATTTGAGGAAGTCACCTTAGGTCTTTAAGGAGCACTCCAGCAGTCTTGATTTCTTCATGTAAGTAATCAGTAGTAATAATAATAATTATAGCTAACATTAATGATATTACGTGGCATTCTCTTTTAATTTTCCTTACAAGCATTGATTAATCGATACTATCAACATATTAACAGTGAGAAAACTGCTGCACAGAAAGGCTAATTAAGTCACCAAAGGCACACAGCTAATTATCTTGTTCTACCATAATAGTTTCTTATTACTAATGGAGAATCTATTTCTTAAATGTGGAATTATGTCTTTGCTAAGCCTATATTCGCTTTGGAGCAAGACACCTTGGACTTGGCATTTAGTTTACCACCCATTAGCTGTGTATTTTTATTATCCTGAAAATTTTATCACTAATATTATTTCCTATTTGCTTTACGCTGAAATATAAGAAATTGTCTCAAAATATCAATAGTAATATTCCTACAATCAATAAAATCACTCAGGGATGATTAAAATTTATTTGTAACACTTTCTACCTTAAGTTCACCTACTTGACTCAAGAACTAAATAGAATCACTAGAAATTCATTCAGTGTGTAATGTTACCAATGTGTTATATAGTTAGGTGCCTTTATTTCAATTTGAATTCAATTTGTGGAAATACTTTGTGTTTAATTTTTTATAGTAGTTATCAATATACTTACCATATCTCTGTTTATATCCTAACTTTCTATAATATACACTCTTCTCTGTAATGCTAGGGTTAGGTTTCTACAAACTGCTGCCAAACTCCTTGTTGTCTGGATACTGGTTAATTTCTGCCAATGGTAAACACTAGCAGGAGATTGAAAAGAGGGAAAGGGGTTCCTCTTCTTATTTCAGGTTTCTTTTGGTAGTCTTCTGATAGCCAAAGACACGCTAGCTCCAGCATCTCCCTGAACTCCCAGCAAGAGCCAGAACACTGCTTACTGAAAATCCAAGCACCACACATGAGCCATGTGGCACCCCTGAAATGTCTGAACATGGAGTTTTGCAACAGCCTCCTACACACCACCTCTTCTTCCCTTCTATTCACCCAGTTCTCGCAGTTCTAGTTGCTTCTGGTAGTTACCAGTCTCTGGTATTAGTTTTTTTTATTTTTTTAACTTCTAGCAACTGTAAAAATATTTATCTGTATCAGATTCCCCTTGTTCCATGCACTTAGCATGATTTCGATTTCCTGTCTGGACCCTGATAATACAAAGAAGTAATGCATTTGTATACCCATTTGTCAAAAATTATATACACCTGTCTCTTTTGCATGTTCCTTGTATTCTTCTGAAGCAGTTAGAAGAAAAGTAGAAGACCCCAAACAATAACTTCATATTCTTAGTTTCAAAATTAACTCACAAAAAATGCTGACATACGTGAGGTGCAATTTTCCAAGCAAACATGAGTCTCCAAGTAAATCAGAAGCAGTTAGTGGGACACGGTCTTTGCTGCCCCCTTGATCTGTAGCTGCGATAAATCTAATGTTAGATTTTCTTTTCTTCCTGGGTATTTTAATGAAGAAGAAAGTTTTAGTTAAGAGAATATAAAAACATAATTGTAGGGTTTATTGCTGTAGATTCTGTGGGGAAAAAAATAAATACTATAGGGTTGCTGCTCAAGAAAACAACCATTAATTTATTTTTCAATTTTAACTAGTATCCTAATTTTGTTGTCTTTTCAGTTTTGCATAATTATTATCTATGAAAACAGGTAGCTGTTTGACTTGTTGGATTCTGTTGTCATGTCAACCAAATACAAGCTGTGTGTTAGTTTGATTTTAAGTTAAAGTCCTTATGTATGATAATGCTCTCTGCTTCCATACTAATTAGTTGTGGTTATAACTATAGTTATAAATCTATGGTTCTAATGAAGTCATGTAATAGAAGACAGAGAAAGTGAGCTAGAATCTGTTCAGTACAGAGTTCAAGTGATACAGCGATATAAAGAGGAACCAATGGCACAATGGCAGAGTGTCAAGATGTTTTTTTAAAATGTTTCAGGGAATCACATCTTTTAAAAAATGTTTGTTTGTTTGTTTGTTTATTTCAGAAACAGACTTATAGACACAAAGAACAAACTTATGACTGCCAGAGGAGAGGGGTTTGGGGGAGCAAGGTGAAAAAGGTGAAGGGATTAAGAAATACAAATTGGTAGTTAGAAAATAGTTACAGGGATGTAAAGTACAGCATAGGGAATATAGTCAATAATGTTGCAACAATTATGCATAGTGCCAAGTGGTTGCTAGAATAACCAAGATGTTTTAATCAAATTAAAATATGACATCTCAAGGACACAATGGCTACCATTAAATTTCTAGTCATTTGTAAATTATCGGAGTTAATAAGACTGAGAGTTCCAGAGACATAAGATCAGATTAGAATCTTGTCTTGAGGATTAATTGAATAACTTTGTGTAAGTTAAGTAGTATGTCTTTTCCTTGCTTCTTCATTTGTATATTATAATCACCGTAATACTTTTTACATTATATAATTTTTTTGAAGATTAAGTGATAAAATATGTTTAAAATGCATAGCAGTTTATGTCAGTCATATTGTAATCTTTCAAAAAAAAGGTAATTAGTCACCTACTTACACATGAAACTATGACAAAAATCTATTCTCAAAGAGAATGGTGACTTTTCATCAGAAATAATGGAGTCCAGAGGGCAGTGGAATGGCATACAAAATGCTAAGGAGAAATATATGGTCAAGGAAGAAAACTATATGCAGGTAAACTTTCCTTCAAAATGAAGGAAAAATAAAGTTACCACTAGATCGATGGAAACTGACAGACTCTGTTGCTTGCAGATCTGCCCTTCAAAAATTACTAAAGGAAACCTTTCAGGTTGAATGGTAATGACATAACATGGTGACTCACATCCGTAAGAAGGATGAAGAGAACTCAAAATTGTAAATATATTGGTAAACAGAAAAGACTGTGTGGATGTCTCTCTAAGTCTATAATCATGTTTGTTTAAAGTCTATTTTGTCTGATAGTATTAGATCCATCCAACATTTTTATGGATATTGTTTTTGTGGTATATCTTTTCTTTATTCTTCTACTTTCATCCTCTTTGTGTGTGTATTATTTATTTTCTCTTTTCTCTTATATTTATTACATATATAGATATAAATATATGATACTAACAGCTGAAAATGGAGAGTAAATGGAACTATACTGTAGCAAAGTTGTTTTATTTAAATGTGATTCAGTCAGTATTAACCAGGAGCAGATTGTCATAATTAAAGGTTCATATTTATAGAGCACTCACTAAGACAATAACTCAAACATATTTAAGGAATCAAGAGACGTTAACTAGTATGCAAACATATTTGTTAAACAAAATAAGGCATTTATATGGAATAGAGGGAAAAATCACTCAAGCCATATAGAAAATAATAACAAAATGACAAATATAATTCCAATGATATTGATAACTCCATTGACTATGAATGGTCCAAGTTCTCTAATAAACAGGCAGAGACTGTTAAAGTAGACGAAAAAGCAAGAGCCAACTATATGGTATCTTCAGGAGAAATATCTTAGATTCACAAACACAAGAGGACTTCAGTGCTCCAGGCAACTAGGATTAAAAGTGGTCTCCTTTTATTCTCAAACCACATGAAAGTTTCTGCACATCTAATTTTCTATTCTTTATCTATTTCTATAGAGATACATAGAGTAGCTGCTATTTTTCGTACAGAACTATGTTGGATACAGAAATACCTATTTAAGAGATTAAGTTGCTTTGACATTGGAGCATTTTGATGAAAATTAGTTTAAATACTGATTACAACGAAAAGTTATAGAAAGAAAAAATATAAAATTAGACCTTTCAGTATTCAGCTTACGGCACCATCAGAAATCCAGAGATCTATGTCTGCTTGGCAGAATAGTATCTCTTACAGATGTAGGACCAATGTATTTGAAATTAAACCCAAAGTTTGCAAGTTAAACTCACTGTACTTTTAAGTCTCATGTGTGAAATTAAAAACTTGAGAAAGAAGAATGAGATCAGAATATTGGATTGAAATGTTTGTATGAATTCTTATAATTCTTTAAGTAATAAACTTAAAAATTTCACTGAGCCTGCCTTGCCTGCAGAAGTAGCCCTTCTCCTTCATCCCTTGTCTGAAGAGTTTATATTCCAAAGTTGAAGACCATGTCATGACCTCACTTGAGTCAGATTTATTTTGCAAGATTCACTCCCATCACCTTGTTTTGCTTCCAGATTCAAAACCAACATCAAATCCTAGACCCAAGACCCAAGAATAAGGACTACAATGTCTAAGCTAGGAAGGTATGTAAATTGAGTGAAGAAATATTGTATGCTAATATGTTGGCATTTTGTACCAGTAGAAACATCAAGAGTGTATGGAATGTATTGTAAGTTTGGTAGACCAAAGAGGAAAAAATGGAAAATTACATCAGTTTCTAATTCCAGGTGTGAATTCAAGCAGACAACAAATGGCTTGCTCTACTGGTTTACTAAAGAATTCAATGTAGGCTTAAATTAAATGTTTCTGGGACTGCAGGATTTTCTCTTTAAAATGTGGAGGAAGAAATACAAAATCTCAGAGAGGTGGGGTTATTGCAATGGATTTATTGTGACCCTCCCAACCACCCCCCTCAAGATGTGCCTCTAGAGGGCCTAAAAAACAGTTCCTGCTCCATCAACACTAAGAAACCCAGGGGTGACAGTCATCTGTAGTCCAGGAGTAACATTGAAGGATGCTGACACAGCAATGGGCTTTGTATTCAATAAGTGCAGTCAGGTAACAGAGCAGCAGAGTCCAAAGAGCCGTGATTATTAGGTGGGTGCAAAAGTAATTGCGTTTTTTGCAATTATTTTTAACCTTTTAAACTGAAATTACTTTTGCACCAACTTAATACCAGACTCAAACTGGACATGAAATGAGATGTAGGACCAATGAGCCACAGTGGTGAAACATAATTTTAGAGATCTCTGACAGTAATTAAGTAGTCACGATATCTAGAAGACTGAAATGTTCGGGCAATTGAAGGAAGTCTGATTTAATCTTATTAAAGTGTGGCTTTTAACTTAATTTCCAGAGCTAAGCTGCTTCATAGACCCAAAACACCTTGAATGAAGGGGAGCCAGGGTACCCTTGAGGAAGATCCTCACAGATATGTACTCTAAATCTGCTTCTTAGTGTTTCTAAAGAGAATCAAGACTTAAGGTCTGGATGACTTTACCTTGGGAAAGCAAAATGCCCAGAATTTGAAGGAGTGGATTACTGGACACTGGTTCTAAAAGTAATAATTAATTTCAGAGCATTAAACTCTACGGTAGACCAACATGTGGAGTAGAAATTTAACACTATCAAGTGAGAAATTATGCTTTAGGCTTAATCCATTTAAAATGGGTACAGGGTAAAATCCATGCTGGGCTCATTTCTCAAGTTCTGGATGCATATTTGGAATAAACATAGAACAGACAGAATCTCCACATTGGCTGAACTGAGAGATATCATGTATCCAAGTGGAAATCTCTGCTCCTCACTACTGACTCAGTAAACCAAGAAGAACACTGTACCTTAAACAATCACAGAGTTTAGTGGCATGATCACAATTTGAAAAATCAGAGGTGGTGATTTCTATTAAACTCTCATTTACCTTGAAAGAAACCTGTGTGGAAGTCAGAGAATTTGGAGAACAGAGGACTTATAGTAAATGTAATCCAATGATGGCTGTTAATCTGTGTATGGATTCATTAAGGAGCAAGTCTATATACCATCTGGCATCTATTATGTGCTATTGATCTAGCAAATTTCTTTTTCACTGTACCACTCAGCAAGAAAGTGATAGACTTTTATTGTATTTCTTCCAAATCTGAAATCTTTGAGGCTTTTGCTCTTTGCATAATCCAAATGCGCAAAATTCTTGATGGTCTTAAAATCCTATAGAACATCACACTGATCTACTCTATTAATGGCGCTATGCTAATTATGAACTAGTAAATACCTTAGATGCCAAATGATTTGAGAAAATCTCATGGAAATTCAGGTGCCTGCAACTCTGGTGAAATTTCTAGGTGTCCACATGTCTGGGACTTATTGAGCTATCCTCTCCAAGACAGGTTGCTGTACCTGAGGCATTCTACTATTAAGAAAGGACTGTTATGCTTGGTGAATCACTTTTGATTTTGGGGGACAACATACTCCAAAATATATATCTAGTGAGACAGCAATTTATGTTGGTAAGTTTGGGTGGAGGACTAAAGAAAGGGAAGAGACTGTATCAGGCCCAGGCTGCATTGCAAGTTGTTCTGCTCCTCAGCGTTATTACGAAGCAGATCCAATGGTGCTCAAAGGGTCTGGAGCATAGGGATGTGATAGAGAAGATGCAGTCAGCCCTGTTAGCAGAAGCTCTTGCACCTAGGTGTTTGGAGCAAAGCCTTCCTCTTCCACAAATAGCAATTTCTCCTCTGAGATAAAACTCCAGGCTTGCTCTTGGGTACTAAGAACACCTTCTACATCTCCTCATTGAAAATGTAGCTGCCTTGTTTGGGCAACTTTAACAGGTAGATTAAGTTGGAAAAGCAGCAAGGACTTGAGAAAAAGGTTTGGAGAAATGAAAGCTCATTGGTGCTTATGCAAGCCAAGGTTCCAGGGCAATCCGACTGGAGGTTATCGTAGAAAACTGTGCAGAGACGACATTATGGGAACTTGCCAATGAGAGTCTGAGGATCTAAGAAAACAGTGGTCCATTTTTTCCTAATAGAAATATTAACACATTTTAAGTAGCAGACAATTAAATCAATGTTTAATATCTGATTAAAAATGTTGTAATACAGAAAATGATGATATGAACGTTTTGAAATATAATCTGGTATACAGTAGACAATTATATATTTACGATTCATTGATTTCAGGCAAATCATTTCTAATTTTTATTGTATACAATTTAACCTAGTGTAGTTTTATTCAGTATAATTTAATCCCAAATGAATAATATTATGATGTACACAGACATTCAGACTTTTATATATAATTAACACAACTTCAAAAAATGTGATCATATTTTTTAAAATACTGTTTTAAACATGTATATGTTTATAAACAATATATCCTATATATGGTAGTTATTAATCATAGTCAATACTACATATATGTCTTTATATATAATACATAATGTATGTAATATATGATAAATAATATATTTTGATATATATTTATATGTAAATATCTATGTAAATTTTATATACATATAAAAGTTTTTAATTAGATTTTTTAAAAAAATTAATAGGTTCTTTATAATAGGTTCTTTATAATTGAAAGATTGTGGTGGGTATACAACTTCAAAAATTGTTGAGATTATCAATTGATGAATAAAAACAATCTATAGTTGATTATATTAATCATAGTCTATATGATTATGTATATGAAAATTGCAGATTTCTTACTTATGAAAACAACTTATACAGCGTAATGACTATAATCAACAATACTGTATTATGAACTTCAAAGTTGCCAAGAGACTAGATCTTAATTGTTTTCACCACAAAAAAGAAATACTTATGTGACATGATAGAGGTGTTAAGTAATGCTACAGTGGTAATCACGTAGCAATATATAAATGTTTCGAATCGACACATTTTACACCTTAAATGTGCACAATGTTATATGTCAATTATATCTTAATTAAAATAATAAAAAAACACAACAACTCATAAACCCAGTAGTGACTAATATGTAACTAACAGCTATCTAATATACCCATGTACCTATAGGTAATGTGCTATCTGCAACTATATTTTTCCTAGTTATGTACGAGTGTATCCTATCTACATCCACATCTAATCCAAATCTAAATCCATATCCATATCATTTTCCAGGTCAATTTCTATTTCAATCTCTCTCTGTCTCTCTCTGTCTCTCTGTCTCTCTGTCTCTCTCTCTCTCTCTTTCTTTCTCTCTCTCTCTCTCTCTCTCTCTTTATATATATATCACTTGTCGGTTGAGTTCCACAAGTTTTGCTTGGTGGGTCTCACTATTAAATATTCATTTTTTTCAATATTGCCGAGTTTCCTATCAGTCAGTAAAAATACAGCCAATGATTATACATGGTATTTTGTGGATATGAAGGTAAGTAAAAACTATATTTCTTGAGATTTTTTTCTTTCTTTCTCTTTATTAAAGCATAGTAGACACACTATTATATTGTTTTTCAGATGTACAATGTAGTGATTTGACATTTATGTACCTTATGAAGTAATCACTACAGTAAGCCTAGTAACCATCTGTCACCATACAAAGTTACGATATTATTGACTGTATTCCCTATGCCGTATATTATATCACTATGACATTTACTTTTTATACCTGGAAGTTTGTACCTCTTATTCTCTTTCACCTTTTTGCAAGGTAGTGTGCTTTCCATGCTTGTACCCATTTAATCCACACCACAACCCAACAGATGGTAGCAGTATTCAGATTTTTCAAATGGAAAAAGGTTGAGATGTGTTTAAGTCACACACCCTGCCCCATAGCAACCAGCACTATACAAATTCTGAGAGAACAGAGAAGTGACAAGGGGCCAGAGGGGCCAGTGGTCCTTCACTAACTAGAATTTTTGTGGATGTGAGAGGCTAGGAGATGAGTGCCCTAAATTCCCACATGCAGCCAGAGCAGCAGAGCTTCACCCAGGCCTAGGAGGAGGTGAGAGAGATGTAAATGTCGTGGCCAGCTTTCGGAGACGGATTACTTCAGCTATAAGGATGTATCAGACCTTCAACACATTCTGGACTCACCCCACGTGAACAGCGTCACACATGTCTGCTCCACCAGCACTGCCCAAGTCCCGCAGCTGCGTAAGGAGCTCCTATCACCAGTGGCCCATCTTCTAGCATTTTATCTCAACAAAATGCTGAAATTTGTTTTGCCTTGGTTCAGTTGTACAAACACTTCAACCTGTTAATAAAATAATTTCAACAAATGACATAATACCAGCCCGGCTAATTTTGACTTAACATTGACAGGTGTTAGGTACATTTTAAATATTTATTTACTTCGTGTTTCAAAATAAACTCACCCTGTAATATTACAATAGGTGTCACATTTCCCACAGTAGTAATTTATGCTGATTTCATGTTTTAATCCAGTCAGATTGCAGTAACAAAATACCACAAACTGGATGGGGTATAAACAACAGAAATCTATTTCTTCAAGTTTGGAGGCTGGAAGTCTGAGATCAAGATGTGAGTGTGGTCAGCTGAGGGCCCTTCCAGGTTGCAGACTTCTCATTGTATCCTCACGTGGTGGAAAAGACACGTGAGCTTTTTCAGGCCTCTTTTCTAAGGGCATTAATCTGTTAATGAGGTCTCTGCACCCATTATCTAATCACTCCCCAAAGGCTCCACCTCTTAATACCACCACCTTCATCATTAGGATTTCAACATATGAATTTTAGGGGCACACAAACGTTCACATCATAGCACTTAGCCTCCCCTCTGTGGCTCTAATCATATCTGGCTACAGTCAGCTCTATTCCCTCTCAAAACATTTATCACTAAACACAAGAGGTTTATTTTTAAATCATGTTATTTTTAAAATTTTGTCAGTATTAAAATTTTTAATGTGTGCAAGAATGATGTATAGGACCACAATTAAAGAGACGGAGTAGTTGTGTAAGGACATTATAATTGTAACATGTTCCATAAGTAGTAGAGTAATATGTTCTAAGTTGTATTTTTATTTTTATGAAATTTATTGGGGTGACATTGGTTAATACAATTATATAAATTTCAAATGTGCAATTCTATAATACATCATTTGTATATTGCCTTATGTGTTCACCACTCAAAGTCAGATTTCCTTCCATCACGATGTATTTGATACCCTTTACTCTTATCTACCCTTACCCTCTGGTAACCACCAAACTGTTGTCTGTGTCTATGAGTTTTTCTTTTTTTATCTTGTTCATTTGTTGCTTTCAGTTTTATATTCCACATATGAGTGGAATCATATGGTTCTCAACTTTTTCTGTCTGATTTATTTGACTCAGCATGATAATCTCAAGATCCATCCATGCTGTTGCAAGAGGCAGAATTTCATCTTTTCTTACGGCTGTGTAGTACTCCACTGTGTATATGTATACCACATCATTTTTATGCAATCATCTGTTGAAGGACACTGGTTGTTTCTATGTCTTGGCTACTGTGAATAACGCTGCAGTGAACATAGGAGTATATATATATATCTTTATGGATAAATGTTTTCAGATTTTTGGGGTAGATACCCAGAAGAGGAATTACTGGATCATATGGTAATACTCTTAATTTTTTGAGGAATCTCCATAATGTTCTACATAGTGGCGGTACCAAATTTACATCCCACCAGCAGTGCATGAGTATTCCCTTTTCTCCACATCCTTTCCAACACTTGTTATTACTTGTCTTGTTGATAATAGCCATTCATGCGGTAGTATCTCATTGTGGTTTTGATTTGCATTTTCCTAAAAGCTAGTGAACTTTAGCATTTTTTTCATGTATCTGTTGGCCATTTGCATGTCTTCTTGCTAAGTTGGTCTTATAATCATAGAAGTTACTGAATTCTACTAAGCAGTGCAATAAATTAATAACAAAACATTTAGAATACTGCCGTGTGTCCCTAGTGTCTGAGTTGAGTGACAGGAGTTTTACAAATTCTTTGACTGGTATTCTTCTAGTGAAGTACAATGAAAAAGACACCTGAAACCTAATAAACAATTCTCCTCTGATCATTCAACTCTCTTTAGGCTGGCTGTGCTCTATAAGCAATTTTGATATTGATTGAATTATCAAATAATATAAAGGAAAATCCCTTGCCAGCTCTGACAGCTATATCCCTCATTTTATTCACAAGCTCTTTCTGGGTAAATATTAATTTTACGAGGCCTATACAAATGAGTTTATGAGAATTTAAAGTTGGGAAACGGTGTTTTAGCCACTATGCTGCTATTAAAGTTAGAGTTTTAATATGCAAGCTGTGTTAGTAAGGAATTTAGAAATTGGAATTTGCAGTATGTCCAAGGATAAGCAATGGATCTTTGAGGAAGTCAGAGCAGCAAAAAGGAGGATTAGGAGGGTTGGTGGCAAATGCACTAAAAGGAGAATATAGAAAAAAAAGACCAAAAAAAAGTCATTTTGAAAAAGACCTCAAGCTGAGAAGCTTCAAATTCTCCCAGGATAACTAAGAAAGGGCTTACAGTCTGAGATAAGTGTGAAAAAGACATTTTAGAAGTACCAGTTGTCTCACAACTGAGTCAAAAACAGATATTACTAGTTGATCACACTATTATTTCTTAACAAGCCTTGATGCAGCCAAAAATTGGGTAGTCAATTTACCATCACTGGAAATAGTTATCCTGCCCCAATGGTCATCTATCATCTTTAAACTTTGGTATCAATGTTTTCCTGCTCCAACCGAGAATGTATGGCCCACTGAAGACCAGCCTTCACATTGCTTTATTGGGGGAAACAATTTACTGGAGGGAGAATGTGACGGGAAATAAGGCATAGCTTCATTTCCAAGTGGCCTCAGCAGAGACTCACAGATATATATATTTTTAAGTATAGTTGACATACAATATTAAGTTTTAGGTATACAACATAGTGATTTGGTGTTTATACACTTTATGAAGTGGTCACCACTGCAAGTCTAGTAACCTGTCACTATACAAAGTTATCATGATATTATTGACTATATTCCCTATGCTATGCATTATATCCTCATGCCTTATTTTTTTTTATACCTAGAAGCTTGTACCTCTAAATCCCTTTCCCCTTTTTTGCCCTTTCTCCCGCCACCCTCCAGATCTTGAGGGCCTTCCTGGGTTCCTAGATTGGCAGCCAGCCAGCTGCCCTGTCAGCACATCCACTCACCCTTCCTACAACTACAAATCCTGCCTGTTCTGTTAACTATTTGTGTTTCCTCACATACACTTAAATCATTTTTGAAAAGTCTTACTTTACAAAATAAGTTAAGATGCTTATAACCATCATTGTTTATTGCTATTTTTATTTATTGTTTATGTTAAATATTTGTCTTTGGAAACTTCTAATTAATACCTTGTCTCTTCTAACAACTATTCTTTTCTTTTTATGCCATTATTATTATTATTATTATTATTATTATTATTAGTTTCAGGTGTACAAAGCAACCAAACACCTACCCTCTAACATCTTCTATAACTATTACAATAACATTTACTATTTTCCTTATGCTACATATTCTTGTCATTGACATACAATGTAATTCTACTTCAGCTACAGTTGTACGGTGCATTGGTCAGGTATCTACACAGTGTATGAAGTGATCCACTTAAAAAGTCCAGTGCCCATCTGGCACCTTACATAATCTTTACAACATTGTTGATTATATTCCCCATTCTGTATTTCATATCCCCATGACTATATTGTATCTACTAACTCTAACAACTAACTATTCTTGATTGTGTATTTCCCAAATACAGTTTCTAAATTCAGAATAATAAAATTATCAAGGTGTATTTTGGGTTTCCTAAGAATGCCATTAGGTAATAGAAAAATTTGCTCCTTAATGCTTAAAAAAAAAAAGACAACAAAGACTTTTTTCATTGGTTTATCTAAAATTCTCCACATTTTAGTTAAGTCAAACTTGTTATTAAAGCTTTTGAAATAGCCTATTTCAGTCAACCCGAGAGCTTAGATGAAGTGTTATTAGATATCTTATTGCTATGTAGCAAATGACCTCAAACATCTGTGAGTTAAAAGAACTTTTATTATCTTACAGTTTTTGTGCATCAGAAATTCAGCACAGCTTAGCTGGGTCCTGTGTTTGAGAGTGTTTCACAAAATAATCTTGGTGTCGGACACATCTACAATTTCAACTGGAGAAGGATCCACTTTCAAGAGCCTTAGATTCCTACTGGTTGTTGAAAGAAGTCTGCCCTCAGAGACTTACCCTAGAGGTCTCTCCATAGGGCAGTTTACAACATGACAGCTTGATTCATTAGAGTGAGCAGAGGGAGGGAGTGAGGGAGAGAGAAAGGAAGAGAGAGAGAGAGAGAGAGAGAGAGAGAGAGAGAGAGAGAGAGAGAGAGAGAGAGAGAGAGAGAGAGGAAAGAACTCACAATCTTTTATAACCTATTTTGGAAGTGACGTCCCCTCACTTTTCCTGTATTCTATACCTACAGGAGAAAACACTAAGCCCAGCTTACTTAAAGAAAGGAGATTACACACTTGTGTGAATAGTGGGAGGTGGGAGCTATTTTAGAAATGGTCTATTGCTACGTAAGTAGATAATCTTTTTTAAAGACATGAAGTACTGAAACTGGAATTTAAAAAGTTACGTGTTATAGCCCTCCACCTATTACAGAAATTGAATTTATAATTAAAAATCTTTCACAGAGAAAATTGTACTCCCAGATGGTTTTGATAAGAAAGAAATGCTACCAATCCTATACAAACTTTCTCACAAAATAGCATTCCCACTCATGTTAAGAGACCAGCTTTAACCAGAATGGGCGTAACAAGAAATGGGAAATACAGATCAATGTTCCTCATGGACTTAGATAAAAATCTTGAACAAAATATTAGCAAATTACTATTATAGAAAAATAATATATACAAAGTATTGCATGACATTGTGAAGTTTATCTCGGGAGTGCAAAATTTGATTAACTTTTTATGATTAATCAACCAGATAAACAGAATAATGGGGGGTAAAAGCATATGGTTATCTCAATATATGTAACAACCACATTAGACAAAATTCAACAATCATTCTCCTTGTCTGGAAGTCACTAAGCAAAGTAGAGATAGAAAAGCATTTATACAGTTTGGTAAATAGCCTCTATAAAACAACCAGACCTAACAAGATCAAAGTGTTAAAAACTGAATACTTTCCAGTAACATTGGAAAAAACAAAGGATATCCATTTAAAATAAAGGATATCACCAATTTTGTTTTACCCCCAACTTATACTGGAGGTCCTACAGGCAAGAAAGAGATGTAAAATGCATGCAGATTGAAGAGGAATTATAAAAACTCTTTTTTTATTTACAGATGACATGACTCTCTATGTAGAAAATTATAAATCATCCTCTATAGAGCTATAAGAACTAATAAGTGTATTAAGCAAGGTCTCAGGATACATCATCAATACGTAAAACAAATTATACTTCTATAATGTATTTTAGAGATGAACATTCAAAAAATGAAAATTACAAAAATAAGTATTACGATTTGCAACAGCTTCAAGCATGAAACACTCAGGAACAAATGTAACAAAATATACGTAAGAACAGTTATATGAATTGTGCCTCTGGACCTCTGTTCTTGTCTAATCCATATCCATTTATTTATTTGGCAATGATTGTGCCTGTTTATGTGAAAGTATCACACGTAATATGCTGACTCAGTTCAGCAAATGTTTTCAGAATGTTAAACTCTGACTAACATTGGCACTGGCTTTATATGCTAAGTTTTTCTGTTGTAGCATCATGTCCTTTGAAGTAAGAAGAGAATGAATAACTGACAAACACCAATCATGGATGGATTCAATGAAAGACTTTTGAAAGACTTTTTTCAAATTATTGAGTTCCTAATATTTCAGAAAGTCTGTCAACTATTCTCTCATCAAAGAATTAAGAGATTCACTGATACCTTTAATATATAATTGTTTAAATTTTGGTGTCCTGGACTAAGGAATTGGGTAGTGCATTAAGAAATGTATTTTACAATGGTAAACAAGTGACATCAAACTGGTACAAATACATTTAGAAAGCGTGACAACTTCATTCATACCAGTGGTAAATGAGGCTTCTCCATGGACCTAACGCCATTCTGAGGGAAGCTTTGGTATTAAACAGCAGACATTTCTTTTGACTATGGTAAAATTTATCAAGTTAGAAAAAAAGGGATGGAACAAAATGAGAGATTTTAAGATAACAGTAACAGAAACATAAAATCTAGTGTACTCTAAGGAACAAAAGAGAGTGAATTACTCTCAGACTAATGTATAAAAATCATCCACTGATAATAACAACTACTATGTATATGCAGATTTAGGGAGACTTGTAAATAAAATGTGTATTCCTAATCAATCCATTGGGTCTTTATTCTTTTTCCTGAAGTATTGGAGCTTGTGTTTTTCTAAATTGATTCGATTTTATTATACTACAGGTTTTCATGTAGCCAACTAATATATTGATTGGTTGTTCTATAACGCATTTTAATTGGCAGAAGAGAAAATATTCCATGGAATGCACCCTCTGTGTGAGTATGGACCACCTGAACTCCAGCATTCTGAAGCCTACTAACATACATGAGTCCATCATCTCTTAAGACGTCATATTAACAAGTGATGACATAGGTCAGGGGTAAACCATGTAATGTATTGTCATCAGCCAGCAAAGGTGAAGCTCTCATGTCTAGGAACCCTGGATATTTTTTAGCCAGCTCTGAACTACCATGAGTTGGATTCTTATAAATGTGGCCTTTCTTAAACATCTCAGGGAGCAAGGAACCTCAATTACCAAACTTGAACTGATGACTTGATTCTAGAGGTATGTGTTGGTTGAAAAACACTGCTTTCTTGAGTGATCTATCTGTAGTAAAATATTCGCTCCTGAGCCTGAACAAGAGTGATCTGGGTAAAAATGGATAATTGAATTTTCTCGATGTGATGGTAAATCCATATCAAAACTCTGAACGGCAGGATATATTAAAGCCTGGATCTTGATTTTGATCTTGACATCTGAGTCTCTGAAGAGCTGAAAAAAATTAGAATATGTTGATTAAATCAATTACTTTAATCAAAAAATAAAATAACTCCAATTCAAAAATATATTCTTATACATAAATCCGTAAAAATACAACATAATATGCAATATCTTGACAAAAGTCTTAACGTTAAATAATGTTTAGTACTTGATGCTCATAAATTAAATGTAAGTATTAATTCCCCTAACAAAAAAATCAGTACCACTCTCTTCATAGAATGCAAAAGAGGATCTTTTATTGTAATGAGAATTTTATACTTATGCAACCCAGATTTATAATCTGAGGCATTGCATATATTTAATTCTCTTTCTTATTATTTTGAATATTTTAAATATGTTACTATGTCAGGAAGCATTGAGATATGGGGTAATGCTATTTCTTTTTTAGCTCTGATACTGAGAAAATGTTAGATCTTGGATAAATCTAAGTTTTGTGGAACTATTAATTTTAAATTATTTGAGCACTGCTCTGTCTTTTCTAGGTTTAGTCCCCAAGGAACAATAGAATTTCATAGTTTTTTTCAAGCTAATTTTCCTGTAATGTGCTTCTGCTGCAAGGACAAAAAGCTACTTGTACCAGTCAAAAATATATATCTAGTAACCTATGCTTTTATATTTTTATTTTTGCGTAGTAATATTTGGGTACATTAGTTACAATTTTCAGACTTTCAAAAGGTTGTCTTTTTGCAAAAGCTACCAAATTTATCTTATTTATGTCTGAATTACTGGCATACTCAAGAAGAGTCAAACTGATTATTAACCCACTGAAAAAAAGATATTGCTCTCTTATTAGCTCACTGGCCAGGACTTCCAGTATATCTTTGAATAGAAGTGATGATAGAGTGTATCCAATTTCAAAGAGAAAACTTTTAATAATTAATCATTAAGTATGTTTCTTGTGTTTCTGTTCAAATTTAGAAAGTTCACTTCTATTTTTAGTTAGATAATTCATTTCATCTTTAAAATCACACAGAGAAAGTCAAGAACCATGTGATTTCACTAATATGTGGGATATAAAATTGAAAGCAACAAAGGAACAAGACAAACAAATAAAGAAACAGAAATTCATATGAGTTTAGTGGTTACCAGAAGGTAAGGAGGGAGTCGGCTGGTAGGTAAATGGGGTCAAATATATGGTGATGGAAGAAGAACTGACTCTGGATGGTGAACACACAATGTGCTATATAGATGATATATTACAGAATTGTACACTTGAAACCTATGTAATTTTACTAACTATTGTCACCCCAATCAATTTTAATTTAAAAAATCTTTATAGATACTGAATATTATCTGTAAAAGAACTGTTTTTATTGAAATAATCATATAATTTTCTCCTTTAAATGATTAATTTGGAGAACTGTATTAATAGTTGTTCCAACTTTAAACCTACCACACTTTACTAGAACAAACTCAAGATCATCATGATATACCATCCTTTTAATATGTTGCTCA
The DNA here is from genome assembly GCF_004115265.2 of Rhinolophus ferrumequinum. Taxonomy (NCBI): domain Eukaryota; kingdom Metazoa; phylum Chordata; class Mammalia; order Chiroptera; family Rhinolophidae; genus Rhinolophus; species Rhinolophus ferrumequinum. The sequence goes on from NC_046285.1 coordinate 86,112,396, forward strand.
ATTTTTTTGATAGTACTGTTGTTTAGGATTTTGCTTCTATGTACATAAATAATAATGCCTGTAATTTTCACTTCTTACACTGACATTGTCAGGTCAAAAATTAATGTATGTGAGCTTCTCAAAATGCAACTTTCCCTAATTTTTGGAAATATTTTTAGAAGTAGAGATATTTATTTTTGAAGAATTTGTTAGAATTTGTGTTTGAAGCTGTTTAATCCTGGTGTAGGTGTGTGTGTGTGTGTGTGTGTGTGTGTGTGTGTGTGTGTGTGTGTGTGTGTGTGATAAAATTACCATTCACTTTATTTCATGATAATAGAATAATTCTAATTTTTTATTTCTTCTTGCATCTGTTCTGTATTCAATGAATCTTTCCATTTCAACTAAATTTCAATGTGTCAAGTAAAGGTTTTCAGAGAATACTATTGTATTTTTAATGTCTGCAAAATATGTAGCTATATTTTTTCTTCCATTTCTTATATTGGTTTATTTTGATTTCCCTCTTTTTTTTTTAGTCACACCAGAGCTTAATCAATGTTATTATTTTTTACAAGGAACTACATTTGTTGACATCACTGATTCTATTGTTTTTTTTATGATTTCATTTTTTATGTTCTTATCTTTCTCTTCTCTTTCTGTTCCATCTCATCTTTCCTTCTACTTTTTAAACATTTTTTTTTCTTAATTTCAAGAAATGGATGCTTATTTGTCAATTTCAGTCATTTTTGTATATTTACTTAAGACTATATACTTTCCTCTGGATACTGATAGAAATGTATTTCATAGAACATACTATGTAATATTTTTATTGTAATACAGTTCAAAATATTTTCACATTACCATTATGGTTTCTTCTTTCACACTTGGATTAATTAGAAGTATCTTAATTTCAAAGCATGTAGGGGTGTTTAGTTATATTTTATTAGTAATTCAAAGCATAATAGTAACTTTGGAAAGAAGACATAATCAAAACAATTTGATTTCTGAAATTTTGCTGTGCAAACAAATCATTTGGAATTCTTGTTAGTATGCATATTGTTATTCAGGAAGTCTGTGGTGAGACCAATGATTGTTCATTTCTAACAAGTGCCCAGATGCTGTGAGTCCACAGACTGTTCTATTAATGGCAGGGGTCTATATGACTTCAGTTCTTTGATATTGATTGAGACTTGATTTATAACCATGTGTATGCTTGATTAAAATAATGTTTTGTGTGTTTGAAAAGAATGTACACTCTGTTACTTTTTATTTTATATTCATTAGTTCAAATTTGTTAGACATGGTGTTGTAACAATTATTGAAAAAGTTTAGAAAAATTCTTCCACTTTGCATTTATTTATCTATTTTCCCATTCTTCTATCAGTTTTGCTCCAGTATTTTGAGACTATTATAAATTTTGAGACTGTTATAAATTTTGAGACTGTTATAAATTTGAGACTGGATATAAATTTTAAGTTTTTTATCTTCCTGGTGAATGGAATTATCATTAGAAATGTTACACGTTAACTTTAGTAATAGTTTTTGCCTCTAAAACAATTTAATCTGCTGATGAAATAATTACCTTAACTTGTATTTGCATGGCCTATCTTTTTCTATCTTATTTTTTCCATCTTTCTATATACTTATATTTTATTGAATTCTATTTATACAACTTAGGTTGGATTTTTCAATTTTGCCCAGTTTTCCAGTTTGTCTTTTACCTGAAACTTTTAGTTCATTTATATTAAAATCTTCATTAGTTTATTATTGTGTTTATTGTGTATTTCATGTGTTATATGATTTTTTTCTTTCTTCAACATTGGTTTAGTATATTGTTTTAGGATTACATTTTCCTGTGATATCTTTTTATTTGTACATTCTGTTTAGAATTCTTTATAGGCTACACTAGGGATTAAAGTAAAATTCATTAATTTATCAATGCATAATATGAATTATATCTTTATTGTCTTCTTGGACAATAGAAAGTTCTTAGAACACTTTAATATTTTTATTAGTCCTTGATGTAGTAGCTATTGTTATTGTGTATATGAATTTCTTTTGTAATTTTAAATCTCACAGGACGTAATTATTGTTTCATACTATCAGTGTTCATTTTGGTTTGTCAATGTATTTACCACTTTTTTCCTGCACTTTATTTCTTCCTGCCTCTTATCTTCCATCTTGGATTAATGTCCTGTTTGAAATATCTTCTCTAATATCCAAAGTATCAGTATGCTGGGTTGTGAATTCTCTTGAATTATATTGTCAAAAAATGTCCTCATTTTGTCCTCACACTTGAAGAATGTACTCATGTTAGTCTTTCTAACCATTTTCTTGGTGTCTATTCTCTCTATTTTGTATTTTCTATCTTTCAATCTCTCTGTACAATATATGGACAATTTTTCTGATCTGTCTTTTAATTTTCTATTTGTACTGAAGTCTATATACTAACAAACACCTAAATTATAACAGCAAGAGTGAACCCTAATATGAACTATGGTCTTTGGTGGTTATGATGTGTCAATTTAAGTTAATAAATGGTAACAATGGAACACTCTGGGAGGGGGATGTTGATAATATGGGAGGCTGTGTACATGCAGGGCAGAGTATATATTTGAAATATCTTGCTTCCTCTTAATTTTGCTGTGAACCTAAAAATGCCCTAAAAATATAAAACCTTAAAAAAAATCCTACATTCAACATTTAATTTTTATGTTTAATGTTTTCATGTTTTTGAAGTTATATGTGTATTTTTCATATCTCTCAAGTCACTTTTTTATAGTTCCTCCTTCCATGAACATATATTTTCAAGTTACAAAATATGTTATATTTATATTAGATACATCCTATTAAAACATTTTTCCTAGTTACAACAACATTTGAATCTAGGTGTTCCTGTTACCTAGTTCTCATTTCTCTATTTGTCTGTGTACCTGGCTACCTTCAACTCTCTATTGATTGTTCAAAATATATATATCCTCATCCTCAAAAAAATTAGAGCCAACTGAAAAATGTAAGTTATAAAATGATGCCCTTCTATAAATAAGGAAAAAATTCTTTGGGATAGTTGTAAAGATGTTGAGGAAGGAAAAGGGCTTTTAAATTGTTGTTGAACTGAGACTGGAAGGGAAAATAGAGTTTGGAAAATCACATGAACAGAAGGCCTTTCAGGCAGATTTCAGAGCTTAGCCTGGAGAAAAATAAAGATGTGGTGATAGAGAAGTACAGGACATTTGTTATTCCTGTATTTCCAGAGTCCAAGAGAATGAATCAGAGGAAAGAATCCTTAAGAGGAATTTAATAAAACATACTGACACACTAAAAGAATAAAGGAAAAATTGAAACTCTGATAGAAATATTGATCAATTCAGTTTGGTTGATATTAAGAATTTAGATTCACTATACTTGTCACAACTTCACGAATCAAAATATCTTATAAAGTCATTGAAAAGACAAGCCACAATATGGATAGTGATATTTGTAGTACATTTAAATAAGAAAATACTAGTATCTAGCATATATACAAACTCATAAAAGTAAGAAATACTCAAATAATTCAATAGACAAATTGGACAGAAGTCTTCATGACTTCAAGATTTCAGTTGTTTCATGAAAAGCCTAGAATGATTGAGACCCCAAGGAACAAAAATACTGTTTTTCAAGTATATAATTCAAAAGGAATGGATATGAGACAAGCTGGTGGAATAAGCACTGTTTTAACCTTTCCTCGTTTCTACATATTTTATTAAACTGATGTAAAATAGAAATCTTAAGACAATGATGTTAAGGAAGAAAAATATATCCATACAAGCTTCTGAAAAAATACATATAAACAGGGAAAAAACTACAGACATTTCATAATGACAAAAAAGTTACTTCTCCAATAAGACATAGCAATCCTAAATGTGTATGCATACTGTAACAGAGCTTCATAATACAGAAAGCAAGAACTGAAAAAACCAAAAGGAGAAATAGAAATATCCAAAATTGTTAGTTGTAGTTGTACACTCTTATCTCATTAATTGATAGAGGAAGTAAACAGAAAAAACAGTAAGCATATAGAAAATTTGGAAAACACTATCAACCCTACAGATTTTTTTGGGAAAAAATCTCAAGTTAAAAAGGATTGAAATCATATAGAGTATGTTCTCTGTTCATAGCATAATTACAATGGAAATTAGTATCATAATGATTTATGGGAAATCCCCTAGTATTTGGAAATTCAACAACATACTTCTAAATAACTCATTTGTCTAGGAAGAGAGATCACGAGGGAAACTGAAAAAAAAATATTTTGAACCAAATAATAATGAAAGCATAGCATATCAAAATTTGTTGAGTGAGGATAAAGTATTGATTGGAGGAAAATTTATGCTTTAAATGCATATACAGGAAGAGAAGAAAGGTCTAAGGTAAATGATCTAAGCTTCCTCCATTAAAAATTTAGAAATAGAAGAACAAATTAAACCCAAAGCATGGAGGAAAGAAAAACTAAAGAAAATCAATAAAATGGAAAATGGATAAACAAAATTGAATATTGATTCTCTGAAAAGAAACTATAAAATTGATCAATCTCTAGTTAGATTACTCAGGAAAAAAATAAAAGAGAGAAGATGGAATTTACCAATATCAGAAATAAATGAAAGAACATCACCTTAGGTGCTCAGGCCTTCAGTCACAGGGAATGTCAGTCAGTGTGTGCTCAGAGCAATTGGCCCAGCATGTGTGCAAATGTACGAATAGGGCAGTCCAGGGCAGTGAGACCCAGAGAAGTTGGCTGGCGTTGGAACTGGGACTTGGGCGAAAGGAGAGGCTGTGCTAGGGCACAGCATAGGAATTGTCATGGGAAACTGGCTTGCTCCATTCATCCTCAGATGCCACAAATATTAAATTTCCTGAGAACTGTGGGTATTCAACCAGTTAAACTGTCAGCAAATTATTACCAACTAAAAATATACACAGAGACATTGTAACAAAAAATAATATAAGTAAGTTATTAGAATTCTTCAAGTAAATTAGTCTGTGTTTTGAAAACCTGCAGCATTACAAATCCATATGCACAACCATAGACTTTGAAAGAAAAAATAAATTTAAAGATTGCTGTATTTGTTAGAAAATACCACTATATTCATATGAAGCTGTGGTTGAACCGATTATTAATGAGAAAGACATTTTAAAATTATTATTTTTTTTAAATTAAAGAGGGTATTACGCTAAGTGAAATAAGTCAGACAGAGAAAGACAAATACCATATGATCTCACTTATACGTGGAATCTAAAGAACAAAATAAACAAACAAGCCAGATAGAAACAGACTCACTGACACAAAACTGATTATTGCCAGAAGGGAGGGTTTGGAGGGCTGAGTGAAACAGATGAAGGGATTAAAAAGTACAAATTGGTAGTTACAAAATAGTCATGGGGATGTAAAGTACAGCATAGGGAATATAGTCAGTAATATTGGAATAACTATGTATGGTGCCAGGTGGATACTAAACTTATGGGGGGGATCACTTTGTAAATCATATAAGTGTCTAATCACTATGCTGTACACCTGAAACTAATATAAAATAATAGTGAATGTCAACTGTAATTGGAAAATGAATAATAAAAAATACACTTTTAGAAATGAATTATATGCAAACCATGAAGCCACTTTCAGTTTCTTATACAACTTCTGCAAGTTATTGGTAATGCCAGAGGAAACATTAAAATTCCATCGTATAAATGTTTATTTAAAATTAAATTTAGACATACATGAGACTGATTTGTATGAAGAGTTAAATCTTTTAGAAGAAGTGCAGTTAAAGATATGAAAACATAAAGCTTTTTTCTTTAAGAACATTTTATTACTTATGAAAAATAATAAGGGAGTTAGTAGTAGTGAATAACAGCATAAAGTTACAAATTGCAAAATTGTATGGTGATGTAATTTTATATAATACAATGAAGAATAATAATAATTTATATGTATATTTTTAGAAAAATATTTAACTCCAGACAAAAGAGTCATTTCATCCATACAAGAATCATCATTTGTAGATGCACTGAAATTTATATTTTGAAATAATTGATCAGAAATGTGTCTCAGTGTTGTCACCATCTATAAAATACTCTTCCAACAGTTGCATTGGTAGAATGACACTTCTTAAAATTAAAGATTACTAAAAACTATTTACAATCTTGCATTTGCCAAGAGCAAATGATTTCATTTTCAATTATGTGAATTGAAAATGAAGTTGCTAAAAGTATAGATTTTGATGACCTAATGAATGAATTTACAGAAAAGCAAGTCATAAAAATCTTAAGATCAATTGTAACATTACATTAATACATTATTCTTCATTGTGTTATATAAAATTACATCAACATATAATTTTTCAATTTGTAACTTTATGTTGTTACTGACTACTCCTAATACCCCTAATTATATTTCTTAAGTAATAAAATGTTCTTAAAGAAAAAGGTTTTATGTTTTAATATCTTTAACTGCACTCTTCCCCCTGCCTTTTGAACAAGGGATCTCATATTTCTGTTTTGCCCTGGGCTCTACAATTCATGTAGCCAGCTGTGATATGCACTTTGATATGCCCACCTTGGATGATATAGGTGCAAAGATCAGGGGACAGACTATCATGATGTGTCCATATGTAGTATACATGCTGGACTATATCATAAATACCAGTGCACCTTTAAAAAACGATAGCAAAGCTGGCAGTTTTACAAAGATAAAGATATATGATATTTTCTTAGCCTTGTGCAAGCATTCCCACACTTGGTAAACAGTAGTAACAGTACAAGGTCTGACAATTAAGTTTGTGAACTCATCCTAGAAAAAGTACTACATACCTCGTTGCTGAATATCATTACAGTAACATTTGAAGTACTCCCCTTGGGAAGCTATGCACTGACACCAGCGCCTAGTTCACCCTTCAAAGCAATTTTGGAACTCTTTTTCTGGAATGGCCATCAGAGCTGTCATCGCATTACACTTGATGTCCTTAATGTCATCAAAATGTCTTCCTTTCAATATTTCCTTTAGCTTTAGGTAAAGAAAGAAGTCTTTGGGGGCCTGATCAGGTGAGTAGGGAGGGTGCTCCAATACAGTTATTTGTTTACTGGTTAAAAACTCCCTCACAGACAGTGCCCTGTGAGCTGGTGCAGTGTTGTGATGCAAGAGCTCCTTCGGGACCATTTTTACACATACCTTTCTCATGCCAAGATTTTCAGTTAAGATTTTCCTAACTGTTTCTCTATCAATGTTTACTTGGTCTGCTGTGCTTCTCACAGTGAACTGACGATTTTGATGCACAATTTGACGAATTTTTGCAATGTGTTCATCAGTGCTGCTCGTTACTGGCCACTCTGACCTCTCTTCATCAGTGATGCATTCTCTCCCCTCAGAAGAAACATTTAATCCATTTGTACACTGCTGTTTTCTTCATGGCATTATCCCCATAAACTTGGACTAACAAGTCCTTGATTTCCCTTCCACTCTTGCCAAGTTTAACAAGAAATTTAATGTTTGTTCCTTGTTCTATTAAAATAATTCAAGTCCAGACATTCTCGCGAGGGCACACAAAACACGCAACAGCAATAATGAGTGCCACTCAGCAACACACCACCACAAGTCGATATGAACACAGCTGTGAGACACTGATATACCAAGGTTATGAAACCTTACTGAGCTGTTCATACAGTGCTGCCAATGTAAGCACACAGGGGGCAAGTTCGTGAACTTAATTGTCAGAACTCTTATGACTCAGGATGAAAGCCTAAATGCAGAAGAGAAACTTTCTGTTTTCTGAGCCTCTTAGGCAGCGTCTAAGAGCTCCCTGAGGAATAGCTCTAGTGTCCTGGCATGAAGTCAGCAGACAAATTGTCCCCTTCCAAGTCTGTAACCTCTCGTTTTCTTTCTTCGTGCAACTGGTCATCCTGCCAGTGATAAACGCTGGGGCATAAGGTCCATAAATTGTCTGAACTTTCAATGGCTACAGTGATATACTGCATTGATTTATAACAGCTATAGTCCTGATTTAGCAGGTTTAGTGTTTTTCTATAGCAATAAAGGTAGGTTTATTAGGTGGTCTCTTTGTTCTCCAGTATCCAATAACAGTACATTTCATGAATTACACTTTATTTGGTCAGGCTATTTTACCTAGATGGGGTACATAAAATTTGTAACCTCTCTATTCAGGTTAAATTATTCAGTGCCCATAATATCAGAGATACCAAAACTTGATATTCCAAGCTTGAAAGCAGATTCCAAGATTCTTGGAAAGAATGAGACATTTGCTGAGAAGCTGAAATGAATTTGGCAAGAATCATATAAATCCAAATTAAAATGTTTTCCTAAGCTCTTCAGAAAAGCCTTGATTTGCTACTGGAAACATAATTAATCATTAGTATCTATTAGGATTACACAAAACCTAGATTTTGGTTACTATTTAAATTCCAATAGTTTTTCCCCCCGAACAATTTTGGAACTTTTGTCACAGTTGGAAATTTAGAAGTCACAGACATTCCCTGGGTGGGTAAACATGCCTTTAAATGCAAGTGAATCTTTAAATGTAAAAAAAAAATTCCAAATTTGGGTTCATGGTAGGCTCCTGTGACAATTTTCTAGTTTTTTTTTTTTTTTCCCCCCGATTGTCATTTATTTTTTGCTGTCATTTTTGGCTACCTGCTGTGCATTTTGGCCACCTGATGTGGCCCCTTTCTATTGAATGCCTCGCCACCCTTTTTCTGAGAGTATGGTACTACTCCTGACTGGGGCTATCTTTATCCAATATATTTTGATAGATAATGTAAAAGGCATTTCCTGGTGGCTCCTTCTTAGAGGCTTGACTTGCATGAATCATTTTTATTGATCTCAAATCACAAGGAATTTTCAAAGAAGTGGTACTGGGCTAGCAAACTGGAAAAAGTAAAGTTAAATCTGTAGTTCTCCTTATTTATTAAAATAAATTCCAATTAGAAGAAAAATTTAAATGTATAAAGGAAACCATGAAAATATTGGAAGAGAGTAGGGGTGAATTCTCCCATAACCTTTCTAACTATTCATCAAGGTCTAGGAGATATAATTTAAATAGTGACACATTATAATTAAAAAAAAAGAAAGAATAATAAAAGTACTTCATCGTGGCCAGTTTATTATATTAAAGGTAAAAGACAAACTGGGAACAAATTTTGCAATTCCTTTCACAAAGGTGTAATTTTCCTAGTATAGAAAAAATCGAATAAAAACCCAATTAAAAACTGAGACAAAGGGCCTTTCAGATAGTTCAAAGAAAGACATACCAATGGCTCTTAAACATAAATGATTCTCAAACTTATTAATTCATAAGAGAAGCACAAAATAAAATTGAACTATGATACAGTTTATCACTTATTTTAGAAAAACCAAATCCAGAAACCAACAACACGCTTCAACGAGAAACTCACAGGACACAGATATTCTCAAGTCTTATTGGTAGGAGTCCACTGTCATAGGGTGATTTTTCAATAATAGCAAAATTGCAGTTGACTCTATAATTCCACTTCATGGATTTATCATAGATAAAACTACAAATGTTATTGATGTATTATCATTTTATTGTTCAAAAGAACAAAAGTTTCCAGCTCAATAGGCCCGATTAAATAAACTATGGTTTATACAGTTAATGAATCCTATGCAGTATGTAATGGAGTGAAGAAGATTTATATGCGAAGATGTGGCAACATCTATAGGATATGTAATTAAGTGAAACATGTAAAGACTACAATAGAATAAATACTTTCAATTATGTTTTTATATAAAAATGGAAGGATGATAAGAATATGTCTTTTATTATTTGTATTCATAATTATTTGTATTACTTGTATAAAGACTCCCCAGGATGGAACTTTTATTAGGCATTTTTCAGTCAGCCAATCTATAGTGTGTTTTCATGAAAACCTATTTGCATGTGTATAGTATACACTCCAAATCCAATTAATGCTAAATGTCATAGTGAACTACAGAGTAGCTCAAACATGACTTCTAAATTTTGTATGAAATTTTAAATCACACAAAAGTAGAAAAAAGTACAACAAAAAATTGTCACTTTTTTTTTTTACTTTACTAATATTGGAATGAATCATTTTAGAAATATAACCTGAATGCTGCCTTGGTCATTTTTTAGTGGTCCGTTTTGACATCATTCAGTGATACAATAAAGAAGTATGCAGAATTTGTAATAGAAAGCCAAGGGCACATAAAACTTGGAAAACAAAACAAAACAAACTAGAATTCTAGAAAACATGCCTCTATCAGTTAGCAAATATTTTCACTTACCAAATATGATGCGGTTTTTAAAAGAGCATTATTTTCCATCATTCTTCAACATTATCTGGGAGCGGTGTATAAATATAATATGCTAGGAGGATTCCCAATATCAGAAAGTAAAAGGGTTTTGTCCCCATATTGTAACTCTTCTGTTTCTTCCACAAGACAGTATTATACTTTACTTCAGTGCCTGCAAATACAAATAGACGTGGGCAAGCCCCACCCTGAACTATTATCTAACTTCCCAGCCACAGAGTTTCCTCAACACTATACATTCTCATGTGGTGGGAATCAACAAGTAGTGTTACTGACAAGAGCTCAAGTTCTAATGTTCACTTTGTAAAAGAGAATGTTCTCATCTGGCAAGTTCTGTCAAATCTGTCTCATTATTTATCTTCAGAGAGTCACTGGACAAATATTTGTGGAACACCAACTTGGAGAAGAGTATATTAATTCTCAAAGATTCTGAAAAATATAGTAGAACCACATTCCCCCGAGAAGAGAGGAAAGCAAAAGGATTCAAATACAGGTTTTTGAAATATTTAAAAATATATATCTTTATGTTTATTATATCTTTAATAAAAGCCAGATCATCATATGCAAACTGAGTATCTTAAGTGCTATGTAGTGATTGGAGTAGTTTGGAGTGAATAATGGAAAACTTCGTTGCAAAGGTAACTTGGAATCAAGTCTTAGAAATATCCATTATTTGGTAAACTGGAGAAAGATAAAGGACCTTGTAAAATAAAAGGCACTGAAGTAAACTTTGTAAGTCCAATATTTAAAGTGCATTTCTCAGCTTAATATGTAACTTTCTTCTGTTTCAATTTCTACCTTAGTTAATATATCACCTTGAATAATAAGTTGTTAAATAACTACAGAGTCATATCAGAAATGAAGATGTCCTAAGTGTGTCCTTAAGCTAATTCTGCTGACGTTAATGCAAGATTTTTTAATTTTTTTATTTTGGTTCCTGCTCTACTTTCTAGGAAAGCAAGGAATATAATTTGTGTATCCAACTTTTTCTGTGTTGTCAAGAGAATTCCTGCATGGAAGGTAGGAACAATTTCAACTTATAGCAGGACTTGCCCAGAAGAGAATCAAAACTTAATGTTTCATTTCACTACAACTCTCTTGACACTAATGCTCTTACAGAATCATGAACTTTAAGAAACTGACCTGAATCCAGCTGAGATTCTTTCCAGAATAATGATCAATGGGACTTGTTTTAACCTATTGTGTACAGACGTATGGATGCATGTTTACTACATGGAGAGCTAGTTTTGAATTCTTCATTACCACCGCCAATTTGGACCATGCCCCTTCACTTTTTAGTACTTAAAATGTCTTCTTTTCCTTCTCAGGAAATGACTGAATTTCTTTTTTGGTGTGTGTACTCTGCCTGGTAATTAACTCAGCACTAGATAGATAGATAGATAGATAGATAGATAGATAGATAGATAGATAGATAGATAGATGATAGACATAAAGAAATATATAGTCTTTGTTTTATTATTTGACAGTAGAGAGAAGGCACTGACAGAAATAAATGGCAACTTAAGTTGCAGGGGAAAATGTTTGAACATCACCTATTACATTTCTCTCTAGTCTTTCTCTCACTTATTTTGCTTTGTTCAACACAGTTTCTTTTTAAAGATACACTATAATTTAAAGAAGATGAAAGATTAATAATAAGTCACAGTAATAAATATAATATAGAGCTTGTGGGCTATAATCCTCATTAGAAAGTAAACCTTTCTCAAATAAAAATAGATATGTGAAAATTAAACTTCATTAATATATTTTTAAAAAATGTTTGAGGAAGCTACTTACTGTTTTCCAGAGTGGCTTTAACAGTTTACATTCCTGTCAACAGCATCACTGGGTTCCCTTTTCTCCACATACTCAGAGCATTTGTTGTCTCTTATCTTTTGGGTAATAGTCATCCTAACAGGTGTCAGGTAATATCTTATTGTGGTTTCGATTTACATTTGATGTTTAGTGATGTTGAGCACCTTTTCATGTACTTGTTGGCCATTTGTAAGTCTTCTTTGGAAAAATGTATGTTCAAATCCTTTGCTTGTTTTTAAATAGGGTTATTTGTATTTATGCTATTGAATAATATGAGTTCCTTATATATTTTGGATACTAACCCTATACAGGATATGTGGTTTTCAAATATTTTCTTCCATTTCATAAGTTGCCATTTCATTTTGTTGATGGTTTTCTTTGCTGTGAAGAAACTTTTTAGTTAGATGTAGTCCATTTGTTTATTATTGCTCTTGATGTCAAATCCAAAGAATCATTGCCAAGACCAATGTCAAGGTATCTGTACTTCCATATTTATTGCAGCATTATTCACAGTTGCCAAGGTATGAACACAACCTAAGTGTCTGTCGTCAAATGAATGGATCAAAAAATGTGAGATATATACAAAGGGTGCCAAAAAATATATATACACATTTTAAGAAAGGAAAACTGTATTACAATTGTAATACTCAATATATACCGATAACAAAAGATGAACACAAGTCACGTTTGACTTATGCAGCTACAAGAGGTGCTCAAAGTGGTTACTATCAGTGTCCAGATACTTCTGATTACAGTGAACTAGAATTCTAAGATCAGTAGACTTCAGTTGGAATTCTAGCAGGGTGTACTCTTGCATTCATCACTTTGAGGCCATTTCAATGCCAATATACTCAAAAGTTTGTCATGTGTTAATTATCAACAAGCTGGAGTTATCAGCAAGATCAAGGTATAGAAAGCTAAATAAGCCCTCTTATGTCCAATCATAGCCTATGTAATAAGGGTACTTATTGTTTAAAAAATATGATGTGTAGGTTATGCTTACAATTTTAAAGATGATGTAATTGAAATTTACACAATCACTAGCAGTATGATCAAAGGGAACTTTCTAAGAGTTATTCTTGATACAGTAATTTCATTTATAATAAAGGCGTGTGTGGACCCGCAGAAAGAAGATACCTACTAAGAAGAGCTGCTGGTAGCTAAAATAAAAAACAACAACAGCAACAAAACAAAAACAAAAAACAAAACAAAACAAAAAAAAGAGCTTAGCAGTCATTTCTACACAGAGACCTGTCCTGCGAACTGTACTTCAGGGAGAAGGCTGCAGTGAGCCTTCTCCCTCTCACATTGAACTGCCTTGCCTGCACTGTGTTCCTGTCACCTGAGTCAGTTCTTATAAAAGAGTTCCTGGAATAGTATTTCAACCAATATGACTGAGGTTTTCCCTGTCCAATAGGAGCTGTGCAACTATATCCACATCATATCTTCATCAGCCAATCACAATGGCTTCACTCTGACCAATCAGGAAAGTGTCTTTTTCGACCAATCAAACTGGGAGGATTTGTAGTCCTCATTTGCATGAATATAGAGCAATCAGAGACTGGGGATGGGGACTTCTGTCTACATAACTCAGTTACCCTGTGGCTCAGAGATTATACTTTCTACCAAAGATAGAATACTGTGTTCCCACAGCTGGAACTGAAACACGGAAGATATTTTGCAGAGTAGAGCGAAGCAGAGGGTCACAGGGCAGAGAGGAATGGACTGGACCAGACCTGAGCAGGTGGAGCAAACCAGAGCAGAGCTGTCTTACTGAAGAGGAGACTGGCCCCATGGCCTCTGTGCCCCAGGGCCACCATGTTGCAGAGCATGCTGCTCCATAATTGAGCTGAACTCTACTGAGCTGTTCCACAGTCATGCTATTCTCACAGCCATGCTGTATCACAGTTGAGCTGTTTACACTGAAAAAAATTTCTCTCTTTACTACACCCCAAACTGGGGATTCTTATTGGCATTGAACTGGCACCAACAACCATTAGTTAGCACACATAAATTCATATCTAGTATTATTGTTTGAATTAAACTACTAATGAGTACAAAGAACAAAGTATAGCTCTTGGCATCTAGGAAGTCTTCAATAAATAGTAATGTTGTAATTGCTATTATCACTGTACACATTAACATTACAGTTGAAAAAAGAGCATAATGCAAATTCATGTCCAGAGGCATCTGACTTCACCCATCCCCCATTAAAAAAATTTACTACTTGGCGTAAACTGATGGATTGAAATACGGAGTGCAGCAATTTAAGGCATGAACCCTAGGAACTGCTCCTATAAACTGGGCAGCAACATAGAAAAAGTCAAGAATTTTGCAGTGCAGAAAGTGAAGTCGAATAAAGGCCTAATAACCAAAGAGAATCAAAATCTCCTGTTCCTTGATGGCTGACGGATTACTAGTTTACTGAAAAATAGAGGAAAGGAATAATATATTCTAAGTGAAATTCTATGAATTAAAGGAATGCAGCTTTTCGATGAATATGAAAAAGTTTTGTTAATCTCCCCTCTCCCCCGTCATCGACTTGGCTCACACTCTCCCTTTTACAAATAATGCAAGATTCAAGCAAAACACCCTTCCAAGATGGGAAACATCTTCCTGCCAACCTACGAGCAAATACAGAGTATAGAGAAGCATGGTACATAGGGCAAGTATGTTAGGAAAGAATGTTGCTCACTGGGAAAAAGACATTTTTCCCTTACATGTATATATGTACTAGAGAACAAGAAAAAGAGAATAAAAATAATGACACCTCGGAGCACCCCACATCACACTGTAAAACTAATGATATAAAAGCATGTTCGTGAAACAAAGTCTTGACTTTATTTTTATTGATTTATTTTTTTGGTATTCAATTTCACTCATATTCAAACAAACTTTCACCCAGGCAGGAGATGTGTATGACTTTACAGGTGTGATAAGTTTCCAAAATGTTCATGGAAATGCATTTGGAATTTAAATAATAGCTGAAATCTAAGATGTTATTTTCTGTTACCCAATTAAGGGTTAAGGTTTAAATGTTTCCAATAGCAAATTAAGGCTTTTCTCACATGCTTAGAATATGGTTGATTTGAAAGTATATGACTCTCACTGAATTCATCTCAGCATTTCAATTAATACCTATCTTTCCAAGGATTCAGAAATCTTTTCATGAACTTGAAGTATCATTGTGGATATGATGTAGGAAATTTCTGTGAGTGCTGGGATCATGTCTCGTGAACCCGAAAAATAGAAGCACGGATCAAGAAGAGGCAAGAAGTTGCAAAAGAAGATAGTTTATTAAGAAGCAAAGACATGCAAACGAGAGGGGGTCCCTGACTGGGGTGCCCAGTGACTGAGGCAAAAGCTCTTAGTTTTATACCTTCCCTTGCCTGCTTGGGGAAGGGGGCTGGCACCTTCTAACGGAATTCATCTATCCAGTTTGCTCTGTTTGTCCATCCTGAAGGACAAACATTTCTATCTATCAGATCTGCTCAGTTTGTCTGGCCAAAAGGGATTTACAAGATAATTTATTAGCCTCAAGGTGCCATTGCATTTTGTCCTGGAGTGAATGAGCTATCTCAGAACCTGGAAATTCAGGATATGACTGTCTTTTGTTTATTCCACCAGGGACCTTTCTGTCTGCCTAACAACATGCTAACTAACCTGTCTCAGATATTGTAAAAGATCTTATATAGAGAGAAAACCAGTTTGAAAATGGTTGCATTTACTCCCCTCAATCTTCCCACCCCATTTAGTAAAAACAGGTTGACTCCAAGCAATCTACTTATCGAATGTGCTCTCATTATTTGTTGATGGACCAAGGGATTTAACTACAGTGATATTTATTGCTGCAAAAAGACACAAAACCAACACTGACATAAGTCATGTTGCATGCCTATAAGCCATTAGAAATACGGCAATTGTTAATATTACATTGCATTACCTCAACCAGGCAGGGCCACCGGTGGTGTGATGTGACGCAGGAGAAAATTGTGGACTAGGAAAGGGACAAATTAGCTACTTCCTTCATGGACTGGCCCACATGGTCATAGGTCAGGGAGCACAAACAATCTTGGGAAACTTCTCTCCTACAGTCAGGATTTTCAACTGATATCATTTGGCCACCGCTGAGTGCAAAGACTTTGAATGCCTTCACAAGGCTAAAAAAAACAGCTGATGTCATCACTTTTCTTTGTAATTTCCTTGGTATGACTAGTTTTGTGGCTTAGAAAACATAAGTACAGTGGGTTTACTACATGTTTACTATGCCTCACTGAAGAGAGCATTAAAACGGGCTGAACTCTGATCCATGCACTCGTACATTTACAGTTACGTCCCTATTAATATTACTCTAACTCCTGTTTTCTTCATGAAATATTCAAACAAACCCATTACAATACTACGTCAGTTTTTAGCAAAAATTCATTTGTACTAAATCCATTTGTTAACACTGCCTAGATTGTTTTTGCTTAATACTGCAAATGATCCACACACCTGATACTATAATATAATGACAGCTTATTGATACAACAGTTCAAGTAAAATGTAGTCCTATCTAAAAAAAAAATAAAGTTGTGCTTGCCACAAAAGTATTTTACATAATTTTCAAAATTAAATTTAAATTCATTAAAATTAAATAAAAATTTAAAAATTCAGTTTCTCAGTCACAATAGCCACATTTCAAGTGCTCAATTATCACTTTTGGTTAGCAGCTACTATGTTGGAACACACACAGTTCCTGAGTTTTTATTCCTTATTTACTATGAATGATAATCCAAAGCTTCTGTGGCATTTAATGATTTGTCGTTTAAAATAGATTAGTTTAATAATGGTATATCAAAATATAAAATATGTCAATTATATACTTGGAAGAGTGTGCAGATTAAATTACTTTCATAAGATTTACCTATTAAATTAGTGGATATTATTGTTTTTAAGAATAGATGTTTTGCATTCCCAATAATGTAAAGTCTACTTGTACTCTTCAGCAAGATAAAGTTCCCATATGATTAAAATATTTTATTATTTTGACTATGTTGGAATTGTGAGCCTGAAGTTTATCACTTAGTATTTGAATTCACCCAATCCTTTGCCTCAAATATACTCAAAAGTGTTGAATCCTATCTTTTTACCCTCTCCCAGTTTCCTGTTATTATTTTTTCAGTAGCTTTATTGAGGTCAAATTCACATACAAAATAATTCATCAATTTAAAATGTAGAGTTCAAGTTTGACAAATGTATACACTATTGTAACAACCACTGGAGTTAATTCCCTCTCTAAACGTACAACCAGAGGCAACCACTGATCTGCTTCCTGTCCCAAACGTTTTGCCTTTTCAGAATGTCAAATATCAGTGGAATCATATTTTATGTACTGTTTTTCATTTGGCTTGTTAGTATTATGTTTTTGAGAATTATCCATGTTGTTGCATGTTGTCATACATGTTAGTAGTCATTCTCTACATCATTCATTAGTATTCCATTGCTTAGATATCAAAACCAGTTGATGAATAGTTGGATTGTTTCCAGTTTTTTTAACCATAATAAACGTATACACAAGTATGTATGAGGGTATATGTTCTCATATATTTTTGGAAATGGAATTTCTGGGACATATAATAGGCTCTGTTTAACATTATAAGATATGGATTGACTGTATTTTTTCCCCCTTTTCTCCGCCTTTCCCCCGACTCTGGTTCAAGCCGTTGTTTCTCAGTCTGGTAGTGTAGGACACAGCTCCCTGGCCCTTGCTGGTATTATGTGTTCACACTCTTAGCGGTAGAGGGCGCAGCTCACTGGCCCATGTGAGAATCGAACCAGTGACCTTGGCGTTAGGAGCACAGCACTCCAACCACCTGAGCCACTGGGCTAGCCCCACTGTATTTATTAATGATTAACAATGTTGTTTTTCATGTGAGTATTGGCCATTCATATATCTTCAGTGAGGTAGCTGCTCAAATACTCTGTCCATTTGTTTCCTTGCATATTTTGTTTTCTTGTTATAAAGTTGTAGTGGTTGTTTATAGACTCTGCACTTAAGTCCATCATCACGTATATATTTCACCAATATTTTCTCTTAGTCGGTGCCTTGTTTTTTCATTCTCTATATAGTGTGTTTCAAAGGGTAAAGGGTTTGAATTTTTATAAAGTCCAATTTATCTATTTTTCTTTTATATCTGATGACATTTTCTGTCCTGTGTGTTGTCTAAGAAATCTTTGCCTAACAAAAGCTTACAAAATTTTTTCTCTTTTGGTTTCTTCTAGAAGATGTAAAATTTTGGTTTTTATATATAGATCAATGATTCATTTTGAGTTAATTTTTGTCTATGATGTGAAGTAAAGGTCAGGGCTAAGAATTTTTATATGAATACTCAAATATTCAATCACCATTTAAAAATATGTTATACTTTTGTAATTGAATTACATTGGCAACTTTGTCTGAAAAATTGACTCTATACGTAAGAGTTGATTTCTGGACTCTGCTGTGTTATCTATTTGCCTGTCCCTATTGAAATACCATACTATTTTGATTGCAGTAGCTTTATATTGTCTTGAATTCATGACCTGTAAGTGCTCCAAATTTGTGTTCTCAAATTAAGCTAGTTTTTTTTTGATATCCATTTTATTCCTATACATGTTTTAGAAAAAATATGACATTTAAAATGAACAAACTGTTACCCATTTTTCATTGCTCCAATTTACAGCCCTAGCTTTTTGATTGCGTAATAATATTACTGTTGAGGAGAAAGTTTTAAACAAACACATCTGGCTTGTGAAATGTCAGGACTTCTACTGGCACAAATGTAGAGTTTGAAATGCCTCGTGGATACTAATATGAATTATGTGCGAAGTTTTTCAAAGTATTTGCCTCAGTATAATGCCATTTGTCTATTACTATAAAATTCAATTCTTAATGCAAACCTATTCCTGTGTTAGGATACCAAAATTAATGCTAGTGGTCTCTTCTTAGTCACTTTAATAGCAAGAAAAAAATATACAGGAAAGTAGATATTTTCTAAGCCACAGAAGTGCATAAACAACACTTAAAATAAGGACTAGAGAAGAACCGACTGAGTTAAAAACAGCAACAACAACAACACAATGGCTATGAGGTCCTTAGAAAGGTCACAGATGATGAACATCAATTCAAATATAACTTTTTGATTCTCACTAATTTGTTTCCTATCCTGAAGCTTATACATTTTTAGGAACCAATGCTGAGATTTTTACTATAGGTTTTCACTTAGCCAACTCATATACTGATTTTCTATTCTATATCCAATTTTAAATCCATGATAGGAAAGTGCTCCATGGAATCCATCCTCAATGTGGTTATGGATCACCCTAACTCCAGCATTCCGAAGTCGGGTGACATACATGATTCCATCATCTCTTAAGACATCATATTGACAGGTGATGACATAGGTCAGGGGTAAACTACGCAACTTGCGGTCATCAGCCAACAAAGGGGCAGCCCGCACATCTAGAAACCCTGGATATTTTTCAGCCAGCTCAGAAGTACCATGAGTTGGACTGCTATATATGTGGCCTTTCTTAAACTTCTCAGGGAGCAAAGAACTCCAATTAACAAATTGGAATAGGTGGCTTGATTCCACTGGTACATGTTGATTGAAGAGCATGGCGTTTTCAAGTGATCTGTTTGTGGTAAAGTATTCACTCCAGAACCTGACCATCAATGATTTCGACAGACCTGGAAAATGTGAGTTTTCCCGATAGGATGGTAAATCCATATCAAGAGTCTGAAGGGCAGGATAAATTAAAGACTGGATCTTGAATTTGATCTTGATATCTGGGTCACCTATGAGCTGAAAATAATTTAAAGTACGTTGTTAAAATATTTTTTATTAAAATATGTTTTAATTTAAATACAATAGGTTGATATGAGATAAATTCAAAATCAGAGGGGTAGTAGATTGGAGGAGAGGGTTATCGCTTTGTGAAAGGTGTAAATGTCTAACTAGTACATTGTTTTATACACCTGAAACTAATTTTGAAAAAAAAGGATAATCAGAAACAAGATGTGTATCTGAAAGAGCTTTCCAATTTTCAATATTATATCTAAGACTAGATATCTATACTTAAATAAATACTATGAATATAAACAAAATGATTTGTACTACTCTCCTCATGCGTAGGGAAAGAGACCCTCTAATCTGTGATTTAAAAGCAAAATATCTACTGTTATAGCCAAGAATGTCAATCAGAGCAAACTTATTTTTTTAAGTAAAAAAAAATTATGTACATATTATTTCAACAGGCATTAACATTTAAGGGAAAGATCATATAACTAGGATTTCTAATTTGGTTCTGACACTAGATTAATCATGGGCAAAAGTCTACTTCATTTTAATATTTATGTGTTTTAAATATTTAAATTATACTAGTGCATTAAGACAAATTTATCTATAAATTAATATGCATATATTTGAGGTGTACTAAAAGTTTGCTATTACCTGGCCAAAAATATTTAGAGATCAGTAATATTAAGCATTACCATTTAGCTGATGTTTTAATGTACATTTACTTGGCCCTACAAGTTGGAATGGTCTATTGTATTTCATAGACCAGCTTCTCAAAGTGTGTAATCCCTGGAACAGTAGATTCTGCTTCACTTGAGGATTTGTTAGAAATGCAAATTCTTAGGCCCTAGCCCAAACTCACTTAATGGGTCAGGGAGGAACCAGCAATTTTGTTTTAAAAAGTCTTTCAAATGATTCTGATGCATGCAAAAATTTGAGGTCCGCTAGTATAGGTCATGAGTACTAACTAATGAAGCCACATGTACTCTGATGCTTTTCAGAGTAAAGTATAATGGCTAAATTGAAGTCCATTTCTGAAAACTTGATGTAGAGTTGAAGAAAGCAGAGTCCTCTGCTATTCTTTCCTTTGGTATAAATATGACATTTTACACACACACACACACACACACACACCCAAAAGCTAATGAAAACAATGTTTATTTTGTTACATTTAAAACACAGTAAATAATTAGAGCTGGTTAGTAAAACAAAATATTTACAAGCCCATCATGAGATTGTTTTATTTAAAATAATTTCTAAACTTAATCAGTTCAGTGTTTTGTCTCAGATAAGAGTACCACATTCCAGTTAGCTCAATATCTATTATGAAGAATGCTACTTACATTAGTAGAGCAGTAATGATAGTTAAATAGGTAGTGAACAGTGGCTGATTTTAGATTGAGTTAAGAAGAAATACAAAAATATGTTATATTTGACCAATAACTTCAACCTCCCAGGTAGCTAAAATCTTTGAACCCACAGATACTTAAAAAGTTTTTCTTTTATAGTTAAATACAATACACGTGAAGTCAAGTATATAACTTCACAAGACAGAAATATAAAATATAATAAATATGTTTAAGGGTCAGGAAGTTCACTGTATGCCCTGAATTGATCTCACTCTTCTTGCTCCCATGTAACCACAATTCTTCCTTATGGAATCTACTACCGTGTATTTCTTTTAAATTATACCACTTGAACACGTCCTTAATTAATGTAGTTTATCTGGTTAAGGAAATGTCATCTGTTTTAGTTAACTAATAATTGTTATTGTGACTTTTACTAAATCCCCTTTCTGTGAAATTCACTTATTTTTATAAAATATATTTTTATAAAATATTACATTATTAGTAATCTGGTCATTGTATATTTTGTTCATGATAGAAATCTCTTAGTTTTCTGAGTGTGATTGGCCCATTGTCTTTCTTCTTGAAGCTGATCTTTGATTGGTCATAAAGATCATGCTTCTCTAAAATTAATTGGAGAGTTTACATTCTTTTCCTATTCTCTGGCATATTTTGTGTTTACTTAGACTTATTTCTTCTTGAATGTTTGATACAAATTACCAGTGAGATTTCTTACTGGAACTATTTTTTTATTACTAACTTGTTTTCTGATTATAAAATTACTCAGATTTTCATTTCTTGTTGTCGCTGTTTTGCAAGTTATATTTTTCTTGGAATTTATCCATTTAATAAAAAATATTATTAAATGTTTTAATTTCAAAGTTTTTGAAAATATCTTTGCACTACAATGTGCATTTTTAACTCATAAATTCTTTTTATGTCAAGGGGTCTTCAGTGCTGTCCCTTTTCCTATCCCAATATTTGTACCTAACTTTTGTTTTCCTCCTTTGTCTTTCCAGAATTAAAATTTGATTAGTCCTTTCAAAGAATTAACTTTTTGCTTCTTGCTCATCTACTATAAGCTTTTGACTATTGAAGTTTCTGTTTTTGTTATCTTACCTCTATATTTTTCTTCGATTTCTTGAGTCAGATCTTTATTTTAGCCTTTCTTCTTTTCTAATATATACTTTTGAGAAAATATAATTTCCTATAAATGTTGTTCTAAATGTAGAGAACATATAAAAGATGTGTATTCTTTAAAATAGTGACCCATAGGTCCTTAATGCATTTTTTAAAAATTTCCATACAAAGGAGGACATTGCATTTGTCTTTTTCTCATTGATCCCCCACATTACAGCCTGCAGTAAAAGTCCAAATATCATAAGACTTATATTCTGTGATTTTTTTGAGACTTGCTTTATGGCCCATGATCATGTGAACTTGCTTGTTTCCCTGAGTAAAATGTATTGATTATTATTCTGGTCCTCTATACCCTTATCATTATTTTTGCCTGTTTTGTTCTCTTACTTACTAAAAGGGGTGTTTTTAAACCTCTTACTGTGGCCACAAACTGTATTTTCTCCTGTAGTTGTTAATATTTTCTTCATATATTTAATGTCAAGTTATTAAATCCATACAAATTTAGAGTTGTTATATTTTCTTGGTGATTAAACCTTTTCCGTAATGATGTGATCTTCTTTATCTAGTGATTCTGTTATTGCAGGGTATACATTTTCCACTGTTTCCTTTAAAATTTTCTGCTAATTTATGTTTTTAATCTTGCTCCTACAATCAGAGCATCTAGACCAGTAATATTTACTCTAGTTACTAAAATAATTGGTTTCTATCTATATTTTGTGCATCTTTCTTTTCTTTTTTTTCCTCTATGTTTGACGTCTTTCAAATTGGTTGACCTTTTAATTATTCTATTTTTTTCCTGTAATAGTTTATAGATTATACCTTATTTCTATTCTTTAAGTGATTACCCTAAAAATTACAATGTGTATTCTTAACTTCTCAAAGATTAATGAACTTTATCAAAGGCCAATTCTAAATCTTGATTTCCTCTGATGACAAAAAAGAGCTTATAAGACTTAAAATCTCTCCTCTCCTCTCTTCTTAATTTATAGTTAGTTTTCCTTACATTTTAATTCCATATATTTTATTATTTTAAATTATCCAACTTTATTAAGATTTAACCACATCTTACCACATTCTTGCTCTTTTTTTCTTCCAGGATCTTAAACTTTTGTTTGTATTTTCATTTCATCTGAAACACTATATTTAAAGTATTCTTACTGTGTTCCATTAATAGCAAGCTCTCTTTGTTTTAGTTTATCTGAATACCTCTCATTTCTCCTGTATTCTTTTTGTTTGTTCTGTGGTTTTTTTTAACTTTATTTCTTTATTTATTTTATATTAATTTCACCTGAAATTACAGCAGAGTGGTTAGACATTTATATAATATGATAAGTGATCTCTCTGACTAGTCTCATACTCACCTGGCACTATACATATTTATTACCATATTGTAGACTATATTCTCTGTGCTTTACATCCTCATGACTATTTTATAACCGATTTGTACTTCTTAATCCCTTCACCTTTTTCATCCTGCCCCCCAACCCTCCTCCCATCTATCACTCAGATAAATCTAGTACCCAACTGATACCATACATAGTTACTACAATATTATTGACTATATTCCTTATGTTATACATTACATTTCCATGACTATTGTGTAACAACCAATTTGTTCTTGTTAAGCCCTTTCCATTTTTCACTCACCCCAACCCACTCTCATCTAGCATCTATTAAAATGTTCTCTGTATCCATGGGTTTATTTCTGAGTTTTGTTTGTTTGTTAATTTTGTTCTTTACATTCTACATATAAGTGAAATCACATTGCATCCTTCTTTCTCTGTCTGACATACTCCACTCAGCACAATACCCTTCAGATCCATCCATGTCACTGCAGATGGCAAGAACCCATTCTCTTCCATAGCCAAGCAATATTCCATTCTGTATATATACCACCTCCTTTTTATCCATTCATCCACTGGCGAACACCAGGCTGCCTCCATTGTTTATAATGCCTTAGTCATTATAAACAATGCTGCAATGAATGCATGGATGCACTTTTCCCCTCCAAGTAGTGTTTTGGGTTTCTTTGGATAAATACTCAGAGGTGGGATTACTGGGTCCTTCTTTGTCTCTTGTTATAACCTTTGTTTTAGATTTTATTTTGTCTGTAAATACCTAACCACTGCACAGTACATCTGAAACTAATATAAAATAATATTGAATGACAGCTATAATTATATCTGTATCAATATCTATATCTATAGTCACAGAATTAAAGTACAATATAGGGAATATAGTCAACGGTATTTTAATAGATATATACAATGTCAGAAGGGTAGTAGACTTGATGGGGTTATCACTTTGTGAGGTGTGTAAATGTCTAATCATTATGCTGTTTTGTACACCTGAAACTGATAAAAAAGTAAAATAAAATCTGTTTTGTCTGGTATAAGTATTGCTACCTCAGCTTTTTGTTTGTTTGTTTCCATTTTCATGAAATATCATTTTCCATCACTTTACTTTCAGTGTGTGTGTGCCTTTTGATCTGAAGTGAGTATCTTGTAGGCAGTGTAAGCATCTTGTTTTCTTACCCATTCATCAACCTACCTTTTGATTGGAGCATTTAATCCATTTACATTTAATATAATTGTAGATATGTAGTTATTGCCAATTATTTCTATATATATTTATATACATTGTATATATTCATATATATACGAATAATATATATATATATATTTATTATTATTATTATTGTTGTTGTTTATCTTAAAGAAGTCCCTCTAAGATTTCTTGTAACAGTGGTTTGGTGGCGATGAACTCCTTTAGCTTTTTGTCTGGGAAGCTCTGTATCTGTCCTTTAATTCTAAATGATAGCTTTGCTAGGTAACCTTGAATGTAGGTCCTAGCTTTTCATCATTTTGAATATTTCCTATCAATCCCTTCTGGCCTGCTAAGTATCTGTTGAGAAATCAGCTGACAATCTTATGGGAGCTCCCTTGTAGGCAACTAACCGCTTTTCTCTTGCTGCTTTTAAGATTCTCTCTTTGTCTTTAACCTTTGGAATTTTAAATATGGTATGTCTTGGTGTGGGCATGTCTGGATTCATCATTTTTGGGACTCTCTGTGTTTCATGGGCTTGCATATCTATTTCCTTCTCCAGATTAGAGAAGTTTTCTATCATAATTTCTTCAAATAGGTTTTCAATTTATTGCTTCTTCCTTCTCTTTCTGGTACCCATATGATGTATGATGTGAATGTTGGTATGCTTGATGTTGTCCCTGTGGACCCTTAAACTGTCCTCATTTTTTTTTTATTCATTTTGCTGTTCTTTTTGGGTGTTTTCTGCTACCTTATCTTCTAAATCACTGATTTGATCCTCTGCATCATCTAATATACTGTTGATTCCCTCTAATGTATTCTTCATTACCATTATTGTATTCTTTGTTTCTTACTGGTTCTTTTTTATGTTTTCTATCTCCATTTTTATGTTTCCCATCTCTTTGTTGAAGTTCTTCATGAGATCATTGAGCATTCTTATAACCAGTGTTTGGAACTCTGCATCTGGTAGATGGCTTGTCTCCATTTTGTTTAGTTCTTTTTATGGAGTTTTGCTCTGTTCTTTTATTTGGAACATGTTTCTTTGTCTTCCCATTTTGCATGCTTCCCTGTGTTTGTTTCATTGTGTTAGGTAGAGCTGCTATGACTCCCAATCTTAGGAGAGTGGTCTTATGTAGTTGGTATCCTGTGGGACCCAGTGGTGCAGTCTCACAGGTCACCAGAGCTGTGTGGTCCAGATGTGTCTCTTGTTTAGTTTGTGTGTGCCCTATTGTTGTAGTTGAGGCTTGGTTGCTGTTTGCATGTCAATAGGAAGGATGTGCCCTCAGGCTGATTAATTTTAAGGACTGGCCATGACTACAGTGGAGGAGCTGTGGTGCAAAGGCTGACCATACAGAGCAGGGTTTGGTTTATTGGGGCTCTGGTGCCTGCCCAGTCTACCCTTTGTTTGTGTCAACTTAGAGGCAGCTGGATGAGGCTTTAGCTTGGTCCAAACCTATGCCAGCCCTGGGGCCTCCTGGGAGGGGTACCACTGCAGGCAAGTTTGGCTGGTGCCTGTGCCCTCTCAGGGACACCTGGTATGAGCCATAAAACCACCTGCAGATGGCCGCTTTCCACACTGGGCTTGGAAGTGTCTTGAAAGGCCAATCTGTGAACACAGGTCTGCTGTTGTGAGTGCCAGACTTAGGGCTGCTTCACCAGAGGTACAGGACATTCTGAAGCCAGATGCTGCTTGTTTGGGTTTTGTGAACCTTTGAGAGACATTAGGAAAGTCTGTAGCAAGAGAAGTCCAGCAGAGAAGCAGATGGCAGATTGCGGATCGTGTGGATCCTACTTCCTGTGTCTTGCTTGGCCGCCAGCGAGACTGGGGTGCAGGAAGGCCCCCCCTGTTGGGGTACTGGCAGATGTTTGCTTTTGTGTCTCAACCAGCCGCCATCAAGAATATAGTGTTACGACTCCCCTCTCTATGGCTCTGTTGTTGTTCCCTTTTGGCCTCACCATATCCTGTGTTCTTATGTGGGGAGTGGGACCAGAGACCCTGCATGACACCCTGCATGACAAGAACTAAGACAGGTTGTTTGTATGGAAAAGTCACTAGAAGCAGCTTGGGTATGCCTGAAAGTTAGGTGGGGAGGAATCACAGGAAATCACTAAGGTGGAGGGGATAAAAGGTGATAGCCAATTTGATGGAGATTTCAGTATGGCAGCCACCTGTGTCTGCATGCAGGAAGGGGGTGGGCTCAACAAAGAAATAATGGCTTCCACCAGCTCCACCCTCTGCGAGGAAGCTGCCCTGCACCCCTCACCCTGAAGCTACACAATTCAGTTCCTCTGTGTATGTCCTGGCGCCTTTTGAGCTGCTGTCCCAGAGCAAGGGAGTCTATCAGTGAGTAAGTCCATGTGCGGGCCATTTAAGAGGAGCATCTGGGAATACAGCCACCTACCGTCTAACTCAATCACAATTTCTGCTGGCTTTCACAGCCAGAAGTTATGGAGACTTCTTTCCCTGACACTGAAACCGTGGGCTGGGGTGCCTGGTGTGGGGCTGGGACACTTCACTCCTTCAAGGGGGTACCTCCACAGCCGAGATATTCCTTCCAGTTCTTAGTGGTCACAGCTGGGGGTGAAACAGCCCGTTCTGTGTCTCTGCCCCTCCTACCAGACTTGAGGTGGCTTCTGCTGTATGTCCATAGTTAGACTTAGGCAATTCTCAATGGTTGTTCTGTAGTTCAGTTTTAATTGATGTGGTCCTGAGAGGAGGTGAGCACAGTGTTTAATTACTCCACTGTCATGACTGGAAACCTTTCCTTTATTCTTAAGTAATATTTTTGTGAGGCATACAATTAGGTTGAAAGTCATTTTTGTGCTGCTCTTTGATGATATCATTCCACTGACTTGGAATTTATATGCTTGCTATTGAGAAGTAAGCTGTCATTATGAATTGTACCTCTGTGAGGATACGTTTTATTTTCTCTGATTGTTCTATGATTTTCTCTATTCCTTTTTGTTTCATTTTGTTTTGTTGGTTTCTACACTTTTGCTTTGTTGTGTCTATATTCATATTTCTTTCTAGATATTTAATTTTAACCTTTTTAAAAATAATTATTAGGGTTCATGGAGCTTCTTTAATCTGTAGTTTGATATTGTTCATCAGTTCTGCAAAATGCTCTCCTATTGTATTTTTAAATATTCCTTTCTCCCACCTCTTTTCTTGATACAACATTTAAAACTCTATTGAATTTTCAGACTATATCTGCTATATTTTTTATTATCTCTTTTGTACTTTCTAACTTTTTGGCTCTCTGTGCTTCATTTTGTATGTCATAGGTGAGGCAATATGACTCATTGTTCAGCTTATAAATTATCTCTTCAGCTGTGTAAAATCACTGAAGCAATTCATAAAGGTTTTGATTTTGATAATTTTATTTTTAGTTTTAGAATTTTTGTTTGTTTATCCAAACTCCACTTGTGTGCTGAAATTTGCCAGCTTGGCTGTGAATTAATTGAAGAAAGTAGCATAGCTATTTAATGTTCTGTGGCTGATAACTGTAGTATCTGAATTTTGTCGGATGTCTTTCTATTGTCTGTTGATTCTGCTTGTTTTCCTTCATGGTTTTTGTTTACTTGTTTACCTGGATATCATTATCCTGTGCTGCATACTGAATTTCAAAAACTTTTTGCAGGATTAATTTAAATTCTATGATGATACTATATTTCTCCAGGGAGTATTTTTATACATTTCTGTCAAGCACAGTCAAATATCAACCACTCACACCACCTTAATATAAGGCCAAAGCATGAGATTCTCCCCCCCCCCAAAAAAAAAAAGTCCAGGTGATATGAAGCAAGGCTCTAAACACACGTGACGTTCGTTTTACATCAGGCTCACCCTGACCTGATCGCATCTCTCTTCAGGACTTCACTTAAAGTGAAGAGTGGTTCATGAGTATCCCCATGTTTGGAGAGCCCTGGAATTTGATGTCAACTCTGGCTTTGAAAGGTTTCCAAAGCTCATCTTGTTTGAACAGTTGCCTTTTGATTGACACAAGCCTTTAGAGAAGAGAGGACATTGATTGCTGGCATTATTTTTATGGGTGTTTACTTTATCTTTAAAAAAAAAAAAATTTGGTTTAGAAATTTCTCCTGAGCTCTTTGATGCTTTCCAGAATATTGTAAGATATTTTATCCAGATTTTTAATAATTGTAGTCAGAATTAATTGGTTCACCATGAAAGAAAACATGAACTACATAAGAGAAAAGGCTCATTGTGCAACACAGTAAAAAGAAATTGATGCTTGATTAGGTGGTAAGGTCACAGATGGACATTACTTTAGCTCCAAAAATCCATGTCTCCTGATGTGTTCTTTGTACTGCATCAAGATGCCTCTCAGAGCAAAAAAGAGTGGCAATTTAGAACTCAGTTTCTGAGAAGTAACAAATATCTGTTCTGTAGTATATTTTGATCAAATCACAGAATTTTTATCTTTCCTTTGGCTAGAAATCATGAGAAGATTATCCTAAAAATACCAATAGCTAAATTTATATACTTAAAAGTGTATATGAAAATGAATAATAAAATCAGCAGCAAGGTTTGCTTTGTTGCACAATAAATCTATTTGTAATATTTATGATTAGAATTGGTTATTTAATAGCAGGCATTCATTTGCAAATCTATAGGAATTTTTTTTCCTACAGAAACATTTCTTCTAAGCCATCAGTGACAATTTATGTCTTAAATCAGATAAATTGGCATCAAAAACAATTGTACTCACAATCTATTAGACTATAATTATGTACCCCATTAAGTTGATAGCTAATAGGTATCTAGTTTAGCTAAATGTCATAGAAATAATATAATAATTGATATCTGAAAATGATAATTACTTCCTCAAGTAAATAGTATTTATGGATCTGCTAACATTTTTGTCAATAGGCAATTTGATTATGCTGATAACAATAGTTTTCATGCAAGTTTTAGTATACACCACTGAAGAACACTGAAATCATCTGATTCCCTAGATTGGTGTCATTGATTGATTTCACAATTACATCTCCTACTATAACAAAACAGCATGGTACTTACCTGACCATTATCAATTATGTTTAAACCAATGATCTAGAAAGAGGATTTTATCATTTTATTTAAAAAAATTTGTCCTATGATATGGTCTCTATGTATCTCTAATCTATAGTATATAATATATTTGCACTGACATTTTAAGGTTTGAAATATGTATATTTAAGTATAGGATATTTCAAAACTGAAACAAAGCTGACCAACATACCTGCTGAGTCACTGCTGCAGCTAAATTTCCTCCAGCACTGTCTCCAGAAATACCAACTCTTTTAGGATCTACACCAAATTTGTCAAGAACATCTTGGCGCAAGAACCACCTTACTGCATTATATACATCTTCAAATTGATTTGGAAAGTGGTATTTAGGTGCTAGTCTGTAGCTGTGGGCAGAAAAAACAATGGACTTTAAGTCAATATTTTTAATGAAAAATGTGTGTGTGGTGTGTGGTGTGTGTGTGTGTGTGTGTGTGTGTGTGTGTTTGTGTGTGTATGCTCTGACCATAAAAATCAAAAGTAAAATTTTTCTTTAGCAAATATATTTTGGATCATGAGTCAAAGACACTTAATCCTAATGATAACGCTTGATAAGAAAACTTTTACACATGTCATTTTTTACTAGTAAAAGCTTGAACGCAAAACTTGGATTAGGCTTAAGGAAAAAAAAAAAATCCCAGGCGATAACTAACTAAACTTATCCCAGAATTTCATTTTCTTTGTAATCATTACATTTTATTATTAACCAATAAATATCAAATAAATTTTAGAAATTATTCCATTCCAACTTAATTTAATGATCAAGTTGGCATGAAATCACTACGTTTTTCTCATAGTTTCTTTATTTTGATTGATTATTGACCTAGAATGCTTTTTAGAATAGATTGTGCCTGTATTCCCATGTTATTTGGTGACTAATTGCTTTTAATGAAATATTATACCATAAAATATACTATACTAATTGCTTTAAATGTATTTTATCATCTAATTCTCAGAACAACCCTATGATATAGAAAATATTACGACTCCCAGTTACATTTGAGAAAACAGAGCTAAAATGAAATTTAACTGTCCCAAAGTCATTCAATTAATTCTAGAACCAGGCTTTGAACTTGATTCTCTGACTCCACAGCTCTCTTTCTTACTTACTCTGCTAATTAAGAGTAAGCTAGAAATCCTGCAAAGGTAATTTTTCCATGAGATTCAGTAGTTTAATTTTATTCTAACAATTTCTTGTTTTTGATCCCCGCTTGACCCAACTATATACCTTTTTTTCCTCTGACTCTTTTCTGGCCACACTCAAGCTTACTTTTTCTATTCTCATCCTCTCAATTTCATTTGAAACACACCTGGCATAACTAATGACCAGGGAAGCTGAGAACATCTTACTATATGGCACCTGGCCAAAACCCAAACAAACAGTGTTCTTACTTGGTTGAAATGACAACAGCATCAAGTCTATTAACAGTTCGTCTTGACAGAATGTCATAACCAAACAAACCTGAAATAAAAGAAAATAACATCAGAGACTGACAAATGAGTTGATGGGTGTGTCCTTCAGCAGAAAGCTTACTATTACACTTTGTTCCTCATTGAAATGTTCTAGGAAAATATCTCTAATATTTCATCATAGCTATAGAACACAAATTCTTCTGCTCAGTGATCCTTTTAATGTCTGTTTTCTTGTTCTTTCCCACGTTTCCACACTGGATAATTTAAGCCAACTTAATTCTCTTCAAGATTAATCTTTGCTCCCTTCAAAGAGCAGTTATTAGGTGTTGAAAGAATGAACACATAGATATAATTCCCTAACTTTCAGGAAGGCACAATCTTCTGGAGACAGGAGCAGGATGGGGTAGGCATATACCCAAAAGCAATAATGCAAAATATTAGTTGCTTTAATAGCAGAGTACAAAACATGCTGTGTGGAAATGGTATTAGGCTTCATAAAACCACCAGAGGAAGATAAAGGAAGAGTAAAGAGGAAATAAGGAGAGCTGAGACCTGCTTTATATATGCATATTTTCTAGGCAAACAAGAAGATATGTGCTTTCTGGGGTGTTTTTGGCCATGTGTATGGAGTGGGGATGGGTCACACATGTTTGTTATTGTACTTGAGAATGTGTTCCCTTTTGCATATAAGAACATTTTAAGAAACTAAAATAGAATTTGCCAGTAACAAGAGGAAGGCGTGATCATAAAGTACGAAAAGGGAAGTATCAGGATACGAAGTTGTCACAAAGGTTGTATCATGTGGGCCATGAAAAATGTCAAATACTCACTGTTTTAAACTTTTACTTAATATTTACTATAAAAAAACATGCTTGTATCTTGGATTGAACACAAATATTTATATTTTTCTTCAATATTGAAATAGAAAGCACCAGGCAAACACTATTTTGTTTCAGAGCTTACTCTTATTCAGTTCCTTCACCTTGGTAAGCATACTTCCATTCTTCAAGGATACTTTGATGGAAATATTTTTAGTCAAGTGCTTTGGGCAGCAGGAACTGATGGAAACTAACGGAGGCATGGCATAGTCAGATTCAGTCTTAGAAACATTAGTTCATTGCCAGCTGATGACTTTACTGCCTGAATTTATAGAAAATATTAGACTGGATGACATCTTTTAGTGTTCCAATTTACATTTCAAATCTACATCAATACCCATCAATACCTCTTTTTCTCCTTTCACAGAAAAATTTATGTTCCTGCTCGTGTGCATTGTCAATACTTCCCCTTTGTGCTAAGCCCGAATTCCTCCCATGTCCTCTAGGTCCAGCAACTTCATTCCATCCTCAAGGCCCTTCTTTCCACATTTCTCCAACACACCTCTGTTACCTGCCATCTGTACCTTCAGTTTATAAACATGTTCATAAACCTTCCATATATAAATGTAACATATATACACTATAAAATATGTATTTATACATAAACAAAAGAAAATATAAAAATTCATATTATATAAAGTAAAATTAGATATAATCAAATATTTTATATTAAATATATTTTATAGAAATATAGAAAATACATAAAATAAATTGAGATGTATATAATTTCATATAAAATAAAAATAAACTACCCTTACTTAACTCTGTGCTTCTTTTCCATCTAATGCCTTCTCTTTCCTTCATGTGTAAACTTATTGAAAGACTGCACTCGCTGTCTCCATTTTCTCATTTCTCATCTACTATTCAACTTACTTCATTTTGGTTTTCATTATACCATTCCACCATTTTTGCAATTAGGAAGTTTAATAATAAATTTCTATGTTCATGAAGCACTTTTTCTTCTCCCCTGAAATTTGTTAGTTTTTGGTATTGATTATCCCTTTCAGAAAGATATTTAAAATACTTGTTTTAAACTAACATAGCTCCAAAAAATAAATTTCTGACAGTTGAAGTTCTGTTATCGATGATAATGTTTTACCAGATATGTTGGAGTCAATATCTTAATAAAATGCATGTTATATGGTAAACTAAAATTTTCAACAAGGGACACATACCAGCACTCCCCAAACACCAACCACCACCATGAATAAAAAATAAGCCTCTTCTTAGTGCCTCTGACTTTCGGTTTGGTGTATATATACGGACAGGAACATTGTTGAAAGTTGTCTCCATCACAGTAACATTTTCATCGGATGTGGGTGGGACTTCTTGAAAGCTCATACAGAACATTACAGTGTTCATGAAGTGGTTGATTCCCAATAGTTCAGCAAACAAAGCCTTAAAGGAGAAAATGGGGAAAAAACACAACAGGTTACAAATACCAAACACCAGTGTTGTATATGAACATAGAAGTATATTTACAAGTATATACTCCCAATGGTCCTGTGTTATACTGTCACAAGTGAATCTGAATGACATAGAAATACTGGAGATTCAGAACTTTTACCATAATAGTTGTCTCAGATAAACAAACAAACAAGCAACAACAACACACAGACAAAAAAAAAAAAAAAAAAATATATATATATATATATATATATATATATATATATATAAAATAATTGAAGTTTTACAACTTGGAAGATTCTATGCTTCCTACTTTGAGTACAAAGATAAACAAGGCAAGTTCTCTATTCTAAACTCAGAGTCAAGTGGGAAATGCTTATATAAGCAGTTATAAAACAACATATCTGCATGTCTCATGGAAATTTGCAAAGGTCAATAGAAGGAAAAACTCCTTGTCTGGGCATGAGACCTGTGGGAAGAGTTTTCAAATAGAAGGTGAACTCTGCTATGAGTACTGAGAGGGGAGTAGAGTTTGGTCAAACAAAGGAGGAAATCTCATTATAGGCCACAGGGACACCCCTATTACAATCAGAGAACCACAAGTAGTTTAGTAAAGCCGTGAAGTCAGGTCCATACATGGATGCATGAAAGGAACCCCAAGAGGTGAGTGTGAGCCAAACCATGCAGGACTTATAATGTTGGAATTCCAAGAATCAAAATGACATATTTTCCAATCTTAATTTTTTAACATGTGGACTATGGTCCTAGGTGATGAATTAAATAGCTGAGCCAAACTCTTTTCCATTGTATGAAGATAAAATAAGTAGAAAAGGAATAAGCAAAATTGTCTATTTTCAACACTGAATCATCCTCCCTTGTTCCTGAAAGGGAATTATATTTCCCAGAACTCCTTGCCAGATTAAATTATGCCACAGAGAGTCACTCTTACAAAACGGAGAGGGCAGAAATAAAGGACAAGCCATTATTTTCTTTGGACCACTGTGGACATTAATATAGACATCAATAAGCATGTGCCTCTTCATGCCTCTGATTTTCTTTGTGAGAATTACCACTTCAGTGATGCCGGCAGCGAGAGTTATTGGCGGTTTCCTTTCACCCCCATACTCTAAATATTGTCTATCTCAAATTCCATATTCTTATTCTTTCTCTAATGAGATACTTATAGTAGCATATATATTCTAACAAAGCCATAATTGATAGAGAAGTCTAGAAGGAAGTCTCAGAAAGAAGAACATTTTAGGATGTGCTGAAATTAGACCAAATGACCTGGTTAGATTTAGAGATAATAATGGCCATCACTTCTCAGCCTTTTGGTTAAGATCAAGTGTAAAGATAGCAACGGCCTCATTGCCAATGTAAAATGGGACCTGCTAATGCTTGAAATGTAGTAGAAAAACAGTTGTTAAATTTAACACCTATAATAGTTCCTATTAAGGAGAGAATTTTGAGAGACCAAATAGATGTAATAAAATATTATGGTGAAACTGATAAGTTCAACCACTGACTGCACTTGGAAAGTTACTGAAAGAAAAATTACACTCTCACGGCTTTAGTTTATCAGCTCAAATCACAATCAGTAAAGCAGATACTCTCTAAACCTTTTCTAAAAGAAGTTTCCTATCTGTCACGTCTCTGTCTAAAAAAAGAACCATAGGTTGATTTTGCAAATTGTGCAATTGCAGTGAAATGTGAAGTTACAAACCTGCCAGACACCTTAGTTGAAAGTTGAAGCTTGGATTAACTTTCATATGTATGTGATATTCTCAGTATTGGATTAGAAACATTTGTACGGATTTTGAACATCCTAAAGTCCTAAATCCTACTAATCCTCCCCTAGCAGAAGCAATAGCAACCAGCCTCAGCAGTAGGTGCATTTAAGGAAGATGAGATGCCAATTTTCCCCGCTATTGTAAAGAAAGAAAGCCAAAGGCCTAGGGAAATAGTAATACTGGATCTAATTTAATATTGTTACTCACCCTCATACTGTGTACTTCAGCAAAATCCAGAGGATTTTCTCTATGCCAAGACATTGAGAAATATATTAGTGAGTGGAACCTTAGCATCTTAATAAAAACTCCCATATTGGTAGTCATCTGCTGTCCAAAAATGGCAGTGGAAGATTCTGACATTGACATGGACCTTCTGATTTCAATAGGGATGGTGAGACCCCAAAGTGTTGTAGACAAAGCGTTCATTAAATATCAAATACAAGCTCTATGTAGTTAATGAAATGAGCAACAGTGTTGAAACATAATCTCAGAAGTCTCTAGCAGTGACGAAACGATGATGTCTGGAAGACTGAAATGTAGGGCACGTGACTGAAGTCTGAGTTAATCTGTATTGTTTTGGCTTCTCACCCCATTACCAGAGCGAAGCAACTTCAGAGACTCAGACCTTTTGGATGAAGGAAAGTCAGAGTGCTCTCGTGGGAGGCCCTTGCAATACCGTTACAAATCAGTACTGCAAGTCTGTTTCTTAGCATTCCCAAAGACAGCCAAGACCTTTGGCTTGGATGACTTTATATTGGGGAAAGAGGAATAGCCACACTTTGGAAAGGGAATACTGGACACTGGTTCTGAAATAATATTAATCCATGGGGACTCCTAAGCAACTGTGGCCATCAAGTAGAGTGGGGGCTCACGGATATCAAGTATGAAATCGTGTTTTAGACAGATTCCATATTAAAATGGGGCTAGTGGGCCTGAAAATCCATGCTGTGTTTATGTTCCCGGTTTCTTTAAAGGAATAGTAGAAACAGACATACTTGGTAACTGACAGCGTCCTTACGTTGGCTTCTTGTTCCATCAATTGAGAGATATTATGGAGGTCAGGACCATGTAGATGATCTGAAACTGCTCCTCCCTACTGCAATAGTAAAACAAAAGCAATAGCACATCCCAGGGAATCACAAAGATTAATGCCACAGAGACTTGAACAATTCACGGGTGGATGATTTCTGTTACCAGTCTAACAGTGACAAAGCTTCTCTCCTTGACCAAACACTAGCCATGCTCCTCTGAGTCCTTTCTCAACTAGGCCTCCACCTGGCCATATAAAAACTACAGATTCTTAGCACAGATTTCATTCACTCTCTTCTCCCCGCATGAGAACACTTAATTCAACACTAATAGTTTCTAACAAAATTAAGCACCAGGTCCCATCCCTATGATGACCTGACCCCAACCCTGCCTTAAAGTGTCTGATGAGAAGTTTCAATACCGCCCCCAATATATACTGTTTGTTCTGGCCAACACCTCACAGACCAGGCCTTGATTATCCTTTCATAGAGAGAGAATTTACTAGAAAGGGCTTACAATAGTGAATCCTTCCTCTGTCCCTGTGAGATATATATGTATCTCCTGCAACTCAGGAGTGTCTTTCTCAAGGCCCTGACTGCCATTCCTCTGGAATGTAACCACTAGGAAGAACAGGGCTTCTGTCTTCCCGTTTGTGGAAGAATAGAATCCTAATTTCCAACTAGCAGACACAGCTGACATAACCATATTTATACTGACCAACCCATTGTCTTTTTTTACTTTCTACCTCTTGAGCCTTCACTTGTTCTATCTCTTACTCCAATTCTCCCTTTAAAACATCTGGTCACCTCTGTACAAATCAAAGTTGAGTTCAGGTCGTGCTGGACCCTCTTGCAATAGGGATTGCAATAGGGATTGCAATAGGGATTGCAATAGTATATTACTGATTAAAATCTGTTCTTACCACTTTAATGAGTATCTGGCTTTATCCTTTAACTTAATCAACTGGTAACTCCAATTGCAGTTGCTATTCCAAATATGAACTCTTTAATGGAGCAAATCAACACAGCCTAGGATGTAGCTAGTGATTTGAGCTTTTTTCTTTCTCTACCAGTTAGCAAAGAAAGCAGTAGGCTATCACTGTCTTGCTTCAAGTCTCTGGGAACTCTTCTACTTCCTGCATAATCTAGTGTACAAAGACCTCAACTGTGTCTATATGTCACAGAATATCATTGGTTCATAATGAAAATAGCAAATATGCTATGTATGGTATTTGGTCATTCAGAAGTGGGACAAAGGATACATGGTAAACCTCATGGAAATTTAGGGACTTGCCACTCTGGTCAATTTCTAGGCATTCAGAAGTCAATGGCTTATTGTGGTACTCTCTCCAAAGTTAGAGAAAGTTGCTTTATCCTGCAACCCTCACTAAAAAAGAGGCACATCGCTTAGTGGCCCACTCACTTCAGGCCATGATGGCAAAATATTCACAATTATCTACCAAGTAAGCTTAAGCCTCAGCCTGCTGGTTTTGAGTGGGAACTAAAGACATAAGGCTCTGCATCAGTTTCAAGGCCACCCTGCAAACTGCTCTGCCACAGAACAGATCCAGTAGTGATTAAAGAGTCTTGGATCTGTCTATCTATCTATCTGTCTATTGTCTATCTACACTATCTACAGTCATACTCATATATAGTTCAGTGTTATATATGTATGAGTATATGTGTATATATATATGAGCATAAATATATATAAGCATATATACAGAGGGTGTCAAAAATGTATACATTTTAAGTAAGAGAAAAACTGTATTAAAATTGTAATACTCAATATATACCAATAACAAAAGATGAATACAAGTCATGTTCAACTTCTGCAATTACAAGAGGTGCTCAAAGTGGTTCCACCAGCATGCAGACACTTCTGATTATGGCGAACTACTGCTTGAAAATAGATACCATTTCTTAAAGTGTGTATACATTTTTTGGCATCCTGATATATGGTATATAATGGTATATACACCCTCCCCCGCCACACACACACATACACACAGCTAAGTCAGTACTTGCTTTGTGATATATATTGTGTAAATATATTTTAGGACCTGGGATTTTTCTGTGCTCTTTTGCTCCTTCTTTTACTCCAGTTTCAGTAACTGTGTCTCTTCTTTCTTCCTTTATACACAACCCCTGTCTATGTAACCATACTCTAGATTTACCAAAAGAGAACTGGCATCAAGAAATTGTCATTAAAATATTAATAACCACATCTTTACATTTTAGCTTTCATAAAATTTACCATTTTACTCTTTTTTGTTGTGGTTCAATTTGAAAATTTCCTATTTTTTTTTTGCAGAGTTCTAACTGAATTATCATTTTTCCTTACATAAACTATAATTCCTGCATCCTTCCTAGGTTTTTTTTTTTTTTAAAAAAAAGACACTTATAGCCTGTGTTTATTGGTCTGACAAGTTCACTGAAGAGAATCCCCTTTAAGAGCTCTGGGAGCAGTAATCCTCTGAGATGCCTGAAGGAAGAAAGCAGAGAGGAGTCTGGGTAGCAGTGAAGTCTCTGCAGGAAATCAGGCCAATCTCAGGGGAAGCCCTGGACTGCAAATTTCTTCAACACAACTGAATGTGGTATGATTTCACAAAATGTACTGAATACTCAATGTGTTCAAAGTATGATAGAAGCAACATGCCTGTAATACAGTTTCCAACACTCTTGGACTGTTGGTAAAAATTGACATTCACATAAATAAGCTCTAATAAAAGGCAGAATAAAGAGAGATTTTGAATAGGGTCCTCGGGTAGGAAGACAAGGAGAATCCATTCTAACTGACCGACATGAAGGAAGTCTCTCTGTTTTTTTTTTTAATTAAAGTTTATTGGGGTAAAATTATTAGTAAAGTCACATAGGTTTCAGGTGTACACTTCTGTATTACATCATCTATATATCACATTGTGTGTTTACCACCCAGAGTCAGTTCTCCTTCCATCACCATATATTTGATTCCTTTTACCCTCATCTACCACCCCTCTTCCCCCACCCCCTCTGGTAAGCACTAAACTGTTGTCTGTGTCTATGAGTTTTGTTTCTTCGTGTGTTTGTCTTGTTCATTTGTTGTTTTCAGTTTTATATACCACATATCAGTGAAAGCATATGGTCGTTGACTTTTTCCGCTTAGCATTAATAATCTCAAGATCCATCCATGTTGTCGCAAATGCCACTATTTCATCTGTTCTTATAGCAGAATAGTATTCCATTGTGTATATATATCACATCTTCTTTATCCATTCATCTATTGAAGAAACAACACTTTGGTTGTTTCCATGTCATGACCACTGTAAATAAAGCTGCAATGAACATCGGAGCCACATATATCTTTACGGATAAACGTTTTCAGATTTTTTGGATAGATAACCAGGAGAGGGATAGCTGGGTCATATGGTAATTCTATTTGTAATTTCTTGAGGAACCTCCACACTGCCTTCCATAATGGCTGCACCAGTCTGCATTCCCACCAACAGTGTATGAGGGTTCCTTTTTCTCCACAGCCTCTCCAACACTTGTTACTTTTTGTCTTGTTGATGATAGCCATTCTGACTGGCGTGAGGTGATATCTCATTGTGGTTTTGATTTGCATTTCTTTGATGATTAGTGATATTGAGCATTTTTTCACATGTCTATTAGCCATTTGTATGTCCTCTTTGGAGAAATGTCTATTCAGGTCCTCTGCCCATTTTTTAATTGGAATGTTTATGTTTTTATTGTTGTTGTTGTTGATGATGATGAGTTGCATGAGTTCCTTGCATATTTTGGATATTAGCCCCTTATTGGAGGCACGGTTTGCAAAAATCTTCTCCCATTCAGTTGGTTGCCTCTTTATTTTGTCGATGGTTTCTTTTGTTGGGCAGAAACTTTTTAGTTTGATACAGTCCCATTCGTTTATTTCAGCTTATACTTCCCTTGCATTTGAAGTCAAATTCATAAAGTCCTCTTTGAACCCAAGGCCCATAAGTTTAGTGCATATATTTTCTTCTATGCAGTTTATTGTTTCAGGTTTATTGTTTAGGTCTTTCATCCATTTTGAGTTAATTTTGGTACACTGTGACAAACAGAAGTCTAGTTTCATTCTTTTGCACATGGCTTTCCAGTTCTCCCAGCACCATTTATTGAGAGTCTGTCTTTTCTCCATTGTATGTTTTTGGCTTCTTTGTTGAAAATTATCTGTCCATATTTATGTGGGTTTATTTCTGGGTTCTCAATTCTATTCCATTTGATTGTGTGTCTGTTTTTCTTCCAATACCATACTGTTTTGATTATTGTTGCCCTGTAGTACAAGCTGAAGTCAAGGAGTGTGATACCTCCAGCATTGTTTTTCTTAGGATTGCTTTGGCTATTCGGGGTCTTTTGTGGTTCCATACAGATCTGATGATTTTTTGTTCTATTTCTTTAAAAAATGCCATTGGAGTTTTGTTGGGGATTGCATTAAATCTGTATATTGCTTTGGGTAATATGGCCATTTTAATTATGTCTATTCTTCCAATCCATAAACATGGAATGTCTTTCCGTTTCTTTGTGTCTTCTCCAATTCTTTTAAAAATGTCTTATAGTTTTCAGTGTATAGGTTTTTCACATCCTTGGTTAAGTTTATTCGTAGGTATTTAATTTCTTTTGTTGCAGTTGCCAAAGGAATTGTTTTTTATTTTATTTTTTTTCCTGAGATTTCATTGTTAGTACATAGGAATGCAATAGACTTTTGCCTGTTGATGTTGTAGCCAGCAACTTTACTGTATTAATTTATTATTTCTAATAGCTTTTTCATGGAGTCTTTAGGGTTTTCTAGATATAGCATCACATCATCTGCACAAAGTGACAATTTAACTTCTTCATTCAAAATTTGGATGCCTTTTATTTCTTTCTCTTGCCTGATTGCTCTGGTGAGGACTTTCAATACTATGTTGAAAAGCAGAGGAATTAGGGATCAGCCCTGTTGTGTTCCTGAACATAGAGCAAAGGGCTTCAGTTTTTCATCATTAATTATGATATTATCTGAGGGTCTGTCATATATGGCCTTTATTATGTTAAGGTATTTTCCTTCTATACCCATTTTATTAAGTGTTTTAATCATAAATGGATGTTCTATCTTGTCAAACGCTTTTTCTGCATCTATTGATATAAACATATTATTTTTGTCCTTTATTTTTATTTATGTGGTGTGTCACATCGATGGATTTGCGTATGTTGAACCATCCTTGTTTCCCGGGGATGAACTCCACTTGGTTGTGATGTATAATCTTTTTTATGCATTGTTGCATTAGATTCGCAAGAATTTTGTTTAAGATTTTTGCATCTGTATTCATCAGAGATATTTGTCTATAATTTTCTTTTTTTGTGTGTTATCCTTACCAGGTTTTGATATCAGGGTAATGTTGACCTCATAAAATGAGTTAGGGAGTAATTGTCTCTTCTTCAATTTTTTGGAAGAGTTTGAATAGCACAGGTATTAGATCCTCTTTGAATGTTTGGTAGAATTTACTACTGAAGCCATCTGGTCCCAGACTTTCATTTCTGGGAAGGTTTCAGGTGACTGATTCAATTTCCTTACTGTTGAGTCAGTCTACTTAGGTTTTCCAATTCTTTGTGATTCAACCTAGGAAGACTATATGTTTCTAAGAACTTGTCCATGTCTTCTAGGTTATTGACTTTGGTGGCATATAGTCCTCATGAAGGAACTTCCTGATGGGTGCTCTATTTGATCTCAATCTGATAGATCTGAAAAATTATGAGTGTTTAAAAATTTTAGATGTAGTAAGAAAGGTGCGACTAATCAAATGTCTGAAGAAAAGGAATATAAAGGTTTATGAAAACTATTTTATCTGGAAGATAACTAACTCTGGGGCTATATGGTTGAAATTATACTGGAAACTCTGTTGAGGGCTGCATTGTGAGGACCTATTTTCAGAACATAGGTGTCCTATTCTTTCTTTATAAGAATATTAACAAGCAGCTTAGTATGTTCTAATTAGCCAACAGAAAAATAAATGAGGTGTATATTATATATATGTATCATGGAATATAATGATCAAATAA
Source organism: Rhinolophus ferrumequinum (assembly GCF_004115265.2). Taxonomy (NCBI): domain Eukaryota; kingdom Metazoa; phylum Chordata; class Mammalia; order Chiroptera; family Rhinolophidae; genus Rhinolophus; species Rhinolophus ferrumequinum. Next base: position 86,155,017 of record NC_046285.1, read on the forward strand.
ATTACTTAAAACATTTTTTTTAAAAAAAGCATCGTGGGCACTGTGAAACAATGAGTGAGCTAAATTGACAATAATCTATAATTTTCTAATTCATGTATTGAAAGATCCAATTATGATTCTGTATTATTTAGTCCAATGTCTCAGACTAATGCTATCCAAAATTAATAATGTTATGATGTGGACATATATTTAGGAGTTGTTATTAGATTTTTCTTAAGTTAAGAAGTTAGTTATAGTCAAAATAAGTGATAAAAGACATCATGTAATCAACTACAGATACAGTGATGATAGATACATAGATCGTAAGATACTAAGAGCTCATAATATATACATTCACTTATATATAATGCACTGTCTTTATTTATATGGAGTATATATCTTATTTATGTCCATATCTAATCCATGTCTAAATCTGTATTCATATCCATATCCATGTCGATATTTGTCTCTATCAAAATTTTTAGGTATTTTTCCACAAATTTTACCTGAAGGTGATTTTCAATATTTATTTTTTTAAGTATAGCCAAAGTACAGTTGGCAGTATTTTTCATATGATTATATCTGACTGTAAAATCACAAAAATCCATTGATGATGTTGACAGTTTTATGGACACATATATAAATACAGCAATATTTATTGTTTTTAATCTTTGCCAGGTACAGTATCTTCCATCTGTACCCATTCAATTCTTATTAAAATGTGTAAGTAGTAATATATTCTCAGATTTTCAGTTGAGTATATTGATGTAGGAGAGGTTAAGAGACCTGCTCATGCCACCCAGGCAATAAGTGTTGGATGTGGGACTTAAGCCCAGGTCTGACTTTGGGGCCAGGCATAACTCCTAAGCAGCCAATATGTTGTCCCCAAGTGGCCATTATTATGAAAGGCTCATTGTAGGGGAAGGGTGACTGTGGATACAGTGGAGAAGGATCCCTCAGTATTCAGAGAACTTTCATTCGTGTGAGACTGAGCAGAAACCAAACTCTGAGGTCACCTTGGTTTGGGCAGGGCCAACAGTCTACTGGAATGGTGTTTCCCCTGGTCAGCTTCATTTCCCTGCCCATTCATGCTACACCTAGGTAGACGTTCATAAAAGCAAATAGCATTACTTATTGGTGCCCAACAGCTGTCCCAAAAGGACGTGAGGAGTTAGACTTACAAAAAGCACACACTTTCAGGACATGACTGCCATAATTGTCACCAGAGTAGAACTCATGCATGTGAGAATGAAATGGAAATGCTTAGTCCACCTGACATGCTTTGAGAGACCAGCTATAAGGATGTTCCATGTCTACATTGTGGACACACCTCCCCCCCCCACACACACACGCACTCAGACAGCTCTATACACTGATTGACCATGCCTCAACATGGAGGATGTCCCCTACCGGCTCCTCTGTGTGATGACAGAAGGTTGGGGAGCCTCCTACCCCAGTGGCCCGTCTTCGGTTCTCTTTATTTCTGCTGAGTGTTAAATCATGTTTCCCCATTGTTCTGCTGGGTGTGATTTTTTACAAGCACTCCAACCAATTAACAATGTGACTTTGAAGGAATCACATAAATAATCAAGCCTTCTGGTTTTAATTGTTTACATAGAAAGGTGATATTCAGGTCATACCATTTATTTACTTAGTTTTAACATACATTTTAAATAAACTTAGCATTTCTGCAAAGTATGATATAAAGTAGGTGTCAACATTTTTCCCGTAAGTAACTTACGCTAATGGAGTTGGCCCTCTAGCTTTAAATCAAAGTTAAGTACAGAAAATACAAGATCCTCTTTCAAAACATAAATCACTGGACTCAAGTATTTTATCCTCAAAGAAGGAGACTGTTTAGTTTCAGATAAATATTTTTAAATGATAGAGAATGGTACTATATTATACAAATTAAAGACAGAAATTCAGTTATGAAAATAGTAAATTGTAACTAGTACAAGAAAATAATAAGTATGATATTGTTAAGGCAATTTTATAATTCCACAAGTTTTTAGAGTGTACTAGAAAGTATAATACATAAAACAAAGACTAGGAAGTCATCAATGTGCCAAAATATTGCCCAGTGTCCCTGTAGTCCGAACTGAGTAACCAGGGTTTTACAGTTTCTTTGACTCTCTTCCCTTTAGTAAAGTATAATGAATTAGAGCAGTAGCTTAATGGACATATCTTCTCAGATAAGCTTATTCTCTATATACTGACTCTATACCCTGAAAGCAATTTTTGATGTAAATTTGAAATATTAAACGATATAGAGGGGAAATTCTGATTCACTCTGGAATTTATATCCCTCGATGTATAGGCAAAATTGTGTCTTGTATCTTAATCCATCATACAAGTATCTTTCACCTAAGGAAAAAACAATGATTGAAGTTCTAATGATTCAAAATTGAGAAAGAGTGTCTATGCCATTGACTGTACCCAAATTAGAGTTTTGCATATGAAGTGTGGTTATTTGGCAATTTGGAAATTTAAATGATCATTGGACTTCAAAATGTTCATCCTTTGGAGAACAATGTATCTTTGAGAAGACCATGGAAGCAAAAAGAAGTAAGCAGGACGAGAAAAATCAATGGCAAATGCAGAAAAAGGAGAAGAAAAGATAATAAAAGTAATATTAAACAAAATAATCTCAAATCTAGGGCTTCAAACTGTCCCAATGCAACCAAGGAAAACCTTACAATCTGGTGTAAGGGTGGAAAACACATTTCACAAGTGCATATAATCCCAAACTTGGGATAAGTCTGAGTGTTTGCTATGTCTTAGCAAGCTCATACGCAACCTCACAGATCTTTCAGGATAATGCTGAGCAATCCATCAGTGTTGGCACTGTAGTTCCCTATATTTGATATTCTTATTCTAGGAAATAATTCTGCATCACAGACTAGTTGACAGTTTATTCCATCCAATGACTTTCACTTATCTTCATCACGGAATTATTAAAACTTTGAATTATCATCCTTTATCTCAAGCTCAAATTGATTGGTTAAGCACAAAATAGGACCAGATGGCATTAAATTCAATCAAAAAGTTGTAAAGGTTTTTTTTTTTTTTTTCCCCTCTGGGGTTGGGGACAGGGAGGAAGGATTGGAAAAACTTCAGCTACTTCATCAATGGGTCCTAGACTTTATGAAGGTTTAGAAAAGATGCCGTATTATATGGTAACCTGATGTATATAGCAAATAAATTATTTTTTTCTTTAAAAATACTTAGTGAAGACTTTAAGGTAAATCTACATTTTTCTTCCATGGGAGAGCATGAAAGAAAACAACAGATCAATAATCACAAAGATAAATTATTTCTGCCGAGGACTGAGTCACAGGAAACCCATGAACTACAAATTATGTGCAGTACTGGCTCAAAGCAACCGAAACCTGCAGAACTGCACAAAAATGGTGATGTTAGGGCAGTGATAGGCAAGAAAGGACAGTGGAGGGCCCTGCAGGAGGTAGAGCCTACAAGAAGATAATGAATATTTACCCCAAGAATAAAAGAGTCTCACCATGATCAAAGACTCCCAAGGGCAGGAAACATAAGAAGGCTGGATTACTGAAAGAAGTAGCTAAACAAACTCAGAAATCGCCCAGGCAGGCCCAGAGGTAACTGAGCTCTGAAAGAACTTCTAAAGTGGAGGATAAGACTGGAAAGCATAGCTGTATCCTTTGCTAACAAACAGTCAGTGATGCACCAGGGGATTCAGGAGGGCTGGAGAGAATTAAAAAGTGAGAATTTATAAAAATACAGATACATAAACATATATGGGTGTGTATATATATACACACATATATATTTAATTTTATATACAAATTTTATATATATAAAAATTTTGTATATATATATATATATATATATATATATATATATATATATATATATATATATATAAATTGTAGCAATAAGAGTTTTTGAGCACAAAAATTGAAAGAAAAATAGTCTTGACCCTACTTCTCTTCCCCAGGACATTCTTAAAATAGTTCGTCCAAGAAAAGCCATCTCATTCAATTAGAAATAATACAATAGTTGTATATATAAAACATTAATGCAAGGTACTATGTACTCTAAGAATAGTAAGTCTCCAACGCATGAAAAAAAACAAACTAGAAAAAGTTGCTACGAAGTAGATCAAATACAGAGTGCCCAAAAAAAGTATACACATTTTAAGAAAAGAAAAAACTACTGCAATTGTAATACTCAATGTATACCAATAAAAAAAGATGAATACAAGTCACATTTGACTTCTGCAATTACAAGAGGAGCTTAAAGTGGTTACTATCAGTGTCCAGACACTTCTGATTATGGCAAACTACTGCTCGAGCAACCTTGATACAAGTAGCCACTTGTATTCATTTTTTTTGGCATCCCCAGTATATTACACAATATTGTAAAATAAATTTTTAAAATAACATAAGAAGAAACATCACAAAGCAGAAATACACAAATTCAAGGAAGATACAACTAGGTATTTGGAGGTGATCGCTAGTCAAAAATGATCAGAGACTAAAAACTGGTACTGGTAGAAAAAAATTCAGAAATAAATGACAAATTAAAATAAACTCAAGGTATTATATATGATAGAAATGTGAAAAACAAACAAAAGGAAAGAAAAATGTAGAGAAAGATTAAAAAGTACTAGAGAGAAAATGACATCATTTTAGAAGACATACAAAGATGACTATGTGTGTGTTATATAAATCAAAACAACGAACCAAAATTAATATTTAAAATATAATTCAACAATAACTTCTAAAAATAAAGCTTAGAGCTTTATTCCTGTGAAATTGACCCAAATGCAACAAAACATGTGCTAATGAAGTTACTAAAACTGATTAAATCACTAATAAAAAAATGAAAATAAGACATGTATTGCATTTATTCAGAGGTACATTAAATGACAGAAGAGTGTAAAACAACAACAAAAAAAAACAAAAAATAAAACAAGGAGAGAGATAATAAGCCAAGTGTTTTACTACTAATCAGGTTGATTATCCTTGTTTTATCTTTTTTTTCCCCTGCAGCAATTTGCTGCAGAAAAGGTTAGAGAAGATAATGTATGGTTTCATTTCTAAGTAATAAGCCTCACTTCAAAAGAACCACAGGTCTTTGAGGGCTAGCCATGGTCACCTGGGGGGACAACCCAGCCAGGCAGCTGCCAGGTCACCTCAGCAGCTCACCTGTTTCCTGGAAATCACGCATGTCCTGTTTCCTTGCCTTTTTACCAGTGACCTTTTTCCAAATATTTCAGTAAGAAATCATTTTCATGTCAGAATACAAGATTACTACATAGAATTCTGTAAGCACGGTGCTGCTCAACCCTATATTTCATGGAGTTTATACTTTAAAATGCTTCAGCTGGCAGCATCCATGCCCTGAAACTCAGAGGAAGGCTTTATTATTTTTCTCAGCCAGCATTTTTTGTCTTTTAATATTTAAAATCAAAACTACTTGTCTACTTCCTCCATATTCATTCTGTTATGCATCTGAATTAAGGAATAGTTTATATATATATATATATATATATATATATATATATATATATATATACAAAATGATTTTAATATCAGCAAGCAAATTTAAAGAGCAAAATTTCCCAGACAGTAGAAAAAAATTTTAAATAATAAAACAGATCATTCTTTTCTCCTGATTAAACTTTTAAGTATTCAGAGTCAATTAAATTCTCTACTTACCAAATTTGTTACAGTTTTCAGTTGTGTGTTCATCCAGATTAGTCTCCATGGCTCCTCAATATTGTCCGGGAGAGGTGTGTGAACATAGTATGCCCCGAGGATACCCACCAGCAGAAGCAAAATAGTCTTTTTTCCCATGACGTTTCCTTTCTGACCTTTCTACTTGGGCACCACAGCAATATGCTTTGGAATAATAGTCAGACTGAAATTTCATACCCAGTTTTTCAGCCTATAATAAACTGTTATCTAACTTCCTGAGTACAAATTTCACTGCTCAGTGTGTTATCTTTTCATTGGCTGCTCATAAATAGACAGGAAAAAAAAAAAGCACAACAAAAAAACAACTATGCAACAAACGGCACTTACTGTCTGCAAGTTTTGTCATGTTCACATTCTTACTATGTTGCTAGGAAGTCAGTAAACAAACATTTATTGAATAATTTCTAGGTACAGAATACCTTTTAAAAACAGGGCATAGAAAAATACAAGAAACACCCCAGTTTATGTTTCAAATAATGAATCTCAGAGAGAAGGAAAAGTATTTTTTAAACTAACAGCTTTTACAAATAAGGTGAATGTGCTCACTTGAATTTCATATTATGATAATATTTTGTCATGCTACAAATATCAATGAATAATACTGATTATGTTAAAATTAAACAACAATCATGGAGCTAGCTAACAGTTTTTGAGCACTTACTCTGTACCCCACACAGTGTACTAAAACAATTAAATCTTAGTTAATCCTCAATGGGGTTGTTGTCATATGAGGGAGAAATAAAGTGAGACTGAGGAAAGTTTGGAGAGTTGCACAAGCTCATTCAGTAGTATGGAGCAAAGCCAGTGCAGTCTTCCATGAGTGCTTATTAAAACTCCATTTGTCTCAGTTCTTTAATTAGTCTCAAATTTCAGATAAGAAATTTTGAAATTAAAAAGATTAAGTAATTTTTGCAGATCACACAAAACCAAGTATCAGTGTCAGAGACACTGTTCACTGAATATCCATGTGCCCATATAATTTTCAGATCCCTTCTCTTGCAGTTAAGTGAGGTTTAGGGATTCGTGCTGGCCAAAAGGCTCTGGTAGAAATCAATGTGTGTCACTTCCAGACAAAAGTAGTTAAAATCTACAAGACCTGGAAACGATCTTTTGAAATGGTGGCATCACAAAATATAGATAGTTTGGATTAAGTGACCCAAGGATTCAGTTGCTCAAACTCCATAAGAATTTTCTTGAGGAGCAAGACAATATTATGCCAAGTTTAAAGTATTGTCTGACTTAATCCTCATATCACTTTAAATATATCACTCAATCCTCATATCAACAGTGAAATGTATGAACTAATATTATGAGAGGCTATATTTCTTTCCCAAGGTCACATCATTACATATTTCCAAAGTTATCATTAAGGCCTGAGTCCTCTGGCTCTGAGGTCTTTCTTCTTAATACTCTGCAAATTAATGAGAAGTGGAAATCCAGAGGAGCTAGTAATTTCCATGTAGTGTTACTGTTTAATTTTGTTTGAACGACTGCTAGAAATGTCAGGACTTTCCTCTCTCTTTACTTACTTATATCTGTCTTTTCTCTGTAACTCTGCAATCAGCAGGTACTGACATCAGCTTTTTTCCATAGTCAGTTTCGTCTGGGAGACAGATTTATTTGGGGCATAATAAATCATTCAGGAAAGCTGAGAATATTTTGCTATATGGGCATCTGACCTAAAGTGTTACGAACACTGCAATTACTTGACAAAACATCAAGACTGTCTACTGTCCATCTTAACAGAAGGTCATATCTAAAAAGAGTTCAAATAAAACAAAATGAAATCAAAATATTAATAAGAATTAGCAAATGATGTGAATTGATTTTTTTCTTCAGAGATAGCCTTCTGTGATAATTTTATATTTCTACACTTTACATAGAAATCCTAGGAAGAACATGCTTGGTCTCCCAGACAATCACTGATTCTTAGACTTCCTCATGATCTGCTTTCTTTTCCCTTTCTGCATAAACAAGTTACATTCTCTCATAAGTCAACATTCCCCCTTGAGGTGGGAGGAAGGGCTAAAGGAATTCCTATAGATGGTTTTGAAATATTTCATGAAGCACGATAAATATAAGAACTGAATAATGTACAAATTGTAAAGGTGTGTGGCAAAGGTTACAATGAGCCACATGCTTTGGAAAGGGTGATGGTTGGTAAGTTAGAGAAAGCAACATTTCCCAGCTAAAATTCTTTTAAAATGAAGAGCACTGAAGGAGATCTAGTGAATCCTTTTTTTTTTTATTTAAGGAAAATGTGTCTGTTTAATATATAACTACTTATTCTTTCATACATCATATTCCTTCTCAGTTAATATACAACTGTGGCTGGTATTTTATTCTATTTGTTATTGATTAATGGCACTAATCTCTCTCTCTCTCTCTCTCTCTCTCTCTCTCTCTCTCTCTCTCTCTTTCTGTGTGTGTGTTTATTGTCAAGAAGTTGGATAACCATCTTCTTCTACATTGACAAGGGGATTCTTGCATGGAATGAGAGGTAGTGCAAAATGAAAACTTTCAATTTATAGCATTACTTGCTAAATACTGTATTTCACATCAACTGTTCTAACACTGATACTCTGAAAAAAAGTATGATTTTAATAAACTTTCTCAGTCAGATTCTTATTGAACATAACTGAAGTTTTTTCTGGACCAACAAACAATGAAACTTGTTTTAACCAACAGTGTACAATAATCTATATTCAATCCGGACAGGAAGTGATTCTAATAAACTGACACTGAGTGTCCATCCAAACCCTAAAAATCTCAATAAGCTTCAAACTAGACTACTTTTCCATAATTTTTATGCCCGTAGCACTATTCGTCACATGATCCATTATAGAATTCTCCTTATGATACATGCACCTAGACCCCTATATCGACCGATTCTTTAAGTACCTTCTCATATTCCTCATTACAATGCTCATCCTAGTAACCGCCAACAATCTCTTCCAGCTCTTCATCGGATGAGAGGGCGTAGGTATCATATCGTTCCTCCTCATCGGATGGTGATACAGCCTAGCAGACGCCAACACAGCAGCCCTACAGGCCATCCTATACAACCGAATCGGAGACGTTGGTTTTCTAATGGCCATGGCCTGATTCCTTTTCAACACTAACACATGGGACCTTCAACAGATCTTCTCACTCAACCTAGACAACACTAATCTCCCCTTAGCAGGGCTCGTCCTCGCCGCAACAGGAAAATCAGCCCAATTCGGCCTCCACCCATGACTGCCATCAGCCATAGAAGGCCCAACTCCCGTCTCAGCCCTACTCCACTCCAGCACAATAGTTGTAGCAGGGTTATTTCTACTCATCCGATTCTACCCCCTAATCGAAAACAACAAAACTATTCAATCCATAGTACTGTGCATAGGGGCCATCACCACCCTCTTCACAGCAATCTGCGCCCTCACCCAAAATGATATCAAAAAAATTGTAGCTTTCTCAACCTCCAGCCAACTGGGCCTAATAATAGTAACCATTGGCATCAACCAGCCCCATCTAGCATTCCTCCACATCTGCACACACGCGTTCTTTAAAGCCATGTCATTCCTATGCTCCGGCTCCATTATCCACAGCCTAGGAGATGAACAAGGCATTCGAAAAATAGGAGGCCTCTACAAAACCCTCCCCTTCACCACCGCCGCCTTAACCGTAGGCAGCCTGGCACTAACAGGAATACCTTTCCTAACGGGATTCTACTCCAAAGACCTAATCATCGAATCAGCCAACACGTCATATACCAACGCCTGAGCCCTCCTAATCACCCTAGTTGCTACCTCCCTAACAGCTGTATACAGCACCCGAATCATCTTCTTTGCACTACTAGGCCAGCCCCGATTTCCCACACTCATTCTAATCAACGAAAACAACCCCTACCTAATAAATTCCATCAAGCGCCTCCTAATCGGAAGCATCTTTGCTGGCTTCTTCATTACCAACACCATCCCCACCATAACTGTACCTCAAATAACCATGCCCTGGTACCTAAAAATAACCGCCCTAGCCATAACTATCTTAGGCTTCACCATTGCCCTAGACCTAAGCTCAGCCACACAAAACCTAAAGTTCAAACACCCCTCAGCCTCATTCAAATTCTCCAACCTACTAGGCTATTTCCCTACCGTAATACACCGCTCCATACCCCTAACAAACCTATCCCTCAGCCAAAAAAACAGCCTCCCTGCTACTAGACTTAACCTGAATAGAAAGCATCCTCCCTAAATCAATCTCTCTACTCCAAATAAAAACCTCTGCCCTAGTATCAAGCCAAAAAGGCCAAATCAAACTGTACTTCCTCTCCTTCCTCCTAACACTGACCTTAAGCCTAATCGTACTTACCCTCCATGAGTAACCTCTAAAATAACAACTACTCCCACAAGCAAGGATCACCCAGTAACAATCACCAGTCAAACCCCATAGCTATATAAAGCAGCCACACCCATCACCTCCTTACTGAACACCCCAGAATCTTCAACACTATTAATAACCCAATCCCCTATACCATTAAACTCAAACACACCTTTCAGCTCCTCACTATTTAACACACATAAAATAAATACAACCTCAACAACCAAGCCAGAGACAAAAGCCCCCAACACAACCTTATTAGAGACCCACACCTCAGGATACTGCTCCGTAGCCATAGCAGTAGTATAACCAAACACCACCAACATTCCCCCCAAATAAATCAAAAACACCATTAGCCCTAAAAAAGACCCACCAAAACTTATCACAATGCCACACCCAACCCCTCCACTCACAATTAACCCAACCCCTCCATAAATAGGCGACGGCTTAGAAGAAAAACCAACAAAACTAACAACAAAAATGGTACTTAAAATGAATACAATATATGTCATCATTATTCTCACATGGAATCTAACCACGACTAATGACATGAAAAATCACCGTTGTATTTCAACTATAAGAACAGTAATGACCAACATTCGCAAGTCTCACCCACTATTCAAAATCATCAACGACTCATTCGTTGACCTACCCGCCCCATCAAGTACCTCTTCCTGATGAAACTTCGGATCCCTCCTGGGAGTCTGCCTAGCCGTCCAAATTCTCACAGGACTTTTCCTGGCAATACACTACACATCAGACACCGCCACGGCCTTCTACTCCGTAACCCACATTTGCCGAGACGTCAACTACGGCTGAGTCCTGCGCTATCTCCATGCCAACGGAGCCTCCATATTCTTTATCTGTCTGTTCCTACACGTAGGACGAGGAATCTACTACGGCTCCTATACATTCTCAGAAACATGAAACATCGGAATCATCCTCCTCTTCGCCGTCATAGCCACAGCATTCATAGGCTACGTACTTCCATGAGGCCAAATATCCTTCTGAGGGGCAACAGTCATCACAAACCTTCTCTCAGCCATCCCATACGTCGGAATAACCCTAGTTGAATGAGTCTGAGGTGGGTTCTCAGTTGATAAAGCCACGCTCACCCGATTCTTCGCCCTGCACTTCCTACTACCCTTCATTATCGCAGCCATAGTCATAGTCCATCTACTCTTCCTCCATGAAACAGGATAAAACAATTCAACCGGAATCCCATCAGACGCAGACATAATCCCATTCCACCCCTACTACACCATTAAAGATATCCTAGGCCTCGTACTAATACTCATAGCATTACTGTCCCTAGTCCTATTTGCCCCCGATCTACTAGGCGACCCAGACAACTACACTCCAGCCAACCCACTAAATACCCCACCCCACATTAAACCAGAGTGGTACTTTCTATTTGCCTACGCAATCCTCCGTTCAATCCCAAATAAACTTGGTGGAGTTGTAGCCCTAGTCCTATCCATCCTTATCCTAGCTGCCATCCCACTGCTCCACACATCAAAACAACCCAGCATGGCATTCCGACCCTTAAGCCAGTGCCTATTCTGACTCCTAGTAGCGGACCTCCTTACACTAACCTAAATCGGAGGCCAACCTGTCGAACACCCATTCATCATCATCGGACAGCTAACCTCCATCCTATACTTCCTAATTATCCTTGTCCTAATACCACTTGCAAGCATCGCAGAAAACCATCTATTGAAATGAAGAGTCTCTGTAGTATATCACATTACCCTGGTCTTGTAAACCAGAAAAGGGGAACAACACTCCCCCATAGACTCAAGGAAGAAACTCCAAGTTCCACCATCAGCACCCAAAGCTGAAATTCTACTTAAACTATTCCTTGGACCCATATATGAATGGAATCACACCAACTTACTGTAACACCCCAGTATCAACCCACCACCACCTACACCCTATGTACTTCGTGCATTAGGTTAATTAGACCATACATTATATAGTACATACTATGTATAATCATACATTAAATTATTTACCCCATGCATATAAGCAAGTACAGTATAACTAAAACATTACATAAGACATTAATTGAAGTCGTACATAAGATCATTAACATACATGAATATCCATGACCAAAGTTAATGCTTGATTTTACATAGTACATATAATGATTGATCGTACATACCCCATTAAGTCAAATCAATTCCAGACAACACGCATATCACCTCCAATGGGTTATCTCTCGACTACCAACTCACGTGAAACCAGCAACCCTTGCGAGAAGGATCCCTCTTCTCGCCCCGGGCCCATAAACCGCGGGGGTTTCTAGGAATGGGGAGTAAACGACATCTGGTTCTTTCTTCAGGGCCATCTCACCTAAAATCGCCTATTCTTTCCTCTTAAATAAGACATCTCGATGGATTAATGACTAATCAGCCCATGCCGACACATAACTGTGGTGTCATGCCTTTGGTATCTTTAATTTTTGGGGGTATGCTTGGACTCACCGTCAGAGGCCTTAACACAGTCAAATAACTTGTAGCTGAGCTTAAATCGAACCATGCTCGGGACCGGCATCAAAATCAAAGGGTGAATGAAGTTAATGGTACAGGACATAGAAATTGGTCTAACATGAACGGAACAGCTCAACAGACAAACCAAGATGCAACTACTGGATTCAACCCTAACGGGGTATTATTCAGTCAATGGTTACAGGACATAACAATGTGTACGCAGCGTGTACGCAGCGTGTACGCAGCGTGTACGCAGCGTGTACGCAGCGTGTACGCAGCGTGTACGCAGCGTGTACGCAGCGTGTACGCAGCGTGTACGCAGCGTGTACGCAGCGTGTACGCAGCGTGTACGCAGCGTGTACGCAGCGTGTACGCAGCGTGTACGCAGCGTGTACGCAGCGTGTACGCAGCGTGTACGCAGCGTGTACGCAGCGTGTACGCAGCGTGTACGCAGCGTGTACGCAGCGTGTACGCAGCGTGTACGCAGCGTGTACGCAGCGTGTACGCAGCGTGTACGCAGCGTGTACGCAGCGTGTACGCAGCGTGTACGCAGCGTGTACGCAGCGTGTACGCAGCGTGTACGCAGCGTGTACGCAGCGTGTACGCAGCGTGTACGCAGCGTGTACGCAGCGTGTACGCAGCGTGTACGCAGCGTGTACGCAGCGTGTACGCAGCGTGTACGCAGCGTGTACGCAGCGTGTACGCAGCGTGTACGCAGCGTGTACGCAGCGTGTACGCAGCGTGTACGCAGCGTGTACGCAGCGTGTACGCAGCGTGTACGCAGCGTGTACGCAGCGTGTACGCAGCGTGTACGCAGCGTGTACGCAGCGTGTACGCAGCGTGTACGCAGCGTGTACGCAGCGTGTACGCAGCGTGTACGCAGCGTGTACGCAGCGTGTACGCAGCGTGTACGCAGCGTGTACGCAGCGTGTACGCAGCGTGTACGCAGCGTGTACGCAGCGTGTACGCAGCGTGTACGCAGCGTGTACGCAGCGTGTACGCAGCGTGTACGCAGCGTGTACGCAGCGTGTACGCACGCACCCACCCATACTAAGTAGATAGGCTCACCAAACCCCCCCACCCCCCGTTAAATCCTAGTATCATATGTGACTATTAATGCCTTGCCAAACCCCCAAAACAAGAACAAGTGCACAACTGACACAACCGAGACTAAACCTCTATTAATAATCAGATGACTATCAATAAACTTACAAATCCCAGCGATCTAACGTAACTTTTTCCCCCACTTGATACAAACCTGCTACTTTAATGATTTAATTTTCCTTAGACAGCCATCCCCCTAGATCTGAAACCCACCCCCCACCAATCCAAACATAACTATAAATTTTAATGCCCACTTCAAACCAAATCCCCCTTGTTAATGTAGCTTAACCAACCAAAGCAAGGCACTGAAAATGCCTAGATGAGTACTAGTACTCCATAAACACATAGGCTTGGTCCTCGCCTTTCTGTTAGTTCTAGGTAAAACTACACATGCAAGTATCCACACCCCAGTGAGAATGCCCTCTAAATCACACCTGATTAAAAGGAGCGGGCATCAAGCACACTACAAAGTAGCTCATAACGCCTTGCTTAACCACACCCCCACGGGAAACAGCAGTGATAAAAATTAAGCCATGAACGAAAGTTTGACTAAGTTATACCTATTCCTAGGGTTGGTAAATTTCGTGCCAGCCACCGCAGTCACACGATTAACCCAAATTAACAGAAATACGGCATAAAGCGTGTTTAAGAGTACAAAAAATAAAGTTAAATTCTAGCTAAGCCGTAAAAAGCCCTAGCTAAAATAAAAATAAACTACGAAAGTGACTTTACGAATTCTGAACACAGGATAGCTAAGACCCAAACTGGGATTAGATACCCCACTATGCTTAGCCCTAAACCTAAACAATCAACACAACAACATTGTTCGCCAGAGTACTACTAGCAATAGCTTAAAACTCAAAGGACTTGGCGGTGCTTTATACCCCTCTAGAGGAGCCTGTCCTATAATCGATAAACCCCGATAGACCTCACCAGCCCTTGCCAATTCAGCCTATATACCGCCATCCTCAGCAAACCCTAAAAAGGAACTGTAGTAAGCATAAACATAAGGCATAAAAACGTTAGGTCAAGGTGTAGCCCATGAGCTGGGAAGAGATGGGCTACATTTTCTTATCAAAGAACACTTAAAATCACATACGAAAGCTCCCATGAAACGGAGGGCAGAAGGTGGATTTAGTAGTAAACCGAGAACAAAGAGCTTGGTTGAATTAGGCCATGAAGCACGCACACACCGCCCGTCACCTTCCTCAAATATAAGGGTACCGCCCACCCAAACCTATTATCACGTACCCGTAACATGAGAGGAGATAAGTCGTAACAAGGTAAGCGTACTGGAAAGTGCGCTTGGATATATCAAAGTGTAGCTTAAACCAAAGCACCTGGCTTACACCCAGGAGACTTCACGCACAATGAACACTTTGAACAAGTACTAGCCCAACCACAACTTAGCTCAACCCCCACAATTAACTAAACCAAAACATTTACTTCCGTGATAGTATAGGAGATAGAAAACTCACTTGGCGCTATAGAGAAAGTACCGCAAGGGAACGATGAAAGATAACTAAAAGTACAAAACAGCAAAGCTTACCCCTTTTACCTTTTGCATAATGATTTAACTAGAACAAACTAGCAAAGAGATCTTAAGTTAGTTACCCCAAAACCAGACGAGCTACCTACAAACAGCTTCACAGAGCAAATCCGTCTATGTGGCAAAATAGTGGGAAGATTTGTAGTTAGAGGTGAAAAGCCTACCGAGCCTGGTGATAGCTGGTAGTCCAGGACAGAATATCAGTTCGAATTTAAACCTTACCTGAAAAAATCAACAATTCCAATGTAGGTTTAAATACTAGTCTAAAGGGGTACAGCCCTCTAGACACAGGATACAACCTTTATTAGAGAGTAAGCCATGACCAATACCATAGTTGGCCTAAAAGCAGCCACCAATTAAGAAAGCGTTAAAGCTCAACAAACCCACAACCTTAATTCCTAAAACAACAAGCTAACTCCTAATGCACACAACTGGACTATTCTATTATCAAATAGAAGCAACACTGTTAATATGAGTAACAAGAATTAATTCTCCTAGCACAAGCCTATATCAGAACGGATACTCCACTGATAGTTAACAACAAACACACGCACAGCCTAAAGCCAAGACCAAACCATAAATAAATTGTTAACCCAACACAGGAGTGCATTAAGGAAAGATTAAAAGAAGTAAAAGGAACTCGGCAAACACAAACCCTGCCTGTTTACCAAAAACATCACCTCTAGCATCTTAAGTATTAGAGGCACTGCCTGCCCAGTGACATCTGTTCAACGGCAGCGGTATCCTGACCGTGCAAAGGTAGCATAATCACTTGTTCCCTAAATAGGGACTTGTATGAATGGCCACACGAGGGTTTTACTGTCTCTTACTTCCAATCAGTGAAATTGACCTTCCCGTGAAGAGGCGGGAATACTATAACAAGACGAGAAGACCCTATGGAGCTTTAATTAACTAATCCAATAAAGAAAAACTACCTCCCACCCAGGACCCAACTCCCCTTTATCATGGATTAGCAATTTAGGTTGGGGTGACCTCGGAGTACAAAAAAACCTCCGAGTGATTAAAATCTAGACTAACCAGTCAAAACACAACATCACTTATTGATCCAAAATTTGATCAACGGAACAAGTTACCCTAGGGATAACAGCGCAATCCTTTTTAAGAGTTCATATCAACAATTAGGGTTTACGACCTCGATGTTGGATCAGGACATCCTAATGGTGCAGCCGCTATTAACAGTTCGTTTGTTCAACGATTAAAGTCCTACGTGATCTGAGTTCAGACCGGAGTAATCCAGGTCGGTTTCTATCTGTTCTAGGCCTCTCCCAGTACGAAAGGACAAGAGAAGCAAGGCCCACTTTACTAAAGCGCCTTCAAGCTAATAGATGATTTAATCTTAATCTAGTAACCACAAATAACCCTGCCCAAGAAACAGGGCCCGTTAGAGTGGCAGAGCCCGGTAATTGCATAAAACTTAAACTTTTATAGCCAGAGGTTCAACTCCTCTCTCTAACAACATGTTCATAATTAACCTCCTGCTGCTAATCGTCCCCATCCTCCTAGCCGTAGCATTCCTCACCCTCATTGAACGAAAAGTACTGGGTTATATGCAATTCCGCAAAGGGCCAAACGTCGTAGGCCCCTACGGACTCCTCCAACCAATTGCCAACGCCGTCAAACTATTCACCAAAGAACCCCTACGCCCCCTAACATCATCAGTCTCTATATTCATTATCGCACCAGTCCTAGCCCTCACCCTAGCCCTAACAATATGAACCCCCCTTCCCATACCATACCCACTAATCAACCTCAACTTAGGAGTTCTGTTTATACTAGCTATATCAAGCCTAGCCATCTACTCTATCCTATGATCTGGCTGAGCCTCAAACTCCAAATACGCCCTGATCGGAGCAGTAGCACAAACAATCTCTTACGAGGTTACCCTTGCAATCATCTTACTATCTGTACTTCTACTAAGCGGATCCTTCTCACTATCGACCCTAATTATCACACAAGAACACATAAGATTAATTTTCCCATCATGACCCCTAGCTATAATATGATTCATCTCTACCCTAGCAGAAACTAACCGAGCCCCATTCGACCTAACAGAGGGCGAATCTGAACTTGTTTCTGGGTTCAACGTAGAATATGCCGGAGGCCCCTTCGCTCTCTTTTTCCTAGCCGAATTCGCCAACATCATCATAATAAACATCTTCACAACCACTCTCTTCCTGGGAGCATACCACAACCCAATCATGCCAGAACTCTACACTACCAATTTCGTACTCAAATCCCTACTCCTCACTATCTCCTTCCTATGAGTCCGAGCATCATACCCACGATTCCGATACGACCAACTAATGCACCTCTTATGAAAAAACTTCCTACCCCTAACCCTAGTGCTATGCATATGACACGTAGCAATACCTGTAATCACAGCTGGCATCCCCCCACAAACATAAGAAATATGTCTGACAAAAGAGTTACTTTGATAGAGTAAACCATAGGGGTTCAAGCCCCCTTATTTCTAGAACTACAGGAATTGAACCTGCTCCTAAGACTTCAAAAATCTTCGTGCTACCGTATTACACCACATTCTACAGTAAGGTCAGCTAAGTAAGCTATCGGGCCCATACCCCGAAAATGTTGGTTCATATCCTTCCCGTACTAATAAACCCACTCATCTTCGCTACAATCTCACTCACCATTATCCTAGGAACCCTTATCGTGATAACAAGCTCACACTGATTACTTGTCTGAATCGGCTTCGAAATGAACATACTGGCCATTATTCCTATGATAATAAAACGATCTAACCCCCGATCCACAGAAGCTTCCACCAAGTACTTCCTCACACAAGCAACCACATCCATGCTACTCATACTAGCTATCATTATTAACCTCCTTCACTCCGGCCAATGAACCGTCACAAACATCCTTAGCCCAACAGCCTCCGCTATCATAACCCTAGCCCTCACCATAAAACTAGGCCTATCCCCATTCCACTTCTGAGTCCCCGAAGTAACACAAGGCATTCCCCTATCATCAGGCCTCATCCTCCTCACATGACAAAAACTAGCCCCCTTATCAATCCTTTACCAAATCTCACACTCAATCAACCTGGATATCTTACTCACCATATCTATCCTGTCTATCCTAGTCGGAGGATGAGGAGGACTTAACCAGACCCAACTACGAAAAATCCTGGCATACTCCTCAATCACCCACATGGGCTGAATGACAGCCATCATAGCCTACAACCCCACCATAGCACTACTCAACCTAATCCTATATATTCTAATAACAACCACAACCTTTATATTATTCATGACCAACTCATCAACCACCACACTATCCCTATCACACCTCTGAAACAAAATACCCGTATTAACAGCATCCATCCTAGCAATCATACTATCACTAGGAGGCCTCCCCCCACTATCAGGGTTTCTACCCAAATGAATAATTATCCAAGAACTGACAAAGAACGACAGCATTATCCTCCCAACCCTAATAGCCATCACCGCCCTACTCAACCTATACTTCTACATACGACTAACCTACACCACATCCCTAACAATGTTCCCATCCACCAACAACATAAAAATCAAATGACAATTCGAGAACACAAAATGAACAACCCTCCTAAACCCAATAATCATTTTATCCACCCTAACACTTCCCCTAGCCCCAGTACTATGGACACTAAACTAGGAATTTAGGTTAGACACAGACCGAGAGCCTTCAAAGCCCTAAGCAAAGCCCTAAGCAAATGAACGTACGTTTAATTCCTGTTGATAAGGACTGCAAGACTTTATCTTACATCAACTGAATGCAAATCAATCACTTTAATTAAGCTAAGCCCTTCTAGACTGGTGGGCTTGTATCCCACGAAATTTTAGTTAACAGCTAAATACCCTAATCAACTGGCTTCAATCTACTTCTCCCGCTGCGTAGAAAGAAAAGGCGGGAGAAGCCCCGGCAGGATTGAAGCTGCTTCTTTGAATTTGCAATTCAATATGTGGTATACACTACGAGACTTGGTAAAAAGGGGACTTAAACCCCTGTACTTAGGTTTACAGCCCAATGCCTACTCGGCCATTTTACCTATGTTCATTAACCGCTGACTCTTTTCAACAAATCACAAAGACATCGGCACCCTATACCTACTGTTTGGTGCCTGAGCAGGAATAGTGGGCACCGCCCTAAGCCTGCTAATCCGAGCTGAGTTAGGCCAGCCAGGCGCCCTCTTAGGAGACGACCAAATCTACAACGTAATCGTCACCGCCCATGCATTCGTAATAATTTTCTTTATAGTAATGCCCATTATGATTGGGGGCTTTGGCAACTGACTAGTCCCTCTAATAATTGGTGCCCCAGACATAGCATTCCCACGTAGAAACAACATAAGCTTTTGACTCCTACCCCCTTCCTTCCTACGTCTATTGGCATCATCTATAGTCGAGGCTGGCGCCGGAACCGGCTGAACTGTTTACCCTCCTCTAGCGGGAAACTTAGCCCATGCAGGAGCTTCTGTAGACCTAGCCATGTTCTCCCTCCACTTAGCAGGGGTCTCCTCTATCTTAGGGGCAATTAACTTCATCACTACAATTATTAACATAAACCCCCCCCCCCCCCCGCCCTCTCCCAATACCAGACGCCGCTCTTCGTGTGATCTGTCCTAATTCCAGCTGTACTCCTTCTACTATCTCTTCCTGTCCTAGCTGCCGGAATTACCATACTACTAACCGACCGCAACCTAAACACTACTTTCTTTGACCCCGCAGTAGGAGGAGACCCCATCCTGTATCAACACCTGTTCTGATTCTTCGGCCACCCTGAAGTCTATATTCTTATCCTGCCTGGATTTGGAATCATCTCCCACATTGTCACCTACTACTCAGGTAAGAAAGAACCCTTCGGGTATATAGGCATGGTCTGAGCTATAATGTCAATCGGTTTTCTTGGCTTCATTGTATGGGCCCACCATATGTTCACAGTCGGACTAGATGTCGACACACGAGCTTACTTTACTTCAGCCACTATAATTATCGCTATTCCTACCGGAGTAAATGTCTTTAGTTGACTAGCAACCCTGCACGGAGGAAACATTAAGTGATCACCTGCCATACTATGAGCCCTTGACTTCATTTTCCTGTTCACCGTAGGGGGTCTGCCCTTAGTGCTAAGAATCACTACTTTATATTGTCCTACCTCTATAGAAACACTCTTACTTAAACAGTCCTAACTTTCATAAAGCAGAAATAGGATTGTGAAGTCCTCGCTCCAGTTGATGAAGGTGAAAATCTAGATAAGTGATTGGGAAACAAAGTTGTGTAATCGTATCAGTCAAATATTTAAAACTCAGAACATGTTAATCCCAAAAGAGAAGTTTTAAAAGTCTTCCTTAAACTTGTCAAGGTAGTTTGGACACCAAGAAAATAGAAGTCCTCAAGCTAGGGGGATCTCTTGTTTCCTAATCACCTAAAGTACCTTGACTAAGACAAGAGGAGTGGACTAAGTAACTAACTCATGAACTACTGACTTATAATGTGCTGTTTCAAGTCTGAAATTGATCAGGCAAACTGGTACTTTGTCCTGAAACTTTGAGTTGCTTCAGTCTCCGGTCTCCTCATAGTCTCTCAAATCAGTGGGACCACTTGCTACTGCCTGGGTTTCCCTCTTTACTCCAAAGCCAAGTAGCTCTCTCAAGGGAGTCAGCTGGGACAAGTATAGTGCCCACCCTCTTCGTTTATTGTCCCTCAGGGATCACTCACTGTCCTTCATTTCCTGATCTCCAGTTTCTGTTGGGTGAAGTTTTATTATTATTTTTTTTAATAAGTGTTTCTGGCACTTGTGTAAATCCAGTCCCTCTACTGTCATCGCAAGAATTTATGAAACTTATTTTATAGCCCACAATATGGCTGACATTGGACAATTACCTACATATAATTGAATGGAATGTGTATCCTGGGGTGGTCCACTGGAGTCTTTCCTAAATGTCATTTAGATCCAAGTGGTTGATTGTACTTCAAGTCTTCTGTGCCATTCCTCAGTTTTTGTTTAATTGTTCAATCAAATACTTAGAAAAGAGTGTTGAAATTTCCACCTATAATTTTAAATTTGTCTATTACAATATTTAGTTTTATTGGCTTTGCTTCCTCTATTCAGAAGCTCTGCTAAGTAAAGAAATAATTATGATTATTGTGTACTCTTAAGAAATGAATTCTTTTATCATTACAAAATGTCTTTTTTGTAGCTCTGATAATTTTTCTTAATGTGATTGTCAATCTAGTTCTCTTTTATTGTTTCATTAGTGTTGCCACCCTTATACAACCATCTGTGTCTTTACATTTAAAATATTTTTTTCTTGCAAATAGTCTATAATTATGTCTTGTTTCTCATTTTAAATGTAATTTAATAATATCTGCTTAATTAATTAATTAATTAATTATTTTTTATTATATTAGTTTCAGGTGTACAAAACACACAATGATTAGACCCCTCACAAAGTTATAACCCCCCGACCACCACAGTATACTACACTCTGACATCGAATATAGCTGTTGCAATACCATTAACTATGAGGTCTGACAATTAAGTTTGCAAACTGTTGCAACAATGTTGTTAACCTTTTTTGATATCAAAGGGATGATTCATTATGAATTTGTATCAACTGGACAGTTAGCCAAGTTTACTATTTGGAAGTGCTGAAAAAGCTGTGTGAAAAAATTAGACCAAAACCCTGAACTTTTCACCAACAATTCATGGCCCTTGCATCACATCATTGCACCAGCTCACACGGCACTGTCTGTGAGGGATTTTTTAGTCAGTAAACAAATAACTGTATTGGAACACCCACCCTACTCACGTATATGTATATATATAAATACACGTACATATACCATGTTTCCCCGAAAATAAGACCTAGCTGAACAATCAGCTCTAATGCGTCTTTCAGAGCAAAAATTAATATAAACCAGGTTTTATTTCACTATAATATAAGACTGGGTCTTATGCAATATAATATAATATAAGATCGGGTCTTACATTAATTTTTGCTCCAAAAGACACATTAGAGCTGATTGTCTGGCTAGGTCTTGTTATTGGGGAAACAGGGTAATATATATACAGAGGGTGCCAAAACAATGTATATGCATTGTAAGAAAGGAAAAAACTATTAAAATTGTAATACTCGATATATACCGGTAACAAAAGATGAATACAAGTCACGTTTAACTTCTGCAATTACACGAGGTGTTCAGAGTGGTTGCCATGAGCATAATTTTAATATTGGTTTTTTCCTTTCTCAAAATGTGTACATATATTTTTTGCTCGATATATATATATATACATATATATATGTGTATATGTGTGTGTGTGTGTATATATATATATATATATATGTATATATATAATAGTTGACATTCAATATTATCCTACTTGAGCTTGAGGTGTACAGTGCAGTGTTCAGGCATCTACACAGTCCATGAAGTGATCTCCCTGATAAGTCCAGTACCCATCTGGCACCCCACATAATCTTTACAACATTATTGATTATCTGCCCATACTGTATTTACCTCCCTTTGAATATTTTGTGACTACCGATTAGTACTTTCTAATCCCTTCACCTTCTCCCCCATCCTCCAACCACCCTTCCCATCTAGCAACCATCAGTTTTTCCTCTGTATTTGAGTCTATTTCTGTTTTGTTTACTCATTTATTCTGATCTTTAGATTCCACATATAAGTGAGATCATATGGTATTTTTCTTTCTCAGTCTGACTTATTTCACTTAGCATAATATTCTCGAGGTCCATCCATATTTTTGGAAATGGTAAGATTTCATTCTTTTTATAGCAGAGTAAATACTCCATTGTGTAAATGTTCCACAATTTCTTTATCCAATCATCTATTGATGGGCATTTCTGTTGATTCCATATGTAGGCTATTGTGAATAGCAGTGCAATTAACATAAGGGTGCATATATTTTTTCAAATTAGTGTTTTGGATTTTTTCTGATACATACCCAGGAGTGGAATTGTTGGGTCATAAGGTAGTTCTATTAATTTTTTGAAGAACCTCCATACTGTTTTCTATAGTGGCTGCACCAATTTGCAATCCCACCAACAGTGCACGAAGTTTCTCTTTTATCCACTTTTTCACCAACACTTATTTGTTCATTTATTGATGATAGCCTTTCTGACAGGAGTGAAGTGGTATCTCATTGTGGTTTTTATTTTCATTTCTCTAATAATTAATGAGGTTGAACATTTTTTTCATATGTCTATTGGCGATCTCTATGTCCTCTTTGGAGAAATGTCTCTTCAGTTTCTTTGACCATTTTTTAATTGGTTCTTTGTTTTTTTGGTGTTGAGTTGTATGAGTTTTTTATAGATTTCGGATATTAACCCCTTATCAGATGTATCATTGGCAAATACCTTCTCCCATTCAGTAGGATGTCTTTGTGTTTTATTGATGGTTTCCTTTGCTGTGAAAAGACTTTTTAGTTTGATGTAGTCCCACATGTTTATTTTTTCTTTTGCTGTCCTTGCCTGAAGGGATATATCAGTAAAAATATTGTTAAGGGCAATGACTGTGAGTTTGTTTCCTATATTGTCTTCCAGGAGTTTTATGGTTTCGGGTCTTACATTTAACCTTTAATCCATTTTGAGTTTATTCTTGTATATGGCATAAGAAGGTGGTACAGTTTCATTTTTTTTGCATATATCTGTCCAGTTTTCCCGGAACAATTTATTAAATAGACTGTATTTACCCCAATGTAAATTCTTTCTTCCTTTTTCATAGATTAAATGATCATATAGGCATGGATTTATTTGGGGGCTCTCTATTTTATTCCATTGATCTATGTGTCTATTTTTATGCCAATGCTTTTTTTTTATTACTATAGCTGTGTAGTATCATTTGATGCCAGGTAGCATGATGTCTCCTACTTTGTTCTTGTTTCTCAGGACTGCCGTGGCTATTCAGGGTCTTTTATGGTTCCATTTAAATTTTAGAATTATTTGTTCTAGTTCTGCGAAAAATGTTATTGGTATTTTGATAGGGGTTGCACTGAATCTTTATATTGCTTTAGGTAGTATGGAGATTTTAACTATATTAATTCTTCCTATCCATGAATATGTATATGTTTCCATTTATTTGTATCTTCTTTAATTTCTCTCTTCAGTGTCTTATAATTTTCTGAGCACAGATCTTTTACTTCTTTGGTTAAATTTATTCCTAAGGTTTTTATTTTTTATGCAATTGTAAATGGGATTGTTTTCTTAATTTCTCTTTCCCATAGTTCATTATTAGGGTATAAAAACGCTATGGATTTCTAAATATTAATTTTGTATCCTGCTAATTTACTAAATTCATTTTTCAGTTCTAATAGATTTTTGCTGGAATCTTTAGGGTTCTCTATGTATAATATCATGACATCTACAAATAATGACAATTTTACTTCCTTCTTTGCAATTTGGATGCCTTTTATTTGTTTTTCTTTTCTGATTGTTGTGACCAGAACTTCTAGTACTATGTTGAATGAAAGTGGTGACAGTGGGCAATCTTGTCTTGTTCCTGATCTTAAGGAGAATGCGTTTAGCTTTTCCCCATTGAGTATGATGTTAACTGTGGGTTTATCATATATGGCTTTTATTCTGTTGAGGTATGTTCTCTGTATTCCCACTTTGCTGAGAGGTTTTATCATAAATGGATGCTGGGTTTGTCAAATGCTTTTTCTGCATCTATTGATATGACCATATGATTTTTATTTTTCATTTTGTTTATATAGTGTATCATGCTAATTGCTTTGTGGGTATTGAACCAATCTTGCATACCAAGAATAAATCCCACTTTATCATGGTGTATGATCTTTTTAATGTATTTCTGAATTCTGTTTGCTAATATTTTGTTGAGGATTTTTGCATCTACATTCATTAGAAATATCAGCCTATAGTTTTCTTTTTTTGTAATGGTTTTCTCTTGTTTTGGAATCAAGGTAATGGTGGCCTCATAGAATGAGCTTGAGAGCCTTCCGTCCTCCTGGATTTTTTGGAATAGTTTGAGGAGAATAAGTGCTAATTCTTTTTGAATATTTGGTAAAATTCACCTGGGAAGCCATCGGGTCCAGGACATCTGTTTTTGGGGAGTTTGTGGATTATTGATTCAATTTTGTTGGCAGAAATTGGTTTGTTCAGATTGTCTGCTTCTTCTTGATTCAGCCTGGAAAGATTGTATGATTCTAGGAATTTATCCATTTCTTCCAGATTGCCTAATTTGTTGGCATATAGTTGCTCATAGTATTTTCTTAATTTTTTTTTTTTGTATTTCTGTGATATCTGTGGTCACTTCTCCTCTTTCATTTCTGATTTTATTTATTTGGGTCATCTCTTTTTTTTTTCTTAATGAGTCTGGTTAATGGTTTATCAATTTTATCTTTTTTTAAAATGTTTTTTTTTTTTTTAATTGGGAAAGAGTGTGTTTTTCCAGGATGTCAAGTCGTTTTTTCAGTCTAGTTGTGGGGGGCACAGCTCACTGGCCCATGTGAGACTTGAACTAGCGACATTGGTGTTATGAGCACTGTGCTCTAACCATTGAGCAAACCAGCCACCCACCGGCGGCTCAGCTCCAAGCTCAAGCCATTGCTTCTCACTGGACCATGTGGGAATCAAACTGATGACCTTGGTGGTATGAGCACCACACTCTAACCACTGAGCCAACCGGTAGCACACCTGGGGCTCAGCTCCAAGCTCAAGCTGTTGTTTTCAATCTAGTTGTGGAGGATGTAGTTCACTGGCCCATCTGGGAATCCAACTGGCAACCCTGTTGTTAAGAGCTCGTGCTCTAACCAACTGAGTCATCCGGCCACCCCGTTTATATTTAAAAAAAAAAACAGCTCTTGGTTTCCTCAATCTTTTGTGTATATGTACACACACACACACGCACACACACACATACACACAGACACACACATATGGTGTCAAAAATATATCCACATTTTAAGAAAGGAAAAAACTGTATTAAAATTATGCTGATGGTAACCACTTGGAGCACCTCCTGTAATTTCAGGTCACACATGACTTCTGTAATTATCAATGTATATATATAGAGTTATCAATATAGAGAGAGTATTACAATTTTAATAGTTTCCACTCTGATCTTTATTATTTCCTTATATTCAATTTGGGTTTTGTTTGCTGTTCTTTTTTCTATTTCCCATAGGTGTAAAGATGGACTGGTGATTTCAGATTTTTCTTGTTTCTTACGTAGGTCGGCATTGCTCTGAATTTCCTGGTTAGGACTGCTTTCTCTGTGTCCCATAGATTTTGGGCATTGTTTGTTTTCATTTGCATTTGTCTCAAAGTATCTTTTGATTTCTTTCTTGATCTCATTGGTGACCCATTCATTATTTAGTAGAATGTTATTTAGTCTCCAAGTGTTTTTGTGTTTCTCACTTGTTGTTGTTTGTATGTGTGCGTGTGTGTGTGTGTTTTTTGTAATTGATTTCTTAGTTTCATACCACTGTGGTCAGAGAAGACTCTTTTATGATTTCAATCTTCTTAAATTTATTGACACTTGTTTTACAGTCTAACACATAGTTCTACCTTGGAAAATATTCCATATGCACTTGAAAATAATTTATGTTCTGTTGCTTTGAGGTGAAATGCTTTAAAATATCAATTAAATCCATCTGGTTTAGTGTGTCATTTAAGGCCACTGTTACCATATTGATTTTCTGTCAGGAAGATCTGTACCTTGGTGTCCGTGGGGTGTTAAATTCCCCTACTATAATTGTGTTACTGTTGATCTCTATGTTGGTCAATATTTGCTTTACATATTTAGGGGCTCCTATGTTAGGTGCATAGATGTTTACTAAGGTGATATCCTCTTGTTGGATTGGTCCCTTTATTATTATGTAATCTCCTTTTTCTCTTATTATAGGCTTTATTTTAAAGTCTATTTTTCTTTCCAATATAAGTATTGCTATTGCAACTTTTTTTCTGATTTCCATTTACATGAAATATCTTTTTCCATACCTTTACTTTCAGTCTGTGTCTATCTTTCCATCTGAGGTGGGTCTCTTGACAGCCTAGACATGGGTCTTATTTTCTTATCCATTCAGCCACCCTATGTCTTTTGATTGGAACATTGAACCCATTTACATTTAAATGGATTATTGATAGGTACACATTTATATTGCCATTTTATTATTCACATTTTTTTATATTTCTTTGCTTGTTTATTTTCTCTTTTCTTCTGCTTAGAAAGTTATTTTAACATTTCTTGTAATGCAGGTTTGATGGTAATGAATTCCTTTAGCTTTTTCTTTCCTGGGAAGCTCTTAATTGAAGCTCTCCTTCAATTTTAAATGATAACATGCTGGGTAGAGCAGTCTTGGTTGTAGGCCCTTGTTTTCCATCATTTTGAATATTTCCTGCCACTCCCTTCTGGCCTGCAAATTTTCTGTTGAGAAATTACCTGCTAGTCCTATGGGAGCTCCCATATGAGTAACTATTAGATTATTGCAAAAGTAATTATGGTTATTACAATTATTTTTAGACTTTTAAACTGCAATATCTTTTGCACCAATCTAATAGTTATCTTTTTCTTGATGCTTTTAGGATTCTCTCCTTGTCGTTAACATTTGCCGTTTTAACTATGATGTGTCTTGGTGTGGGCCTGCTTGGGTTCATCTTGTTTGGCATTCTCTGCACTTCCTGGACTTATATGTCTATTTCCTTGCAGGTTAGGGAAGTTTTCAGTCGTTATTTCTTTAAATAGGTTTTCAATCCCTTGCCTCCCTGTCTTTTCCTCCTGGAATCTATGATGCAAATGTTGTTATGCTTGATTTTGTCCCACGGCCTCTTAAACTATCTTTTTTTTGTTTTTTTGTTCTTTTTGTTGTTCCAATTGGGTGTTTTCTGCTACTCTGTCTTCTAAATCACTGATTTGATCCTCTGCTTCATGTATTCTGCTGCTGTTTCCTTATAGTGTATTTTTCATTTCAGTTATTGTATTCTTTATTTCTGACTGGTTCTTTTTTATGGTTTCTTTGTCTTTATGCTTACTAATTCTTTGTTGAAATTCTCAATAAGTTCCTTAAGCATTCTTATAATCAGTGTTTTAAACTTTGTCTCTGGTTGGTTGGTTGCCTCCTTTTCAGTTAGTTTTATTTCTGGAGGTTTCTCCTGTTCTTTTATTTGGGACATGTTTCTTTATTTCCTCATTCTGGCTTTCTCTCTATGTTTGCTTCTAGGGAGGAGGTAGATGTCCTATATCTCTCAATCTTTGCTGTGTGGCCTTATGTGGTATGTGTCCTGTGTCGTCCAATGAAGCAGTGTCTCTAATATCCTGTGTGTGTGTTCCAGGAGTGTCCCTTGAGTGTAGTGTGTGTTCTTCTGTTGTAGTTGACCCTCGATTGCTTTTGGCATGTCAGTGGGTGGAGTTGACTCCCAGGCTGACTGACTGTGAGGATTGGCTATGTCCACAGTATATGAGCTGCTGTATAGGGGTTGACCCCTTAGAGGAGGATTGGCCCCCATGAGCTCTTATGCCTGTTGAGACCCTTCCCTTTGGGTGTAGTGCTCGTGGGACTAGCCAGGTAATGCTCTGGTATGGTCTGAAGCTGGCCTCTGGATGTGTTGTGTCTGATGTCTCTTGGGTGGCGCTACAGTGCCCTGCAATTTCAGACTAGCCTTTAGGCCTAGTAGGCCTGTAGGTGCCTCAAAGCTGTATGTGGTTGGCTGCTGCCTGTGCTGGACCTGGAGGCATGTGGAGGTGTCTTCACTGTAAAGTGAAGCCTTTTGCAACCAACAGTGGGCCTGAGGCATCTTAGCATAAAGCCCAGGGTCCTCTAGGCCTATTGCCACCCCCAGCTGCCCAGAAGGCCCACCTATTGAAAGAGGCATATTAGGTATGTGTGCCAGACTGGATGACCTGATGTTGAGAGTACTCTTGGCGATGCAGCACTAGCAGGGCGGGGTGGAGACAAGGGAGTCAGGAGATGTGACTGATGGTTCTCACGACATCAATGCAGATTCAGTTCTTGCACCTGTACCTGTCCTGTGTCCACCTTGCACAGTGTCCCAAAAACACTAGCCAGCCACCATCTCAGGGTTGCAAGTTCCTGAGAGCTGCCTCCAAGTGACTGGGGTGTAGTTTTTGGGTCACTGCCCATTACCAAAATCTCACCAGGCCATTTCAGATTGTCCACTGCTGTGAAAATCTTCCACCACAGCATGCGGGGGCACAGCCAGCCACTTAGGCATCCAGAGTGCCCCTGGCAATGTAGCTCCAGGTGGGCAGGGCAGGGTTTCAGAGAGCTAAGGGTGTGGTCAATGGTTTCTACAAATTCAGTGCGGTCTCCACTCCTAGACCAGTGCTGGGCCTGCAAAAACACCCTGAGAACATTACAGCCAGCCACCTCCTGTCTCAGGTCCCCCAAATCCACCGCCTCTATACACTGCAGCATAGTTCTTGGCTTATAACCCTTCTGCAAATGTTTCCTGGCTGCCACAGGCCCTCCACCTACTTTAATCTGCAGCCTGTGGGGTGGGGCCAGCAGTCCAGCAGTCTCAGGTGACTGTGACTTAGCACCATCTGTGCAGAGGGCAGGGACCCAGGGCTTCACCAAAGCAGTGTGCATGCACATATTACACCAGACCAATGCAGTCCCAGACTTAGCCCTTTGGCGGGAGGTTTTAACCCTGAAAAAATAGCACCTCCCTGTAAGCCACACATGTGCTGGCTCCACACAGGGAAAACAATGGCCCCCGTCCCTCCAGTTCCTGCACCAAAGGCACTCAGTTCAGTTCTTTCCCACAGGTCCCTGGGCTTCCTGAGCTGCCACTCCTTCCACCAGAGAACAGGTGAGTGCCCGCCAGTGAGTGAGTCTGTGTGTGGGCACTCTGAGAGGATGTCTGTGTTTCCAGCTGCCTTCCACCTCACCAAGAAGGGCAGACAGAGTCTTCGCTGGTTTTCACTGCCATAAGCCGTGGGAACTCCTCTTCCAAGTATGTGGCTGGGGGGTAAGTGGGGGGGCTCCCTCTTTAGGGAGGACCCTTGTCACTGAGGTTTCCCTCCTGGCATTCAACGTCTCTCTGTGGGTTTGGGGTCAGCCCATTTTGAGTCTCCACCCCTCCTAGCAATCTCGATGTGGCCTTTTCTTTATATCCTTAGGTAGTTACAATGGTTCTGTTCTGCTAGTGTTCGGATGAATCTTGAGGTTGATTGTTCTGTATAATTTATTTATAATTTTGGTGTGATTCTAGGATGCAGTAGGCAAAGTATTTATCTAATCTGCCATCTTGCAATATCTGGTTTTTAATTGGGGGATTTACACCACTTACATTTCATATAATTAATGATGTGATTAAGTTTAAATGTGTCATCTTGCTATATACCGGTATTTCCATTTGTTATCTTTTTTGGATTACCTGGGTTTTTTTTGACGATTCCATTTTACCTCCATGTTTGGCTTAATAGCTATATCTCTTCATTTTATATTTTCGTTTGAATGGTCTAGTCTTTACAATATGAATTTTAGTTTATCCATCTCCTTTCAAATATTATACCATCTCCCATATTGTATAAGAACCATACAACAGCCTGCTTCCATAGTACACTACCAAACATCGTTCTAAAATTGCCATATATCTTAATTATACATATGCTATAAACCCTATATTACTTTATACAGTCAATTATCTTTTGTTAGTTTCTTTGTTACCATTCAGTCCTTTAATAATGTCACTACCCCATCTTTTCCTTGCATATTTTCAGATGACACATCTGCTCTCACACTTATCTTTATATCTTTGTCATTTATCTATTTCTCTGTGTGTTTTTAAGATTTACTCTTATCCTTGGTTTTCTGGAATTAATTTCGATGTAATTTTCTTTATATTTCTTCTAATTTGGGTTCTATGAGCTTTTTGGATCTATGGGGTATTGCTACATTTAGGGGAAAACATGCCATTTTTCTTCTCTCTAAGTATTTTTCCTGACCCCCTCTTTTCACTTCTATTTTTAGGAATTCAATTACTTGTATATAAACAGTCTGATATTATTCCTGAAGTCACTGATACTTCCTTCATTTTGCTATTATTTTTGTCTCTCCGCTTCATTTTGGATATTTATCATTTCCATATTTTCAAGGTTATGAGTCTTTCCTTCTATGGTATCTAATCTGCTATTAATCCCATTCATACATATTTAAATTTTAGATATTGTATTTTTCAAGTTGAGAACTTCCATTTGGGCTTTAAAACTATGTATTTTCCATTTCATTTTTTCATCATGCTCATATTTTCCTCTAACTTCTTGAACATATGGGACATATTTATAACTGTTTTGAAGTCCTTGTTCACTAATTACATCATCTCTGCTATGATATCCAATAGGAGTATTGGATATTTCTCTCGGTTTGAGTCATACTTTCCCACGTCTTTAGATGCCCATTCATTAAATGGAAGACTTTAAGTGGCAGACATTGTAAATTTTATATTATTGGTTGCAAAATAATGCTGGGATTTTTTGGCACATAATTAAGTTACTCGGAATTAACTAGATACTTTCAGAGCATTGTATGAAACTTTGTTGGGTGGAGGTTTAGCATAGTCTTTACTCCAGGGTTAATTTAGCCCTCCTATGGAAGTAATAGCCTACTATGGACTCTACTTCATGATACCCCATCTTAATCTTAAAATGAAGATCTCTCCACTATAAACCAGTGGGAACACAAACTATTTTTAACCCCATGTGTGCACAGGAATTGTTTTCTTTTTTCCTTTCCAGTGTGTCTTTTCTCCCTGCAGTTTCTTTTTCTTCATGTGTAGCTCAATAGGCAGCCAGGATTCAAGAGGCATCTTCTGAAAATCTCTGAAGCTCCGCTCTGGTATTTTAATCTGCAAATTATAGCTATTTTGGTCTTCCTGGACTCTGATATCTATTTCCTTAATGCAGGGTGACTGATAGATTCCTTTTGGATTTTTCCTTCCTGTATTGAAGCCTGTAACTGCCTCCAGTTAATTAATGGAGATAATTTTAGGGCTCACTTTTAGCTTCTCTTGATCATCAGGGTTCCTTGCTTCCTATCTTCCAATAACTGAAAACTAGTATTTTATAAAAACATTTTCTCAAAAAAAATTTTAAGACAAGTGGTTAAATCCATTCATTGGTATCCCTCTTTATTAGAAGAAGTCTAGGCCTTTTGAAAATATGATTTTGCTGAATATATGATTTTAGTTG
Organism: Rhinolophus ferrumequinum; assembly: GCF_004115265.2. NCBI lineage: Eukaryota > Metazoa > Chordata > Mammalia > Chiroptera > Rhinolophidae > Rhinolophus > Rhinolophus ferrumequinum. The sequence goes on from NC_046285.1 coordinate 86,187,457, forward strand.
GCATTTTCTCAATCCCTTTAAATATATCATTTCATCATCTTCTAACTTATATAGTTTCTGAGAAGATTGCTATGACGTTTGTAAATCATGTATTGTTTTCCTGTGGCTTCTTTTAATATTTTATTTTAATGAATAGTTTTCATCAATTTGGCTATTATGTGCCTTGGTGTAATATTTTTGTGTGTATCTTGCTTCAGGTTTGTTGAGTTTCTGGATCAGTGATTGTACATTTTTCAACAAATGTTGGAAAAAAAATTGTTTGTGTTTGCTCTGATGTCGACACACCCTGTTTGAGTTCTGTGATTTGTTTAGCCAATAGCTCCCAGTTATTTGCTTACCACATGGAGTTACAGTCTACGCATATATGGCTCAGTGTTCAGCTAGGTCTAGGATAGCCCTTAATAAATTTCTCAAGCTCGGTTTTTTGCACAAATTTTATCCTGTCCAGAATTCTACAACATGGCTTCCAAATGCCTCAGCCTCCCTGAATTTTCATTTCTGACTCTTCAACACAGAAAAATTATCACATTCTACTCTGTTCTGATCAATTTTCCCAAATAATGACCTGGAAGTTTCCACCAGGCAGAAGGCTGGGATTATTGTAGGACAACATTCATTACCTTTCTCTCACATAAAGGTATTGCTTTTATTCAATGTATGAAAACAGGTGTTTCAGTCATTTTGTACAGTTTTCTAGTTGTTTTAAAAAAGAAGTTAAGTCTGTTCTCATTAAGGCTAGAAGTGAAGATCAATTTTTTAAATAAACATATCTTAAAATTGACTTTTTGTTGTATAGTTTTATGGATTTTAACACATGGATAGATTTGTAAAACTACTACAAAATTAGGATACAGAATACAAACAACTCTCTCCAAAAATACTATTTTCTATATCTTTGTGGTCATATCCTTTGTTCATCTCTAACCCCTAGCAACCGCTGATTTATTCTCCATCACAATAATTTTCTCTTTGGGAGAATATGATATAAATGAAATCATATAGTATATAATATTTTGAGACTGTCTTCTTATACTCAGCATAATCCCTTTGAGATTTGTCCAAGTATTACGTATATCTAATTTACTTTTTTAGAAAACAAATTACCCAAACAAACAAAAAAATAAATCAGCTACAAAATAGTCATGGGGACATAAAGTACAGCATAGGGAATTATAGTCAATAATATTGCAAATAACTGTATGGTGTCAGGTAGGTACTAGAACTTATTCGGGGGGTTCACTTCTAAGATATATAAATGTCTAACCACTATGCTATATACCTGAAACTAATGTAATATTGAATGTCAACTATTTTTGAAAATTTTAAAAAACATAAAACCAAATAAACAACATTTTAAAAAGAAACCTTTGGAAAAGGTTTAAGCAAAGAACATCAGACAATATGTATAACTGGATTACTATGAAAAATAATTGTTAATTCCAAAGCTTCAATAATATGATTGTAGTTTATTAGAACTGCATTATATATAAAACAAAAAAAACAACAACAAAACAGAAAATAAAAATTCAGCTTTCATTTATTTACCTCAGTTCAATACCTCGGCAGAATAAAATGTCTCGGTGGTTTTATGGCAAATACTATGAACAAATATTTGAACAGTCAAGGCAGATAAGAATGTTTATTTCTTCAGAAAGTCCCAGAAAACAAATTATTTTACTTTAACAATTGGTGCTAGTATAAACACAATATTGTATTTTTATCAACAAAATATAGTATAAAGGATTTTTTTTGCCAATTAAATTATTTGACAATTAAGCCTAATTTCCACCTCTCTGTCTCATTTTAATTATTGTACAAGTTCTCATTAAGGCCATTTCCATTATTTGTACATCATGGAGTTTGTCCTTGATTAAATACTGATGTCCTTTTATCTTTTTGCTGAAGGCCAGTAGTATTGTTACTTTTCATTGTGATAAAATTTTTTTTTGTACACAGAACTGAAAGATATTACCAACGTTATATTCTTGTAATTATTAAATCACTCATATACTAAGATCCATCATAAGATCTAGGAACCACTTGTCGAGGAACTAAATATAATATTATCATGAGAGAATTCCTCACTAATTCACATTGCTGTCAAATTTGAAAGTTGAAAACTTGTTCAGTTGTTTGTGTATATCTAAATGTACGATATATATTATTAAGATGTTTATTTGATAATATCACTTAAGATGAAAATCCAATCATCCCTCTCAAGAAATAACCAAAGCAAATTAAGCTTAGAGACTGTAGAAGGAAATGATTATTTAAGATAAGATCATTAATTAATGAAATAAAAATAAACATGAGATAAAGAAGATCAACAAATGACTCTAACACCTTTGAAAAGGCCAATAAATTGATAAATCCTTAAGTGGCTCATCAAGGAAAAAAAAAAGAAATAAAAAATAAGACAACTACAGATTTTGCTGGCATTTAAAAAGATAAAATACTATAAAAAACACTATGTGAACAAATTAAAAAATCTTGGATGAAATGGATAAATTCCTTGAAGAAATAACTTTATAAAGCCATCCAACAATAAATTTTAAACAAGCTGGATGTCAACATAACTATTAAAGCAATTTAATCTGCAATTTAAAAAAACTTCCTATAGTAGAACCACAGGCAAGGTGGGTTCACTGTTGAGTTCTTCAAAACTTTGAAAAAAGAAAGAATAGCAGTCAGAGAAGGGGAAAAAATATATAGACTGAGTGCTTTGCAAAGGATTTTATGAGATCAGCAAAAACTGAACCCCACATTTGACAAGGTCAGTAAAAGAAAAGGAATTAACAGATGAAAATCTCTCATGAAAGTGAACAGTATAATTCTAAACACAATGTTAGCAAATAGAACTCAATTATTTTACACACAATACAAATCGGATTCATTTTAGTTATACATATGGTTTAACATCTGAAAACTGTATTAATAAACAAAAATGTGATACCTCTTAATAGACACAGGAAAAGCATTTGAAGTAATTCAACATATAATAATAAGAAGAATAAGAATGAAAATAATAAATTCCTCATCAAACAAGCAATAGAAGAGAATTTCTTCAACTTCTTCAAGAGCATTTATTAAAAACCTATACCTAAAGTGATATCACATTTATTAGTGAAATATAAGATTCTTTATTCTGAAAATCAAGAAAAACATTAAGATATCCATTCTCAACACTTCAACTCAATATTGTCTTGGAGGTTTTAACCAATGTAATTAGACAAGAAAAACATATCAAAGTCATACCTGAAAAGCAAGAAATAAAGCACACTTTCTTAGAGGATGACTTCATCATGTAAGAAGAAATTCCTAAGGAATTAACAAAGTCAGAATTAATAAGTAAACTTAGCAAAGTGTTAGTATACAAGATTTATATTAAAACATTAGATATATTTCTATATACTATAACAAAAATAGGAAAATAAAATTAAAATAGTCACAATAACAACCAAGACATCAAATTCCTGTAATTAAATCTAACAAAAGACTTGTAAGACCTTGACATGTAAACTACAAAACGTTATTGAAAGAAATTAGAAATGGCCTAAGTCAATTCAGAGATACTCCATGTACATGGATTGGAAAATGCACTATTTTTAACATAACCATTCTTCAAAAAATAATCCATAAATTCAATAAAATCTGACCTAAAATTTCAGGGTTTTTTTCAATGCAAAAAATACAGTATAGCCAGGACAATTTTTAAAGAGAACAAAGTTGAAATATTTACCAAACCAGTTTATTATACGTTTAATTATGAGTTTATTATAAAGTTTATGAGTTATTATAATTATGAGTTATTATAAGTTTAATTATGAGTTTATTATAAAGATAAGTGAAGGTGAATAGCTACAGAACATATTCAGAGTGAAGCACACAAGGATGGAAAAATGAAGAGAATCTCAGTGACCTCTGAGAAAATATCAAATAATTTAATATATGTAACTGGAGTTCTATAAAAAGGTAGCAGATTAATTATGGGGGTGGGAGAGGACAGATAAATTATTTGAAGATGAATGGATCACAATTTTTCCAAATCTGAAGAAAATTGTAAACTCAAAGATTCAAGAAATTCAATAATCCCACCGAAAAGATAAAGATATGAACCACAACAAGACACATAATAATCAAATTGTTGAAAAAGAATGATTAAAAGAAAGTTTTCAAACCAACAAGAGAGTAAAAAGGACATTATATACAGCAGGACATAGATTAGAATGACCACAGCCTTCTCATTAGAAATCTGTAAGACAACAGATCAACATCTTTAAAAAGCTGAAGAAAAATAAATAATCAAACCATAATCCTATTCAAAGTGAAAATAATTTTTTAAGTGAGGGCAGAACAAAACTATATTCAGGAAAGAAAAGCTGTGAAAATTCATTGCAAGCAAACTTGCACTACAGAAAATGATAAAAGCAGTATTTTAGGCAGAAGAAAACCAATACAAAATAATTTTGATCTATACAAAAAATGAAGAAAAGATAATCATTTGAGTCAACATAGATTTTTTTCTCCTTTTAAGAATACCTTAAAAGATAATCAACTATTTAAAGCAAAAATATTTTTATTATAATTTTGGGTTCATAGCACATACAGCATTGAAACATATGGCAACAATAATCTAATAGATGAGATTGAAGAAATGGTATATTGTTTAGGTAGTATACTGGTAGTAGTAGGAAATTTCTTACTACTTAAGTGTAACATATCATTTGATGTTATGTGATATCATAAAAATGCATAATGTAAACTCTTAAAGCAACCGCTAAAAATAATAAAACCAATACCCCAATAATGGAGAAAACCATTAAATCATAAAAATAATAAGTTAATCTTTAAAAAGGCAGAAAAAATGTTGAAACAATGAACAAATGGAAAACAAATAGCAAAGTGACTTAATCCCATCTATATACTTCTCCAGAAGGGTCCTGTATACACAGTTTCCATGTTACCAAAGAGCCCTGCTGTACTGTCCCATATTTATTAGAATGTATCTCTGAAATTACAAGTGACATAAAATGTTTCTCAGCTCTTAAAGTTATCTGGTGGATTTCTATAATGGAAGCTGTTTGCACAAGACCCAATAATAGACTAGCATTTGCCATTCAAAAAAGCAATACAACTGCATCAAGTTGATATTGAATCCCAAATCCTAAATGATACCACTGGGTGGCAGTGCTGGACTTCATCTCCACGTGTCTGAATAGTGGATGCTGCAAAAATCATCTGTACATGCCTGTTTTACTTCTAGACCCCACTCAAATTCGGAATTATTTCTAGCAACTCAATGTATAGGAGTTGACAAGAGGCCTTTGTTGGTATATATATCAATACCCAAATAGTCCATAGGCACCGTGCTTCTTTCTTATTGTTCACCCAGCAATGTGTTTGTCCCATACATCTGTGAAATTATCTGGAGGTCTTGAACCAAGCTATTCTTAGAAAATGTATTGATTAGACTGGTCCTTGTATTTTAGCTAGTGTGATTAACCAGCTTCTGCTAATCATGTACATTGACATAATCTTTGTTTTTCTACTCAAAGAGAACTTATCTTGATATTATTAACATAATAAATTACCTTCCTATCAATACTTATCAGGACAAAATCGTCCCTAACCATAGTGATGTCAATATTTGAGAGGTTCCAAATATCACTGGGAAGATCATAAACATATTGGAGTCCTGTCCAAGAGAAGGTAAATTATGTCTGAATTTCTTTTGAAGTTGCTATAAAAAGGAAAGCCAAATATATTTTTAAAAATTATAAAATTTTATTGAAAGATATTATAGAACTCTTAAAAAATAATTATTTTGATGGATTGGAAGTCTCATTATCTTAATAACTATGCCACTTCTATCCAAGTATATCTACATATTGTCAAAAGTTCCAATAAAAATGCTAACTTTAAAAAAAAATTTAGTTAAGCTTTACAAACTCATTCTGAACTATGTGGAAGAATAAAGTGCCATGAATAGTTAAGATATTTTTGAAAAAGAAGAATAGGATAAAGAACCTTTTCCTACAAGTATGAAGATTTACAATGAAGCTAAAGCAGTTAAAATTAAGCACTACTGATTCAGGGCTAGTCAAATTGGTCAATTGATTAGACTCTAAAGCCAGAAACAAATCTACATGTGTAATAAGTGTAATATAAGCAGAGATGTTATTTCTGATGAGTGAGACTGGATCCCTTCCTCATACCATACACCAAATAAATTCCAACTTACAAATTGAACTTGTGAGTAGCAAAATTTTAAAACATTTAGAAGAAAATATAGGAAAGTATACTGAACTTGAATAATAAATTATTAGTTAATTGGAGACACAAAATACTAACCACAAAAATAATTGATCAGTTTTACTACTTTAATATTCACTTCTACTCATCAAAATCTTATTTAGAAGGAAAAGAAAGAAAATAATATACTGAGAGGAAATGACAAAGATTCAGAACACTAGAGATGCATGTATCTGTGCGTGTAGATATGTGTCTGTACTGCACAAATTAATTAGAAAAGTTAAGCAATAGAAAAACAAGCAGAAGACTTGAATAAGCACACATGAAAGAGAAAAATGTTAAGACCAAATAAGTATAAGAAAATAAACAAACTCATTAGTATTTACAGAAATACAATTAAAGACATAAAAAAATACTTAAAGTCATAAAAGATACTATGTGACACAAATTTGACTGGCAGTGATAGTCTAACATATCCAATTATTGGAAAAGATACAGCTCAATGGGAAAGCACATACATTGTTTATGAGAATTTAAATTGGCATAGCTATTTAGAAAATAATGTAGTATTTTTCTATGAGTCAGCAATTCTACATATATATATGTATATATATACACACACACATATATATAATTCTACATATATTTACTTCTACATATACATACATATAATTCTACATATATGTGTGCATATATGTACCGGGGTGCTAAAAAATGTATATAAGCAAACACTTTGGTCAATGCTGTTCAAGTAGTAGTTCGCTGTAGTCACTCTGAGTACCTCTTCTAATTGCAGAAATCAAACGTGACTTGTATTCATCTTTTGTTATCGGTATGTATTGAATATTACATTTTTAATACAGTTTTTCTTTCTTAAAATGTGTATGTATACATTTTCTTGGCACCCTCTGTATATGACAGAGTCCATTTACGGCCTTCCATGCTTTCATAGGCTGGTTCCCATCCCAAGAAACGTGTGCTGCTCAGCCAAACCATTCCTCTACCTCCCAAGGAGCAAAACAAGATTTAAAAAACCCTAACTATTTTAAAGAGAATTGTATTCCCTACACAAATAATTAAAATGTTACAGCGACTGACAGAGCAAGAACCAAGGGCAAATGAAGGTAATGGTTGGTTTATAAAGGTTATAAGTAAATCATGTGCTGAGGTTAGATTGTATAATAGGGATATGATTTTTAATGCAAAAGAAGAAGGTGAAAGGACGGTCTTCTAAGTAGAAGGGTATGTATGAGCACAAGTCTATAGGTCCAGTAGTTTGTTGTAATTGGTAGGCTTTAAGGTATTTTGATGACTGGACCTTGCAATACAGAAGGAGATTCTGTGAAATACAAGCTGAAAACTTTATCAGATGGATTATTTAGCTCACTGATAATTGAACTTGCTTCTTTTCTAATGTATATATTTTAGCTATAAAGTCCCTTCTAAGACCAATTATATCTGCATCCCACAAATTTTGATATGTATGTCGTGTTTTCATTATCATTCAAATCAAAATATTTTCTAATTTTCAGAGCAAATTATTTATTGACTACAAATTATTTAGTAGTATGTTTATTTCTTTCAAACTGATGGGGATTTTCTAATTATCATGTTGTTATTAACTTCTATCCTAGTTCTACTGTAGGCAAAGAATAGTCTCTACATGTTTTCCACCATTTTAAATTGATAATAATTGCTTTATGGCCAAGAATATTTTTAAAATGTTCCATGTGTATTAGAAAAGAATGTGTGTTATGACATTATTTGCTACTGTGTTCATTATGTGTAAATTAAATCAATTTTATTAATTATATTTTCAAAGTCTCCTCGACTTACTAATTTTTGTCTGTTTTTTTCTGTTACTGAAAAAAAAATGTGTTAAAAATCTTTCACTATGGGATTTTTAAGCTTTTAAAAATGCCCCAGTCTCCCCATGAAAACCCACAGAGAAACTTGGATAATAAAACCAAAAAACTATGGACAACATAATATGAAGCAAAATATGAGCTAAAATTTGATGTGCCTGCATGAATCTCGAAGTATAACCGGGGGAACAACTCACCAACAACTCCAAGGTCTATGCAGTTTCAGTATCTGTACAGAAGGAAACAGAGGAAAGCGACAGAGAACTCACCAACACATATTCACCTGAAGTCTTGGTAAAAATTTGGAAAGCAGTTGGAACTACCAGGGATTTGCTCATCCTCTTAGTGGGTGAGTACAAGGTATATGCAATGAAATCTGAAGGGGGCTGGAACAGTCTGTGCCCTACTACCCCTCAACACTCACCAATCGAAACCTCTTCCAGGAAAGAGATCCACCCTAAGAAGAAATTGCTGGGAATACAATCCAAAATGAGCAAAATGGGAAAAGATGATGCAGAATAAGACATGGAAAGAACAAAATATAATATTTCACAAGAACAACAGAAGAGGGAGCCTGAGAGCCGTCAAGTTAGAAACTATGCAAAATCATGCCCACTCTTTTAAAAGTTATGATAACTAATTTTATGAAGAATGTGTATCAGAAAATACCTGAAGTTAATATCATTCAGAATTAATATAAGAGCAAGCACAATAAGATGCAGAATAACTTCTCTACAGGCAATGAAAGAGTAACAGATAAATTTGCCCACAAAGCAGAGGAAAACTATAACCAAATGTTTTAAAATTATCTTATGTTATTAAGACAATGATGTACAGTGTGAAAGAGCAATATAAACCAGAATTATACAACTCATAAATTAGTTAATAACATCCACAAATAATTCAGAAAACATAACACCATTTCAAAAATGAAGACGACCAGACTGGACACAAGGGATAACAAAGAGTACAGATGATGTCATTGGGAAAATATAGCCTGAACATTAGGAAAAACTTTAAAATAAAAGGAATTTAATGGCTACATACTATATGATTCCATTTATATGATAATCTAGGAAAGGTATACTCAGAGAAAGAAAACAGATCAGCAGTTGCCAGGGACTATGGGAAACAGGTAGAAATGTTTTGGGGTGATGAAGCTGTTATATGCCTTCATTGCGGAGGAATTTACATGATGGTATGCATTTGTCAAAGCATATAGGATTGCACACCAAATATAGTGAATATTATAGCATGTAAGTGTAAAAAAAGTGAATACGAAGAAGAGATTAGGAACAATATTAAAATGATTTTTAAAACCAACAAATAATGAACACAGGGAAAGAACATTGAACATAAATATGATGAACTTTCCCATAGGAAAAAACCTAAAGCAAGGGATTGGAACAACTACTATAAAAGCTGTAATTCAAGATGTCCCTGAAATTAAAAATGAAAGATTTGAAATTAGATATTGATAAGGTAAATGAGAATACCTGGGAAATATCAAACCAGAATAACTAACACTGTAATGTAGTTTAGTAAAATTATTAGAGTTCAGGAAAAAAAATAAAAATCTCTTGCATACTAAGGACAAAGATCAAATAACATATAGGGGAAAGAAAAATCAAATTGATCAAACTGGTTTCAGATATTTTATAGCAATTTTAGGCCAAAAGTGTATGTGTGTGTGTATATATATATATTTTTTTTTATCCAGTTGAAATTAATTTCAAATATATAGGCTGAAGAAAAACTATCATCAACATCCAAGAACTCAAGATATATCACCCATGAGTTCTTTCCTTGGAATGTTAATGTGAAAGTGTCAAACAGCCAACTGCTAGAGAGACATAAAAATTAAATATATATATATATATGTACATGTGAAACTAAGAACACATGAAAACTCTGAGAGCATATAGCATCCAATGTCTACAGAAATGTAGCTAGAGTACAACTTTTTTTTTTTTAAGTAGCAGTGAGCACTCCAGTCCTCAGATGTTTATTTCTAAATACCATTAACTAATAAAAGAAATCAGGGCTCCTTGAATAAATGGCTTATTCCTGGACTGGGGCAGAATAAATACAAGATGAGCATGGAGTTTCTTATAGTGCCAAGAAATAGGAAGTGTTCAAAAATCAAAAGGATATACCTATAGAGGCATGTCAAAGAGACACAAGAACCAACTTGAAAGGGCTGCCAATGACCAAAGCTGGAAAAATTACAGCGACAAAATCCATAACATAGTACTAGCTTATAACCCCAAGTACAAAACAAACATATATATATATATACATCCCTAATGATACAAGGAAATAATTGAATAAATAAAAAAAGGGAAAGAAGAAACAAATCTTCCTCACAGAAGAATTCCAAATAATTTATGTAGATCTTGTCCGGCAGGAGGTAGAGTTTAGTTCTCCCTGTTCCATGAGTGTGGCTGGAGTCAATGACTTCCTTCCAAATAATAGAGTATGGAAAGATGGAGGAAAAAAATAACTTTAAGACATCTGATAAAAACGACTTTGGCCGAATGAATAAGGTTAACGTCATCAGTTATGAGTCATGTTGATAACATTGCATCCTCTGATATGGTGACATTAGAAGGGCATTTCACATTTGTACTCTTCCCTCCCAAAGCCCATAATCCAGACTGAGTATGAGAAAACATAAGGCAGATCCACACTGAGGGACATTCTATAAAAGCTGAACTAATGCTTCTTAAAACTGTCAAGACCATGAAAAACAAAGACTAAGAAAGCATCACAGACTGGAGGAGATTGAATGGACGTGACAACCAAACACAATATAGTATTCTGGGTTAGATCCTAGAATAGTAAAAAGACATTACTGGGGAGGGGGGGGGGTGGGAGGGGGACAGTGAAATTTAAATAAAGACTGGAGTTTAGTTAATAGTAATATAATAAATGTTGGTTTCTTAGTTTTGATAAGTGTATTATGGTTATGTAAGATGTTATCAATAGGGGGGAATGAAAGAGAGTTACACAGGATTTCTCTGTACTATCTTTGCAACTATTCTGAAATTATAAAAGTATTTCAAAGTAAATGGTGTATTTTTAAAAATGAGAAGCAAATAGGGATAGCACTTGCAAAAAATTTCAAGCGTTTTCTATAACCAAATTGCTGGTGGTAGTATAATATTCTGAAAACAATTTCTGTATAATGTAGGATAAAGCAGATGAGCAATTATATAATAATTCTGTCATGTCCATGATACATGAGAACCAGGAATCTCAGTGTGAAGAAAAGCAGATAGACGAGGTCTGACAATTAAGTTTGCCATCTTGTATCAACGATGTCACTAACATTTGTTGATATCAGAGGGGTTGTTCATGATGAATTTGTACCAACTGGACAAGCAGTTAAGCATGTTGACTATTTGGAAGTGCTGAAAAGCCTGCGTGAAAAAGTTAGACGACCTGAACTTTTCGGCAATGGTTCATGGTTCTTGCGTCACAACAAAGCACCTGCTCACACGGCACTGTGACAGGAGAACAGCGGCATGTCTCATCATTAATATGATTATCAAGGATACTTTTTCAGTACATGGCCGGTTATGATGTGACCTATGTTGCATTCGACTGGAAGCTCAATTCTTGCTGATCCCTTTTTCCCCAAAGAGAAGTGGCGTGAAGTGACTACAGTCTTCCTTGTCAGGACTCCATCAATGCCAGGAGGCCTTTCCCAATAGACAGAGATGACTTTTAAGAAATTGGAATACATGATGTTTGCTATGGGTTGAATTGTGTCCCCTCTCCAAAAAAGAAAAAGAAAAAAGAAAAGAAAAGGAAAAAGAAAAAAAAAAAAGGAAAAGAAAAAAAGAAGAGAGAGAGATGTTAGAGTCCTGGTGCCCAGTATCTCAGCTGTGATCATATTTGGAGATAGTTAAAATGAGACCAACAGGGTGGGCCTTAATCTAATATGACTGGTGTCCTTATGAAAAGGGGAAATTGTAGACACATACGTAGGGGGAATGCCATGTGTTGATTCAGAGTTATGCTGTCACAAGCCCAGGAACTGCCAGAGGCTGGGACGGAAGCCTGGAATAGAACCTTTTCTAGCACCTCCAGAAGGAGCATGACTTTACACTTCTATCCTGCAGAACTGAGAAAATCAATTCCTATTGTTCAAGCCACTTGGTTTGTGGTACTTTGTTAGGGCAATCTACCAAGCTGGTACAATGCTGGAATGGATATTTGAGGAGCAGAAAACCTAGAAATTTCCTGTAGGATTGGAAATTGTTGTATATATGTTGGATATGTATTTTGGAAATCTACTATATATATTTTTAGGAGGCACAGGGCAGATTATCAATAAAAATAACAGACGACTTGCAGAGTTGGATAGACGCAGTCTAGAATTTCTTCTGTGTAATTTCCCCAGGTGTTACAAAGGTAGTATAGAGATACATCAACAAGACTTAGTCTAAGACACAAACTACAATGCAAACCTTTCTCTTGATACTTAGAAAGAATTTACCCTGATGCTCAAGTTCCGCCCTCGTATTTCTGTTTGGGAGAGATACAAAATGTTGAAACAAAGCAATATCTGGATAACATAAGTATAAAAGAGAATGACAAGCTTGGAATTTTCAGCTGGCATGGTTATGGAATGTAATCAGATCTTTCCTTGTACTGCCAATAAAGAAATTAGAACAGATGACTTTTGTTTGGATGTTTCCATACTTAATGGCTTGATCATAGTGCTCAAATCCACCAAATAAAAGGCAACAAACTTTAGGAGTATAAACCAGTGAAACTAACCCTGCAGCATGTGAATAGTAACCAGTGCCTGGATAAAGCCCCAGAGCAGGAGAGCCAGGTAATCTGTTGTTAGAGATTGCAATGGAAGCCTGTCCAGCAGTGGCTCCTTTGAAAGGTCTCTCTCTCTTCCGGAAATGTTTTGAGAACAAATTTACAAAATAAATGAAGATCGACTGGGCTACTTTAGCCTACATTTCTGCTACATTTGTAAGTTGCCAAAAAAGAAGTGTTTTCCTGCTTAGCAGGATGTAAGGTTTTTCAGGAATTAAAACTTAAACTCCTCGAGCTTTTCTCTAGCTGTGAGCTAACCTTTCTATCCAAGGATGTGAAACTACATGCTAGTGAGACAGCACACTAATGCTCACAGGATTGGAAGAGTCTTTCATCAAGAATCACGGTGAAGAATCCACAAACAGTGTGACAATCAACAAAATGTACTTTCGGGAGAGCTGTGCTTTTTATGATTTACTTGCACATGAGTTATTTCTGCTGAATGTGCTTTCATAATAAAGAGATTTCCAAGAGGTTGCACCCCACCCCCTTAATTAGAACTAGTAGCAAGTATCCTAAATGATGGAAAAAAACTGGAATCCGATTCACTACAGTGGTAAAAATATTTTTACCATTTAAAAAATATACTTCAAAAGAGTTTTAAGAAATTAAATCAGAACTATGAAAATGTAATTCATTATAATATCAAATTTCTGTGTAGATTTTATAAGCCTCAATGGAGAAAAACAACTGATTCCAAGCTATTCATTTTGTTTTCATTTGTGATAATCATGGATGCTGTTTTTATCCTTTGGGTGCTAAAATTGAGCTGAAGAAAAATGGCTCCTTGCACATAGTTAATTTCCTTCTACATTATAAAGCAGTATGTGGTTTATCGACTGTTGAAATTGTCATTTTTAATTGCCTTCTGAAAAAAGGTAAGTTTGATATAATGTCTGGTCTCAGCTGAACAAGTTAGATATTTCAGTTTTTTTAGGTCAACTGGCTTACATATTTTCACCCCACCCATTCCCGTACGCCACCCCACACACATTCCTTGCCACATTTTTAACTTCTTAACTTGATTCAGCTGATTATGCTTAATACCCCAGATTCATACTATTATACTACAGTTTTATTTTCACAGCAATAAACCTTCAGTTTTAGCTTATGATTCTACTCAACCAAAGGCTTGCTGAAGTGATGTATTATTGGGGTATTTCAAGATGATATATTTGAGGGTGTTTTTAGAAAACTTTTTTCACTCCATACTCAGATGGCCTACATTGTCAAGTGCATATTTAGATTAGATTGAATTACACTATTAATCTGTGACCTTTTAAAAAATAAGATTTGACAAAAAATGTGAAAAAAATGGCCTTCCAAAAGATATATAAATCCTAATCCCTGTGAATGTTACTTTACATAAGGATAAAAAGGGGGGTATTTACGAATGTAATTAAATGAAGGATCTCAAGATTGGAAGATTATCCCGGATTATTTGGGTAGGTCATAAATGTAAACACATGTATCTTTTTAAGAGGGAGGCAGATTAAAAGGCCATTTGAAGATGGAACAGAGAGATTTAAAGATGCTGGCCTTTGAGATTAAGGTGATTTGGCTACAGCAAGGAATAATAGCAGCCACCAAATGAAAGAGGCAGGGAGTTCAGCCATCTAGAGCCCCCTGAGCAAGTGTGTCTATTATAGCATCTTGATTTTGGCTCAGTGATACTAATTTTGGACTTCAGGCCCAGGAATTCTAAGAGCATAAATTTCTGTTCTTTGAAGCCACCAAATTTGTAGTAATTTATTACAATAGTCACAGGAAACTAATACAATTACCTTTCAATTTTTCTTCCTTATTTTTCCTCTTCCCATCTCCTACTACAATTTTTGTGCCTGTCTGGAGATTGTCTTCTCTAACTTGCCAGTAACTATTCTTATTTCTCAACTTTAACAAGCACTGGTCCTATTATAATCAACATCATTATAATAACAATAAGTAAAGGGAAAATAGACAGGATTATATACATTTTGCACATACAGGTTTTGTGAGTCAGACATATTACTAGTTCAAGGATATATAGTAATTATTATAGCTGATTCAAATCTAGATTTAGACAACACAAAGGACATTGTTCTTTGCACTGCAACTACAAAATACACAGATTACAACCAACTAAGTGATGGCCATATATATTTTGCATATATTTATAAATTCTTATCCAGCCAACTAATATACATATCTCTTATCCTGAGACCTAGATGTAAATACAGTGGTGATCTCATGTATGATAAAGCCCCATGGAATCCATCCTCAATATGTTCATGAACAACTTGAACTCCAACATTCTGAAGTCTTGAAACATACATAAGTCCATCATCTCTCACAGTATCATACTGGCAGGTAAGAATATAAGTTGATGGCAAATTCTGTAACTGGGAATCTTTGGCCAACAAGGGTGATGCTCTGATATCCATAAGTGCTTGCAATGAATAGTTAGTTCTTCCGAGAACTGGTTCAGTATAAATATGGTCCTTTCTATACTTCTTGGGTAAGAGAGTAGTCCAGTTAACAAACTTGAACAGATGTCTTGATTCCAGAGGCATATGTTGGTTTCTTTTCATTGCTTGGGGAAGTGTTTCATCCTTAGAGAGATATAAACTCACAAGTTTTATGGCTATGTCTCTTGTCAGAACTATACCATGCTCATTTTCTCGGTGAGATGGCAAATAAGAATCAATTATCTGTAAGTGAGGGTAAAGTAAAGCTTGTATCTTGATTTTATGTTTTATTTCAAGATCATTCTGCACCTGAAAAAAAAAAAAAGATAATATCCTCTAAGGCAAAGACTTTCAGAACACCAGGAAGAGGAAATTTAATTTTAATAACTTAAGCAATCTTGAAATGAATACATCTACATAAATTGATGTGATTTTGTAATTATTTTCACAATATTTTTAATGTCTTTCAGTGGCATGAGAAAATGTCAAGCTCATTTTAAAGGTAAAGTTTTTAAAACTTTGGTTGTGTGTCTGAGAAATATGTGCAAACTTCCAGTTATAAGATACATCAGTTCTGGTGATATAATGTATAGCATAGTGACTATAGCTAATAATACTATATTGTATATTTGAAAGTTATTAGATAGTAGGTCTTAAAAGTCCTTCACATGAAAAAAAAATTAACTTTGTAAGGTGATGGATAGTAACTAGACTTATTGTGGTGACCATTTCAGAATATATACATATATGGAATCATTATATTGTACATCTGAAACTAATATAATGTTATATGTCAATTATGTCTGAATTAAAAAAGAAATTAAGACATATAGCAGGATTTGAGAGACTGGGAGCAGCAACTACAGTGAGCTCCCAACCTGAGGCAACCATAAAGGTAGCAGTAACCTGGCTTCATGACAACAATAACAGCAAAAACTATTGCTAGATTTGCTCTAAAAAAATTGGGTGCCTTATCACCAATTGAATTGGTGCATAAAATTGGTTCAATACATATAGGAGAGGAGAGCAAGAAAATTGAATGGAACAGAGAAGAATTATAAAAACAATCAGAAAACAATAAAGTGGCAATACCTACATACTTATCAATAATTACTTTAAGAATAAATTAAATGTTCCATGTAAATAAACTAAACGCTCTATTCAAAAGACATAGCGTGGGTGAATGGATAAAACAACAAGACTTGTACATATGCTGCCTATAGGAGACCTACCTCAAATCAAAAGATATACACAGTTTGAAAGCAAAGGGATAGAAAATGCTATTTAATGGAAATGTAAATTTAAAAAAAAAGCTGGGGTAGAAATACTTATATTAGACTAAATAGACTTTGAAAAAAAGTTGTAACAAGAGACAAAAAAGGGTATTTCATAATAACAAATGGATCAATCCAAAAGATTGTAAGCATATACCCACCAAACAGAGGAGCACCTAACTATGTAAAGCAAATATTGACAGACACAAAGGGAGAGACTGACAGGAATACTATCATTGTAAGGGACTTTTAACACCCTACTGATATCAATGGATAGATGATCAAGACAGAAAATCAACAAGGAAACAGTGGCCTTAAATGACATATTAAACCAGATGTTCTTAATTGATATTTTCAGAACATTTCATCCAAAAGCAGTAGAATATACATTTCTTTCCAAGTGCATATAGAATATTTTCCAGGAAACACCACTAGTTAGGCCACAAAACAATTTTCAAATTTAAGAAGATTGAAATCATATCAAGCTTCTTCTGTGATCACAATTGTATAAAACTAGAAATCAATTACAAGAAGAAAACTGAAAAACACAAACACATGGAGGCTAAATAACATGCTACTAAACAATCAATGGGTTAATAGTGAGATCAAGGAGAAAATTAAAAGATACCTTGAGATGAATGAAAATTAAAATACAACCCAAAATTCTATGGAACACAGCCAAAGCAATTCTAAGAGGGAAATTCATAGCAATACAAATGTACATCAAATAAACAAGAAAAATCTCAAATAAACAATCTAACCTTACATTTAAAGGAACTAAAAAAATAACAGAAAACAAAACCCAAAGTGAGTAGAAAGAAGGAAATAATAAAGATCATAGTGCAAATGAAAGCAATAGAGTCTAAATTTATAGAAACCTTGATGAAACCAAGAGCTGGTTCTTTGAAAAGGTGAACAAAATTGATTAACCTTTAGTCATACTCAAGAAAAAAGGAGAGAGGGCCCAGATTAAAAAGAAAAATCAGAAATGATAGAGAAGTAGTGACAATTGACACCACAGAATTACAAAATTTATAAGAAAATATTATGAACAATGATATGCCAACAAATTGTACAACCTGAAAGAAATGGATAAATTCCTAGTAACGTACAATCTTCATAGACTGAATAAGAAAGAAACAGAAAACCTGAACAGACAGATAAATGCAAAGGACATCAAATCAGTAATCAGAAATCTCCCAACAAACAAAGGTCCTGAGCCAGATAGCTTCACAGGTGAATTTTGACAAACATTCAAAGAATTAAAACCTATCCTTTTTTTAACTACTTCAAAAAACAGAAGAGGAGGGAAGGCTCCCAAACACATTTTATGAAGTCAACACTACCCTGAGATCAAAACCAGACAAAGATACTAATATATATATATATATATATATATATATATATATATATATATAATATATATGTAATATATTATATATATATATAATATATATATATTATATATATATATGCCAATAGCTCTGATAAACATAAGTGCAAAAATCCTCAACAAAATATTAGCGAACTGAATTCAGCAATACACTAAAAAGATCATGCACCATGATCAAGTGGGATTATTCCTAGGATGCAAGGTTGATTCAATATTTGCAAATCAATTAACTTTATACACCAAAAGAATGAAAAATAAAAATTATATGATTATATCAATAGATGCAGAAAAAGCATTTGACAAAATCCAACATCGATTTATGATAAAAACTCTCAGCAAAGTAGGGGATGGAGGGAATATATCTCAACATAATAATGGCCATATATGACAAATCCACATCTAATGTCATACTCAATGGTGAAAGTTGAAAGCTTTTTCTTTATGATCAGAGAACCAATACAAGATGTCCACTTTCACCAGTTTTATTCAACGTAGTATTGGAATTCCTAGCCACAGCCATCAGACAAGGAAAAGAAATAAAAGGCATCCAAATTGGAAAGGAGAAGTAAAATTTCCATTATTTGCAGGTGACATAATACTATATACAGAGAATCCTAAAGATTCCACCAAAAAATACCCAAAACAAACAAACAAACAAAACAAAAAACACAAAGAACAACCCTATTTGAACTAATAAATGAATTCAGTAAAGTGGCAGATAAAAAGTTAATATTCAGAAATAGGTTGCATTTATATATGCCCATAATGAACTATCAGAAAGAGAAATTAAGAAAACAATCTCATTTACAGTTGCATTAAAAAGAATAAAATACCTAGGAATAAATTTAACCATAGAGGTAAAAGACCTGTACTTGGATAAAGTAAGAATGTAAGTCACTGGCAAATTAATTACATTAATTCTGAACTGTCATCATATTAATGAAGAAAAAAAACAATTAACCCAAATTTGAACAAAATAAAATTATGATGGTGAAATTTATGATGTTAGGCAGAAACAAAATGATTTTCTTACCTGCCAAATTGACCTCCATTTGTCACTTAAGGGCAAGGCAACTGTGTTTTCACAATATATCGGGTTAACAACTTTCCAGTGTTATAAGGTAATATTTTAAAGCCTTATAAATTTCAGGCTTAACTAGCACTATTTATGAAGGTGTTTTAGTTCTACAGACCTGAGGAAGTTAGCCAATATTTTTTAAATCTAGCAATCTTACTGAGATATCTCTTTCTCTGAGATGAGGATGTATGTTCCAACACAAGTTGTTTTCCCTAGACATGTGTTTCACTTGATGGTCATAGGGAGAGAAAGAGGTATTGCTAATCAACCCATGATAGAAGAGCTGAGGAATCTCTTTTAGTCTTAGGAGAGTGTTACATAGTTCAAGATCTAACCAGTGATGACAGAGTTGTATCCTAGGACTACACTGGCTTCTGCAATTCATCTTGATTCTATTAGCACAGATGGATAGAAGCTTCCAGAGCAATGCTGATGCAAGATTCAAAGTAACAAAGGACAGGTATTTCTGCTTTCAGCAGATTTCCGGGAATCTTTGTAACTGAGATCTTCTAATCACATAGAGATAAACAAAAAATGGCAGAAACTAGCATACATACTATGGAAAATCATCCCGTATCCAAGCATTCTGAATGTCAAATTTTCTTTGAAGTGTCAACATTAATTGCAGTCTCTGATTAATATATACTATTAAAACTTTTTAAAAGAAAATTTAAAGACATTTTAAGTGTCAAACATGTAACATCATATGTGGCCACAGAAATATGGCATAGAGAGGCCATAGAGATATTGTTATAAATCAGATCACAGGGATATATACCACCTTACGACAAATGATCCAAATTAGTAGGAATGGCATATTCAGAAAGGGCAAAAGTATAGCCTTTAATAAATACAGATATCTTTTTTTTTTTTTTTTTTTTTTTTTTTTTTTGCGTTTGCAAAGCACATTACTTAAATTTGAAGGAAAAAAAAGATATAAAAGAAGGGGTGGTTAGTAGTCTCTGTTACACTAATATGTTTTACGCACCAAGAGGCCCGCTGGGGGCTGGGATTCCGAAAACTGGGGAACATGAGACACAGACTGTAGAGCACAGGGCTGTGGGCCTGGATGGAATTTGGGTGCTCCTGGGAAACCCCAGCAGGGCTGGGAGGAGCAGAAGCCTGAATTGTCTTAAAAGATCAATAGGAATTAGTCAAGCAAAGAAAGGTGAGAGGGACAGCAGGGAGAGGGCTCAGCACTAGTGGACTCGTGAAAAACAGCGCAGAGTGTGCTGGGAATTGTAAGGTACTAGCAGGGGGTGGGGGCTGAGGCTAGCTGGTGAGGGGCATGTCCCCATCCCTGGAGGGTTCCCTAAGCACACCCCCAGGAGGTTGAGCTTCATCCTGAGGGTGTGATGAGGCACCTGAAGCATTTTAAAGGGAAGGGGGACAAGATTCACCAGTTGCTGTAGAAAGTTCCCTGAGGCCAAGTGTGGAGAATGGCTGAGGTCTATTGGGGAGACTCAGAACAGAGATACCGGTGGACGCGATGAGTAGTGGCCTCCGGATGGTCATGAGATGATGTGATATTAGAGAAAAATTCCCTCGTTAACTGGATGTCCAGGTGAGGCGAGAGGTGAGTGAGGGACCCTCCAGGTTTCTGGTTTGGGTGACTCGCTGGGATAGGGTTCCCAAGAGGGGGGCATGTTTGAGAAGGAAGATACTAGGTTTCATGTTGGACAAGTTGAGTGGGTGGCCCCTGTGGGCCTCTTGGCTGGACATGCCAGGAGAGGGTGAGCCATACAGGTTGGAAGCCTTGGGCCAGACATGCCTGCCCAGAACTGTGGACTGTGGAGGCTGTGGAACTTTGGGGTTCAGCTGCTCAGGAGGGGAGTCCAGTGAGGGGAGCCTTGGAAGAGCCTTGGGGACAGTGCCACATAAGTGGCAGGCAGGGGAATCGGAGCGGGAGGTGGGGGAGAAGTAGTGGTGGGAGGGTCCCAAGAGCACCAGCTGAGAAGCTGGGGAGGGGAGGCTTCCAGGGCAGAGCTGGATGAGCTCAATGCAATAGAGAGGTTCTTGTGAAATAAGGTCCCTGGTGGCCTTGGCAGGGTGGCTTCTGTGGCATGATGGGAAGCCAGGAGATGCAGGTAGCACATGAGGAAGAGAGAGCTGGAGACACTGTTAGGGCTGTAGGCTGAGGAGACGCCAGGAAGGTGGGCAAGGAGACAACAGGGGCAGCTGGGAGAGGAGCTCTGGACAGGAGAAGGGACATCTCTTGCTCTAAGGGGAGCAAGAAGGGAATGGATGTAGATAGTGATTTTGAGGAGGTTGAAGATCACCATAATTCTCTCAATAAACAGTAAAGCGCCTGAGTTGAGTAGGGACTTGAGAACAGTCAAGGTTTGGAACTGCCGTAGGGACTGGCCAGAGGTCAAGGCTTGAGAGGAGGGGAGAGAGTGGCACTAGCCACACTGAGGCTCTATCTGGCCAGGCTGCAGGCCAGAGTGAGTGGCCATGGCCCAGTGTGATCAGCTTGGTGTCTGGCTCCAGCTGGACCCAGCACCCAGGTTCCAGACGCCTAGCGGCTGGCCATGGCTCTGACTTTGCTAGACCTTGAAGAGGAAAGAGAGGTGTTCACGGGCCCCTGCAAGAGAAGGTGGAGTAGGGGGCTTGAGAACAGCTGAGGCAGTGGGAAGGAAGCAGCATCTGAGACATGCCCAAGGTAGGACAGATGCCAGCCCCTTGTCCCAAGAGTGAGTGGCTGGCATGGAGGTGAAGGTCATGGAAACTGAGAGATCAAGCAATGTGCGGTCAGAGGCTGGGCCTGGCTGACCACATGGATGTTGAAAACTCTTAGTATGGGGACAAAGGCAGAGGGAGAGGGACTGGAAGGTAGGTAATACAGATATCTTAATCTCACAGCTTCCTCTTTAAATTATCTGTATTAAAATACTTATATAGTTTTTAAAAATTGAGGAGAGTGGGCCTTGATAATTACTTCAAAGTATAATATCAATTCACATTATTTTCTAAAATTACAAAGATATTTAGGATCTTATATTAATAAGTAATTCATAGATTACTTTAAAATAAAATTAAATGAGATGGCTATGAAATTGGATTTAAATGCTATGATTAGATTTTAAAATATTTGTTCCTCTTAATTAAAGATTAAGGGACTATGTACAGAAAAATTTCCTTCCCTATAGTGACAATCCAGATCATTGTGATTAGCAAGCCACATTAGTGATTTTAGGATATATAATGTGAATATTGCTAGGAAATCTCAGAATTATAGGTGACAGATATTCATTCCCTTTCAATAATGGGGATATAATTGAAAAATGGACAAAGCCCACAAAGGGAAATTACAGAAAAATCTATTTGTCCTCCTTATACATGAGTACATTTTTTAATATTGTGAATTCTATATGAAACAATGAGTCATTTGTTTGTAAACATATAGGAAAAACAAATCTAATATATTTTCTTATAGTCTTCTGAGAGTACACAATATTGATCTCTCAGTGGTGCATTCTTATTGAAACTGAGTTTTTCAATCCATAAATCTATAACATAGTCACAGGGTCACACGACTTTGGAAAATAAAAAGGTTTATAAAAATTACAAAGTAAAAGTTGATTCTGATGTCCCACATCAAGAATAAACCTAGTATAGGAATTAACATTTTTGATGAAAATAAAACTGTTGTAGAAAGTTTAGCATACCATGAAAAAAAAAGTAACTTAAAGTATGATCAGAAAAATAAAAAAGAAAGGACAAAAGAAATAATTTTTATGTTATGTAAGCACACTTAGTTCTGATGCAGTATTTTCAACTGTAACAATCTCTTGAACAAATAGAGCAGAGATTTAAATAGATACTATGTTCTTGTATAATTAACTAATTCAAAGAATAGTATAATGCCAAATTTTAATTCACCTCAAGAAAACAATTTGTACTGTCCTACAAATTTCACTGAAAATTGTGTCTATTTTTGGTGGCAGTGTTAATTTTTAAAATTGCCCAATTGGAGAGATATGAGGTGGATCTTTATATCTTCATAAGTCTCTATGGCTAAATCAAATCATCATTGCAAAACCTATTTTCACTTACAAAGCCAAACAAATATTACATTGCACAACCAGAAATTATAGGTGTGCCAAGGTGTTGCTTATTATTATTGTTGATTATTATTGGGTAATTGTTGGACAGTTTTCAGAATCTCTACATCTGCAAAACCAGTTTTAGATACAATTCAAGATCAGATTGATATACAACTTGGCATAGCAACTAGTATAATAATCTCAATGTGGGGACAGTCTCTACTTTTCATTCCCCATCACATTTCCCACACCACCCAGCAAGATCCTTCAAGTAAGTGACATATTATTTCAAATTCACAGATTAGTTCAAATTGAAAGAGACCTCAGGAATCAACAATTCTAATAGTTTGCAAACTTTGTTTTTTCCCCCTAAGAAAAATTATATATAGCTCTAAATATGAAGGGGATTAAAGTGGAGCATCTTGGGTTAAAATGAGGCCCAGGGTGTAGACCCAAATCTTTGCCACCACTGCCAAACTGGTTCCACAATAGGGCTTTGTACATGTATGTGGTGTTACAGATTACATATAGTTATGTACACATGTAAATGTACATATGTATGTGTGTAGTGTATATATAAAACATAAATATGTATGTATATATCTATGAATGTATGTATAATCTTCCTCTGAGTTCTCCAACCCTGAGTAATTTATTTCCATATATAAGATGAAAGACATTTTAAAAAAGAATTGGAATGCTTCCCAAATGATTTAATGAAGTTAGAATAACCCTCATATAAAATCTGACAAATAATTTTTTAAAAATAGAAATCAATCCCTCAAAAAACACAAAGTGCTTAATTTTAGTAAATGGAAACCATCACTATATAAAGTTTTTATTCATCATGACAAAATAAGGCTCATGCCTGGAATGCAAGCATAATTTAACATCTGAAAGTCAATTGACATAATTTACCATATTAAAAAATAAAGGAGAGAAATCTCACGGTCACTCAATGGATGCTTTAAAAATTTTGGCAAATTCAGTATCTATTTATGCAAAAATTATCAGTAAACTAGGACTAGAAGGGGTTTCTCAATCTGACAAAAGCCAACTAAGAAAAGCCTTCACTTAACATATTTATTGATGAAATAGTGAACAAATTCCTCTTAAGATCCAGAGCAAGACAATTATATTCAATATTGTACTGGAAGCCCTAGCCAGTGCACTTAATTAAGAAAAGAAAATAAAAGAGTAAAGACTGTAAAAGAAGAATTAAGCTGTCTCTAGTTGCAGAAGATATGATTGTTTGTATAGAAAAATCATAAGAAATTTAAAAAAAAACTAATAAAATTTATAGTGAATTTTTAAAGGATATTATAAACGTTAATGTAAAAATGAAATGTATTACTATATATTGTCAATAAACAGTTGGAAAATATTATTTTAAATGAAATTTTCCAAAGTAACTCAGGAATAAATTTGAAGAAATATTTGCAAGACTTATACACTGAAAAGAAAATGTTACTGAGGAAATTGAAGAGGACCTAAACAAAATATGAGATATATCGTTTGCATTAATTGGAAGTCTCAATATTATTAAGATGTCAATCCGTTCCAAATCTATAGATTCAATGAAATACCAATCAAAATCCAATTGGCCTTTCTTTTTTAGAAATTGACAAGATGTCTTAGAATTTTGATGGAAAACATATGGAGTATTTGAAATAATTTAGAAAAAAAAAGAACAAAGCTGAAGTCCACTTAGTATAGGCATAAAGATAGACATATAAATCAATGGAACAGAATAGAAAATTCAAAAATAGATAGTCATGCTATGGTCAATTGATGTTAAACTCAAGCATCACTGTAATTAAATGAGAAAGGATGGTCTTTTCATCAAATGTTTCTGGAAGAACTGGTTATCTGTAAAAGGGGGGAAATAATGTTCAACCTCTACTTCCCAGCATAAAGGCTAATATAATGTACCTCTTGAGTAACTGCTGCTGTTAAAGTGCCCCCAGAACTGTCTCCTGAAATACAGATTCGGGTGGGATCCACTCCATATTTTGTAAGAATTTTATCCTGAAGAAAAAACTTGACTGCAGCGATGCTATCTTCAAACTGAGCAGGAAAGAGGTGTTGAGGAGCTAGTCTATAACTTTAAAAAAGAACAATTTATTTAAACAATTTTTTAAAGCACCGTTTACAGTTGTATCTGTCCATGAAGCTTTTAAGTAACAAACAGATGCAATTTAACACCAGGCTCAATCGTTCATGCTTCCAAAAATCGAACCTCAGTTTTCTATTAACTCATTACATGAAAAAATGAAAATTGGTATAAAATTTTTCAACTTTGTATCTAAGGTCCATGGATAGCATTGTGTATGAGAAGGAGAGTGTTATGAACTCCCTGACTGTAAGTATAATTTTTAGTTCAAGTACATTTTGGATTTAAGATGCTCTGTAGCTTACATCATACTCTCAAAGTAACTGGCGATCCAAACATTAAGAAAATCATTATTGGAAAAGCACCAGGGATTTTTGAAGGCAGCAGATCTGAGAGCATATTTTAGGCAAGAGGCCTATTTTCTTCAAAGTTATTTAGATAAAAATTTTACATACTGGCAATGCACATATGTCATCATGGATAATGTCTAAGAGTTGATTCCAGATAAAAATTTTTGAAATATAACATTTAAATATGCTAGGAAGCGTGTTCGTTTCTGGTAAATTCATTTGTAAGGCACACTATCACACCATTCTTTTAATAGATACGAATGGATTTCCCCCCCCCATATGTGTGGACCACTAAAAACAGGAGAACAACTCTATCAGTCTGTTCTCAGGACTTTTTTCTTTTCTTTTTCTTTTTCAGAATGCTAAAATTTGTGAATATTTGCATTTAATATTAAATGTTGGTGAGATGATACCTAAATTTTATTATAAACAGAATTTAGAAAATCCTAAATAAAGTGTAATTAAACATAGGTATGCATATGTACCAACAATATGCTGGTATCTATTACTTTAAATGCCATAGATTTAGACTGTTTAGGGCAAAGAACAACACAAATCACGAGGATTTGGTAGAATATATAAATCATGCACACACGTATCACTATATTAAAACAGATTTAAAATGAAAAGATTTAGATTACTTCAAAAGCTACAGCGGTAAAAAATAGAATATCATATTATTATAAATAAGAACTATTTCACCAAAGAGGAAGTTGTTTTGGATACTGTAAGTAATCATAACAATGATGGCAGTCACTCTTTAGATGATGAATTTTCACTTCAGTTTTCTCTCTAAATTTCCTAGCTAAAAACATAAAACAAAATGAATCATAACAAAAACCTACGCCATGATGTCTTCTAAGAACTATTGGATTAGAAGTCTCTAATTATATTTTTGTTACTAGCGAAGAGGTGGAAGAAAAAACATTCCTCCTAAAGATGTCGGCTTCAGAAATCCAGACTTTATCAGCGTGAGAAAATAGTGGACTGTCCTAAGACATTCTTGCATGTTCTAATGAAATCCAGAATGTACGATCACTTTTCTGGAGAGTGGCTTAAAATTCTCAGTGGATCCCAAACTTTACATTCTACACTACTGCAAATAAGGATTATTCTGAAATAAAACAATTTATTATCAACCCAAATACAACCTAACATCCCAAGTGTGTAATGGTTTATTTATTTCCTCCTGTCCAGCTATGTTACTTGAGGCATAAGTAGAGCATTATAGGGCTTGAGTTTAATGTGTCTAGAGCAACAGCGTTTTCAAAAATGCTCACCCTGGGGTGTCATTCAGATATTCCCACATCACAGAAGAATATTGAGATAGGGGACCCCTTTGAAGACTGGTCTATGTGGCAATGCTGACAAATAAAATATATCAATTAAAAAAATATATATCTGAGACATAGCTCACTTGATTTGGAAACCAAACCTGTATTTGGTGAAAGCAAAAATCATAGTAGCCAAAGAAAGTCATTCTTACTCCACTCCCACAACAACAGCATCAAGCTTGTTTGCCGTCCATCTATTCAGGAAGTCAAATGCCGTCTGCTCTGAAATGAAGAAATACATGTCAAAGTACTCCCTGTAAATAGGAAATAACAGATATTGCAATGAACTTGGAAAGAAATTCAATTTGAGTATTACAAGGAAACTTTCCTTTCCCCACCCCTGTTTCTATGCAGAGGGACCTGAATCAGCATGACACCCTCTGCAGGAATGTCTCTTCAGTCACTCTCTCCAGGGGTGAAAAGATGACTTGGCTAATTGGTGTTCTGAGCAGGAGAAACTAGGCTCAGTTCATTCTAATTTTCTCTTGCAATCTGTTATCTACACATAATGATCCTCTAAGGAAACTTTTGTAGCCCGGTGCCTTCTAGTCTGCTCTGCTCCTCCACACACCAAATTTCAAAGGGAGAAGGCATGTGATAGGTCATCAGAGCCAGCCAAGACAGACAGGTTAATCTCTGACTCAAGGGTGACATATCAACACCTAACACACATTCTCCAAGCTTCACTAGAAATAATAGTTATGTTTTTATTTTATTTACTTGAATTCAGTGTATAATCTTTCAATGAATTTAGAACTCAGAGAAGAAAGTAATAGATGTATTGACTCTCTAAAACTACAACACTCAGTAACATGGTTCCTCAAAATCTTCATTTTCTCTGAATACATCACATTATGAAGTGGCCCAAAATCACCGACATTTAAGTCAAAAATCTAAGGAAAAGCAACTAGATTTTGAGAGGGCTTTTGGCAAGTCAGAGTGTGGACGTAGATGTACATATCCATTTTGGCATGCTTGGCACACAAGCCATTGGTTCTCCCACCGACACACACACACACACACACACACACACACACACACACACACACACCCCCCAGACCCCACATCTTTCTCCATGTACCCACTAATCCAATTTACCAGTGCCCTGGTCACACACTTCAGCAAATCTATGGCATCTTCTATTACTTTATTTACCAAAAGATTCTAGAAATTCTGAGAAATCTAGAGTTGTGATCAAATTCCAATCTTTTCTAGGGGTTCTTCTGCACATTAGCAAAACTTCGAATTAAATACTGGGTTTGTAACAACCTTGAAAACAGACAAGTAAATCACCCAGTCTTTTAGGTAGAAAAATAATGTTTCCATTAAAGATTGAGTTGATAATTTGTGAGAAAATGTAATGTATAAATGAAGGCCAAAAAGTACAAGGTATAAGAAACCTCTGACCTTCATATTTCAAGCCCCCCAATAATATATTTCAAGTGTGTCTTTATTTTTATCTCACAATACTTTTTTGCTTATCTTACAACAAAAATCACCACTTTTTTGTTTCCTATTCTGTATCTCAAACTGTCTCAATGCACACAGTATTTGCTGACATTTGTAGACGTATGTTTTTCTCTTTTCTATATCCATTTATTGAATTTGTAGCACTTATAGAACCCAGGTACAAACAACAAAATATTAGAATAAATGTTGAAAAGCAATAAGGCCAGAAGTATGTAAAAAGTCTACTAGAGACATATTTTTTTTTTAACATTTCTTAGTTCTCAAGGAAACTTTGGCAAGTTTTAAAAAGGGAAATACAGAAAGCTAGGGAAAAAAAGAAAGAAAATCAAAATTTACAAGTAAGTACCTGAGAATAGTTGTAGTATGTGTCCTGATCTGTCAAAAAAAAAAAAAAAAGAAAGTATCTAAGGCCTTTATAGTTTACCTATATGAGTTCTGGCAGATCATAAAACAAATAATATGAGCATAGAAAATGAAGGCATAGAAAAAAACACAACTAGAGCTCAGCTGAGCAGAATGTTGGAGTGGTACATCCTGAATAATAATCCTCACATTTTTAGGAATTAGTAGTAACGATCATTGATTGCCCTTGTAACTGAAAGGGAAATTAATCTAACAATCAGAAACATTTCTAAGTATTTTTCAAATCGATATTTTCAAATTTCAAAGTGATATTTTCCCATCTGTGGGCATTTATCTTGTGCTGAAGTCCCTGATAATATGTATAAGAACACATAAATATTTCATAGACCTTATAGAAACTTTAGTGGAATTAATACTTCTCTTTGGAGACAAATGAGGTCAACGTGGTATTTAATTTATCTTAAAAGGAAGTAGAGTATTCTGACCATTCTAATGCCCAATGTAAGTTAAATTATAGATGGAATTTAATTTACTGAAAACATATTATAGAGCCAAAAAAGACATAAGAGAAAAGTACTGGGAAAACATTTGCGATAATAACCTCTCTAGAGATCAACAATGGAAGTCCCTTTCAGTCATTCAGTCCTTTTTTTTCCCAAAAGACATTTGTTGAACATTTACTGTATGGAAAGTGTGAGATGCTGAGAGGTGATGCCATTTACTGGGAGATGTTAAAACAAACATGCAAGACAATTATGAAACAAAACAGGGATTGTTGGCATCAAGTGTCAACACACTGCAATGGACACACAGCAACATTGATAAAATCTTTTACAGCCCAGGAAGGCTACACACACACATGCACACCTGCACACACACACACCCGCACACACACAAAACGATACTTTACCTAAATATAAAAGGGTGAGTAGGAGTTTTCTTGAGGTGTGATGGGAAAGACATTCTAGGAAAGCATAGTCTTAGAGACAAATGAGAATGCATGGAGTGTTTGGAGGACTAAAAGTGGCTCCGTATGGTTAAAATAAAATTATGGAGGAAGCATCTCATCAGCGGGGACAAGCAAGTTAATGAATGTTAAGAACCTAGAAATCTGAACGCTATGCTAGGGGATTCAGATTTATTTCATTAAGTGATGAAAGTCCCCGAAAATCTTAGACAAAGAAATCAGATGACCAGGTTTGCATATTAGAGAGGTCCGGAGCACTAAATGTATTATAAGATGTGATAAAGTTGATCAGGAAAAAGGCAGAGACATCAGAAAGGAATATCTGTACAAGATCATGAAGCACTAAACTGTGTGTGAATGAGGTCAAAATATTCAAAAGTGGAATGAATGATAATTTAATGTGAGTGCTAAAGAAGAACACAGAAATGACCATTATTGCTATTTACTGAGGGCATTCAAAAGGAAGAGATGTTGGTTTAGATAAATGGTGGCTTTTTGTTTGTTTTTTTGACGCTGTTTGGACCTAAGGTGATGAATTGTGTTTGGTCATACTGCGCTTGAGGTGTCTGTGGTTTGTCCACTTGTAAATGTCTAGTTGACAGTTGTAAATATGGATCCAAAATTCAGAAATAGTGCCAGAGAAGGAGATTCAGAACTGGTTGTCAGTAGCATGTGGGTATTTGGAGAACATAAGGGATTGGGAATGTAGTAGAATTGAAACTGGAAGGTAGGGAGAGAATTCTAGGGGACAAGAATATTTACAAAGAGTAAATATGGAGATTCTGTGATTTTGTTTGTTTTGTTTTGAAATGAGAGAGGAAGAGAGACTCACTGAGAAAAACAATGAATGGCAGAGAAAAATCTAAGAGATATTTTGTTATAGAAAACAAAGGGAGGAGCAGTGACTATCAAAAAGGAGAAAGTAGTTATAGTCATCAAGTGCTGTAGATTATAGAGCTTGAGAAATTAATTAAAGGTGGGAAAATAAGGAAATAGGGAAGGAAAAGAAACTACAGTGTATAGAAGTGAGTCTGAGAAGAAGAGGAAAATTATAAGGGACTGGAGAGGGTTTCATCATCAAGTGGAAACATTTTTTTTTCCCACTTGATAAGACTCACCGTAAAATGTTTAGGAGGAGTCATTTCAGAATGAAAAGTAAACAAACAAACAAAAAACTTTAAGATAGAGGCTTGATGGATATATACTGATGATGTCAAATATTACGGTAAGGGCCACATGATATAAAGCAAAGATAGAAAGACAAATTTTGTCAAAGAGACTATGCCTCTTTCTTTGAGAGTATTAGAAAGAAATGAGCTAGAGATGAGTCTGCTTGATAACAAGTTTGTAGAAAGGAAGGATTGAGCTAGGGATGAAGGTTCAAAAATGTGAGGGAATACAATCCCTCTTATCCTCTATTTCATTTGGAATTGCAATAAGCTTGATCTCTAGTTGACTGGGAGGTGCTAGGAGACCTGGAGTGACACAGACACAGAATGAGAGACATAGATGACTGTCCCCACATAGCTGACGTGGGCACAGGATTTCTGAGGCACAGCTGGACCACATGTGGCATTGGTTATCAGAAGCCGTCTAGCATAGTGTGGTGAATATCAGTAGTATCAGCAGTAACCTGAAACAAATTTGAAATGATAATTCTCAGATTCCACCATTGACTTACTGAATCCAAAATTTGGCAGGTGGGGCCCAGCAATCTTTTAACAAAGCTTCTAGCTAATTCTGAGGCACTGAAATTGGAGAACCACTAAATTAAGGCTTTATACCGTATGGCAGTAGAAAAAGACCATCTTTCCCTTCCTCATCAGTGTGTGCTTTGGAATTCACATTTTCAGGTTCTTTCAAAATCTCTGAGAAATAAAACAATCTTCCAGAGTATTTCCTTAAGGATATCCAGAACACGTACTTCACTGGATATTATAAAATTCACCTCTGAATCACATCCTCAAAGAGTCTTTACTTTTACTGCATCGTATTATCTGCTTCTAGAATTGTTTTTACTAATTATATGTCTGTAGTCATGCTCTCAACATATATTTAGATGGATAATTATAAAAATCAATAGCTGGCTGTAAGAAAAGTTTTAAGATGTTCTTCATATAACAGAAAGTCTTTTTCTAAAGTCAAAGACCTGGATTTCTCATCTCATTTTGGAAATTATCCAGTTTTGTACTTTGTTTTTCACTTTATTCTTTTCACATTGAAAAGAATAAAAGAAACATAGTAGAGGGTTCCTATTTCCCCTGGCCTTCTACTTTTGCTCCCTTATTTTACTGTATTGCCACCTACATTCCTGACACTGTGAACATTGAGTAGCTGATAACATATTAATATAAGGCTTGTAAAAGCAACATTGTGATGATTTTCTGGATTCTATCAAGCCACGCATGCAAGGGACATAAACACAGGACTGGTCCCCAATCATGAGTTTTCATTAAGAGTTGAATGCTGCCTACTCTGACACTGCAAGGATACATACTCAATTTTTGCCAGCCTATAAAAAGACCATAGTCTTTCAATTGAGGAGCCATGTGGTTTTCAAATGCTCCCCAAGGCTCATCAACTGAATAAAGTCTTTAACCTCTATTTGAGTCACCTAAATCATTTTCTTTTGACAAGTCACTCTGAAATTTGTGACTGGCTATGTTTTTTATTTCTTTTCTCTCTCTCCCTCTCTCTGAATATGCTAGCTATGAAAAAGCTAGGGAGGAGAAAACCAGCAAGCCAAAATTGCAGCCTAACTATTTTAGTGTTCTGTATATTAATCAAAGTCCTTGTGCCTCATTAATTTGCCATGCTTATTTTCTCTTAATTTTCTCATTACTAATATTTGGTTAAGTGTTGCTTGCTCTATTGCATATATTTTTATAAGATTCTCAAACTATTTAGAACCAAATGAGGCTTAGAGAAAGGTGAAAAAATTCATTTATTGTCTGTTTATCTTTCCTTAATTCTATTCTTTACTTTTATTATTTTAATTGAATAGAACACTGCCCTCCTCCCCATGTACTAGAGCATTCTAAAGTGAAGTTTTTCAGTTTTCATTAAGATAAATTTATTTACGTTTTTGTTTTGAATCTGCAATATATGCCTCTTAGACTCATCGCCAAATATAAGTAGGGAACCTAGACTAAGTTCTTAGGGAAGAACTTATTTTTACGTAGTTTTATTTTGTGTTTTCTTTGTATAATCAAGACAGGCAACCATTCTAGGCTTTTCCACAGTTAGCATTATTGTCATCAGTAACGACACACTTGTCCTTGTAGCAACCAACAGCATATGCTTTTGATTTACTGTTTAAAACATTTACACCCCTTCAAGATTTCTGCTCCTGCATATATTCTGATCCCAAAGAAAAAAAGTGTTACTAATTGACAGGTTCATGTCCTATTTTGATTTGATATAAGTTAATTGAGTAAGAAAACTGAGAAGAAGAAAATGTTTGCAAAAGAAAAAAAAAAGTTTTACAATATCCATGATATATTTTGCCAAACATGTCTATTTCATCTTTTTATATCAGATATCTAATATTTACAGTAATACTTATACATAGTATACATATGAGTATGTATACATATAAAATAGTACTTATATCAAAAAACATATAGCCAATTATACTCTTTCCATATATGATGAACTTACTGCAACTTCCAAAACAATAAGCACCACCATGAAGATAGATGACAGCTCGTCGTGGGGTTTCTGACTTTCTCTTTGGCAAGTACAAACGTACTGGAATGTCAGTAAATGCTGTGTCAGTCACCACGACGTATTCATCTGAAAGTGGCTGAGTATAATCCAGCTTGAATATCATGGAAATAAACTCTTCATATCTCATAATACCTATATATTCAAAACACAGAGCCTGTAAAAGCAAAACAATATTAAACATTTTCATCTTTAAATAACATCAAATGCATAAAAACAGAAAATTTTTAAAAAAGCAAAATAAAAAGAAGTAGGATGTTTGTAAAAATTGTTTTCAAATAATACTGTATATCTCATTGCATAATCTTTTTGCCTTTGAAAATTTCAAATATTGCGTGTTTTAGATGAATAACTATGTCATTCGAAAGCTGTCAATTTACTGAGAGTTTTGTTTATGCCTGTCATAATTCTTTTTTAATTGTAAATTCTTATCTGAAAAAATGTCCAGGTCTTATGATGTATGTCTTTCTTTCTTTCTTTCTTTCTTTCTTTCTTTCTTCTTTCTTTCTTTCTTTCTTTCTTTCTTTCTTTCTTTCTTTCTTTCTTTCTTTCTTTCTCTCTCTCTCTCTCTCTCTCTCTCTCTCTCTCTCTCTCTCTCTCTCTCTCTCTCTCTCTCCCTCTCTCTTTCTCTTTCCTTCCTTCCTTCCTTCCTTCCTTCCTTCCTTCCTTCCTTCCTTCCTTCCTTCCTTCCTTCCTTCCTTCTTTCTTTCTCTCTTTCTTTCTTTCTCTCTTTTTTTCTGTAGGCATGCAGTCATACTTTCTTTTCTGTTACTGTTCATTCTTTTTAACCCAAAAATATAAGTGTTGTCTTATGCCCACACTACTGATTCAAATGTTTTGGTTTTCAACTCCAAATAGATTCTTGTCCTTCGCCACCGCCCCCCAAGCCCCCAAATCCCATATTTGATATCATTAAAAAAGCTTTCCTTGGTATGTCTGACCAGCTTCTTTCTCTAGGACCTTTGTGACAGGTGGCTGGACAGTTTATTTAAAAGACAAACCTTAAAACCACATGGTCAGTAGTACCTTAACAGTTATTCCAAAGAGTTCCTTAGAGAACATCTTAAAGAACATCTAATCCCTTCACTTTATTGATGACAAAGAATGCAGAATCTGTACTTCAATTTTCTTATTTATAAAATTGCAATAATAATGATAATAATAATAAATCCCTCCTTAGTTGTAGTAGAGTTTAAATGAGTTGCACTGTAGCAGAGTGCCTGGCCCATGTAAATGTTCAAAAAAAATCTTGTCTTATTGTTATTTAAGTATTCCTCATTAACAAGAATTATTTAATATTTTAACGCTAATTGAATGTACTCATCATGTAGAATATCTCTTAAAGCACGTTTTTGATAAATGCTTAAATTAGGTTAATTTTTCATTTGGTGAATTGGCTTTTCAAAATTAGATATTTGGCAAATTGCCTTGTTTCTCATTTCTCAGATATTTTCTGGTTTTGAATACATACTTAAGTATTTTTTAATTAAATGTATTGGGGTGACAATAGTTAGTACATAGTTAAGTATTTTTTGAACAATAACAAAAGCTCCCACTTTAGAGATTATTTCTTGCTCTTCTAGCATGCATGATCATTAATTCTCAGAGCCATGCTACAAAGTATTTATTATTAGTATCCCCATTTTATAGATAAAAGTTTACATGAAGGGGTAAGGAAAATTTTCAGGGTCGGGCATGCTTTCTTGTACCAAACTCTGTCTTCCAATTTAACATATGATTACATAGTAGCATTTATTTTTGCAAGACCACTTTGTCAAGAACTTTAATTTTCACTTCCCTTTCGTAGGTTAAAAAATAAAGTTTTCTCACTGGTATCATAACTTTGAGTTACAAAATTTAGTACTGATAGCAATGAAATCATTTTTCCTACAACAGTCAAAGACTGATAATTTTACTAGAATAATCTTTAAAGTAGTTACATTGTATTTTTCTTATATTTTTAAAACCAAAGGGCAACCCATCTAAGATATCAAACACATAAAGTGCATAATTTTATTGTAGTTAGATAATGGTAAGAAAGAAAGTAGAATTTTAATGTTGTCTCTTCTGCTAATGTAACTTTGATGATTATATCAGTATCAGATACTCAGGTTTAAATACATATTAAGTAATCAAGGAAGATAACAACAGTTTCTCTGTGGAGCTGACGCTTGCTAACCCACATGTTCTTTCACTGCAGGTTAAATGAAGGAGTGAGAGCATTAGGAGAAAAAACACTTATGATGAAAGTGAGCCTCTAGAAGTGACTTGAGAGGAAAATATCAGGACTTTGCAGACACAGACGGGTTGGCTGTGGCTTCACAGAACCATCCTTTCTTGCACAAATCACCAAGGGATGACCTCTGTCTCTTATTCCATGGATTGTTCTCTCTTCTCTAATTGTCTGCTGCTGTTGTGGCCTTCTGCTGTCAGCCTCCCAATGTAACCATCATCAATAAACCTTTTTGGGAGCTACCTGGTTTTGCAGAGTGTGGATTTGGAAATGAGGCGGTCTAGGGTTCAAATTCTGGAATTGTCACTTTCTAGCTGCACGAGCTCTTCTGAGCCTCTTTTCCCTCCTCTATAAACTGGTGAAAATAATTGGAGCATAGTGGATTGAGCAGAGATGTAGGGACCTGGCCCACAGGCAGATTAGATAGCCAGCAGTCAAGGTCTCCTCGTTCCATGGAAATGCTGCTTATCAGACAGCCAGCCAGTTCTGTATGCTGGCCAACAGTCAAGGTCTACCAGCTTCTTGAGACACTGTGTCCTTGAATGCAGTCCTGCAGGGACTGCTGAATGATTTATCCTGCAAATGCTCTTTGTTTTACTATACCTATATAACCTTGCTTCTTCTCTGCCTGCATGTGGATCACTACCCCTCCAGCCAGCCACCACTGGAGACTCTCCCCGGTCAGTAAGTTTCAATAAACCTATGTCTCACACTCAGCCACATGTCTTGTGACTTCTCAGACACAAATCTTGGAACAACTCGGACTTAGTCTGAACAAGAGGTATATATTATAGAAAGCCTATACATTGTAAAACCTCAAAAATGTTCGTTTATAACCATATCTCCCCTTTACCGAAAAGCTATTTTTGCTTGAACTCACAATCTACCCTGCATATACCAAGTCAGACAATTTCTGAAACCTAGTAATTTAGAAGTGAAGATAGGCAAGGGAAGCCATTGAAATAGTAAGAGGCCTATATTAACATCAAACATGTACAAACATCAATAAAATTTATCTGTGTACTGTAAGGTAACTATGGGACTAAGTTTTCCCTGAAAACTCAAATGTAAGTCATCAAATAAACTACAAAGCTTTTCCCTTCAGGAATACCGTTTATTTTATACATATCATAATATATGGAGTCTTTACATTTAGACATAAACCCTTTGGAAACAAAATTCCTATCTCTGTTTTGCACAGATACAGAAAGTTTTATTTACTTAATTTCATGTAGTTGACTTATTCTAACAAACAAACAACTGTTATTTCAAAACTGATCATAAGCACTGATTTTTAGACAACAGAGACTCCCAATATCCAGGAGGAAAAAACGTTCATCTTACCATAAATGTACAAGTTTTAGCAGCTGCATCCAAGGCCATTACTTTCCAGTATTCTTCAATGTTGCCTGGTATGGGTACATAAATATGAGAGGCAAAGAGAACGCAAAACAACCCAAAACAGAGAGCTTTGAACCCCATAATATTCCTCTTTCCAGCCTCTTCACAGAGCCAAGATTAAAATGTTTCCATTAATGCTGAATAAATAGCAGAACAAATGTAGACCGGGAACCCTTTCGGGTAATATGATCATTCGAACATGAAGTTAATATTCATTCAAATATTACATCAGTAGTAAATTGTATTTATACTGACTCTGAGACAGATGTCGTAACAGATGTCATAATTCATCAATTCATGCCTGTATCATTAGCATGCAATTAAAAACTCCCACAGTGTTTCCTCACCCTGCAATACTATCATCAGCCCAAAGCAACTCTATGATTGAGACCTAAATTGGAGCCTAAATGAGAGCTCTGAATAAGCCATGAAAAAAAATTTTGTGATTGGTGGGTTCCAAAGTTTTGTAAGGGTTTTTTGTTGTTGTTGTTTTGTTTTTTAAAATAGCTGACAGGTGACTTTCGTACAATATGCAAAAAAGAAACAAACCTAAACTTTTTTATTGTTCTGTTGTGATTATGGCTATACATTTAGTAATCTTTAATAGTTATTAAAGGAACCTGTTGACAAATGCAAGTTTGACCGTCTCATTCAAATGTTTGTTGTTATGATACAAGTAGATGTTGGTTTAAACAGAAGCTGGATTATCAATACTGCATTTTCTGAATTCTGTTTCGATGTTTGTGTTAAGGTAAACATAGCGTGAACTCATGTGAAATCCTGGAGTTTTGCCATCAGTAGCTTTGTAGTTTGGGATACAAAGAAACCAAAGCTGAATATTTAAAAGAATGAATATATTGAAATTCTTGCTCTCACAAAAAAGACTTATCAAATATATACTTTTTCTCAGTGTCCTAATTTAAAAAAATTATCTATATATTTGCATCAAATATTTCTTTATGTGTAAAATATGTTTTACCTCCTCAAAATGCCTAAAAGTTAATAGCTATTTTTGTTTAACCTATACACAATGATTAAGTGCATTTAATATTGGTAATTTAATGAAAAGCATTTCTTGACCAATAGATGTATACGTTTTTGAAAAAATAAGAAGAATCATATAATATTCAATGCTATGTAAAGTTTTCTATGTAAAAATATTATGTATAATACTGTTAAAATATCCCATACTTTAATTGGGTGATAAATCAATAAATTTTTAAAAAGAAAAAAAAAAGCTGACATTTAGTCAAAATCCAGGCTAATGCAATTTGCATGGATTACTAACCATGTTAATAAACCTTGCTTGTTGTGGTAGACCAAGCTTTGGGCCAAAAGATAGGGGATGTGGGGTTTTGTCCAAGTTCCATCATTCATGAAGCTGGAATTTTTTAATAGACTGAAGCACCACAAGGCTCAGTACAAGTATCTCAAAACCTTTCTGTTTTTTAAAAGATTACATAGACTGTGTTCATATATTTAAGTGGTAATCTTTAAAATAATCTAAATCAAGAGTTTAGTCTAGAGTGGCAGAAAACATCAAGTACACATGTTAGACTCCTGTCTGCTGCAACCTGAGAGCATGAGAGAAACCTGTCTGTAAAACTGATCACCTAGAGCTTCGTTAGATATACAAGAACTGGGTATTTTCTGTCTAATATGTTAACCTAGAAAATAAATGAACAGTTGAAACACAATAAATCCACAATTCTCAAGCTCATCAACCAGGGATCCGTAAGTAGGGGAAATAATTTTTAGTGATAGACTTCAGTGGCATTAGGGGTCCAATATAAGTATGTATTAGAGCTCTAGAAAGTATCAGTATTAACACCAAAGCCTATCATAAATTTAACTATTAAAATTTTCGCTTTTATTTGTCTATATTTCAGTCTTCCCTGAATCTCATAGACATAACTTAGTAATACAACTTATTTTTCAAATAAGAACACTATGAAAAGTGAAGGAGACAATCTTAACACTAAATGCACATCAATGGGAACTGTCCTAGACAAACTAGGACTTACAGTCTTACCCTAATTATAGGTCTTCTATAAAATTTAATTTAAATGGTGTGCCTGCTTTTCCAAGTATACTATAAGGTTACTGAAAGAAGACACCGTGTGTGTGTGTGTGTGTGTGTGTGTGTGTGTGTGTGTGTGTGTGTGTAAGTGCATGGTAGAAAGTTCATAAACCTAATTGTCCGACCCCATGAGGGTGTGTATACATGGGGTCGGACAATTAGGTTCACTAACTCATCCTAGAAAAAGTGCTGCATACCTCATTGCTGAATATCACTATGGTCACCTTCAAAGTACTCCCTTTGGGAAGCTATGCACCGACACCAGTGCCTAGTCCACCCTTCAGAGCAATTTTGGAACTCTTTTTCTGGAATGGCCATCAGAGCTGTCGTCGTATTACTCTTGATGTCCTGAATATCATCGGAATGTCTTCCTTTCAATATTTCTTTTATCTTTGGTCAAAGAAAGATGTCATTGGGGACCAGATCAGGTGAGCAGGGAGGATGTTCCAATATAGTTATTTGCTTACTGCCTAAAAACTCCCTCACAGACAGTGATGTGTGAGCTGGTATAGTGTCGTGATGTGAGAGCTATGAATTGTTGGTGAAAAGTTCAGGTTGTCTTTTTCACGCAGCTTTTTCAGCATTTCCAAATAGTAAATTTGGTTAACTGTTTGTCCAGTTGGTGCAAATTCATAATGAATAATCCCTTTGATATCAAAAAATGTTAGCAACATAGTTGCAACAAGTTCACGAACATAATTGTCAGACTTCGTGTGTGTGTGTGTGTGTGTGTGTGTGTGTGTGTGTGTGTAATTTCCTTGCAACCTCTGCATAAACAAATAAACTCCATTATGTATTGTCTATAAGAAACCCATTTTAATTATAGAGACACAGATTCAAAACTGTAAAGGGATGGAGATATACCATGCTAACACTGATTAAAAAAATGTATTCACTGTGTTAATTTTAGACAAAGTAGATTTTGGAACAAGAAAACTTATCAGGGATAAAGGGAGACATTACATAATAATAAAAGAGTCAGTTTTCAAGAACACCATCATGATCCTGAACATGTATGGACCCAACAACAGAGCATTAAAATATGTGATGCAAAAATGATAGAATTGCAAGGTCAAATAGACAAGTCAACTATTATAATTAAAGACTTTATCATTTCTTTGTCAGTAATTGACAGGTCCAGCATACAGAATATCATCAAGGATATAGTTGAACTAAACAGCATTATCAATCAAATAGATCTCATTGATATTTATGAAAAACTTCATCCAGCAGCAGCAGAATATAGATTTTTCTGAAGCTCACATGGAACACTCACCAAGGCAGACCTCATTCTGAACCATTCAACACACCTTAACAAATTTAAAAGAATAGGAATTATTCAAAGTATGCTCCTAGACCACAATGGAATTAACCTAGAAATCCATAACAGATGAGAGCTGGAAAATCCCAAATATTTAGAGATTAAACAACACATTTATAAATAACACATGGGGCAAAGAAGAAGTCTCAAGTAAAATTAAAAATATTTTGAATTAAATGAAATGAAAATATAATATCAAAATTTATGAGATGTAGCAAAATCAGTATATACTTAGAGAAAAACTTATAACATTAAATCCATATATTATAAAAGAAGAGACATGTAAAATCAATTATATAAGCTTTCATCTTATATAATTAGGAAACTAGATAAAGAAGAGCAGCATAAGACTAAAACAAGCAGAAAAATTAGAGCAAAAATCAGCGTAATTAAAAGCAGTAAAACAACTGAAAAAATCAACAAAACCAAATGCTGGATCTTTGAAAAGATCAATAAAGTTAACATCTAGCCAGGCTAATCAAGTAAAAATAGAGAGAAGATACAAATTACTAATATCAGAAATAAAAGAGGGGTTGTCACTACTGATCTCATGGACATTAAAAGGATAATAAAGAAATACTACGGTGAACTCTATACCCACAAATTCAATGGCCTAGATAAAGTGGACCAATTCCTTGAAAGACATAATCCACCAAAACTTACACTGGGGAAATAGATAATTTGAGTAGGCTTATATCTATTTATAACACAGAATCAAATATTAATAAACTTCTGAAAAAGAAAACACCAAGATCAGAATGATTAATTTGTGAATTCTACCAAATATTTCATAAAGAAATGATACCAAATATTTTACAATCTCTTATAAAAAAACAAAAGTAGAAGAAACACTCCCAAACTCATACCAGGAGGCCGATATTACCCTCATACCAAATCAAGATAAAGACATCACAAGAAAAGAAAATTACAGACCTATATATGTTATAAATATAAATGCAAAAATTCTCAAACAAATATTACCAAATGAAATCCAACAATGTATACAAATAATTATAAATCATGACCAAGTGGAATCTATTCCAAGTATGTGAGGCTGGTTCAACATTCCAAAACCACATGATGTAACAATTGCACTTCTTGGTATTTCCCAACTGAGTTGAAATTTATGTCCAAAAACTGGAAGCAACCAAGATGTTGTTCAATAGGTGAATGGATGAACAAAGTGTGGCACCTCCATACAATTTATTCAGCAATAAAACTAATGAGCTATTAAGGCATGAAAAGATATAGATCAGTTTTAAGTGCATGTTCCTAAGTGAACACAGCTAGTTTGAAAAGGATACATACCATATGAAATCAACTATATGACATTCTGGAAAAGGCAAAACTAGGAGACATTAAGAATATCATAGATTGCCAAGAGTTTGGGGAGAGGGCATAGGGATTTTTCGGGCTGGTGAAACTATTTTCTATGAGACTGTAATGACATGACATCAAGCAATTGTCAAAACCCATGTACACGATGAGTAAACCTTAATGTAAACTATGGACTTTAGTTTATAGTAATGTGTGAATATTGGTTCATTAATTATAACAAATGTACCACATTAATACAAGATGTTAGTAATAGGAGAATTGTGTGTGTGACAGTACTGGGTGATATATTAGATTCTCTGTAGTACCTTCTCACTTTTTCTGTGAATTTAAAACTTGTGAAAAATAAAGTCTAGTAATAAAAAAATGATAGAGTAACCCATAGAAAGGTTAGAAAAGAAAAACAGAAGAATGAATAAAAACCAAATAGTGGCAGACTTAAACCATAATATATCAATAACTACCTTAAATGTAATGGTCTACATACACCAATTAACACACATTAACTGTATGCTATTTGCAAGGAGCTCAGTTCAAACTCATCAACATATGAGTAGCTTGTAATTCATCAACATTAGGTAGCTTACAACATAGGTAGTAAAAAATAGATAAATTGCTACTCATCAAAATTTAAAATATTTGCTCTGTGAAAGACTACATTAAGAGGATGAATAAGAAATTAAAGACTGGGAGAACATATTTGCAATCTACATATCCAATAAAGAATGTCAGTTGACCCTTGAACAGCATGGGTTTGAACTATGTGGGTCTACTTATATGTAGACTTTTTCCGATAAATATGTACAGTACTGTAAATATGTTTTGTCTCCCTTGTAATTTCCTTAATAACATTTTGTTTGCTCTAGCTGACTTTATTGTAAGAATATAGTATATAATACATATACCGTACAGAATACGTGTTAATCGACTGTTTATGATATCGGTAAGGCTTCTGGTCAACTATCAGTAGTTAAGTTTTGGGAAAGGCAAAAGTTGTACATAGATTTTCAACAGCATGGAGGTTGGCATCCCTAACCCCAGCCTTATTCAACGGTCAACTGTATTATCTAGAATATATAAAGGGATTCCAAGCTTTTCTGTTTGAATGGCAGCTTAAAGAACTCTGTGGACCAACTCCTCTGCAAAACAAGCTTATCTATTGACAATGATAATAATAATAATAAAACTTAAAGTCTCTAGAAATTGTCTTAAAGCATACAGCAAAAGAAGAAAAAAATATCCAAGTTAATTAACTAAAACTTGTTAAAAACAAGAAGGTGGCACTTGAGTTCATTCACTCCACCACCACTCCGACTCAGTTTGATACAAGTTCCACTGTGGGTGATGGTAGACAGGAAGATGGGCTCCCTCTCTGCTAATCCCAAACAAGAGAAATGTTACCTCCCCAGGAGGGGCCAATCACCAGCATTTCTCAGTCCCTTCAACTCAAAATTTTAGACTGTAAATT
This sequence comes from Rhinolophus ferrumequinum, assembly GCF_004115265.2. Lineage (NCBI taxonomy): Eukaryota > Metazoa > Chordata > Mammalia > Chiroptera > Rhinolophidae > Rhinolophus > Rhinolophus ferrumequinum. The sequence continues at coordinate 86,230,812 of NC_046285.1, forward strand.
GCTAGTTAGTGAAACTAAGAGGTCAGGAGCTCCCTTATTCCACTCAGCCCCTACTCATAGGCCAGCCCAGGTAAAGCTAATCTAGAATACAGGGTCTCTAGTTTCCTTTGCCCAGACCACTTATAGGGCAGAAGTTCAATGCTGAGAGGCAGGCTGAGAAGACCATTGAAGTGACTGATGAGATTAATGGAGATTGATGTGAATTTGGGGTTTCTAGCACTCATAGCTGAGCTGCCTGCCAGAAATGAAAAGTAAATACTCTGTGGGTAAAGATATATCATCCAGACCTTGATATGGTCTCTTCAAACTTTACATACAATATCCTCCACTCAAGCAAACCAAATCAGACAAAGCAAATAAAAACAAAAACTAACATTAGAGAAGACATGCCTTTGAATTAAATGAGAAGGAAAATGCCATTAGAAAAAGATTACATTAGGAGATCCAGATCATAGAATTATCATACAAGGACTGTAAAGTAAGTGTGATAGATTCAAGAAATTAAATGGTAAAATAGAATATTTCAAATGGCAGTTAGAGATGTAAGAATGAAGAGCAAAATAAAAAGTAAACATACGGGAGAAAAAGCACTCTGAAATGTTGGCTTAAGTCTCTGAAAATATATTTCTCCATAAAAACTCTGAGAAGATTAGAAAAACTGATTAAAACTGACTCTTTTTGTTCAGACTCTGGAAATTAATCAAAGAATTATGACTGTGGGGACAGAGTCCCAGAGAGCAGTTTCCAGGCTCTTGGCCTCACTTGGAAAGGAGCTGGCTCGGTTATTAGATGGCCATCAGCTGTGATCAGATGGCCATCTGCTGTGGCTGGATAGCCATCAGCTGTTGCCGGTTACTCATTAGCCACTAATATAACCGCTGTGGCTACGCTAGGGGTTGGTTTGTTGGCAGAGAAGCAGACAGCGCGGATTGAGGATCGTGTGACTCCTGCTTCCTGTGTCTCCAACCCAGCCGCCAGCAAGAATATAGTTGCATGACTCCCCTATCTATGGCTCCATTGGTGTTCCTTTTTGGCCTCACCATACTCTGTGTCCACCCACTGAGAGCGGGAGCAGGACCGGAGTCCCTGCATGACAGTGACAATCTGCTTATTCATGAAAAATGACAATCTTGGTAAGAGTGAGCTCTGTGACATTTTAAATTGCCCTATTCCCATCTTTCTCCCAGCTCCATGGTAGTCTTGAAAACCAGCAGCTTAGTAACCACTGAAGGGGGTAGAACGGGTTTGGTACCCTCCAGAAAGCTCCGCACCCAGCTAAGGGTTACAACTTCACCTGTCTGCCAGTTCCCTGGAAAAGCTACTTCAAAGGTCTTATCTTTACTTGAACTAACTCAGAACTTCCTGGCTAGGAAAGATCCTACGCTGTGCAGAGCATTTGTGAAAAACAATTAACTGCAATTATTTCACATTTAGGTAACTGACTGACATAGTTATAGCATTTGGGGCAAACAAGAGGCTTGCCCCAAAACATAAAAGGATAATGTGGAGAATGAGGTTTTAAAAAGCTCTGACATATTCCTGGGGTCTAGAAGCCCACAGGCATGGGTAGGGCTGTGGCATGCTGGGCCAGAAAAGACCTAAGAAGTACTTAATTTCCTGCAGAAAGGAAACAGAGCAGAACAAGGTGGTCTTGCGAAACAGAAAAGAGATTAGAATACAGAGAGGTGAAATTGCTGTAATTTGTGCAGCACGATATTTGAGAGGAGGGGGCCATTTTTGGTCTATTCAGAGTTTAAAGATGTGGATTTAAAGATGTTCTTTCTTTGGTTCTTTCCCTTTCAGAGTCTTTTCTTACTTCTCTGGTATTTTCTTGGCGTTAGTTTTCTGGCTTCTTCACTGAGAAACACACTGTGATTTTTCACAAGTGCTCCCCACTACCACTGGGTGGCCTCAAAAACTGCAATTAACTTTAAGCTGAAAGTCATAGAAATAGGTGCTTACTTTATAGCTCTCCACCACCTACTCTTGAGGGTGTACCCCACTTCTAACCCTGTCATCTTCAGTGCACTCTCCAGTACCTTTCTGTATTAGTTAAAGTTTTACAGTTGCTTTCTGGGAGGTGGGTCCCCTGACAGGGTATTAGTGCCCCATTAATGAAAACCTGATTGGTTAAATTCCAGAGTTCTAATAAAGTTGACACTAATAAAGACCTGATATAAATTTAATTTGTAAACAAGTTACATCTCTTGTATACACCCTATTTACTGAGTCTAAAGGCACTGATGAGGCTGATGTTAATTTGAAACAATAGAATGTAAGACATATCGAATATGCCCAGCTCCCTAGTCAACATAAAATGCCTAGCTTGCCACCCAACAGACAAGAACAATACTGTATGCCCCCTCTCTCCAGAGTATACTGATCTTGCTGCAGACAGTTACATGAGGTTAGAGAATAGTACCTGTGAACAAAGGATCAGCTAGGAATAAACAGCCACAGGAAACAGAACATCAGGCCAAATAATCGGCCTCAGGTAATGCATCCCTTCCCAATCTGTTAGCTGTCCTGGCTTTTTTGCTTAATTGATTGCTTAGTTAGCTTGTTGAATGAAATAATGTATTTTGTAATAAGTATGTTTCTTGGTTATGTGTGTTTTTTTTGTTTGTTTGTTTGTTTTTAATTGACAGTCTCAGCCAAGTCTTTGCTGTAACCCAAGATAGAATCTAAATTCATAGTGTATACTCAGATTTAATAATGGCAGCTGGCTCAAATACAAGGGCTTTGCGACTCACGTGCTCTAGCTGCCCAGTAGTTAGTTCTGTTCTTTTTTTAACTTACAAAATTAGATATTATCATTAATGACTTATACAGACAAGTTTGTCATCTATTTATAGACACATTAATCATTTTATTTGTTCAATATTTCTAATGTTCCAACTGTCATCCTGTAATCAAATTTCTTTTTATTGAAGTACACCTGAAGTTCCTTTAGTTAAGGTGATAAATGTTCAAACGTTTTGATTTCTAAAATGCCTTTCCTTCACCCTTGTTCTAGTGATAGAATTTGGCTGGATACACAATTCTTGATTGATATGTATTTTCTCTCAATAGTGTTTCTCAATACTTTCCACTCTCTTCTGGCTTCCCTTGTTATTATTGAGAATTCTATCATCAATCCATCTATCATCAATCTATCATGCCTTTGTATGTAGTCTATCTTTCCTCTGATGTTTTTAAGATCTTCTTTGTTTGGTGTTTGCATTTTCACCACAATATTCCTATGAGTATGTTTCTTTGTATTTATCATATTTGGGATACATTGGCAGATACAATCCTCCACACAGAGGAACTCAGCTTCTTCCTTTTTGTGTCTCAATAATTCACTTTTCATAGTCTTAAACCAGCCAGCAGAATGGAAAAGACTATTGTGGAATCACAGTAGCTTCATAATATCTTTGGCCCAGAAAAACATACATTAATAACTTCCACTCACTTTTTATTGGGTAAGCATTAGTCATATATCTATGGCTACATTTTGATGCTAGTGGGGCAGCTGCTTCATAATCCATCTTTTCCTTTCCAGGCATGGAACACATTTATCCTCTCTCCAAGGTAAATAGCTCCAAGTTCTTCAGCTGTTACATCCAGATGAAGTCAAAGCTCTTTGCGTGATGCTAGTGTAGTAGGCTGAATAATGGCCACCCACAGATATCAGGTCCTAATCCCTGGAACCTACAAGTGTTATTTTATAAATAAAAAGATCTTTGGATATTAATTAAATTAGGAATCTTACCATTTGGAAATTATTCTGGATTACCTGAATGAGCTATAGATGCAATCACACATGTCCTTACAAGAGAGAGGCAGAAGGAAGAGGAGAAGACAGAAAAGGAGAAGGTCATGTGACGATGATGCAGAGATTGAAGTGACGTGGTAATAGCAAAGGAATACCAAAAATCACCTACAGCTGGGAGAGGCAAGGAATGGGTTCTCCTCTACAGCCTGCAGAGGGAACACAGCCTTGCTAAAACCTTGAAGTCAGTTCGGAGAAACCGATGTACTTCTGGCGTCCAGAAACGGGAGAGAGAAAACTTCTATTGTTTGAAGCCACTGAGTTGATGGTCATTTTTTTTACAGAAGCCACTGGAAATTAACATCCTCAGATCAAGACTCTTCATGGTCATTTGAGCATCTTTTCTGAGTGGGTCCTGAGGACAGCAAAAGAAGTTAAGTAGTCACCAGATCATTTTTATTTTTTGGAGGCGGGATAATGTTTAGCAGTGGATGCTACATTACCCTCTCTGATACTTTTGGTTTGGTGGCATAAAGGTTGATGGTAGTTCACCATGAGAAATGCACTGGGGAATGTGTAACATAGGTCTGCCTCTTCCATGTTCTTCAGAGTTGCCATGTTCCTCTTTTAACATACATGTAGCCCACAAAAGACTAAGTTTATCAGATTTTCAGCAATTACAGTCAATTACTGTTTGAATGTATCTCATCTATCACTTACCTGTTAGGTGTTGTGCTTAAGGAATGAAAGACTTGACCTCAGTGGTCTATGTAGTGGAAAAAGTTTTTGACCTTCCAGTATCCTTTCACCCTATTTCAGCTATCATCCTCATTCCCAATTTGTGCCATTTTGGTGAGACAGAAAATCACAGTGCTCTCTCTTCTAAGCAAGGAATGGGCATATGACTAAGCTAGAGAAACTGAGCTTACCCTCTGAGTACTTTGACTTTTGAGTAGAGAGACTTAGGACAGAAGAGCTCAGTACTTCTTGTAGTTATCCTTGACAGGATAATTGAGAATAGAACTCAATTCGACCTGGAACTCCAGAGAAACTGTTGTTCCAAGCCTTTCCTGAGCCTCTGTCTCTAGACTTCCTGCCAATTTCTTAAGCTGCCCAATGACATAAAATAAATTTTAGACTTGCTTAAGTTGGTCATCATAAGGTTCTGTTGCTTGTAACTAAATAACCTTAAATCTACAGGAAGTTACAAAAATAACTTCTGACATCTAGAGGGTATTCTGCACCTGGAGGAGAGAAAAGGAGGGTATCTTTTAATGGAAAGTGATGAAAGGAAATGCTAACCTACATATTTATTTGGCTAAGGGCAAAAGTGGTCCTTGATATCTCTAAATATTATCTCAGTTCCTTTGATCCACATGCTTTAAAATGTCCACATTACTGATAAGGAGTTGCCTTCCCTTCTGATGAGTTCAGTAGTGTTTTAAATTATGCAGTCTAACATGTATACAAATCTTCCTCTTCTTTTTTTTTTTAGTTATCTTCTTTGTTTTAAAAGTCCCTAGTTGATCTCATTACATTTGGCATTTTTACTGATCAATATCTGTATGGATATTTCCACTAAAAAATTCTTTTCAAACAGCAGAGATAAATTAGTTTGATAATATTTATTCTGTTAGATGCTATATTTATGTTGGCAGTAAGTGGATACTTTAAAAACAATTTTAAAAAAATCTGCATATAAGTGGATCCCTGCAATTCAAACCTGTATTGTTTAAGGGTCAACTGTAATTGCCTTTAAAACATGTAATTTAATAAATGTTATCAGTACCAAATTGCATTTATGATATAACTCCTTTGTTAGCATGCCAAATTTAAATCAGTAAAATTTTTATTCTAGTTACTTATAGGAATTTTGAACATTATCTGTTATGAAGTAGCATAAATTAAATCTGCACATATGAATATTTTGTTGTTAAGTTTATTAGAACCCATGGAAATAACAAATTTGATGTTGGGAACATTTTTTAAAAAATTAAAATAATGTCTACTTAAAGAAAAGTTGTGGGATCCTATTTTCTTAAGATAGTGGGGAATATTTCCTACACCATTATATCATGATTTTTCTGAAAGAAGTTTGTACTTGTGTTGTCAGTTATTATTGAATTTAAAACTTTTTGAAGGTACTCTTCTTCTCCAATGGAGAGAGGGTGTGTGTCCATGGCCGTGACCCATTAGATGGTAAAGTTCTCTGGGGTATATTGCCAGGCAAAATTCCCAGGAAACCATCTTCTGGGTGCTTGCAAAACTGCCCATAGGGAAGGGTTGCTTCATGGAGTTTGCTGGGAAGCTGCCCTCTGAAATGCCAGAGGAAGTAGCCCATGGGGAGGTGCCATGCAGCAGAACTCACTGGTGAGGTGGGGGCACCACTGGGGATCTCATGCACCACTGAATAGTGTGCATTACAGGAACAGTTAGAGAAAATCGCTCTGGACCACAGCCTATTTTTCCTGCGGAGTTCTCTAGAGCCATCTGCTGACAACACGTAACATTGTGTCATTTGAGAAAAGAAAAATGTTTACAAGGTACAGCGCCAGTATCAAAAGAAGGGAAATGGAAGACGGATTTGGAGATGAGAGATAGCTGGCACAAGGTAACTGGGATTGCTTTTTTTTTCCTAAGTGAAAGCAAGGGGTTTTGCAAGACTTAGAATCCATTGATTTATCCAATAAGGAAAGTCAGTCCTTGAGTAGAATTTTACTTAGGGCTGCAGATTGGTGTTTAAACTGCAAAAACAAGAAAATAGGTGATGCTTAGTTCTTGGAATATTCCTTTAAAATATTATATTCAAGCAGTGAAAGTACTGGAATTTTCAGTTTCAGCCTGTGGAAATGCTCCACTGGAAAATGATTTTCTTATAAAAGAGACAGCCTGCCCACAAACAGTCCATTCCCTAAGAGGAAAATCTGTGGTTTCTTAAAAATTGAATTCAGATTGTACTTTTATGGTTAGGGCCAAGCTGATTTTTATATACTGCTGAATCATCTAAGACATGGAATTGTATTCCATCCAACATGATTGAATAGGAATAAACAGGCCATCAGCTGCGGTTGCATGTACAACACATCGTAAACTGTAAAGTAGTATGTAAAAGCTGTTCCAGAAGGATTTCTGTTTCGACTCTGCTTTTTCTAACGTCATTTAACTCCCATAAAAATTTTCCAACTCTACTGGCAGAAATGGTTCTTAAAAGCTGTTGAAGTGACATGGCAGAGCTCAACAGGTGGGCCAATTTACAATTTACTCTTTATAGTTCTCTGAGACTGTTGGCATTTACTAAAAAACAACAGATCCTAGATATCATCTATATGGAACCTAGTCCTTCCCAAGTGGGTCTGAACATTATTAGAACTTCAGGAAGCTGCTACTCACCCCCTAGACATTTCTCTGAAAATCCTGGCATTTCCTGCTGCCCTTGTAATGTTCTAAATCTTTGTTGTCCAGAGTTTGATTTGCAGTGGCTGCAGAACCAATCAGAGAAGAACTAAATTGGAGCAAAGATTTGGTATTTCCCGAGATATTATACAGAAATATGACCAAATCCTAAAAATCAGAAAGAATGTTTTATATAGTTCAGTTTACTGTTGTGCTAATATTTCTAGAGTTTACTTACTAATATAAGGATTAACCATATCTCAAAGTTAATTTATAAAGGTTTAAGAGTTTCCAAAATCACATTACCATGTTTTCTAATTGTGCACAATCAATTGTAATTTAAACAGAAAGGAAAATACATCATGGGTAAGTTTGCATTTCATATTTCCATCTAAACTGTAAAGCTAAAAGGGCTGATGTCTTGGATATCAGAGAGTGTAGTATGAGCTGTATAACACATACTGTTTTTGTAAAGTTTCTATAATAGTGTTATTATCTAATTAAATAGCAACATCCTCCACCCTCCTTAAATTAATTTTCCCCATTCTCCTCATCTCTTAATTACTATAAATACTGGTTTCACTGTGCTTGCAAGTAGTTTTCCGCTTCCTACATTTTTGTGGTTTCCTAATTTGGAAAGCATTATAGTCAGCGTACTCTATTTCAGATAACTGCAATACTACTGAGTCTATGGTAGAAACGTTCCATTTTCTGAGTTTGGGGCAATTTTCAAGAACTCTTATTCACAGCAGAGTCAGCTGATGTCTGTGTGTGTGTATGTGTGTGTGTATATGTGCCATATATATATATAATATATATGATAATATATACTATAACATATATACTATAATATATATATTTATATTTATATATAAATAATATATATATATTTCCTTACAAATATTGTAACAAGTTAGTGCTCCTGCATGAGAGAAGAACTTCCTTTCCTACTTTATATTCAAATTGATACCCTCCCCTACTTTTTTGCTAACAGGACCCTTCCCTGAGATTCACAAACCTCCAAATAAAACCAATAAAAGTGGAAACTGATAAATTTATCTTTTTATATGTTTAAATGGAAAGATTAGTCATCGACATTTTTTTTTTTGTCTTGAGATTAAAAACCAGGTGAAACATATAAGGTTAAGATAAATGACCATGCACTTGAAGAGAGCTAATGGTTTTGAAACCCTATGGGGACTGCCAAATCTTGCTTTTAAGAGTGGAGAGGTTTATGATAACTTTTACAGTCTTCTCTCAGGGGAAAAAAATTCTGTGAAAAGCCTTGTATTGCTTCTGAACCACGACATTTTCTCATAAATAAAGACTCAGTAAAATATGAATCTAAAAAGAGAGAGAGAAGAAACAGTATTTGCAGTGAAATGGTATCTTAAATATATTCAAATTCAGTAAAATAATTTTGGGCTTCTTTTTCAAGTAACTAGATACTGAAAATTCTTTAAGGAAAGAAAATACTTCAGATCAAAAAGAAAATTAATTATTTAACTTTAAGTTTGATGGGCCACTTGCTTTTTGTGATGTGTATGAACTTAACTGGGCCATGGGGTAGCCAGATATTTTACTAAGCATTATTTCTGCGTGTGTCTTAGAGAGTGGCTCTAGGTTACATTAGCGTTTTAATCAGTGGACTCCATAAAGCAGATTGTCCTCTCTGATGAAGAGTATTATCCAACCCATTGAAAGGAGCAAAATAGACTGGAAAAAGGAAGAATTTGCCCTTCTGCCTGACTGCTGAACTGGGACCATAGTTTTCTCCTCCCCTCAGACTGGGGCTTACACAGATTTTGTTGGTTCTCAGACCTTTAGACTGACTAAACTACATCACCAGCTTTCCTGAGTTTTCAGCTTTGCAGACAGCAGATGGTGTGACTTCTCAGCCTCCATAATTATGTGAGCTAATTCTTCAAATCAATCTCTCTCTCTCTCTCTCTCTCTCTCTCTCTCTCTCTCTCTCTCTCTCTCTCTCTGTCTCTCTCTCTATATCTCTCTCTCTCTCTCTCCAGATATATATAAAAGGTGTGATTACACAGTGAATGTTTAAATGAAAAAAAGATATTACAGTAAAGACACATTGCCATTAATTCTCCTAAAAATAAACCCCCTCACTTCAAACACACTTATTCTAGCATTTTTGCCACTTTCTGAAGCAGTTCTGTAAGTCCTCTTTTGTGAGTGTCTTTAGTTGCGCTGTCATGGCTACCTCCATGTCCTGAATCATTTTGACGTTGCGGAAGAGCCAGAAGTTTCATGGTGCCAGATCCGGTGAATAAGGTGGATGAGGATACATCGTAATGTTTCCATTTGACAGAAATTGCTGTACCAGAATCGATGTGTGACACGGAGGCTTTTCTTTGTGATCACAAAATACAGTGAATGCTGCTGCCGAGTGCCATCCAATGGAAAGAGAGGAATCTTCAATACAGGAAGCAGCACACTGAATCTTAGTGTGTGACAAGTTTCAACTTGTTCAGTGCAGTCAGTCAGGTGTGAGCTACGGTTGAGAGAAGATATAATGCAGGGTGACTATTGAGGGGTACTTTATTTCTAGGTGGGAGTGATAATTCAGGCTTCCTACTAGACCTTTACTCTGGCTAGAATGCCTGCTTATTGCTTTCTATGTGGCCTCCACTGACATGTGGGGCAAGGTAAGTGTGGCCCACTTACCTCTGGACAGTACTAAAAGTACTGACTCTCCATAAGGCCTCACCTGATACCACTGAAGCATGGAGAGTGAGGGGGTTTTATTACCACAGCATGGGGGTAGAAGTCCAGATTCCCGATGTGGTATGCACAGACACCAGCAGAGTAAGATGAGATTTATTAAAGCTTGATGGAGATGGACTTCCCAACTCCTCACTCAGCCTTCTCTAACATCACACCAGTGGGTGTGGGGTTTGGAGAGACACACCTACAGCTGTGTCAGGGTGGAAGTCTAGGCTTTCCATTTGACCTTTGCTGACCCAGGAGTGTGGTGGGATGGTCATGAAGCAGCAGGTTTTCTCTATGGTGTTTGTTTGCAGTTGAGTTGTTCTTGTCTAGGCTGCCTGTCCCAGTCATGGTCCTTTGGATAGAGAAAACTAGGTTCTTGTTGAGGCTTAAGAGTCTGTGCCTAGTAGCATTTTCTGTTTGCTGGTTTCTTTAGCTCCAAGTCTTGGATTTATGAGGCAGAAAAAAAATCCAGGGATCTCACCCTGGTGTCATTCCTTGGGTCCACAGTCCCCACCCAGTCTGTCTTCTTCTTTCTACCATTCAGCGCCTTCTGTTGTTTGTTTTATATATAGTGCCTGGGATACTTAACTGTACTGAGTGGAAAAATAGGGAAAAGTGCCTCTCCTTCATCTTTACAAACTGAGGATGATTTTTTTTCATGATAAAAAGTAAAGATATTGAAGGAAAAATAAAAGCTTGTGCTACATGGAAGTTGGAGAAAAAGCAGTTACTAAGGAATCCAAAAAAAAAAAAAGGGAGCGGGGAGAAAAATAGGGATTAAGTTGACTGAATATGGCCAAACTGCACTTTGGCTTTTGTAACCAGCATGTTCCCATAATGGATATTTCCCACCACGGCCATACTGTGCATGAGAATGCAGACCTACCCCTCTGGCCTCCCCCAGGATGATGGGACGTGAATACTCAAATCTTTGGGGAGAAACTGGCTGGTACAATGGTAGTGGCTCATTGGCTCACTGCACCTTTCTCCAGGCTTCTTGCTTAAGTGCTGAGCAGATCCGCTTGCTTGGTTATGTGATAAACAAGTATTACTTGTTTATTTTCTTTTCTTTCCAACCCATATGCACACTTGATTTATCTCATTATGGTTTCAGGTAAAAGCAATACAAAGCTTGCTGTTGCAAGAAATTTCATTTAACACAGAATTATGTGGTTTTACCAGACTTACGAGCCCTGAGATTTTATTTTAACCCACAGCTCATAATCTCAAAATATAACAACCCATGCTAACTAATCAAGTTGGTTTTGGAAGAAGGTAATTCTCCAGAAACCTAAACATTCCTTATCCTTCAATTCTCCAATGTCCCATCATTGAAGTCACAAGTCCTACATTTTTCACATGAGAATCATATCTGATTTTCATTTCTTGCTCTCTCAGCTTAGCCAGCTGGAGTGAGACTTTGTACAACATGGATTGGTGTTTAAAACCAAGATAGAATCATGACTGAGAAACTGGTAAAAATTATTTTAAGAAATTTAACACCCAGCATTATCACCTGGGACCAGTGTTGGAATTTACTCTGCATATTTAATCAGGAAACTAGTTCATCCAAGTATACAGTTTGAATATGTGCTCCTTTGTTCCAGTTAAGGAGTGAGGCAGGCCCTAGAAGAATTTGAGGCAATTGGCATTTGTTTTAGATATTTGAGTCCTACGTCACAAAACCTTGTAAATACTTTGTGCAGCGGTGAGGAGATGAGGAAATGTTTCCCAAGTCAATAACTGGACTTGAGAGGACCATGGCACTAACTGCTTTCCAGAAACAATGCAAAGGGAACTACATTCATCTTTGCACATACCAGCACAGCTAGATGTGTCCACGGGCACAAGAGCAACTTCATGAAAACATCTGTGGCGAATTACAGAACCTTGCCATGCTCTCTGTCATACTCAACCATCATAGTATGGGCCATGCTTGAAAGAGGTGGTCACCTCCACGGGGTACTTGCATCTTGGGAGAAAATAGATATTGTTGGTCATTCACTACAAGTATTTGTACTTCTGGAAATTTCAATACCTAGAACAGTGACTGGCATACATATCAGGTATTCAATAAACATTTATGTTTGACCAAATTCCTCACTATCAAAAAATATTAATCATTTGTAAGTATTATAGTTCCTTAAATTCTGGATAGGACTCAAGCTAATTACTGAGACGCTAAGAGGTAATGCAGTTCTTAGTTTGTGACCCCTTTGACAGAGGACTGGAAATGCCATGGAGTAATATTTGCAAATGTTAGTAGAGATTCCGCTACCTTTGCTTTTCTTTGTATTCTTTGCTCGTCTCTCAGTTAATAAGCTAGGGCATTACTCATTTCTTACTTATTTCCAAAATGTTCAACAAATGATATTTTGATCTCTTTAACATTTTTTTTTAAGTATTTGATGAGTAACACAAAACTTTCTGCCTACCCACCAAAATGATAAATATTTTGGAGCTGGGGGAAAGAGAGAAGTAAGATGGAGAAGGAACGAGTGGATAAACAATGGAAATTCTTCAGAACAGGGAGGCAGCTCCTCTCCTGTATGAACCCACAGGGTCATTCAGGCATTCCAGATAGCTTTTGGGAATTGGAGTGCAAATGGTGCTGTATTTCCTTTTTCAAGTACACCTAATGGAGGCACCTTTAGTACAGAAGAAACACTACTGCTTAACATATCTAATCAGAGGGGTCTTTGTATTGGTTAGGAAATACTAGTCTGTGGTAAGAAATAATCTAGTAATGGCTAGACAAAAACAGAAGTTTATTCCTTGATCAATAACTGTCCTAGTGGATGTTCCAGATTATGACTCTCTCTCATTCAGGGAGCAAAGTCCTTTACAGCTTGTGCAGTTTGTATCTCTGTAGCATCTAGGGCCATGCTTGTTGTCTTATAACAACAGAGGAAGAAAGAGCCTAGAAGGCCAGATGTGGAAGGTTTGGCGGTCAGGTTGGAAGTGGCCTGTATTATTTCTGCTCATGTATATCCCAGTAGTTAAAACTCAGTTGCATGGCCTCACCTCCCAGCAAGTGAGGATTGGATATCGGCCCAGGAAAAAGACAACATGGATTTATGTGAACAAACATCTCTGCTCAAGTTATGATAACGCATACTTTCCTCACACCCCAGGTTGGTACCTGAGAAGTAAAACCATCTCCTGAAGATAAGAGGAGCTTGGAAGTAATGAGAGATCATATTTCTTATCCCATCAGTCTTCTTATCCCATCAGTCTCTGTGACTTGTGTGATAAGGAGCATTAGAATGATCCTACATGCCCTAAAAGGATGTGGGATACAGCCTAGAGAGAGCATACATAGAGGAGTCTTTTGAATGGGAGAGACGAATGACTCAGCAGTGACGGATTTGTGTTTTGACAGAAATCCATGGACTAACATGAATTACGGATTTCTCAGATGACTTCAGGAAATGCCAGTGTGTACAGATTATAACACAAAGGCCAGATGTCTAGCAACTCCCACCCATGACATTTGAAACCCATTGTTAAAAACAAATGGATATTTAATGGGTGTTTCATTTTTGTGATCTCACCGATTGGGAACTTATTATAGAAAATAAACTGAGTCATACAAAAAATAAAACTACATTTTTTTCACATCGGAATTTTGATACTGTGCTTTGTGCCTGCTAAACAAAATTAATGATTTAAATCATCATATTTTGAAAGAAATTAAAAATTTGTTAAATCTTCTATGAATACACTAGTCTTCATTGGCTTTTGAAAAACTTAAGTAACATAAACAACCCTGAAAATTATATAAAGTTGTCATATACCTTAAAGTACATTTTTTATTGCATAATGGATTAGAGTGTAGGCTATCATGTTCTGCTCAGGTTCAATTCCTACACCTGTTATGGAATAGCTTTGTGACTTTGGGAAAGTTACAGTATCTTTCTGTGCCCCTGTTTTTTTTTTTTGTTTGTTTGTTTTTTTAATCTGTAAAATGACAATATTGAAGTACCAGCTCAGGATTGTCATGAGAACTGAATGTAGTCATGTATTAATGACAACATAGTGCCTAGTGGAGCAGATTTATCCCTGATGATTGGGCACAATCTCAGAGCATAAGTTTGACAGACTTTATGAAGACTTTGTTTTGGGTTGAGCTGGTTATAGAGGGAGGAGTGGGGTAGAAGTCAATCTTAGAAGCATATTCTGAGTTTCTAATAGAAGCAGAAGTAGGGTGATGGCATTTTTAGAGCCTGTTTTGTCTTGGTTGTAAAGGTATGTTCACTGAAGTGAGTTGTCACCTATCAAGTAGACAGATTTGTAGTGTTACCATTGCAATATAACTGTCATTAATGGATTAGACAACTTTAGAACCAGTTCTGGTTGATATATGTTCCCACGACTCTAGAATAATCAGTACTTCCTTTGGAGTCTGGGACCTTTTTATCCTTGAACTTTCTTTTTGTCCTTCCAAGTCAAAGCTGCAGAAGAAAACACTGGGCACCAACAGAGGTCAACAGGTCCTCACCATTGTGGTTGATTTGTCTTAAAGGTGGGGCATAAAAACATTTTAGGCTCTGGAAATCAGATGGTAAAATAATTATAATAAAAAGTTCTGTAAGAGGAGACTAGAAGGCCCTTTGGAACCAACACATGTTTTTTCAACTGTGACCAAGCAAACAAGCCTAAATGAATTTCTATATCTTATTCAAGGTGCTGTTGTGTTTTTTTTAATTGACTTTATAGAGGAATAATCGCCATAGAATAAATTATGCTTATATTTATTGTACAGTTTTATGAGTTTTGGCAAACATATATACCCGTGTGCATACTAATTCAATCAAGATATAGAACATTTTCATCATCTAAAGAAGTTCCCTCCTGTCCCTTTATAGTTAATTTCTCCCTACCCACCCCCAACCCCAAGCAATCACTAATCTACTTTCTGCCACTATAGATTAGTTTTGCCTTTTCTAGAATTTCATATGAATAAGGTCATACAGTATATACAATTTGGTGTTTGTGTTATTTTGAGAGCATAATATTTTTGAAATTCATACATGTTGTTGTGCATATCAGTAATCTGGTTCTTTCAATATCTGAGTGGTATTCCATATTGTGCTTATACCATTATTTATCCATTCAAACAGCTGGTGAGCATTTCACTTGTTTCAAGGTGTTATTTGCAATAAAACTGTCATAAACTTTTATTTACAAATCTTTTTTGAACATTTGTTTTTTATTTATTATTGGATAACATGGTAAGTGTATGTTTAACTTTATAAGAATTTGCCAAACATTTCTGCTAAATTGTACAATGTGACACATTACCAGCAATGTTTGAGACTTTCGTTATTCTATGTCCTTGTCAATACTTGGTGCCTTTTCAATTTTACTCATTTTATAGGGTGTGTAGTGGTATATTTTAGTACCCATTTGTATTTCTTTGATGATTAATCATGTTGAACATCTTTTCATGTGTTTATTCATCTATACATATATCCTTATGAAGTATTTATTCAAAATCATGCATTTTTAAATATTTTATTTTATTTAAGTTGTAGAGTTTTTTTTATATATTCAGGACACATGTACTTTGCCAGATATGTAAATTATAGATATTTTCTCTTAGATTGTGGCTTGCATTTTCATTTTCTTAACACTGTGCTTCTAAGAGCAAATGCTTTTAAATTTGATGAGGTCTTTTTATGTTTATATGTATGACTCATTTTAAGTTAACTTTTCGTGTAGAATCATGTGTTATTGAAGACAGACAGATTATCTAGTTGTTTCACGACTGCTTATTGAAAAGACTATCCTTTCCCTATTGAATTAGCGAGGTATCTTTTTTTGAAAGTCAATCAGTTTTGTATATGTGGTTCTATTTGTTGACTCTAGTTTAATACATTGATCTAGTTATATCTATCCTTACTCTCAGTAGAACACTGTCTTTATTACTCTAGCTTTCTAGTAAGTCCTGAAATCAGGTAGTTTAAAAGTTTTTCATCTTTGTCTTTTTAAAAACTGTTTTGGCTATTCTATATCCTCTATATTTTAATATACATTTTAGAATATTTTCAATTTCTACTTTCCACTCCAAGTCATCTTGTATTTTTTAATTAGTTTAAAGTGTACAAAACAATATAATGACTAAACATTTCATACCTCAAAAAGTGATAACCCTAACAAATCTACCCATCCGACACCATATATAGCTATTACAATACCATTGACTATATTCCTTATACTGTACTTTATACCCTATGACTATATATATATACATACATATATGTAATTATAGTTGACATTCAATATTATTTTATATGAGTTTCAGTTGTACAGCACAGTTAGGCCTTTGTATAATTAAAGAAATGATTCCGCCAGTAAATCTAGTATCCATCTGACACCACACAAAGTTTTTACATTATTGACTGTATCCCCTATACTGTAGTTCACATCCCTATGACTTTTTGTGATTATCAATTTGTACTTCCTAATCAGTTCACCTTTCTCACCTAACCCCTCAATCCTCCTCCCGTCTAGTAACCATCAGTTTGTTCTCTGTATCTATGAGTTTGTTTCTGTTTTGTTTGTTCGTTTATTCGGTTCTTTAGATTCCACACATAAGTGAGACCATATAGTATTTGTTTTTCTCAGTCTGATTATTGCACTTAGCATTAAATCTTCTAGGTCCATCCATTGTATTGCAAATGGTAATTTCATTATTTTTTTATGGCAGAGTAATACTCTATTCCATAAAAGTACCACAATTTCTTTATTTATAGTCTATTGATGGGCATTTTGGTTGTTTCCATATGTTGGCTATTGTGGATATTGCTGCAGTAAACATAGGGTTACATATATATTGTTTAAATTAGTGTTTTGGCTTTCTTTGGATAAATTCCAAGTGGTAGAATTGCTGTTTCATAGGTAGTTCTATTTTTACTTTTTTGACGAACCTCCATACTGTTTTCTGTAGTGGCTGCACCAATTTGACATCCCACGAACAGTGCATGAGGATTCCCCGTCTATCCACATCTTCTCCAACATTTGTTTGTTGATTTATTGATGATAGCCATCGACAGGAGTGAGGTGGTATCTCATTATGGTTTTTATTTGTAATTTTCTGATTAGTAATGTTGAGCATCTTTCACATGTCTATTGGTCATCTGTATTTCCTCTTTAGAGAAATGTCTATTTAGGTCCTCTGCCCATTTTTAAATTGGATTGTTGGTTTTCTTGGTGTTGAGTTGTATGAGTTTTTTATAGATTTTGGATATTAACCCCTTTTGAGATAGATCATTGGCAAACATCTTCTCCTATTCAGTAGGATGTCTTTTCGTTTGGTTGATGGTCTCCTTTGCTGTGAAAAATATTTTGAATTTGATGTAGTATGTTTGTTTATTTTTTGTTTTGTTTCTCTTGCCTAAGGAGAAATATCAATGAAAACATTACTAAGGGTAATATCTAAGAGTTTATTTCCTATATTTTCTTCTAGGAGTTTTATTGTTTCAGGACCTACATTTAAGTCTTTAATCCATTTTGAGCTTATTCTTGTATATGGCATAAAAAGGTAGTCCAGTTTCATTTCTTTTGCATGTATCTGCATTCTTCCTGGTTGTCCAATTTGTTGGCGTATAGGTGTTTGTCGCATTTTCTTAAATTTTTTTGTATTTCTGTGGTGTTTGTTGTCACTTCTCCTCTTTCATTTCTGATTTTATTTATTTGGGTCCTCTCTATTACTTTTTGAGTCTGGTTAAAAGTTTGTCGATTTTATTTATCTTTTCATAGAACAGCTCTTGGTTTCATTGATCATTTTTATTTATTTTATTTATTTATTTTATTTTTAGACTCTTTTTTGTTTGTTTCTGCTCCTATCTTTATTTTTTCCTTTCTTGTACTAACTTTGGGCTTTGTTGGCTGTTCTTTTCCAGTTACCTTAGGTGTAAAGTTAGACAGGTGATTTGAGGTTTTTCTCGTTTCATTAGGTAGGCCTGCGTTGCTGTGAATGTCACTCGTAGGACCGCTTTTGCTGTGTCCCAGATTTTTGTGTTGTTGTATTTTCATTTTCATTTGTCTCAAGATATATTTTGATTTCTTCCTTGATCTCATTGTTGACCCATTCATTATTTAGTAGCATATTATTTAGTCCTCATGTGTTTGTGTGTTTTTCAGTTTTTTTTTATTGTAATTGATTTCTAGTTTTATACCACTATGGTCAGAGAAGACTCTTGATATGGTTTCAGTCTTCTTAAATTTATGGAGACTTGTTTTGTGGCCTAACATGTGGTCAATCTTGGAAAATGTTCCATGTGCACTTGGAAAGAATGATTATATTCTGCTGCTTTGGGGTGTAATGCTCTAAAAATATTAATTAAATCTATCTGGTATAGTGTGTCATTTAGGCTGCTGTTTCCAGTTGATTTTCTGAAGACCTGTCCATTGGTGTCAGTGGGTGTTAAAGTCCCCTACTATAATTGTGTTACTGTTGATTTCTGCCGTTATTTTGGTCAATATTTGCTTTAAATATTTAGATGTTTCCTATGTTACTCATAGGTGCATAATGGTTTACTAGGGCGATGCCCTCTTCTTGGATTTATCCCTGTATTATTATGTAATGTCCTTCTTGATCACTTACTATAGTTTTCATTTTAAAGTCTATTTTGTTTGATAGGAGTATTGCTACCCCTGCTTTTTGCTCATTTCCATATGCATGAAATATGTTTTACCATCCCTTTACTTTCAATCTATGTATGGCTTTAATCAGAAGTGGGTCTCTCTTGTAGACAACATGTGCATGGGTCTTGTTTTGTTATCCATTCAGCAACCCTATGTCCTTTAATCCATAACTTACATGTAAAGAAATGCAGGCACAAATACCAGAAAGCAATATTGGTGCTCATGCAATTAATGACTTTTAGGTTATTACCAATATGATAAAACAATAAACAAATAAAACAGTATTTAAAATGTTCTAGATAACTCATAATGCCTCTGTTGTTGAGAAATGGATTTAGATTGCACAGTTTCAATAGCAGGACAATATAGGACAGTTATCCATATGGGATAGCTAGTCCTTCCTTGCACTGATCTGATTCTGAAATATTTTTAACGCTTGACTCTTATTTAAGGTGATGTGACTTGTATTATGAAAATTATTAAAAAATTGGGAAAATACATTAAAATAATACCACTTTATAATTTTCTTATCACACTTTCTCAGACTTTTTTTTGCCATAAAATTTCTTTGAGCTGAATGAATTTGAATCAGTGCTCTGTCATTTACTTAGGAAAATTGTTTATATGTTTCTGTTTCCTTGTTTGTAAAATAAAAGTAATAAAACCTGAATCATAAGACAGTTGTAAGGAATAAAGGAGAAAGTATTTAAAAGTTCCTGTGACATAGAAGATGCCAGAAATATTAGTTTCCTTCTTTTCTTGACCTTAGTGGGTAAGAGAAAAAATGCTTTAGCTAATTTTGTTTAGAAGCTAATTGTGGTTAAGTAATAGAAAAGACAGAGAAAGACAAATACCATATGATCTCACTTATATGTGGAATCTAAAGAACAGAATTAATGAATAAACAAAATGGAAATAGATTCAGAGATATAAGGAAAAACAAAACAAAACTGATCTTTGCTAGATGGGAGGGGGTGGGGATGGGAGAGAAGATAAAGGGATTAGAAAGTACAAATTAATAGTCACAGTTTCCATGATTGGATACATGTTAAAGTTTTATGTGTAGTTTTAAAAATTATTTTAGTCTTTATTAATTCAATGTCATGATAGGAAAATCTCACAAATATACACCCTGTTTTTTGATACCCCACACTTTGATACTGTATCAAACACTTTCCTAGCTACTATTTAACTCACTTAATTCAGGATGATTGCATGAGTAGATGCTGAAGACTTTCCTTCCTTTCACAGAGTTAACATTGATTGGAAATAAGTGCTTCAGAATAGAATGGGTGGGGTAGTGTAAGCTAGAATAGTAATCAGTTAGCTGTGACATAAATTCAATTATAATTTGCCTTATAATATAAACTGTAATTAGGCAAAAATTAGATTACAATTTCAGTTTGTATAATGACTGTAGTAAAATATATATATATATATATATATATATATATATATATATATATATATATTATAATGTTTAAGTACAGTGATTGTTTTTTCTGGGTTTTTGTGTTCCGATTCTGTTATAGTTTCTACTTCTGTCCCCCCACTTTTAAACTTACAATATACACTTTTTCATGCAATTTCCACATAATGTCATTTTCTATGATGGGCAAACAACTTAGTAAGGAAAAGAGAACTACAATATCAACCTTTAGATGTGGGCAAAACTAACAGTCACTTCCCTTTCAGCTCTGCTTTCTGGACTTCAAGTCACTTAAACTCTTCCTGAAAACAATTTTGTGTCAATATACCCATATAACGTGAACACCATCCATATTAAAAATGTTAAGGCCTTAATGTAGTTAGGAGAATAAAACTCCTTAAGTAGTTAGGAGAGTAAATCAAGATGATATTTCTGGTCATATAATTGTGAATATTCAGAATGAATGACCAAAAATTAAATTGCATTTTGTAGTTTTTGATCAAGGAAAGAGCATAAGTTGAAAGCATTTGTGTTACATTTCCAGGCTTCCTCAGATATTGTTCTTAACTCCTACTGATTTTCAGTATTCTATGTTGCAATTGCTAGCACATATAAAGATATGTGTTTTAAGCTGTTGATTTGCTAGAGTCATTAAAATTCCTTGAGTTTTAAAAATAACAAAGAAAATTATCTAATAATAACTGCTAAGTATTATCAAGTTAAAAGTAATTGCTACATTTTTAGTAGCATCTTTTGAAAGTCTTTTCTTATTTATTCAACACAGTTTTCAACACACTGTTACAAACTTCAGATACCAGAAACACAGCATAAATTATGTTCTATGTTTGTCTTTCCTGAAATTCCAATCATATCTGAGTAAACATTTTCTGTCTTTCTAAAATCATTTGACAGAACATTATCCACTGGGTTCTGATTCACTTCAGTGTACTGAATTACAACTTTGCTTTTAGAGGTTATTTGATATCCAAGAACTAATGTCCCTTAAAAAGCTTTTTTATTTGTTTTTTGGTAATCTGTTTCCCTATTGAGTAAAACCTTAAAACTCTTCTGACTAAAGGACATTTGCCTTAAGATTTAAAAATTATTTGGTTCCTTTTCAAACCTAGAAAAATAAATTTAAAAAAATAAAATATGAGACCTCATTCTGTTATACATTTGGAATTATAATAATACATCAAATTAATTCAGGCTTTATTTAGATTATAAAGTAATTGTGGTAGTATTCCTTTTTCAAAAAGTTTGCACCTTCCTTTTTCTGTTGTGATTATAGCCATTTTGTGATAAAGACACAAAAGCATTTCCTTGCTTGTGGTCCCATAGTCCTGATTAGTGGAAAACAGTGTCCAGGGCCTCAGATTCTCAACGCCCCTCTTTCCACAAGACTTCACTGCCAAGTCCAACCTCTAGTCATTTTTGTTGCGTGGTTTCCTTTTCATGTCCCCGAGTAAGCAAGGCTAATGCAGCTCTCTGTGTTTGTGCAGCTGAGGGAAGTGAAGTGAAGGGGTCACCAGGGTTGAGATGAAGCAAAACTCTTAGTACTTTGCTCACCAGGCTGCTGCTGAGCTCTTCCCTCCTGCTGCCTTTGAAAACACACTTCATGAAAGTAACTCCTTCCATTCTAAGTGTTCAAAGGTAGGCCGATCTTGTGGAGTTTAATAAACAGAAAAAGATCATTAGCTTCCTGTGAGCAATTTGCAAAGGGTTGTAGGAAAAAACAATGAGCATTGGTGTGTCTTATGGGTGTTCAGGATGTGGTGACAGATAAATTATTACAAGTAATTAATACCTATCTATGTAGATGCGAGAGATAGCTAATGGATAGATGGGTGATTAGTGGATTGTCTGACCTCTTGATGAGAATGGTTTCTTCATAAATACAATGGGAGACTGTATTAAAATTCTTCCACAACCACTTTCAACCCAAAAATTGTATTTTTAGAGAAGAGTTTTAATAAACTAATAAAAATCAGAACATGTTGAGAGAACTGACATTTAGAGCAAACACTACAAAAACATGCAAAAGAAATGTGCTATTCTGAAAGTGAAGCTCAGGCAAACTATAAACTAGGAATAATCAAAGTAAAAAAATGTTATCTAGATATGAGGCACTTCACATAACTTCCTTGGATTTTAGAACTGCGGGTCTGTCACATTTGGGTGACATTTTAGAAAGCAGCACTTTGATCCCAAGAAATTTCTTTTCCAGAAATATACCACTAAAATATGTTTGCCTAATAGAATCCCTGCTGATAAGATTAGAACATACCATAGCATTATCATAATTAATAAAATTATGTTTTACAAACATACTAACAAATCTCAACTAAATATATTAATATATGTGCAATACCTTATGCAATTGAAGTTTAGCTTTTAACTTATGCATTTTGTTTAATAAAATTCTACCAAAACTATTGCTTTTACAAAGAACAACATTTTTGTATATATTCATGGTATTTAGCAATATAATTATTTTCCATATGTAATATTTTATTTATGGAAATAATGTAATATAAGTACTGTAGAAATTCACTGCATGTTCCAAGAAAATGCTAACTTCTTTCCTCACTCCCCCATCTATAAATTTTTGTCCACATCATTCAAATAGAAAATATTCAGGCTGAACTGAAGTTAAAAGTGAAAGGTAGAATGGGTAGGGTTGACAACAGCTTCTGTCTCAGCATCATTCCTCAGGTTGATCTTCAAGTACTCCACTTCACTCAGATAAATGCCCCGAAGTACAATTGCTAATTTGTATGGTAGTTGCATGTTTAGTTTCAAAAGAAACTCCAAAATTGTTTTCAAGAGTGGTTTTATCATTTTACATTCCCACCAGCAATGTATGGATAATGCATTTGCTCATCAGCATTTGATGTTGTCACTAGTTTTTAATCTTAGTCATTCTGATAGGTATGTAGTGATATCTCACTTTATTTTTAATTTTCATTTTCCTAATGGCTAATGATGTTTAACATCTCTTCCTGTGCTTATTTGCTCTCTGTATATGCTTTTCAGTGAAATGTCGGTTCATGTCTTTTGTCCATTTTCTAATTGGCTTGTTCTATCGCTGTTGAGTTTGAAAGTTGTTTATATATTTTAGATGTTAAGCCTTTGTTAGATATGTGCTTTGCAAATATTTCCCCTCAATAATTTGTGTACAAGTATTTGCACATATGTTTTCATTTGGATATATACTCAGGAGTGGAATTACTGGATCGTAAAGTAACTCTATGTTTAACATTTTGAGGAACTGACAAAAAATTTCCAAAGTGGCTGCACCATTTTACACTCTGACTAACAAATTTCTTCACATCTTCACCAATATTCATTATTATCTCTGTGTTTTTCATTACAGCCATCTTAGTGAATATGAAGTAACATCTCATTATGTTTTTCATTTGCATATTCCTATGCCTTATTATGTTGAACATATTTTCAATGTGCTTTTTTTGGTCATTTGCATATTTTCTATGGAGAAACATCTATTCAGAACCTTTGTCCATTTTTTTAGTGGGCTATTTGTGTTTTTGTTATTGAGTTGTAACAGTTCTTTACATATTTTTCATACAATCCTCTTATCAGGTACAAGATTTACAACTATTTTCTACTGTTCTGTTGGTTATATTTTTGCTTTCTTAAGACGATATAATTTATAGTGTGAAAGTTTTCTATTTTGATAAAGTCCAGTTTATCTAATATTTCTTCTGTGTCCTGTACTTTGGTGTCATATATCAGAAGGCTTTGCCTAATCCAAGATTATAAAGGTTTATTCCTGTTTCCTTCCAAGTTTTGTAATTTTAGACCTTATATTTAGGTCTATGATTATTTTGAGTTTATTTTTATGTACTGTATAAAGAAGGGTTTCAACTTCTTCTTTTTTTTGAATGTAGATATCCATCTTTTGCAAAACTATTTGTTGAAAAGATTTTTCTTTCTCCATTGAAAGGTTTTAGCCTCCATGTTGAAAATCAATGGGCCATTAATGTAAAGGTTTATTTCTGACTCTCAATTCTATTCCATTGTTCTATACGTCTATCCTTAAGCCAGTACCACACTGTCTTGATAACTGTAGTTTTGTCGTGTTAAAATCAGGAAATGTAATTACTCCAACTTTGTTCTCCTTTTTCAAGATTGTTTTGGATATTCTGAATTCTTTTGATTCTGCATGAATTTTGTCATCAACTTGTTAAATTCCAAAAAACAAAACAAAACAAAAAAAACTACAACTGGATATTCATAGGAATTATATTGAATCTGTAGATCAATTTTCAGAGTATTACCATCTTAATATTAAATGCATGACAACTGATTTTTGACACATGTGCCAACGTACTCATAATCCAACTGGGAATGTCTGATCTTCTCAATAAATGGTGCTAGACCATAGACCTGAATGCTGTAGGCAAAACTATAACACCTCTAGAATAAAACATAAAAAGGACCTTAAGTTAAGCAAAGATTTCCTAGCTATGACATCAGAAGCATAATTCACAATAAAGAAAATTTTTAAACTTAGGCTTCAATAAATAAAATGAACTTCAAATGACACCATTAAAAAATTGAAAAGATTAATACATGGAGAGTACTACAATGGATACTGATTCTTTACCTGTTTTCTCTAACTGATACTTCTTCATCATTTAGATCCCTGAATCAAAAGGAGAGCTGGTTCCTTTGTAATGCCTGTTCTTTAAACTCTCATTATTCTGTGTTTTAGTCACTGACATACTTCAATTTATCTGTATATTCTTAGTTGACTTTCTTTCCCATTAACACAGATTAGTTTAGTACTAATGCTTAAGCAATATTCAACACAGCTGTATTCTAGCCCCGTATAATAAATCTATCATGTTATCCTGCCATTTTTGTAATGATGGGCATTGTTTGAGCAGGAAGTGTGGTCTGCATATACAGATATGGTTAAAAAGGCCAATTTTCACAAGTGACTATTATGCTTTGGATTGTAACTATAGTCTTTCTCCAAATACCTGTCACTAAAGTCACTACCCATGTGTCCATCACAATTGCAACATGTCTCCTGGGCACCTATTTTGCCTGCAAGCTTTGTTTAAACATGCAGCTGATCAAAATTTCTCATGGCTACAGAACATTCGGTTCTGTTGGTAACAATGATGTTCCACCAATTACGCGTGGCATGTGACTGAGCTTCACTGAATCTCCACGTTTTTTTGTCCTCTCTAGTTTCACTTACCCATTTTTGTCTTCAACACTATAACTAATGCTTATTGTACTTGCCAATGTTTTTATATGTCCAACTCCACAGTTTTAACTTATTTTTCGATGGCAGATTCTTTACTGTAGCAGACTAGTGATAATGTTCAAGAGTATTGAACAAGGTCGCAGAGAAAGTGGCTTCATGTGCCATTTTTCTTTTCAATAAGCAATATACATATACAGTGCTTTTAACTGTATTCTTATATTTTTATGATTTAAAATAAATATATGAAATAATTTTTTAAAAAGTCTTAGCTGTTGCTCACTGTTATTTCATGTCTTTAATTTTGGATGTTATTTCTTCAAAAGCTAACCTTATATAGCAGGAGGGTGCCATAATCATGACAAACCAAAGGTAAGATTCAAAATGTTGGCTGTTGGTTATAGTTTCTTTGTTCTAACTAAGATGATCATGAGAATAATTTTGATGATGATGATGATGTTAAAATGATGACTTTTGTTGTGGGGGGAGTGTGGGCATCTTGTTCTTGAATGCCATCCTGGAAGCTCTGTGCTGGAATTACAGAGGCCAGAACAGTATTCTGGAGACTGATCTATAAAATAGACATCAATCACCAGAATAATGAAATGCATGCTATGTATTATAAGTTTATTGTTTCAAATGGTAACATTTTAGATGTGATGTATATATCTCTCTAATACAGTTAGCTAAATTAAATTTTCATCAGATACTTTTCTTAAATCAATAGGCAATTCCAGCTGATATGAGGTCATTCCTTTCCAGAGTATACCTCATCAGAAAGAGAAGAGAGGAGTAAATTTAGGGGTTATAAGTATATGATGCTATGCTGGTAAATGATAATTCTGTCTCCTATGCACCATCCATCATTCTGGGGTCTAAGGAGCGTGGAAGATTGTTTCTGTTGGCCATACTGTCATCCAATCATTGTATTTTTACTTCTCTCTTAAAACATATATTTAGTTGTGACTATAAATGCTTCCATGTTTGCTTAACAAAGAGAAAATATAAATTATAATGAAAGTCCTCAAATATGGCATTTTTTGCATGTAATTTTTGCACATAATAAGTAGTTGAACATTTCAAACCCTTGTTAATACTCATAAGAATACATTGATTATTTTTAATTAACTAAGGTCCAAAGGGTAATACATTGAATTTAATATAAATGGAGCTAGATTGTGGTGGAGTATATTATGAAATTCTGTTTGTTTGTTTATTTGTTTTTGTTTTTTTAAGAATAACTGAATAGAACCATGGATTTTCTGCTCTGCCTTTAAAAAGTATGGCTTTTAGTTAAAACAATTGTTCTCAAGTGATCGCATTCCCTCCCCTATGATAGTGAGTATGTTAGACAGTTGATTTTGTACCAGGATTTGAGGCCCAAAACTAAAGAGCCTGAGTCTTGTATTTATTCACAGTCAATGATGGTGATAGCATTTATGCCTTATGAGAAAGGCCAGATTATGGAAAAAAGTCAGAGTAGAAAAATATTAGCCAATGCAGTAGATAATTATTGTAGAAAAATTTTTGTGTCTGACAACAAAAATACTACAATTTTCTTATATTTTGATCATGAATATTTAATTATTCTTCTACCATGTTGGATCAAAGTATAACTTGAGTTCCATAATATACATATTTACTTCTTTAACAAGCTGTTGCTGTGAGAATGGCTTAAATCAACAATTACCTCAGATGATGATGCTTGATGCAAATAAATTTTGAATATCTCAAAATTTTTATAACTTTAATACTTTGTCTTACTGCAAAATAGATATCATTGTAGAATATTTAGAAAGTAAAATTAAGCAAAATAAAATCCCTAAAATCACTCATAATCTCACTACCCAGAGAAAATTGCTGTTAATCATGTCTTTTATATCATTAAAGTTTAAAACATACACCCAAATTTCTCTAACAAGACTGGATTGCTGTGTATATTTCATTATATTCTATTGTTAAAAACTCTGATAAAATTCAAGTATCTCTGTACTTCTTTTACCTTTAGGTAAAGATGTGGGTATGGTATTCTCTCCAATTTTTTTTTGGCTTTTGCCTTCACTTTTTATATAGGAATGCAAGTCTTGCTCAAATTGCAACAAAGTTATGTCTGAGATTATACTAGTGGTTACTCCATTTGCTCTTTTAAGGTTGCTATGCAGTCATTGGTATCACCGTGTCCTACTGGTACTACCGTATCCCACCAGACTGTTGCAGTACATTTCTGTGCCCACCAGGATTCTCTATGGCTCCACTGGGAATTGTCACCAATGTCATGGGATCTCAAAGGGAAAATTATGCAGGAAATTCAATGGCATAGAGAAAAAGCCTGCCTTTGCTCTCTTTATGTTATGGTCTGCTAGAGGGATATTGAATGAATATTGCTACAAGTCAGTGTTGCAAGAGGGAAACACAAATGAGTAAAAATAAAACAGTAAAAATAGTAACACAAAATAGTAAAACAATAAAATGCAGCCATTTAAACTGACATTTATATCCATTATATTTTAGTACACTATTAAATGAGCAAATCATGCATATTGTCAGGCCTTGTGAAGTTGGAATGACCTGCTACTCTGAAGGTGCTCCAGGCCCTGACTCAACACGACAAAAGAGAGTGAACACAACACATCATGTGATGGTGTGTTTTACTATATGAGGAAAAGAAGATGACCCAAGAGGATTTGCCCAATCCAATTCTTCACACTAACATCTCTGCCTGTCCTCTAACACTGTGACTTAGCTGTCCCTGAGGATTCCGTCTTGTTCTTGACCTTTTTCACATCTCCTTTTCCTTCACAGGGTGCAATGAGAATATTAGGGGAGACCTGAGTTTCCTCTATAGTGTGCCTAGGTTAATGTAGACCTTAAGCCTTACTTGGAAAAAGCTCAGGCTCTGATTTGAAGTTTAAGTTAAATGACGTTTTGTTCTCAAGTGCTTCCACAGATCTGCTAAAGCCTTTATGTAGTTACTCACATTTATCCTGCCAGGAGACCAGGCTCCTGATGATAAAAATTATTGTGTTCCCTTTTAAAAATACGTTTTCAAGGTTTTTTCCCCAGAGATTGGAACACAGTAGGTCTGGATGAGTGTTAAGAAACATTCCGGGAAACACGAGTGATCAGGCAAGTGTGGAAAACATTTTTTCACAACTCTTATTACCTTTCCTTTGTTTGTAGACCTCAGTTTATAGCGCTGGCTGGACTTTAGAATCACCTGGACCTTACTCCCAGAAATTCTAGTTTGATGACTTTGGAGTAGGCATTGGATTTAAAATAAAACAAAACAAAATAAAACAAAACACTCTTTAGGTAATTCTAACACTGTCAGTACTGACAAACATTAACTTAGGGGATGCAGATATCAGATGCTTTGTAGTCATAGTAACTGTTCTTCTGTGGGTATCCTTTGGGGTATCTAATATAGATTTTTTTCAGAAAGTCAAGATTGCTTTTAGAATTGAAATTTGCCAGGCAAATTTGAAGTTTTTTTAAGAAAATAATTTTTCATAGTTCTTGAAATAAATTATTGTTTCTTTTATCCCTCATGTCTAAACATGTTGAGAATCAAATTATCTTTATCTGCTATGCTTCCAGCTTTAAAGGAAAAGTAGTCATGTTTGCTTGCTGTGTTTTTGAGTATGAAACTATATGATTAGATCCACTTTAGGATTTGGGGGAATGAAAATATGTCTGAAATAGCTGCTATTTAGATTGCAACAGCAGCCATAACTTAAAACATGCAAACCCACAATGAGGTGATTTAAGGACTGATTTTTTTCCACTTGCTGTTGTTGGGACCAAGTCAAAATTTGTCAGTCTTTGAATGAGCCCTATGGATGTATTTGCTCTGGCATTGCTCGCCAAACTAAGTCTCCCACTTTGGGCAAGAAGCTCACTACATTTATTCTTACTGGTTGACAGTTTTATTTGTGGTCCTTATTTAAAATGGAGAAATTGAGCCCAGCCCTTAAACCATTGATTTTGGCAAAACTACTTTGGACAAGATACAGAAGGCTAAAGGAGAGGCTGAAATTTCTTCTCAATAAACCTTTCCTTTGTAAAGTTGGCAAACTGTAACATACTAAATGGTGGACCAGTTCAAATACATTGTTCAATGCCAGCATGAGCTAGAATTTCTTTACCAGTAAACACACTAGCCCCTTGTCACTGACAGTATCAGTGCTTTTCGGCCACATATCCCAGAATAACCTCCTCAAACTTTGAAGTTTTATAAATATTAATTTGTGGTTCTGGTTTACTTGTGGGGAGCCATATGTGGCTTCATAGGTGATTGATAGCTGTTTGCAAGCTTTTTTCTTCTAGGTACAACTTAGAATATTGAGTTAGCAATTCAAAAATATTAAAGAATAACCTCAAAGTGAATAACTTGTGTTTGTAAGAACAAGAAAGAAAAGGTCTTCTTTAATTATTACACGTTTCATCTTTGCCCTCCTGGTTTATGAACACCAAGGTCAAAATGATTTAAAAAGAAAAAAAGACAGGGAGAAAATATGTCATTCATGTACTGAAGGGTTTTCAGAAAAGAGACTGGCAACCAATAGGAGTGACACTAGAGAAATTATAAATACTCAATTAAGCATCATTTTTATGTCATTATTGAAATGTAAAGAGAACATTAAGGAAAAGAGTACGAGTGAGACTCAAACTCTTCTGTTCTTTTTCAATAATTCAAAATACATTCATTTCAGTAGCATTCTGTAGGTTATGCAAGGTCATTTCACCAAAAACTACTTCGCAATGCTTCCCATATTTCCAGACCAGTCAGAAAAGAATGCTGAGTCTACCAGACACTTGACAAATGTGAAATCCTAGGCCCATTTCCTGGTCTTAGCAGGGTGACCTGTGGATTTATCAGTTAGTCCTCCACCTTTGATGGACATCAATGGGACTGTTCCAAGTGCCACCCTATGAATTAACTATTGAAAATATGTGGTCTTGATAAGATACATTCAGTGCTCTACAAATATTTACAATGTGTCAATTTATTATGAGCTAGGCATCATTTTGGATGGTAGGGATAACTCAAGTGAACACAACAAATAAAAGTCACTTTCTTGTGTAGATTATATTTTATTAGGGGAATAGAGAGATAATATGCAATAGATATAATAAAATAAATAAATAAAATAAATAAGAAATTGCTTAGTGTTATGGAATAGAAATTGTGCAGGGATTAGGGCATTTCAGAGTGTGGAGGTGATAGTAGTTTACAATGTTCAATAGTGTGGTCAGGGTAGGGGTCTTTTAAGGAGCATAATGTGGTAAAAACTTGAAGAAAGTGAGTGGGAGAGCCATCTGGATATCCGGGAGAGGAGTGTTTCACACAGAAGGAAAAGCAACCTTGTGGTATAGAAATGTGAGTTGCTAGTTTCAACAGCAGGAAAGAAAATCAAGGGTTTAAAAAGGGGGGAGTAGAAAATTATATGCAAAAGGCAGGCAGGTGATTGAACAGTGTGTGCTGTGTTAGGTGTTTACACTTCATCCAATAGGAGTCAGGCTATTGTTTATACAGGGAGGAGCCCGAAGGCTTGGGGCCTTTTTATCTACCACAACCCTTTGGACATAGCAGATGCTCAATAAGTGTCTGATGAATGAAGACATGCTTGGTTAGAAATGCTTCTAATAGTAAAGTGGTAAGGAACTATAAGAAATATAAACTCATGTATGTATGAAAAAGAATGTTGATGTTAACCTTAACCAAAAGTGTCTGTTTCCTAAGAAAATTTTTTTCCACAAAAAATTGTATGAATAAATTGTATGTCTATGAGTAGTTTCCTATTGCTGCCCTAATAAGTTACTATAAAGCCAATGGCTTAAAACAACAGAAATTTATGACCTCACAGTTCTATAGGCCATGTATATAGAATAGCTTAATAGGTTTCTTTGCTCTAGGTCTCACAAAGTTGAAATCAAGGTGTCAGTGACCTGGGCTCTTATCTGGAAAATCTAGGGAAAAATCCACTTCTAAGATCTTTTGAGTTGTTGGCAGAATCCAGTGGCTTTTGGTTGTAAGACCATGGTCTCCATATTTTTGCTGGTTGTCAGCTGGGGTTTGCCCTTATCTCCTAGAGATGCTTCTCAGGTCCTTACATCTCAGAGTCAGCAACATGTGTAGTCATTTTTTAATTGCTTGGCATATCTCTGACTTCTTCTTTCTGGTATATCTTTCTCCTTCCTCCTGTAATGCATCCCTAAAACAGAGTCTTCTGTTTTTCTCTTTATAGGAGTATATTGAGCCCACCCAGATAATCCAAGATAAACTCCCCATTTTAAGGTCAAATAATTAGAAACCTTAATTACATCTGGTAATAATGCCTAGATTAGTGTTTGAATAACCAGGAGATAGGACTCTTAGGGGGGCATCTTTAGAATTATGCCTACCACAATATACATCTTGGGATAATTCATGCCCAAACATTGATGGTCTTTCAAGAGGAGGACAGAGCAGAAAGCATGTCTTCCTCAGGTTTGGGTGGTAGCATGAAACCTGTTCTCCAGGGAAGAACTGACATAGGAAAAGTGACATAGCTACAGATGCTGGTGGTGAAGGGGTGATGAATTAGGGTGATTAATTTTTGAGGAGTGTTGCAGTCTGATTTGCAGTGTAGAAAGAAAACAGTCATTTTTTCCAGCCAAACCTGTAATGAGTATATCAGAAAGCAGTGAATACTGAGAACCAAGTGGGCAGGTGGTCATCATCTATAAAACCTACCTGTGTATAGATACAGGTCCCTCTTGTTGGTTAGGGTTCAGCAAACGGTTTTGATCCTTAGATAATAGAAGTCTACAGGGTGAGCAGGAGGTATTAGGCATTTGGTATTTGGTCAAAACCAAATTATAGGGCCAATTACAGAATGAGAAGACAGAGAAAGCCGAGGTATAATAATGGCAATTTAGGGACCAGGAGTAAGTGTGTGCAACCTTTGATAGCACAAA
This sequence comes from Rhinolophus ferrumequinum, assembly GCF_004115265.2. NCBI lineage: Eukaryota > Metazoa > Chordata > Mammalia > Chiroptera > Rhinolophidae > Rhinolophus > Rhinolophus ferrumequinum. The sequence goes on from NC_046285.1 coordinate 86,262,969, forward strand.
TTTCTGGTCATTTTTCAAAAAAAGTCTCACAGTGGTGTAGAAATACACATCTCTAATCTAAATCCTCTTATCTCTAGGAAATATCTCATTTGTCCCCATGCAAATACATTGACATAGTTGATTTAATATACATCAAGGTCAACATCTTACTATGTTTCAGAGGAGGAAGAGGGTAACATCCCTCACCCAGCTTTTATTGTTTTGACTTTAAAACATTATCTTGTGTCTGTTGTTTCACTTTTACCATGCATAATCAATAATTTTAGGAGACAAAATATGAATGCAAACAGACCTTCACAAAATTAGAATAAAAACTTTTTTTCCCTCTTAGCTGTAAATATTTCACCTTTGGTTTTGGTCTGAAAAAAAGCGGCTGTCTCTTCGTAACCTAGAACGATTCTTGGGTCTGGGAAGAGAGTCTGGATTGGTCCTCTGGGGGCAACAAAGTGAAGATTTTCAGAGTGTCTGTTGTTAGAGCTGTTTGCGGGGGCACAGTTCCTCCAATCTTCACTTGTTTGTCTTGTGGCCAAAGACTTTCATGCCAGGTGTGTGTGTGTGTGTGTGTGTGTGTGTGTGTGTGTGTGTGTGTGTTACAAGGGGGTAGCTGGAGGAAAAGGAGGTAATTACTAAGTAGTATTATTCTGTTTTTAGTCAACTCGCACCTCTCTAATGAGCAAGTCTCTGCTTCCCATGTTTCCTCCACTAACTTACCTGGCTAAAACTTAATCTAGTAGATGACTGAGTGTGGCATTAGCCAACACCAGACAGCTTCCAGCTTCCTGTCCTGGGCCTCCTCTCCTGGGATTATTATATTTTAAGTCTGGCTCTCCTGCAGCTGGCTTGCTACCCCAAATATTGCTTTAATTGTGATATGGACAGGCCATAATGTGAGTTAAGTTTCAGAAACATCAGAAATCCTTCCCGTTATTCATTCACGGATTGTCTTTGTAAATTGCTTAATGACTTGTATTTGTGTCCATACATTTGCTACAGGGAAAGGGAAAACAAAGCCTTAATTTGTGTCAACTAATCTTTCAGATCATCATACAGATATAAAATGCTGTGCATTTTACTATAGATTTATTGAAATTTTGCTAAGACGAAATGATAAATCAATGTAACAATGATCCTGGTTAGTGTGGTATGTAGTCAAAGTAGAAGAAAAACAATAGGAATAAGACAATAATTAAATTTTTAAAAGTCATGGGGGAAGAAGAAGGATGTATTGTCTTGGTATGTTACTAGCATTACCCAGAGATCCAGGTCCTCCCTGGCAGCCAAGTGAGTCTGCCTAATTGAAATCATCTGGGTTGAGAACACAATGAGTTGGCAGTATTTACTAAGTAGGTACTAAGTAGGATAAAGTTAGAGGTTCATTCTTCTATAATTGACCATAGATCATATCTTTATTCTCCAAATTGAGTTTTTATTGTATTCTATTGATAAAAGGCTATGTATTGATAGCTTAGTACAATCTACCCAAAATTCTGGAGAAATTACTAGGTGCCTCTTATAAAGCGTGGACTAGAGACAATTTTCATATTCAGAGGACAGTATGGTATAATGGACTTGAAAGGGTAAGGAAGAGGGGTACAGCCAGCACAAGGCAGCTGGTCCTCTGGAAGTTTTCTGATGGGGTCACCATATTCTGGTTTGGAGAGCTACAATGTATGCATTGTCAGTTATATAAATTAAACTAAGCTAACCAAAATCTAAGGCATAGACATTTTTTGTTTGTTTTTAAATTATAAGTGTTACTTCTATACAGATTAAATATGATATTGGTAGGCTATCATGTCATTTATCTATAGGCACCTGTAGCCCAATCATAATTGGAAGTTTGCTTAGTGAGTATAGAGCCAGAAAAAAGGATTTTCTGGATAGCATAACTTTAAATTCTCCTCTTCTCTGTAGACAGGGCCTTGCTCATGTGACCTTAATATTCTGTCTGAAGAATAAGACTCTTCTAAAGAGTATGGCGTAACTCCAGGTCAGGCTCAATTTCTCTTACCCCACTCTTTAAAAAATATGTATTCTATTTTGACAAATTATTTTGTTAATAAATTTAAAATAATGTTAATAATATTGTCTATTCTCAACTCAAATTTTGTCATAGAACTCATGTCTTGATTAGAACATCGGTATTTGGTGAATTCCTCAGTTAACCATTTATAACTTATTGCTAGTTTGATCAGTTAACATATGGCCAACTTTAGTCATTATATGCTGATTAAATTGGATTAATTCTGAGTGGTGAGATGTATTACTATCACCCCTATGCTTAAGGCTATAAGCATATGAAAAGTCCTTAACTTAAAAGACTTCATTTAGTTTCTCTGTGACCATACATTTCCCCTTTAGAGCTGTGTAGATATTAGAAGAAGAATCTGACCTCCTATGCATTTTCTAAGTGCTCCCAACAGCAATAATATTAGGCAAAGAATCCTCTACTTTTTTTCACAGAGCTTTAGAATAGTAAAAAATTCTATAAGTAGTTATACAAAGTTATAGACAAAGGATTTTATTATATAGCTTATTCATTCACATTTTTCTAGTACCATTATTTATCTAGATAAATACCTAGATTTACGTAGATAATTACTTTTTATTAGATGTAATTGTCTCCAAAGGAATGAAATACATCTAATGATGGAGTCACCTAAGAATTAAAGGGATGTGACTAAATAAAAATAATTATTGGAATGTGAGACACAAGATTTCCCATTTAATTTTTTTCATGACTTCTGTCACTTCATATAATGACTTTTTTTTTTGTATAATGACTTTTTAAAGTTGTGGTGGAGAAACAGAATAGCATCCTATGTCCTATTTCTTAATATTCTTGCTTCATCTGATTAGTGTTATGCTGGAATTTGCTGGTAAAGGTGGGAGAGGTGATTACTTGTGTGGTCTCTGTTGAGTCCTCATAAACAACAACTGACAGTGCCCTTTTTGCATTTGTGAGACTCATGCTAATCTTATGACAGCATATCTTTCTCCTTCTGACTCCTTAGTAGTGAAAAATTGGAGTTACTCTATACAGTGCTTATAACTAATCTCATAGCTCCTACTCAAAGTTGCGTCTACCCTCTACCAGAAAATACATACATTTTATTTTATGAACAGCCATAATCCATTACAATTTTTTGATTTGATTAAACAAAATGAATAACTGCTGTCCATATTCCAAATATTGCCTTGTTAGATTGTCACTAGAAGCACTGGAAATCATGCCAGGCAACTTCTTTGATGAAGTGGACAAACATTTCTTTAATCAGAACTTTCCACTCAAGCATTATTCCTTTTGGTTTTCATCTTGTTAGAATACTGTTGCCACCTTTCATAGACTTCATTAAATTTTTATACAATACATTTAAGAAATGTGAAAATATTGGCAGTCATCCATAAAGAATAATATAAAGCTTTCCAGTTTTACTCCTCTTCTGTTTTAGCAGAAAGTTTTTTCTTAATGAGTAATTTGTAGCACTGACTGGTAAACACACTGGCTCATCCAACATCTTCGCTCTTCTTCTTTGCTCCTATCACCTTGATTGGTCGGGGGTGTCAATATTCCCAGTCTCATATGGTAAAATATTGGTCTAAGCCACACATGGCATTCCTGTCTCCTTTTGCCCTACACTGGATAGGCTCTATTGTACCTAAGAGGGATAATGTGACCAAATTTCAACAAGGAAGTTATAAGATATAAGATTTTCGTTGAAAATGAGCAGCATAGCTGATGCTACCTTCTTTTTGCATTTTATTGCCTAGCATGTAAGTATGGCTGTTGAAACTGTAGCAGCCATTTCTTTTTCAGCAAAAGGCTACATGCATGAGGAAAATATTCTCCCCACACTAAGAATGGGAGAACTAAAGGATGGAAAGAACCTCTGCCTTGGATGTAAGTTTAGAGTAGCCAGACTAAATCCAGTATTACTCTACCTGGAGAGTTCTTGTTATATGAAATAACTGAATCTCTATTTAAGATACTGTGATTTGGGAATGTTTTTTCCTAGTGTATTGCATTACTAATTGGTGAATTAAACTCACCATATAAGACTTCAAAATGAATTATTTACAGGGTATCATCATTAATGTTTTTACTTTGACTCAATGTTTAGACAAGAGCTGTTGACCAAATTATTTAAGGAATGTGGTGAGTCTTTATACAGTCAATTATTTTGGGAAGAGATTTAAATAAAAACAAGAAATAAAATCTTTTGGTTTTATACACAGTTACCATTTGCAGTGCCCTTCATTCTTTTGGACAGATGAATTTTCATCTGGTATTAGTTTCTTCTACCTGAAGGACTTTTTCAATGTTTCTCATAAAAGAGATCTGTTGGTGATAAATCATTTCAGTATTTGTATGTCTGAAAAGTCCTTATATTAACTTTGTTTTTGAAAGATATTCTCACTAGGTATAGATTTCCAGGCTGTTTTATTTTTCAGGACCTGAAAGATATTGGTCCACTCTATTCTGACTTCCATTGATTCTGAGGTAAATCTGCTGTCATCTTTAACTTTCTTCTTCTGTGTCTATTTTTTTTTTTTTCCATTGAACTCTGGTTGCTTTAAGATTTCTCTTTATTGTTAGTTTTAAGAAATTTGATTTTGCTTTAGGTTGGAATTTTTTTTGTGTTTCTTGTTTTTGAAGTGCATTGAGCTTATTGGATCTGTAGTTTACTATTCTCATCAAATTTGAAAAATCTTTGGCTATTATGTCTTTAAATATTTTTTTTCTCCTCCCCATTCATATATTCACATATATTAGGCTACTTGAATTTGTCCTAGAGCTCACTGATGCTTGTGCAACTCTCTGATCACTTATGAAAAGATCGTTTTTTTCTGGAATCAGTTATTCAAAGCTCTCTTGCATCGATTGCTCTTCTGTAGCCCCATCAAAATGTATAGTTTTTAATTTTACCTGGGTTTTTATTGTTATTACAATTCGAGAGAAGATTTTTTTATATCCTTCAACATTAAACTGAAAGTGAAAGTTCTTTTGTCTACCTTAATGTTACCATTTAATATCACTGAAAGAACAATAGCAGATGGATGTTAGAAGGAAATTATCTTCCTTACTTGTAATATTTCATATTTTAGGCAGATTCATTATCATAACATTCCTATACCTCTCTATGCTCTCTTCCTGATTCTCTCACAGAGGAAGAAGAATCCCATACTCTAATGAATTTGAGAGGAGAACCTTGGGAGGCATTGTCAAGATTCTTCCTTTTTCCTTTTAGGATCAACTCTTATTCTCCCCCAAAATGTTGTGTAACTTATAATTCCAACAATACTTGTGACTGGATGGGTAAATCTATCTAATTCTTGGGTTCAGGATTTTATTTTTCATTCCTGAATACAATGACCACTTAATCCAATATCATCTTTCTCAATCACAAAAGTGAGGTTTTGGTCTTCATGGACAGACTGCTTTGCATTTTTGTTTAATTGGTTTAGAACGTAGGCAGCTAAGAGGAATGCTAGTTAATAGCCTTTCCTTGAAACCTCAATCGTTGAGAATTAAAAATACCTAAACATAGAGATCTTATGTGAAGTATGAGAACATAAACTAGTTATCATAATCAGTTTCAATATATATGCAATCACATTTCAATGTAATGATTTATGTTCTGACGTATGAATTACTTTTGAATAATTTTTAGGTGAAAGTACATAGATACTATCAAAGTGAATTACCTAAAAAACATTCATTTTGCTTTATGCCTTTAATAAACTAAGTTCCTGTGGCGTAAGGTCCCATTATGTTAATTGGTGTTTGGGTTATTTATTACTGCATCACACCGCATCACAACACACAGTGACTTAGAGCAGCACCCAATTTTATTAGCTCTCATAGTTCTGTGGGTTGACTGGACTTAATTATGTGGTTCTTCTGCTTCACATGATGGATCTGAAGCATCCGGAGGATTGACTGGTCTGGAAAGTCCACAATGGCTTCCTCATGTGTCTGCAACTGTAGTTGACAATCGGTTGGTGGCACATTCGGTGTTGCGGATAAGACCATCTTAATTCTTCTCTGTGTGGTTACTCCATGTGGCTGGGGCTTCTCCTGGCAGATGAGAACTTAAAGCTGTTATTTCTCTTAAGGTCTCCACTAAGAAATTCCAGAATGTCACGTCTGCTGCATTTCACTGGTCACAGCTAGTCCCAAGACCATTTCAGTTTCAAGGAGACAGGAAAGCAGACTCATTTCTTCATGTGAAGAGTTGCATGTGTATACAGAGGAGACCATTCTGTCCAGTGGGACCAACAAAATGGTCCCAATTTGGTGGGACCATCCTTGGAGATTAACTTACTTCAGTAGGAAAAAGTGTAATATCTCATGGAGATGGTTTGAAGGAAATGAAGTCTCACAGTGTGCAGGATGCTTTACCTTAGATATTTGACGTGATTCAAGCAGCAGCCTGAAATGGAAAACTTCACATCGCCAATGGACAGACCATTAGACCAAGGCTCCTCCATGTTCAATGCATACCATCAGACCCCTGATAGAAGAGGAAAGCCTTTGAAAGTAGATGGCAAAGTCTGTGAGATTATAAAATACACAAGGGGAGCAGGGATATAGTCATTGTTTTATGATGTGATTGAGCATTTCAGGGGAATGCGTGGTACATGATAGCCAGGTATCTGCATCAGGTGTTGTTGGTGCTTTTCTTCTTCTCCTCCTCCTCCTTCTCTTCCTCTTTATTCTTCTTCTTGTTCTTTTGTTTTGTTTTTGCTGCTCTTATTCCCATTCTTGGATTTTCTACAGCTTTGAATAAAGAATAGCTTAATCTGTTATTGGGATCTAATGTGAATGCCCATTGGGGATAAGTGGATGAGGAGGAAATGTAAGGACATGTAAAGGAGGAGTATCTCCTTTCCTTGCCGGTCAGCTATCATCATCATCATCGTCATCATGAAATATCCACATTGCGAATATGGTGAGGAGTATGGACTGATAGTTTAAGGAATTACAACCATTTACTGTTTCCTCCAAAGTCTATATAAACTCCTTGTATAGGAATTGAATAGAGCTCTAGATTACCTGGATTACAGTAACTTTTGTAAGAACTTTTATAGAGAAAATGGTATACTCAGAGGAGAACCAGGCTTTAATTAGGGTAAGAAAAGAGAGTTTATGCAAACTGTTTAAACATGTAGGAGTGTTTGTTTTAGAAGTGCAGTTGGATGTGAATGCACCTATGATGATGGGTGAGGCAGAAGTAGAATATGACGGATGTGGGGCAGTGGGTTAGGGTAGAAAGGAGTAGATGTGGTTGAGGAACGTTGTATTTCATTATATGACGCAGGCCTTAGGGTTAAGAATTATCTTTGAGATGGCCCTGCTATGCTACAAGATAATTTTAGTGTTAAATATTTTGCTTGAAACTTTTCACATTGTCAAATAATGGTGACATACACAATAATGTGATAGATGACTGACGGAAAGGGGTGTTTTTAGTTTAGTATTTTAATAGGTTCAAATTTGGGGCAAGTGATTTAAAATTCTGCTTTTGAGAGTTTTAGTGTGTTAAAATCTTAGGTCACTTTGTTATAGGGGTTTATTTTTAATCAATTTGGGATTTATATTTTTATCCACTTTGGTATTTATATTTATTCAAAATAACTTCATTGATTGGAGAAAAGAGATTTACTGATTAATTAAATTTCAAGAGAAGATTTGATTTGTAAGGACACATTCCAACTCTAAAAAATTATATTATTCCTTAGTTGACCCTATAACTATTAGAATTACTTCAATTCCTTTGGTGGATAACTTTTTCCCCCAATTTGTTTTAAATCTCTCTATATATGTCTACAAAACTTTTAATTATTATTTTCATGATAATATTTATAATCAGTTATTGTCATTTTTAAGATATAGAAATATGAAGCATGTAGCTGAACCTATTCTGTCATATACGCATATCCTCATTTGAACTCATTTGAACTTCATGTTTTTCATCAATAAAGGACTGAATGTCTGACTGCATGATCTATGAGCACTGTAGATAGTTAACTGAAGCAAAGGCCAAAGCAAGTTTTTCTTAGGCTGCTCTTTTAGAATCAGAAAATTATGATTTTAACTGTTTTAGTCAATGTCCTTTGACATTTTACCCACATTCAAGCATATTATTATTTTAGCAAGGATAGTTGCTTCAATCACCTAGTCAACCTCACCAGTGTTAAATGAAAGAAGGTGTAAATCATGACCCTGTAAAGTTTGAGGAGCTGCTCTGTAAAGAAAATGAGGTCAGGTTTCTTTCCAAAAGTGCAGGCAGTGGCTATACGTGTCTCTTCCTTGTCTCTTGGAATTACTGTGATTCTGGTACTTCAGAGGGCCAGATTTTTGGTTGTATTTGGATAGTGAAATCTTACTATCCAGGAAGGAGACTGATCTACTGGATCATCTTACTAATAAGCCAAAAGTTAGTGTCTATGAAACCAATTTAATCACTTGATAGTTTCCATAAAAAAGTTATGTAAAAGTTATATGAATCATTATACAACATTTATCAATATTTTTAGAGAGTTCTATCTTCATTTTCACATTTGGAATGGTAACTTGAATGTAATCTTTCATTGCACATTTTAGCTTATAAATTCCTCCATTTTTGTTATCTTTATTTCAGGTGGAAATAGAGTCAAACTACAGATAATATATAATTTTACTAAAAATAAGCACCATAAAAAACCAGCATCCTTAGAGATGCATGAGGGAGTATGTCTAATTAAAGATAAAAGCTACGTAATTTTCTTTTTTACACTATACAATCGCAGAGAACAAAATTTAAGAAAGGCACCTCAGGATACAAAATTACAATATAAAGAAATTTATTCACCCCCAAATTCCAGATATTTCCCTTTACCACCCACCGTCTGCCACCACCCACGTCCACATGCTTTATTATTTAGTTTTGGGTTAGTTTCAAAAAGTGGACACTACAATCTAAACAAAAAGGTGTGTCAGCCTTGGGTATGGTGCTGACAGAATATTCCTGAGAGGTTCTGGCCTTTGAGCACCTTCTCTTCACAATCCAGGGGAAGTTCACATGTCTCTCTTGTAGGTGGAGATTTTGTCATATGTACTGCTTTGGAGGGTGTTGTGCCCATTTAGGTGTCTTATCAATAGCTATAGGGAAAGTTACTCTCTAATATGTTCAAGATCCCTTCCCCAATTTATAACACTCCAGAGGCTGGGATCTGAGCAAATCACTCTATTTCTGGAAGACTGTCATTTAATGATAAGTACTGTCATTTAATGATAAGTAATGAAAAGAACATCTCCTTTTGACATTCCATCTCCTAACAGATTCCAATCATACATACTATTACGTTTCTACAAACATAAATGTCCTCCATTGTTATAATATTTTTATTTATGTTCTAATATTGGTATCAATTTATTTTGATAACAATAATAATAACAATAATTATTACCATTAATCAGCATTATAGAGACTATCATAATTATCTATGTAAGTATTCTCTAAATAATAAGCATGATTATTAATAATTTAATGTTATCCATCACATTGTTTCCATATAATCTTACATATGTTAAGTCTTATAAGAAGATGTCACCTCTGGAGAAGAAAAAAAATATTTATACTAACATTTTTTAAATTAATAAACTTTTTCTGAGAAATTCTGATTCCTTGGGAGGAAAAAAATGATACTGTAATCACTGAATCCTATTGCTAGAAACAAACTAACAAATTATTTAGTCCAAAATCCTTTGCATCTTTGTCTAAAATCAGTTGTACTTATATATATGGATCTATTTATGGACTCTTTATTCCATCCTATTGATCTTTATACAAAGTCCGACAATTAAGTTTGTGAACTCATCCTAGAAAAAGTGCGACATACCTCATTTCTGAATATCACTATGATCACCTTCAAAGTACTCCTCTTGGGAAGCTATGAACCAACGCCAGTGCCTAGTCCACCCTTCAAAGCAATTTTGGAACTCTTTTTCTGGAATGGCTATCAGAGCTGTCGTGATATTACCCTTGATGTCCTGAATGTCATCAAAATGTCTTCCTTTCAATATTTCTTTTATCTTCAGATACAGAAAGAAGTCATTGGGGGCCAGATTAGGTGAGTAGGGAGGGTGTTCCAATGCAGTTATTTTTTTACTGGCTAAAAACTCCCTCACAGACAGTGCTGTGTGAGCTGTTGCATTGTCGTGATGCAAGAGCCATGAGTTGTTGGCAAAACGTTCAGGTCAGTTTTGTCTAACTTTTTCACACTGCCTTTTCAGCACTTCCAAATAGTACATTTTGTTAACTGTTTGTTCAGTTGGTGCAAATTCGGAATGAATAATCCCTCAGATATCAAAAAACGTTAGCAATATTGTTGCAACAAGTTGGCGAACTTAATTCTCCAACCTCATAGACACATACATGTATGTAAAGTTTTGCATCACATGATGAGCTATTTTTATTATGGAGAAAGAATGAACTTTCTATGAATAGAATTTACATTGAATATGAATCCAAACATTTAATTGAACTTTGGCATAAGATAGCAACATATATTATAGGTTACCCTTTGCAGCATATATATTTAAAGTAATTAAATGTTTAAAATGCTTTAGGAGAGCACTGTTAAAGTCAGGTTGAGAAAATAAATGGATTGATCTATTTGAGTCCCATCCTATTCCACAGCATTGTAATTTCTTTTGTTATGATTATACTCTTTTATTTAATAAGTGTTTAAAAATGATTTATTTAAAGTTGCTACTCTGTTATTTATTCTTCCTTTAATGAAATATTTATTGGATAGTGGAATACTCAAGGTCTTCCAGTCTGAGAGGCAAAAGAGGTGATGGCTAAGTCATTGCCCTTAATACCTTACTGCGTTGTCAGAGAAAGTCAAGTGCACAATTGAAATACAGTCTGAGAAGTGCTGTAATACAGGGATATTACTGTATTGTAGATTCTGAAGAAAGAGGGAAGGGAAAAATGTTATCTCTTTCTGAATAGCCAGGGATATTTATATGTTTGGGCTGATAAATGCATAGATCTCATTCATGTGTACGTAAGCTCATGTGTGTTTCCCTTATTATTGTGCAAAGTCCTTAAAGAATGGAGACCTTTTTCTATCTTGTCTAGACAGTACTTCACATAGAGTAGAAATATACAAGGAATGATGATACACATAAATTGCTTTCCCATTACAGCTGATATATGGAAGATGCTCAATAACAGTTCGGTTTCTTTTCACTTGAGAAGTGGTGTATAAATTGTAGCATGCATAAAATTCATGTGTGTATGTTTTATTTCTTTTTTGTTTTGCTTCATCTATTTTTAAGAAGTAAATAATGAGGAATTTCTTGTATGTTCCATGGGATTAAACCTGATTGGTTTTAATAATATTAATAATGTGGTGACGTTTGTTTGTGACTGAACCTAAAACTAGATTGTTTTTAACTTATGTAAAATTCAAACTGCATAAGCCTTGACAGAATAATGATGATATAAAATAGTGTCTGAACTTGCGACCTGTTCTTTGTCTCACTTGTGAACATTTATTAACATGACCTTATCCACTAGAATGCTCTGTACAAACACATCTACCTGTCAAAATTCAATGACTATGCATGCATTTCATTTTCAAAAGCTGCCTAAAATACTCTTCTCTAGATAATCGCCATAGAAGTCAATGGTTCCTTCTCTAAACGACCACAATTCCCTGGTTCTTTTTTTCTTGAATTACTTATAGTCATAGTCTATTTACGTTTTTTGCGTACCTCTTAGTGTCTAAGCTGGATTGTAAGTTCTAGTCAAAGCTAACAACGTGTCTCACTTACTTTGTATCTTCTGTGGTGCCCACCTCAAGTCATGTTATAGGTCTTCACCAGGTTATAAAATAAATGATGAAATATTGGGGGATTTCCTTAGGCAAAATTTTATATATTGTGAGTAGTTAAAAATAAATTAAAGATGCTAAAGCAGTTAAAAAAATTTTTTTCCATACTTTTGTAGTAAGAATCATGTTCCTCTAACCTGGGTTAATTCTTATTATCGTGCTTTCAAGCCTTAAGATTGAAAGTCTGAGTTCATAGTCTGTGCTGATTCTATATGAAATTATTTTATTGATGAAGGCCAGATAATGATCTTTCTTTCCTCCCGTGTTCACAGTCAGATGACTTGACTGCTTTTGTGCTGACCTGTACTAGATGACCTGCTCAGTAGATATGACGGAGTGTGGGTTCCAGGGAGCATGCAAGGACCTGGTATTTAGAAAGAAACAGACTTTTACAGTAGCTGGTAATTTTCATCATTAATGTTTATGTTTCAACACATATGGGTATATTAAACAATAAGAATAGTAATTGGTATTAGTACTATTATTATTATTTTAAACCAGAGATAGAAACGTGCAGCACTCTTTATCTCCTTCCATTTCCAATTGGTTTTTAAGTTTCTCATTTAAAATATAATATTTTGGTCCTACATACTCCATTTAACTCTTTGTTTGATATTTTTTTCTCTACTATATTTTCCCCCATTCACTCATTATGTACATACAGGGGGTGCCAAAAAATGTATACACAGTTTAAGAAAGGAAAAAACTGTATTAATTGTAATACTCAATATATCGATAACAAAAGATGACTACAAGTCACGTTTCACTTCTGCAATTACAAGAGGTGCTCAAAGTGGTTACCATCAGCGTCCAGACATTTCTGATTAGTACTGCTTGAGCATAGATAACATCTCTTAAAATTTGTATACATATTTTTGGCACCCCCAGTATTTTCCCTTAAGTCCTTGTACATATTTATCATAGATGTTTAAAATCCTTCACTGCTAATTCCAACATCTGGATTATTGGGTTGGGGAGTTAGCCTATTGACTGCTTTTTCCCTTGAGAGACTCTGGCTTCTGTAACCCTCTGAAGAGTGCTGAATTTAGTTCTAGCAGAGAGTTGGTTAACTTGACTAGGTTTAAATTCCAAACTGTCTCCCTTAAAATGCGTAGCTACTGAAACTGCTCAGTTAGTTCTTTTGGCCTTCCCAGCTGTTGCATAACACAAATCCTTGAAGTTCCTGTTGGAGGAGTTCTCTGAGAAGACATGAGCACCAGTTAACCCTCAAGCTGGACCAGGGCAATCTGAGGCTCCCCACCCCCTCTCGTGTTCTCAGAATGAATGTTCCTCCTGTGTTTCTCAAACTAGGAGCCACAAGGATGAAGCATGGAGAAAGTAATGTGTTATTGAGACCATCTGGACTGTATATGCAACTAAACCCCATTAAGGCCTCCACGTAAACTCTTAAAATCCTGGTGGACAGGTGCAGATATCTAATCATCCTGCATTTGCCAAAGACAAGCCTTGTAGATAAGTTCTCTTACTTATTAAGCCTGCCACCTACTAATCTGGTGGAGTCGGCCTCTTTCTTGATCTCTCTTACCTTCTGTATATGGGGCCACTTTCAGAATTCTCCAAGGGAACTTCTGAGGTTGCAAACCAACAGTTACCCATATCCCACCCTGGGCATACCCAGGGATTAGCCAAGAATTTTGGTGACGTTTCTATGCAGTTTTGAGGACCTCCCGGCTGTGGTCTTTTTTCTTTGATTTTCCCCCTCTTAGTTTTTAGCCATTTAGCATCCCAATCTTCATTCTCTGACTTTTGAAGCCAGCAGGTCTGAGTCTTTGCTTGAGGTTTAGCCCCCTTAGCTCCTTTTCCCAGGTGTTGCCTGGTGGATGCCCTCCTTGAAAAATGGTGTAATCAAGGACTGTACCTGGTGCAGCACGTGTCGTTCATGAAAGAGTCAAACGCCTACCAGCTGCTTACTGCTCTTGCTTGCTCTCCAGGGTCTCCTCAGAGTGACTTTTTATATTTTGTTCAGAATTTTCAATAGTTACCTGTAGATGAATCCAATATCAGTGATTCTAGTATTCTCATAGAATAAATTTAATTATGTAGATTCATATTATGCTTAGTGCTTGAAAACTAAATCTGAAACAAAGAGTTAAAATAGCTTTAACTCTAAGAGTGGCTCTACTATTAGAGGAAATATAGAATTAACCCAGTAGAAATACTCTGCTTTTTCTCAGGGGAAGTTAATTTAATTGTATATTGATATATAAATTAAAATTTAATTATTTGTTTGATCAGTTTTATTAACATATGTAAAATATAGTTGACTATGTTATTAAAGATGAGGAAAAATCAATAAATCAAGCTAACAAGCATTTACTGAACTCATACATGGTGCTTAATAAAAACACATTACGGTTCATAAAGAGAATGTAAAAATGTTCCCAATCTTTCCAGGTTCTCTTCATCATATATCCACACATATAAATAACTTGAGATTTTGGGGAGATGGAGGTGGAGGTGTAAATTTCAGTACTCCCTGAATCTCTTCACAAAGAGAAAGAAAACCAACTGGACAGTGTGGCAATCTGAAAATAGCAGCCAAAGCTGAAGGGGTTCCTCGGGATCTAATTTACTGATTAGTATATGGGACCCACTGTAAGTTCCAGACCCTAAGAACTCTTTATAGTATTAAAAAAATGGAATTTCTCTTCCAGGGAAAAGCCTTGAATTAGGAAAGAATTCTGGGAATAAAAGCCAAACAAAGCAGGATGATGACACGTTCAAAGGAAAATGCTGATCCAGGATTCAGGGGATGGCAACCTTTCTCTGTAAAGGGCCAGATAGGAAATTTGCAAGCTCTAGACTGCATCTTCTTCCTGGTTTATTCCCTTCCTCCCTCCCTCCCTTCCTTTTTTCCTTTTTAATTTTATTTTTGAAAAAGTGAAAAACTTTCTTAGCATTAGACCAGCACAAAAAAGGCCAGAGGTCCATACTTATCTTATCCCATAGGTAGTAGGGTGCCTCCCTTGATTTTGGAAAAATAAGAAATGGAAGCAAAGGAAGCCCATCTTAGAAAGTAAAACTTCATATTATTTTAATCGCTTTGTGAAAACAGCAAAAGAGGGAGTTGTAGTGACATGAAGTTGGAAAAGATAGCAGGGCCCCACCCTTCTTTCAAAAAGGATCTGAAAAGCCATTTTACTTAAAATTGAGCAATAGAAGAAGGTGAGTTGAATCTCAAACCAATTTAATATAGAAAAAAAGGTGAGTAAAGAATACCAGAATACCCCTAGAAATAAGGAAAGTGTTAAAGAGGCATGCCCTTGAAGAAATGAAAATTGTAACCTAATATTTTAAAACAAAATACATTAAAACTGCAATAGAGAATATGGATAAACAATAGAAACTAGAATGATGAAAATGCAGAAATACA
This sequence comes from Rhinolophus ferrumequinum, assembly GCF_004115265.2. Lineage (NCBI taxonomy): Eukaryota > Metazoa > Chordata > Mammalia > Chiroptera > Rhinolophidae > Rhinolophus > Rhinolophus ferrumequinum. The sequence continues at coordinate 86,278,252 of NC_046285.1, forward strand.
CAACTCTGAAAAAAACTGTTAGCAAAGTGATTTTTCAACACATATATAATAAGCATACACACACACATACACACACAGACACACTGCTGATTTCAACTGTCTAAGAAGGAGGGCATAAGAAAGTTACCTCCCTTTTCTAGAGTCTTATATCTTAGGGAAGATCTCTCGTTTTGTTAAAGATATAATCAAATACTTCCTAAATGTCCTGTTCCTTCTTTTTCCAGGTATTCTGTCTAAGGGCAATCTCTTTATCTTCTTTAAAGACATCCAATGATTGAAGTATGTATTAAAATGTTAGAAATTTATTTTGTGAGAAATTTTATTGAATAGGTCATGATAACACAAATAGTATTTAAAATTTCAGAAGAAACAAATAAACAATTTATATGGGTGAGATGGATGTTATTTCTTACTCCATTGTTGTTTTGATCAAATCTCAAGGGGTGATTAAATCTACTGAAATTTATCAAATTTATCATTTACCTGAAAGATGACCTTTTCTAAGCTACCTAGTGCACTTAATCCATTATAGAACCATATACCATTCTGGGAGGAGAGGATTTCCATTTTTTTTAATATTACCTTTCTTGCAATCAATGCTATTCTCAAGAGGATTTTTGTTTCATGGACTAGATGTTCTTTGTAAATTCTCAACATGACCTAATATAAAAATCAATGCATCTTTATGTAAGTTCATTTCTATTATTAGATCTCACTGTAGCTTCACGCTAACGTGTTTCGAAATATAAGCAGCACCCTACCTCAGGGCATGACTTTTTCCCGCGACTGTGTTAAATTTCATTACGGTAAAAACCATTATAACATTAATAAAATCTATCACAGGTTTAAAGAAAGTCTCTCAGCTCCAGCTGATTGCCAACAATATCTGAGCATTAATGTTCTCATTACAATATTAGCTTTAATTAAGTTAAAAGTGCTTTTGTCCAGGTTATGTCTCTATTCGTGATCTCCCCCATGATAACTGGAAGGCAGATTTTTCTGGCTCAGCAAGGACTAAAGGAAGCACTGACTGACACTGCAGAGAGGAGGGGTAGACAGCTTCTCTGGAAGCCCACAGCAAAAGAGGAAAGTGAAGCAGTGCACACAGCATTGCTTACATGATAAATTAGCATGGGCAGTTTATTTCATGGAGTAAAGAAATGATGATTAATTCTGTATCTTGCATCCATGAAGGAAGCTTCCCAAATGAAAGAAAAGTTGCCAAAAAAGTCCTGGGGTATTTAGGTTCGATTTATCTCAGTCCAATTCTGATGAAGGAGGTGATTAATTGTCTAGCAACTAACTTTTTCTAGCCATAATAATTAGAACAATCCAGCACAAGGAAAGAATTTAGAAACTCTCTGAAGTGGTTGTAGAGGTTTTGCCTTGGGTTATAATTTTTCTAGAATCTAGAGTACACGGAACACATCAGTGATTGTGTGTTCTATTGATCTTACTCTCCCACCAGAGCACAACTTTTCGTAATTCTTAAGTCTATTTGAAGCTGTGTGACTTTCTATTGACCACTCTCATTTTTCATTATCTGTTAAAAACATTTCACTTTTGCGTTCTAGATGTTCTAATTATGTACTTGATTGAAATGCTCATCTGATGTTTTTCAAGTTTAGCATTGCAAGAAGAGAAACACTTTTGAAGCAAACCCATTGTTATACATATTCAGGAGAGGTGTGACTCAGTGAATTTACACAAATTCTTTGGGCCTGATCACAGAGTCAGTCAGAGAGGTGCTCTCAGTGAGTTGGAAAGTGTCGTAGAGGCAGTTATGGGACACAATGGAGAAAATAAATCTTTCAAGCTTCATGGCAAAATTTCAATATTTAGTTTGAAATACAGAACATTATAGCATTACAGAATATTTTCAGAACATTAGACATGCACACCATATCTATACATCTATATCTAATCTTTAAAGATAGCAAGACAGTCTTTGATTATCCATCAATTTGGATAAAAGAGCTTCTATGTCTTTGATTAGCACTAATTATAGTTCTTTGCCACTGCTGAAAATATAGTACATTTTTTTCATTGGTTAATGGCTTGTCAAAATTGTGTAACATCATCTTGGATCTTAAAAGCATATGTTTACAAAATGTGCCTTAAATTTCTATGGGTGAATGGAATGAGAAGCTTTTTAACATTTTATATCCTTTTAAGGGAAAAGTATTGTAAAAATCATAGCCCTGATGTTAATCACTAATGGAAGATGTGGCATAATATTTTTTTTTAGCCACCAACATGGCTGTTGAAAGCAAGGAGGAAAATCTCCATGGCTGTCACAGGAGGAAGTGACAGTAAAAGTGAAGTGCTTTCAATATCTTCAAGAGTCCTTTGTTTTAAGGCTTCTTTTTCTGAGATGTAATGGAGATTTCAGTGACTTCCCTTCTTGTGGTGTTCTCCAGTTTTGCATTACAACGGTTAGCAAATTTTCCAACATGGTACAATTCATGCTGATCCTTATGAATAAGTAAATAAGAAATAGCGTATATTACGGAAATCTATTACAAATCTGTAGAGCATGAAACCATGAGGACTGTAACCCATCCAATGAGAGACCTAGATGATACAAGATCTTCAGTAACCATCTGTTTGAGGGGATCTAAAATTAAGTGGAAAAAAGGTAGAAGCAAGCATCAGGAACCCAGTGATTTTAGTCCCAATCTGCCAATTCTCAGTTACATAGCCTTGGAAAAGACTTGCAACATTTCTGTGTGTCTGTTACATAAAGGGTCAAACAAGGGGATTTATTTCTCAAGTGACTTTCCATTATAACGTCCTGTGAGTTTTTATTTCTATATTGTTAGAAAATTTGTATATTCCAGTTTATAAGAAAAGATCTAATTTTTATTGTATGCAATTCACCTAAGGAAATTTGTAAAGAGATGAAGACACAGACTAAAACAATTCTAGAGATTTAGACCATTTCTCTCCATGTCTCTTCTGGACTCATTATAGATATATTTAGGAGAGTAAAGAGAGAAGACCAAGAAGAAAATCAGTGTTGGTCAGTTATATATCTTTTAGTGTCAAAGAATTGTTTAACATTTTGAAGATATTTTCCACTGGCATTCTTGACTGGTCATGGAATGTTATTAAATTCATTTTTTTTTTTTTTTTTTTTTTTTTTTTGCAGAAAAAGAATGACTTTTATGCTAACCAATGTTCTTTGTTCAATTCCTGGCCAAATCTCTTAGCTCTTCAACAACAGGCTCTTTGAATCCTGTTTTGTAATTGCAGTGAGGCATCTCTGAGGATTTATCTCTGCTGATGCACGCCAGCAGTACGTGGCCTTTTCTTGAACCCATCAGAATTGTGACTTTTCTTTGAACTCTTGGCTGCTTGGTGCTACTGACCTTGTTGCTCGTTTATAACTTGGGTGCCATTTATCACTCACAGACTTACAGATATTGTTGTGGAAAGAGACTGAATGCAATCATTCATGCCATTGCCTCTTTCTAGTGGTGCCTTCCAGCTTCCTTCCTTACAGGATAACTGATAGGGAGAGATTAGTGACAAAGCTGTAATTCTATTGAGGGATTGTGATGTAACTGTATCATAAACCATGAAGTGAGACTCCAGAGGTTTGAGATCACGAACGCTGAGATTAAGTTACTGCAACCACAGTCAATTTCTGTCAATATGTGTTTTGTGATGGTTTGTAATCTGCCTGTAAAATATTAGCTACCTGTAGAAATACTTGTTTCCCCCCCAGTATTGACTATATTACATAACTTCTGCAATTTTGGAACTTAATAAAAATGTTGATTTTTATTTTTACAAATATGTAAAGACAGTTTAGAGACCATTAAGAAAATGTGCTGTTTGATTTGGTGATACCATTTTTTTTAATTGAGGTATAATGGACATAAATTATATTAGTTTCAGGTGTACAGTGTAATGGTTCCATATTTGTGGTAATACATGTTTTAACTCTGAAACTTTTTGTAACTTTCTTACACAACACTTGAAATATTTAGGTTTTAATACTTTGAAATGGAACTTTTTGTACATAAGTGAAATTCAAAAGGTAATTTTTTGAGGTTGAAATTCACATAATAAACAGAGCCATTTTAAAGTAAACAATTCCATGGCATTTAGTACATTCATATGTTGTGTAACCATTACTAGTATCTAGTTCCAAAATACTTCCATCACCCCACAGTAAAACTCCGTATCATTTAGCAGTTTCTCCCTCCTCTCCCCAACCCCTAGATGGATGTGGAAAAATTTCAAAGTAAAAGTAAATGAATTGACTTTATATTTTATTTACTTAACACATACAAGGAATTAAAGACATTATTTTTAAGTGATCCATATTACTTCAGTTAACCCTTGCCTTTAGCAGCATTTCCGTGTCATTTTTGTGAAGGAGGTAGGCCAAGAGACACAAATCAGCGAGGGTATTAATAGGCATTATTTATTAAGTGTGCCAAAGAAACTGAGCTAGTGTTCACAGATTTCCTTCCTGCAGGATTTTTCAGAAATGTTTTGGATGTTAATAAACTCTGTTATCTTTAGAGCATAATATATAGCATTTCCTGAATTATTTGCCTCATTTTTTCCAGGAGTATCCTAAGTCTACTGTTTACTCAGTAAAGTCTTTGTCAAATAATAATCTAGGCCTAATTATGACATTGGTGGAGGAGAGTATGAACAAATAGGAGATTTTTACAAATAGGAGTTTTAAAGAACTATAAATCAGACTTTTAAAGTTCATATGACATCATATGCTTAGAACAAAGGTCTGAGGGTCAGGATTTCTGGAATTTCTTTCAGTAAATAGAAAGTGTTAACATTTTAAAAGTATTTTTATATGTTATTTATATTTCTATCAATAAACCTGAGAGCTAGGTATTATTGTCCTAATTTTATAAATGGATAAACTGAAGTGCATAGGTAAATTAACTTTAGCCATGTCAAAATATCTTCCTTTGGGAATAAGTGATTTGCCCAATTTCTCATGGTTATAAACGGTGGAGTAATGATTTGACTTCAAACGCCTGGGCTTACAAATCCTGCAGTCTTTCTTTGTACTCTGCAGTATCGCTATGTAAGCATAAGTTCAAGATTCTAGTTTTCTGGGCCTTAGTTTTCATATTTATTAAAAGGAAAAAACTCTGAGTTCTCTTCTAGCTTTGCGATTCTGTCGCTTGAATCCTGTACTATTTCCTAGCATGTCTAAAGGCTTTAGTAAAAAAAGGAGTTTTATATTCCTATGTGAGGAATCCTAAGGACTCAATAAAAATATTAAAATACATTCCCAAATAAATGAACAATTATAACAGCTAACCTTTATACAGACCTCCCAGAACTCAGAATGAATTACAGAATCAAGGGAGGAACTCTGTTCTGCTTTTATAAATATAGTTAAGACCAACGTAAATACATAACTTGCCTTAAACACTAGGTTTCTTAGACATAGCTTGAGCTTGCAAAGACACTATGTGTGTGTTTGCCTTCTCCTGGCCATCCATGTTCATTAAATAAAGGAGTCATTTCTGGAGCTTAGGTCTATATCCAGGTGGGAAGGGAGAGACTGTCAAAATCAGCTCATTTGTTATTTTATTAGAGGAAAAGATTAGAGTGAATAGATTTATTCAAACCTCAAATGACCCAATGGATTTTTTTCTTCCACTTTTAAAATATTTTTTTGCCTGTTTACAAAGATCTGTGTTTCTCTTTTTCTGCACACATACATTTTTAAAAGAACTCTCAAATTTTCCTTCCCTCAAATTGTGATACACCTTCTTAAAATCATGATATAATATGCATATTTCCACTTATAAGAAAGATTGATAAGCTTTATTTTTTGAGATTTGTATTATTTACTATTATGGTACTACAAAATAGTTTTTGTTTGCTTTGTAAAATTTCAAATAAATATCACAGAAAATACGGTTTTAAACTATGTATCTCTCTTTCCCTCACCTTTCAACCTCATATTCTAGTATCTTCCCTCAACTTTGTTCTATATTTCAAATCACCAGGTGAATGAACCTCTTTCCAGGATAGAAAGTAAATTTCTATCTATTCTAAAGTAATATTTTCATAACAAAGACTCCTCTCTATTTTTAGATGAGGAAACTGAATACAGAGTCTGCTTAGAAGTCAGGATGTTGTGGGTTAACTGGATCCTAAGAATGAGACTAAACTCTCAGAAGACTTAATTCTTTCAACATTTATAGCTACTACACAGTAATAGTTCTTAGGCATTTTTTGAAGACAAGTGGGCTTTAACGTCACGTTTGACTTTTATGGTTGCTAAGAGAGCTATCTTTGGAAAAAAATATAGAAGATTCATAACTCTTAAAGTCCTCGCTTAATCTTTTGATACTTAGTCATCTGTATTTGAGTCAAGTTTCTTTTCTTCAGTTGTTAACTGGAGTAAGCCAGCTAAATTTTCAGTGTTAGTTCCCCTGCCCATAGTAAAACCAGTTCTCCAAAGTCACTTTCATGGACTTCATGAAATCTCACATCTTTTGAAAAGTTAAAAATTTCAAGCAATCAGTTTCCACTGTCAGATGTTCATGACTCTGACAAGAAACTTGTAGACTGCTTCCATGAAGGGGTTGGTATGATGGGCAGGAATGGAAGTTAGCATCTGGTGGGAAGAAAAGTTTTGAGCAGAATCTAATTTTTAGGTCACAATTTTATGATGTATTTATTTATGTTATATGGCTTTATGATAGTAGTGGGTCAGAAAATCAACATCGAGATGTTACAGACAGCTTTTAAACCATAACTCCTTATGGAAAAATAACTTTTGTGTATCTAATATAGTTTAGCCTTCATAGTTGAATATTTTATTCCTTACAAAGTTGCTTCTCTCCTTTGATATCTCCCACCATCCAGATTAAACTTTCAATTCCATTTGAGTCAGCCCAAATTTATCCCTGATTCATTCCCAGAGAGAGAGAGAGAGAGAGAGAGAGAGAGAGAGAGAGAGAGAGGCATCAAAAAGGAGTATATAGTTAGGCTCACTAATAACTCGCTGTTGAATATATCCTAGGGGTCACAGCTTGCTGACCACAGAATTGGTCAAGCACTTCATATGAGTAGTCCTGGATATTGACTTTCTGTCTATGGACAGGCGACACTGCCCCTGGTTCTGGCATAGGGAGTGGGTCTTTGCAAGGACTCATAAAATGTCTATGATTTATCTAAAACGAACACTAGGATATTGCCCCCTCTGGTCCTTTTTATGTGGTGAAGGCATGTAACAAGCTACCCTTGCTTTTAACTAGACGATGTTCGTGGAAATTGTCATCACTTATTTCATTGTCAAAAAGATTGATTTTTCCCATAGGAACAATTGTAATAGGGGATAGGTGCTGTATTTCTGACCAAAGACCCAACATAAAATTAGTCAGAGCAAAGTATACAACTGTAAAAATCTACAAACTAGGAAAATCTTGCTCAAAATCGTAGAACAGGGAAAAATACACTGAACGTATCAGTTATATGTGTGAAACTTTGATTATAGGTTTGATTAAATATGTATAGCTGGTTGTGATAAACACTTACTAAATGACTATTTTATTTGCTTTCTTAGAAAATAAAAAGTATTCTTTGATATGATTTGTTTTTTTATAGGTGGCTTTAGAATCTGTCCAGGGAAATTTGAATCAATGCCTTATTTTTCTTTCCACACATTTTCTATAGCAAGCAGATGTGCTTTGCAAAAATAATATATAGTTCTTTTTATTTTATCAAGCTAATGCACCATTAAATATTGAGTGAGATTTCCAATGGTGGGAAAATTGAATAAGGGTAGTGCTGAAATTCACCAAAAGCAGTTAGTTGGTGTATAGTGAGGGCCTCATATAAGAATATTCAAGGAAAATCCCTTGAAGCAAAATGTAGTGGTGGCCGTGTCAGCTTTGTTTATGGCATGTTCGGGTCACCAGAGCCGGTTCTGGAGATGGGGGACTTAAGGAGTCTCCCAGGATAATGCCTCCTTGTGGACTTAGGGTTTCTCTCCCTGATCCCAACCCTCCTTGCAGTTGAATACCTTGGCACCAGCTGAGTATGCATACTCTTCCCATCTTGGGGTGGACTGCAGACGGTTCTCTCTCTGAGCCCTCTCATGGGCCAGAGGCATTCTGCTCATCTCTGCTGTCCCTTCCCTGCCATAATGCCTGTAAAGCATAAATATACTTCTTGTCCAGCCCAAGACTCTGTTTTATTCAGCCAGACATACTCATTCTAACCAAGAGATTGGTGCACAGTAAATGAAGTGGGAAATTAATTTCAGAGATCATTTCCCATGGTAAGCCACTGAAGTGTGGAAAGAATCAAGTGTGAAGTTAGAAGCCTAGTGAGAAGGAAAGAACTAGACTAAAATTCAGAAAAGATACGCTACTGATGGATTGGCTATTAATTTGCTGTATATCTTAGGGAAAATGTTTCACCTCACTGTATTCATTTTCCTTATCTGTAAAGTAGACCAAATTTAACATCCATGATTGTGTGTTTATAGATGAGATTGGCCTTTGTTCTTTTATGCCATACCTTAATTGGCAAATGCCAAACCTATAGACAAGATTAAGTATGTATAAACATTAATTTAAACATTCTGTTCTTAGCTAATTTATAGAATTCTTTATCTTGTTTATATTAGTTGTATTAGTCAGGGTTCTCCAGAAAAACAGAACCAACAGGAGATATAGACCTATCTATCAATCAATCTATCTATCTATCTGTCTATCTATCTAGCATCTATCAAGAAAGTTTTATTATAAGGAACTGGCTCATGTGATAATGGAGGCTGAGAAGTCCCAAATTGGTAGTTGGAGAGTTGGAGACTGAGGACAGCCTCAGATGTAGTTCTAGTCCAAGTGTGAAGACCCAAGAACCAGGAGAACTAATAGGCAGGCTAGTCACCCAGGAAAAGACAATGTGTCAGTCTGAGTCTGAAAGCATGAGAAGACCAATGTTTCAGCTCAGCAGTCAAACAGGAGTTACCCTCTTACTCACAGGAGGATCAGCCTTTTTGTTTTACTTAGTTCTTCAACTAATTAGATGAGGCCCACTCACATTGGGAAGGGAAATCTGCTTTACTCTGTTTACTAATTCAAATATTAATCTCATTCAAAAATTACCTTCGCAGACATACTCAGAATAGTGTTTGACCAAATATCTGGGCATCCTGTGGCCTAGTCAAGTTGGCACCTAAAATAATCCATTGCACTAGTCAAAAAAGAAACTATATACGAGAGTATGTAGTATGCATGTATCCTTAAACCTCATCATTAGATATTGACAACTATTTTCTGAGAGGCTTTAAAGATTTTGAGAAATTAAGAACATCAGAATCATATGGGTCACCCTAAAAGCTAATCTAACTCCACAGCCTCTGACTTGAATAGGACCCATTATGTAAAGGAGACGGCTGCTCCCTTCTTTTATCTTCATCACAAAGAGTAGAGATTGGCAGCTCTACGGTATCATTTCCTCTTGGTGAGGGTTTTTCGTCCATAATGTCACCTAAAGCTTTCTTGAAACTCCTGATTTTAATCTCTACAACCTTTCAAGTTGATAAAGCCCACTGAGTAAAAATGTTCTCCTAATAGTATAATATTTTTTATGTGTTCTCTAATGATCTTAAATTTTTTTATTCTAATTTTGTGTAGAAAATTGTATGTCACATATCTTATTTTAGTTGTCTTTGAGTTAAAGATAACCACAATTGCTACTGTAAAAGAGTAGGTAGAAACTGGGCAACAAAGATGCTCAATAACTAACTGGAAGAGAAAGATGGTGATATCAGAGTCAGAACCTTGTGTTTGTGGTTAGTTTTGTGGCGTTTTGAACTTTTGCACAAATTCTTGTCCAAAGTCTTTCCTACCTTATTAACACTGAAATATTTTCCAAGAGTCAGCTCTGATATACATGAAAATTGTGATGCCTTCCTTGAATTTACCAGGCACAATTAGTTTTCCTTTCCATTTTCCACAATACAAATGTATATTTACTGTGAAGCAAAAGGTAGTTTAATTCCAATTAGTTATGATTTAAGTCTTATTCCACTCATGGCAGTCACTAGAGCATTAGAATAAGGCTAAGGGGAGCCATTTTAGCTATAATATGGAATACTTTGGGGGATGTTTTGATCTAAGAAGTGAGAAATGATAGATTCCTCATTACGACATTTTTTTTTAAATGAGAGAAAATTCACATAAAAATTAATGGCGTATGACAATAAATGCAAGAAGGGGAAATAAAATTAATTAAAATCATTTTGACAATGAGAAGCAAGTTGTAATAAAACATGTTCAAATTATACATAAAATAGCAATTTATTGAGAGAGAGAGAGAGATTTTTCTAGGGCAAAGGAATGGATAGCTATAGAATTGTTAGGTAATCAAATTAATGAAAAGAAATGAGTCATATGAATCCACTGGAAAAAATACTTAAATTTATTACTGATTGGACATGATTATTGATTTTGATGAGGATAACATGTAACTCCTAATGACATTAAAGCCATGAGTATGTCTGTGACAAAATGTTTAATAAGTGTTAATGGTTAACAAGTCTGGACATGTGAGATAGTCAATGTACAAAAATATTTTAATTTACATAAAAGAAATTTGATAAAAGTTCTCCAAAATTGGATAACAATTCTAAATATTTTTCTAACATTATCAATAATAAATTGTGAAGTTAAAAATTGCCTAAATGTAAATACCAAAATAATTTTAATAAATTATACTAGAGAAGAGACTGATTTAGCTGATTTTGTGAAGTTTGTAATATTTTCAGCTTTCTAAAGTTTGCAATTTTTTATGCAATTTTTTATGCAAAGTTTTTATTTTCTCATTCCATCTTCACATATACACCTAATTTTATATTTATAAATTTATTTTCTCTTTCATAAAGAAGGTCCTGCACATTGCATAAGTTTCAGACCTTACAAAACCTAGATCATCCACATAGCACATTTTCATTTCCTAGTAAGCATTTATTTTATTTTAATTATTTTTGCTGTCTGTCTTTAATTTTTCATGGAAGGAAACAAGGACTTCAATCTTTAAAACCTCTATACATAGCGCAGTACTTGATACACAATGGTAGAAATTGCTTGATAAAGGTGTATAGAATGCATGAGTGTCTGATGGAGTATAGGGCTGATCAAGAGAGAGCCTCTAAGTGGTTCATGTAGTCCTTTCACTAGTCAAATGATTGAGGTATTTAGAAGAAAGCCATTGTATGGTAGCAAGTCATCACTTTGGAAATTTTAAAAAATGTTGATTTGAGTAGTATACTCCAACGAAAACTTTATTTGGCTTAGAGGAGACGCTTTAAAAGGTGTTTGATTTCATCCTTCCCCAGTTGCACTTAAAACATAAAATTCTATCTCAAAAGCAATGATGACTATTTTGAATGTGAAGAGAAATTTCTATCAGAAAACCCTCATACCTCAACTTTCTTTTGACTTGGAGTGCAAATTACAAATGAACTCTAATAAGATTTTTCTTTAACTTAAAAATATGTGTAGATGTGGGTATTATTAGTATTATAATTGATTTTTTCTACTTTGTAAATATATCTGGAACATATAATTAGGGTCAGTCAGTGCTTTTAGTTATGGAAAGTAAAAAAATGAAACATAAACTAAAGAGAACTCTAATCCAGTGCAGGTAAGATATTTTTATTTTCAAAAAGGAGAAAATACTGTAAAAATTTAATTTGTTACGAATGCATAGCAAGTAAGCTTTAGGAAACGAATGATGATAAACTCATATTAGACATGTTTGAACCTTATTATGTAACAGAATGATGATATTTTGTACTACGATAACAAGTGAAGTGTGAATTCATATTGTAGATGCAAAATTAAACAATATACATACATTTTCTTGCTGTTTCCTTAAGATTAGACATGTAAATCAAACAACATTTCTTTAAAATATGTCTTATTATGCAAAGTTATATCTTTCTCCTTTTTAAAACATATTGTGATTTAGTATATGCAGTTTAAATGATGTTCAGTAATTGATATTTCCTAGTTTGTTTCTTTTTCTAAAAAATTGAAATAAAATATAAAAATGGGGAATTCAGGAAATATCTATTCCTAAAGAGCTTTTGGATCTGTCCTCATTTATCTCGGCAACTTAAATATGCTCCTGTCCACTTTTTTTCCCTTTCTTCAAATTTATTTATTGATGTAATGAACATGAAAAAATGCAAAGAATCCAAACACACAAGAAGACATGTACAACTTATTAAATACTCAACAGAATATATTTTCTATTCCAACAGATATGAATTCATACTGTACAACTTCAAATAAATAGCCTTACATTTTGTTAAGTGCTCTGATAAACACTGTGAAGTACAATTTGCATGCCATCTCATCAATGCCTTAGTTTCCTATAGTAGTACAGGAAAGAAGCATGAGGTTGTTGTTTACCCAAGAGGAAAACATTACTTTTTTAAAGTATATACATGTATTTTTTTTTTAAGCAAAAAGTTAACTCTGACAATCTAAATGTACCTAAGGATGTGAGAAAGTGCTAAGAACTATATAGTTATGTCCCACTTTTTGTATAAATTGAAATGCTCACATGCTTCCCCTTAGAACAGGCAATGTACTATACATAACATAGTTGTATATTATCTTTGTGATTTCATTGACTTATTTTTTATTATTTACAATTGTAGCTATAAAAATTTTCAGTTTAGTACAGTACATACATTGTGAGGCATGTGCTAATGTGAATAAATGATTTTTCATGCTGATCCACTCAATGCTAATCAGAAATCAGTTGGCTTACTACTTTCTCATATGCTCCTGTCCATTCAAATGAGACTTCTAATTTCTTGACAGTCCGGTAGAGGACATGGTGACTTTTGAATTCCGCCCCCCCCCCCCCAAAAAAAAACATCATAGAGAAGAAAAAAAATATACTACTTGAGTGCTTGAGTTTCAAATTTGAGGAATAATGAAATTATTAGTGATTATTGGGTTTCAATTCATCAAGAAGATATAACATTTTAAAATATTTATGCACCCAACATAGGGGGACCTAATATATAAAGCAAAGATTAACAGATTAGAAGGGAGAAATGGACAGCAATACACTAATAGTAGGAAATTTCATACTCCACTTTCAACAATGGATATATCATTCAGACAGAAAACCAGTAAGGATTCATTGGACGTAAGCTGTACACTAGCCCACATGGATTTAACAAACATTAATAGAACATTCTATTCAGCACCAGCAGAATACACATTTTTTTCAATAGCACATGGAACGTCTTCTAGGATAGATCATACATTAAACCACAAAACAAGTCTCAATAAGTTTAAGAAGGTTGAAATCACATCAAGCATCTTTCTTGACCACAATGGTACAAATCTAGAAATCCAGTACAAGAAAAAAACTGGAAAATTCACAAATATATGGACGTTAAACAACATGCTCCTGAATGGGTCAAAGAATAAATCAAAAGAGAAATCGAAAAATATCTTGAGACAAATGAAAACGGAAACCAAAATTTACAGGGTGCAGCAAAAGCATTTCTAAGAGGAAAGTTTATAGTTATAAATGTCTTGGTAAAGAAGAAAAAAATGTCTTAAATACATAACCTAACTTTACACCCAAAGGAACTAGAAAAAGAAGAACAAACTAAGCCCAAAGTTAATAGAAAGAAGGAAACAAAGATCAGACTAAGAAGACAAAAGATCAATGAAACTAAAAGCTGGATTTTTGAAAAGATAAACAAAATAGACAAGTCTTATATGTGGAACCTTTTTTTTAAAAAAAGTTCAACTCGTACTAACAGTAGAAAAGTGGTTGCCAGGGGCTGGGGGTGGGGGAACAGGGGTAGGTGGGTAAAAGGATACATACTTTCAGTTATGAGATAAATAAGTTATGAGGATCTAATGTGTAACATACTGACTATAGTTGATAATACTGCATTGTATAATTAAAATTTGCTAAGAGAGTAGAACGTAAATATTCTCACAAAAAAGGTAAATATGTGAGGTAATGGATGTGTTAATTAATTCAATATGGGGAATCCTTTCAAAATGTATACATATATCAAATCGTCACATTGCACACTTTAAAATTTCAGTTTGTCAATTATACCTCAATAAAGCTGGAATAAACTAATTAGAACCTTAAAAAAGAAGCCAATAAACAAAAACAAATAAAAAATTTCTGCCCTTGTTGAGTTCACATTGGAGTAGAGTGAATCACACAATTAAATCTACAGTATATCAGATGGTGATACATTAATAACATCTATGGACAGCGACACAGGAAAGGGTTATAGAGACTATGAGGTATTATATTTTAAACAATTTGACCAGATAAGACCATTGAGCAAGACCTGAAGGAACTGAGAGAGAAGCCATTGGAGACACCTGGGTGTATTGGGGGGCGTGTTGTAAAAACATGTCTAGCAAATGAAAGAACCCAATATAAAGCCCATGACGTGAGGTCATATCTGTAGCTTCTAAGAACAGCATGGAGGCCAGTGTAGCTGAAGTGGCGTGTGTGATGGGAAAGCATATTTTAAAGAGGAAATAGGAAATTAAATCACATAAGGTCTTATGAAAAATGGTAAATCCTTTGAATTCTGCTCTTAGTGAAATAGAATATTGAATTTTTTGAGTAAGGGAGAAACAAAACATAACATGTATTTTAAAACGCTTCCTCTGGCTTCTATGTGGATATAGACAATAAGGAAAGGAAAAGATTCATGTACAAAGCTGTTGCAAGGACACAAATGAAAGGTGGACTGGGGAGGACGCAGAGGAGGTGCTGAGATGTGTTTGAATTCTGGATGTATTTGTAAAGGTAGAGTCAGTAGGACTTGCTGAAAGAATGAACGTGAGAGCATAAAAGAATGAGCAGCACTAGATGATTCCCAGAGGTTTGACCTAAAGAACTAGAAAGATGATGAAGATGAGATGGCGAAGACGGTATAGGAAAAAAGTCTGGCATAATAGTAAGAGTTTGTTTGCATGCACACTAAGTTTGAAATGCTTAAAAGATATTCAACTGAGATGTCAAGTAGACAGTTATGGATAAGGACACTGGGTAGGAGAGTAGAGCTGGGAATTCTAATTTGTTGGTTCTCAATACGTAGATCATGTTTAGAGTCCTAAGACTGATTGAGAACCAGGAAGGGAATGAAAACAGGAAAGTGAGGGGGTGCAATGATTGAGCGCTAAGCACACCATCAGTTAGAGCTTGTTAGAAAGGAGAAACCAGCAGAGGGAATTGAGAAGGAATAGCAACTGGGAAAACTTGATCCTAGAAGTGAGCAAAGAACGTGAGTAAGGAAGGGAGGAGTGTCTAACTACTGCCAGCTGCAGATAAATGCTGCTGAAGCATCAAAATGAAGCCCTAGAACTAACCCTTTGATTTAGGATCGTACAAATTATTGGTGACTTTGAAATGGACAGTTTCAATGAAGTGGTAGTAGTGGGAAAAGCCCAGCTGAAGTAAGTCCCAGAGAGAATAAGAAGATAAATTGGAAACAACTATTATACGTCCTTTTTAAAAGAGTTTTGCTATCAAGAAAAACAGAGAAATGAAGTGAAGGTAAGAAGAGGATGTGTGATTAGCACAGGTTTTATTTTTATTTTTGTTAAGGTGGGATAACTGATACCTTCTATGCTGTCCTGAATATTCAGAAGGAAAATTTACTAATGCAGAAATGGGGATATTTACTTTCAGTATATCTTCGAAATGGCCATAACTTTCTTTCACTACAATGTAAAGATGTAATTTTTGAGTCTCTTGACTAAATCAACTTTGAGTCTCTTGGCTGAATTTTGAGTCTCTTAGCTGCTTTTTTATTAGTGGAAACAACAGTGGTTCTCAATCTTGTCTGCTCAGTAGAATCACATGGGTACTTCAAAACAAGGAATGCCCAAGCCCCAACACAGGGCAGATAAATGAGACTGACTCAGCTGGTAGGTTTCTAAAGCTACCTAAGGGAGTCAGCTCTAAAACTAGCCTTGAGAACTACAGAACTAGAGTAACTTAAAAATAATTAATAATGAAGACAATAAAATGCACCAAGGCATGGACATTTTTACTAAGTCTCAGCCTAATGGAAGAAAAAGCCAAACCACTGCTTCATTGAAATATCTGCAACGTAACACACATCCTGATTCATTTAATTTCAAAAGGTAAGCTAATAAACTTTGTTTTCGTTTTGGTAGATTTCAAGATGATATTTGCTGAATACTTGCATAACAGAAGAGGGAATTTCTGAAAAAGTAATAGGCAAGTAAAAAAGTCAAATCTTCTGGATAGACTATTTTGTAGTAGGAAAATTAAATGAAAATATTGTACAATTGTTGGGAAAAAAGGAGAAACATATTCGTATAATAAATGAGCTCTCCTCTGGCAAAGTTTTTTCTAACTCTAAACAAATATGAAAATATAATAGTATAACTAGTTGAGGATTTGCTATATTGCTTTGGGGAATCTGATTCACAGTATCTCTACCACATTTTGTCATTTACCCTTTTTACAGAGTGCTAAAACCTAGACTCAAAACTTGGTCTTCCAACTCTGAAGTCTATGTGCTTTGCACAGTTAGTTGTTGGCCAATCCTATGAACAGTTGAGGACATAGAAATATACAAATTATAATTAAATTCCTTGATTTCTCAGTTATTGAATAAAATGGATAGCTAGTCTTAATTCAACATTTGCAAATCGTAAAACATCCTCTATATTACACTAAAAATTAATATGCTATAACTTTAAAAATCACAGAGGTACCTTGGTTTTTCATCTAGCCTATAGTTTGGACATTGTTTATGCATCTAATGAAAATAATGGTTAATATGTGAGGTAGTGAGTTTTCGTATAGCTGGAATGACAATATTTAAGATTGTTCGAATTTTCAAACTCTAAAGACTAACCCTGACAATTTTCTGTAATTTTTCCTCTTTTTCTAGTTGACGGCCTTTTCTGCTCTTTGGCCATATCCATTAACAACATACTATGCCTCCTTTTCTCTATAATTGGCTATTCTTTTCTTTCCCCTCCCTCTACCCATTTCCTTTTCTCCTTCTTTTGTTTCTCTTCATTTTCTTGGAGAGAATATTTTGTCCCTGTTTTCTATTGTGCATTGGTTCATGATATAGAACTGAGTTGCAAAATCAATTAACAGGGACTGAAACAGCATTTTCAAAAAGGAAATAGAATATAAAATACTAGAATGTCTAGCATGTAGTAAGAGTTGGTATTGTTTTATGAAACTTTTTCTCATTTTATAATTTCATATATGTAAATACATAAAGTTTATATATAAATATTCATAACTTACATATACATGTATGGATACATACTTATGTGCATACACTTGTCCATGATATAAATATATATTTTTTCTGGGAATCACAATAAAAACTTAAAAGCCATTAGAGAAATGAGAGTTAAGGATTTGATAAAATTGTGTGGAATCATTTTGAGTAGCGTATTTTAAAAACTTAACCAAGCATGGGCCTCAAGCCAGGGTTTATGACTATTTTCCTTAGGGTGATTATTTGTTTTAAAATTTTTCTGGTAGCAGAATTTGGCCTTGTTAATATTTGCTATAATATTCATTCATACTAAGTATATTCAAATTGGAGTAGATTCAGTTTATGGAACAATCCAGCCCTCAGAAAAGAGGTGAAATGAGGGGAAATTTTTTATATTCATACTTAAGAACCAGGCAGCTTTCTTCTCTGGGAGTTGTCTTCTACCTCTTTATCCATATACTTTAATACATAAGATTTATTTTAAAGGCCATTTTCCTTATGAAAAATTTCCTTGCCAGTAATTCATGTACCAACTTACTGATAATAAATGTTTAACATGAAAACAATGGACAAGATTTTGTATTAATAAAATGAGAATGTTACCCACTCTTGTGTTGGAATTAAATGTTTCATTCTTTACTCTTTTTTTTTTTAACCTTTATTTTCTGATAACTGCTGTGGCAATGAAAGTGAGAAATATCATTTAAATTCTTATTTTATATTTAAGAAATCCACTTCAGTGTTTTATCTGAAGTAAAGCAGGTAAAAACTCTAATACCAAATAATTACTTGATTATTTTGAAAGCTAGTTTAGAGACTAATCAAGAAGTTACTGAAAACTTTCTGGATGGCAGAATAAGAGTATGATATAATTCTTACAATGCAAAGTTTATAGTCTGGAATGAAATAATTTTTTTGCAAAATAACCATTTGAGAATTAAGTAATACAAAACAATATTGAGTATAGATATTTATATGTGTGTATCCTTCATTGACCCTGGTCCACCATTCCCAGTTGCCATCAAACTTATAAATTTCTTAAACATGTGCTGGCAAGGAATAAACATAGTCCATTATGAACACTCAAAACATTTTATTGGGAATGTGAATTTCCAGTGCTATTTAGACTCAATAAACATCAGCAGAAACCACACAGAAACCAGAATCTGAGAGTATGAAGGGCCTCAGAGATCCCATTTTGGAAATTTAGACAGTGTGACCAACAGCCCAGAGGTTCAGGGCCTTGTCTACAGCCATGGACTCAGAGGAAAAGGGATCATCAAACTCGGGACTTCTGTGTCTGATTGGATGTTCCTTCTAGTAACAGTTGTTTCAGCTCTCTTGAAATACACCCAAATAGTCTGTGATCATGTATCCCCAAGATAAGATCACAACCAGACCTGGTTAGCCACAAACACAAGTCACAAACTTTCATACAGATGTATGCACTCTACATAATCTCTCTAAAATGTTCAATTATATACAGTTAGGTACATTTAATGGTCCAGGAAGGTGAGCTGTATTTTTACTCTGACTCAGTGAACTCCCAGACACATCAACACATACCCCTAAAAGCATATATATATATATATATATACACACACACACACACACACACACACACATACACGTATATAGTTATATATAGTTATATATATTTAGTTTATGTAGTTGTATATATATATAGTTATGTGTATATATGTATATATATATAACTATATATGTATATGTATGTGTGTGTATATACATACACACACACATACATATACATATATAGTCCCTTGATATCTCAACCTTCCTGAAGAGAAGACAAAGAAAATGAGTCATTTCACCTCATTGCAAGATGATGCTTATTGGGTTGTTGTACTTAAAATGGAACATTAATTTTAATGACTCTCTAATGAAATAATTTTATGCAAAATAAACATTTGAAAATTAAGTACTTAAAATGGAACTTTCATTTTAATGACTCTCTAATCATGATAACCTTGTATCATGTGACGCTCTTTATATTTGTGCAGGATCATATTACACCAATTGCATCTTAAACTGGTGCGGTCCACTTTAAAAGTACATATGGTTCATATATCATCTCCTACCTATTTTTAGTTGTTGTGTTTTCACTCTGTCTTGATTTCAAAGAAACTGGATATATTTGTATGGTTTACCAAGTTTCCAATAATTGGCACTTTGAGTGGACCCATTCATGACAGAAAATGCCCTTTCAAAACTGTATGAATTTGTGACTATCTGCACCAAGCTTTGTTTGTAAATCATCACTAACATTTTTAATAAGTTTTAATTTTTTATGAACTGTTTTTGGTGACCATCTAGGATTTCAAATAGTGCAGGGAGAGCAAAGGAGTTACGGTGTGATTTTCAGGGCTAAGAAATAAAGCAGATGCTTTCCAGGGTTCTGTCTACAGTGTCATCTCAAGCCAAATCATAAAAGCCAGAGTCTTTTTCAAAATGTTTTTGATATTAAATACCACATAGTATACCGTACTTTTCATATAGTAGCACTCATCACGCTTTACTGTATTGGCTTGATAATTGTTAGTTTCTCAGAAGAGACATCACAATCTGTGATCTCAGACCAGGTCCGACTTTTCATAGCTCTACCATTTGCACCTAATTTAGTACCAAGCACATTACAGATATAAAAAAAAAAAAAAAAATGTTAAATTAATGAAGGAAGGGTCTTTGACAATTGGTAAGATTTCCCCTACTTCATTTGTATATTATATCAATTGGGAAATAATGTTATTTAAGTAGTACCATAATTAGTAATTTAAAACAGTAGTATTTTGTGTGTATTATTTTTGACATATTTCTTGAATTGTGTAAAAGGCTCTAAAAATATGTAGAGTTCCGAAGGTGGCACTCTAATGTAAGGTAGTCTTCTAGCTCTACTATAAACTGGGCTCAATAAAAAGCCTGCATACAGAAGAGTTTCTAAGACCCTTAATGACACTAGGTAGGACCTGCACTTCAGAATCTATGCAAAATCTATTACTTATATTCTATTTAATTATATTTGTGTAAAATAAAAATATATTTCACTACTATTTAATGTTAAGATTGATAGTAGAACATGTATGTAATTTGCAAATAAGTACATATAATATATTGGGGGAGCACTCCATTTTTTTGTGACAGATACACATATATGATTTAAAAAATTTGGAATATCAATGTACAAGACAACCATCAACACAAACCAAGAATACCAAAATGATGTGAAATACTAAATGGTGATGCATGAACTTGTGTCCTCTTCATTGACATAAATGCAGATGATGTATATTTTAAACCTGCATATATTTTTAAGCTTACTTTTAGAGATCACATTGTAGGAAAATTCTGGAAACTATAAGAAATGACAAATACACAGAGAAAGGAAGTAGAATGAAGCAGATGAAGCGGAAAGCCAATGAAAAAAATGAGATTATCCAACAAAACTCTGGAACACTCCCCAAATTAGCTGACAAGAGCTTATCTAGACTGTGAGATTGTTAATGAGACAATTGTCTGAAAAACTGCTAAATGGAGTCAGAGAAACCAGCTGGAATATAGAGATGAGTGATATCAACAGTGGAAGGTAAACGATACGAAAATATTATCTTCAGAAAATATCTGTGTGATAAGCAAACATTTACCATATGAAATAATCACAACATTTTTAAATTGATGAGGTGAGAACAACGAAAATTTAGTATGGAACAACAAGAGACTGAAAATTGAAAAATGACTGGTTAACTTTAAAGCATCCTGTTTCTTTACTCATGAGCAATATGAAAGATTGATTAATTTTAGTATTTAAGTGAAACATACATGTTAATTTTCTAAGAAAACAGCAAATAGAATAGGAAGTGAATGTTTAAATGCCAAAATGTGGAGGGGGAAAATCTTGGATTTTTAAATAAAGTGATTTAACTTGTTACACATGCAAAATATAATACTAACAGTAGAGGGCAGGGTTTCCCTGATACTGCGTCGATAATTTCTTGAAATTGCAAAGCGTAACTAATGTTATCCCTGAAATTGTATGTTTTATGTGTTGAGCCAGATATTGAGATTTTATGTTTAAAAGTATACCGATGACACGATTTGCTTTTTATTAAAAACAGAAATCCTGATATAACCTGTATAATATTAAGACATAGCTTCTTGGCAAGGAAATACTATATTTATTATTAGTCTTTGGATTTAGCTAATCTATTGAATTTTGTTAATACATTTTGAGACTCATTTCTTTTGTCCTTGAAAATAAGTTGAAAGTAAAAGAAAAAAGAGTAAAAGAAAAAAAAATGATTATTAGGGATGGTGAGAGTCCTATTTTCTCAGGTTATAGATAATCCTTTAACAATAACCAACATTGTTTCTTGATTGTGATTCTCTGGTTATATGCTTTCCTATCCTGCCAATAAATTTAGAATCCTTTTGGATTCTGAATATCTTACAACATTTTTGTGTCTTAGTAAAGACAAAACTTGATCTTAATTATATTTTAACTGTTATTATATAGGAAACATTAAAATGCTTGTTCTTTGTGAATAAATGAGATGTTTTATGCTACAGCCATCTTTATACTAATTATTATAATTAAAGTGTCAAAGTACAGAGTGTAACTGGACTTTGACATTCTCTATTTAGTCACTTAGGATAGTCTAGGTTATCCTGTGCAAACAAGGGACCTAAAATGTCAATGGCTAACAGGAACAATTTTTCTTTTTTTCTCATTCACTCTATGTAGTCTCATGGGTTAGTTTCAGTGCTATTCCATGTTATCTTCACTCTGGACCCCTGGCTGATGGAGCAGCCCTTATCTGGAATATTCTGGTCTTATAATACAGGAGAGGAAAATAAATAGGTAAACTACAGTGGCACTTAAAATCTCTGCTTGCAAATGACACATGTCACAAGTTAACTTTTCGTAAGTTTTACGACCAAGGCTGACATCACTGAAGTGGAGGAGTATAATCTTTCCCGAGAGATGGGCTGCTGATATTTGTGTAAAATAACACAATTTATTATACTGTCCTTATGATATTTCTTAGAAATCTAGCCAAAAATCTTATTCAGTTGGTTTGTATAAACTGTTTAATACAGATAATTTGTGCTTTCTAAATGCTCTTATTATTTAGTCTTTAGTCCTTGAGAAAGTGTTTAGGAATGTAGTAGACAGAATATTTAGAAGTGTTGGTGATTACTAATGGTAAGGTAAAAATTTAAAGGTCTTGAAAAATGAAATGCTAATAGGATTCTGGATTTACTTTGCATTTTCACAATGATAGACTGGCAAAGATTCTGAACAAAACAAAGATATTTTTGTGAAAATAGATTTGAAGTCTTAGAAGACTACCTTAATGAATATAATGTTTTAAATCTGTAAGGTAATTTTGTGAATTTTTTCATATAACTTTCATAATAACCTTGGTGACTTAACAGGTGATATGATTGCCATTTTCCCATGAAAGATTCAGGTTTAAAGAAAATTGGCTCAAAGTCATATGCCTAGGCCGTAATAATGTTAACACTGAGAGTTTAAATTCTCTGACTCTTCTTACTTTCATCCAGAGATCATGTAACTTCTCAATTATTTTAGCACCTATATAATCTGGATTTATTCTAAATTCATGGATGTGGCTGCCAAATTCTTCTGAAGACCTACAAAGAAAATTCAAATAACTGACTTAACCCGTTGATTATTTTTCAATGCTACTTTATAAACTCAAGAAAAACTAAATGTTATTAAAGTATCTTTTTCACACAACTTTGAATTTTAAGCAACTTAAAATAGGTACACTTATATTGTGTGATATTATACTTATGAGACAAAGACAATAACTTTGAAATTATTAAAGAAAAAATATAGAGATAATTGGACTTGTTTAACTATTTCTATACTTTAAGAGGCACAGAGTCATCTCCTTCTTGCCTTTTCTATTTTAGAGGGCCAAGTACTGCCCAAATGTCAGGTCTTTATATCTATCCTGACAAAATATTGCTAAATCTACATTATGTTAGGGGAGCTACCTACCTTGTTATTACCCTCTGGGCATCCAGGTTTTTTTGTTTTGTTTTGTTTTGTTTTTTTGCCTACCAAATCACAAGTTTCTTTTTAGGACAGGAATTTTTGGAAATGAGTGACCGGAGACTATGGAAGGAGGACCATATTTGTTTTATTTTCCTTATTGTATGGCAGTTTAGTTATTAAAGGCATAGACTTGAGTTTGAATCTTGCTTTACTACTTTCTATCTCAGGAGTTGACAAACCATGGCCGGTGGACCCACCACTCGTTTGGGTGTAGCGTGGCTACGTTCACCCATTTAAGTATTGTGTGTGGTTACCAGCAAGCCCAGTATTTACTCTATGGTCCTTTAAGAAAAACATTGCTGACCCCTGTTCTAGATTCATGTTCTTGGCCAAGCTAACTCAGTTTCTGTGCCTCTGTTTTCTAGTTATAAAATGTGAATACTAGTCCCTACCAGATGAGGACTAAGGAATTACTCTGTATAAAAACTTACCATAGGGATAGTATGGATAATAAGTGTCACAGAGACAGGTAAAGCCATACTCATAGCCAGAAAATATAAAATTGTGTATATTTCCTCCTCAGTAATGAATTGGTAAAAACTCACGCAAGAGAGAATAAATCTCCGGTTGTTTGGTCAAGGATCTAGATTCTTTCTGCGTTGTTTCATCTCTGCTGAGTCTCTTTTCTGTGTCCCATGTGATTCTAGCCTCCTACAAGCCTGGTCCGGACTGTCGCTTCGTATAGCTGGCCCTCCTTTATTATTTGTGGAAAAATCTCCATGTCTACATCTGGAATTGCTCGAAGGTCACTGTAAGTATTAAGTCTTTATTAATGGTCTGTTCCCCTACGAAATGCTTTCCAAAATGCCTGCAGCCAGGGACTTTGAGCTCCTTCTAAGATTGAGTTTCCTCCCTATTTTCAGGGACTCATAGATTTGCTCTCCTTTTCTCAGTGGAAGGGAACGGTTTTATCCTGCTTGCTTTTAGGGATGAAGACTTCTCATGAGTTAAAACAAGTTCTTTGTTGGGAAAAAACTATTTCACTATACTGTGTGTAAACATTCCCAATTGGAGCACATTAGGAGTTTTCTATTTTATAATTGTATGTCTAATATCAGGTGAATGACAAAACATGTGAAGACATCTCTTCAGCTTTGTGATTTCTAGTATTCTCTTAACATATTGTTTTTCAGATCACAACTAAAACATGCACAAATTCTAGGAAATTTAACAAATACAGAAGAACATAAAAGATATTTTAAAAATTTTCTTCAGTTCTTTCCCTCATTTGTGGCATTTCTTGCCATATATGTGTATATGGCAAGAAATGTGTATAGATATATATATACACACACGCACACACACACATCTATTATATATATTATATTATTTATTATATATTACATTTATTATATCTTATTTATTATATTATATTATATTATATTATATATCTATTATATACATATATAATAGATATTGCTCCCCACATATATTACATATTATAATTTATATAGTAAACTATCACATCAGTGTTATGCTTCATTATATATTGTATCTTGTTTTACTTGATAATGGTTTTGTGCATAGCTGGCCATGTCATTAATTTTGGCAACACAGTATTTCAGTCTATGAAAATATCATAATTTATTTTAACATGCTCATATTGGACACTTAGGGAGAGTGTACATTGTTACAACACGTCTAGAGAGTAATTTATTATTATAATACAAAATGTTAAACTTATTCTTAAACATAGAAAGTTACATTTCTGTGAATTTACCTGAAGGGAAATAATAAGGAAAACTCACTCGAATATGTGTACTGAAATGTTCATGTTAGAGTGTTTAATAGCAAAAGTAATTTTGCAATCTAAATGTCCATTAGTAGGAGATTGCATAAATAATTGATGGTGCATACTTCCAGTAGAATGCAATGTGGTTAAAAGCGAAGGAGCTCATTTTTACTTACGTACGTTAAAGTTATTTTAAATGAAATAGAGCAAATTTAAAAAAAAAAAACACTTTAACAGACCTAGTTTGGTAAATACACATATATAGATCTGACAGAGTATACTTCACAATACCAACTGTAGTTATCTCTAAGTACTGGCATCATGGGAGACTGGTTCTTTTTAAGTTTTTCTTTGTAACATTTGACAGTGAGCCATGGTTTCTTTTGTGATCAGGGTAGAAAGGAAGATAATTTCAAAAAGAAGAGAAAGGATTTTTTAGTAAGAGACTATAAATCTCTTTAGTTTTAGTTTATTTACAATAGTCGAGAGCACATTTAAATGAATTTTAGTTCTTAGTGGAATGTTCATTATTTTAGCACCCACAAAATTTTGTATTTATTCAATTTAAAGGTACTAGGGAACTTTCTGTATACAAGAATTGTTGGACCCATGGACAGATGAGGATATTAGGACCCTTCAGACGGGAGGAGGGAACAGTCCTGTGGCTAAAAATACATGCTTCTTGCTATTGCTTAATATGATTTCCCCAGAAAGGTGCTTGACACATGAGATGAAGGAAGGTGATAAAGAGGTCTTGAGCAGGAGGTCTCATATTGCCAATGTAAAGAAATCCTAGAAACAATAGAGAGGTTGTATGACATTTCCCATTTTGTACCTTTTTGTTGTTGTTGTTGTTCTCCAGGGAAATAAAGGGGCTAGAAAAGTGCATATGTATTGTTAAATAAACCATTATTATGGCCATGTAGACATATTGTCTCATTACCAATTTAGCTCTAAATAGCTTTGCACTAATTATAATTTTAAAATTCAAACCAAACACCACATATCCTTAGTAAGAATTCCTAATTATAATTCTGCATGTATGTGTGTGTGTGTGTGTGTGTGTGTGTATGTGCATTTGACCTTGAGAAAGTTTGTTCAGTTTATGTCAAAATACTCATCCTCCCTTTAGTATCATGATATTTACTTTATAATGTTGTAACTAGAAATAGAATTTCATTGTTTTCTTTTGCATTTCTTTGGTTACTAGTACGGTTTAACATTGTTTTTGTTTTTGGCTTTTACTTAAAAACTTTTGTTATAATTCTTTTTCCTTTTATCTATTAGAGCAGGGTTGGCAAACTATGGGTTGCAGGCCAGTTCAGCCTGATACCGATTTTTGTAAATAAATTTTCATTGAGACATACCCAGGCCCATTCATTTATGTGTCATATTGTTTATGGTTTTTTTCTTGCTAGAGCAACAGGGGGGCAAATAGTTATGACAGAGATTGTGTGGCCATCAATGCCTAAAATATATAGTCTCCACAGCAAGAGTTTATGGATTCCATACTCATGTTTGATACGGCTGCTTTTTTAAAGGTTTTTTATTTTATTTTTTTTTATCAATTTGAATGAGCTATTGATGTAGTAAGGATTTTTACTCTTGTTTGAAATATTTCTTGGAAATATTGTGTTTCAAGTACTCTGCTTGCCTGATGAGGATTCTATTTTGTCCTTCTCTCAAACTCCCTGAGCCTGGGTGCTGGGATGATAGATATAGTGTTTGTTAATTTAGAAGGGTTGCCACCCTCCTTTTCACCATGATTGGTGGATGAGCTAGTTTATTATCTGTGTCACCACTTTCTCACCAAAATGCTTACAACTCTCCTTCTTGACCTAGATGTTAAGGAATATCCATTTCTGAGAATCATTTAGGATCCTTCCACTTGTATTGAACCTTGATGTCTTAGCAATGATAAATCTTTGAAGCTGTAAGGCAATCCCTTATATGATCTCTTAACTTATCTTTGTTAAAAATAACACCTTATGTTTTATAACACTTTAAATCTTTCCTGAAGGCTTTTATATGGTTTTACTCTTTCCTTTTCCCTTTTTACTCATTTCTTTTCTGTTTTCTGCTAGTGACTGCTTTCATTTCAATAACCTGTTTTTCATGTGATAACATTAGTTCTGAAGGAGTCTGTTTTTTTTTAAAATTAAGAGTCAATTAAATTGTTAGTTATCCTTTAGACCTTATTGGTCACTAGGTATTTCATAATTGAAGAAATGAATCAAATTCCTGTTTCCCAGCCATACTTATGACATGATCCAAAACTTTGTTCAACAAATGTTTTTCCATCATGGTGATCAAGAATTGTTACTGTGGCTTATCTATGTTTCCATGTTTATCTGAACATAAAAAATACCAGGAGATAGAAATAGCTAGTCCCCACAAGATTCAGGTCTTTTCTCATTCCTAGGCCCACGTGAAGATTTCCCAGTCTCCTTAGCCGTGAGGACAGGGACATGTATTTAACTGTGGAATACAGCTATGAGAGAAAGTGGCATGAGTCACTTCAAGTCTGAGGTATTGGTGTGAGTGTAAGTTCCTCTTGACCTGGCAACCTTCAGAGCCACAGGTTGAGATGGCAGGGTGAAAGGCAGTCGGGCCACACAAACTTGACAGAGGCTTGAGGTAACAAACATTCAACAAAACTTTTCAGTTGATTACAGTACTTAAGGCAGAGGAAGTTTTAAAAGTGAGGTCTTCCCACCTTTTATTAGAGAGAAGCTTCAGGTAGCCATCATCAAATTGAGAGAAAAGGCGGGGGGGGTGGGTGAGAAAACAAAGAGCTACTGCAGATTTGAAAACTAAGTATTTAAACATGTGAGTGTGATTACTTGTACATGGAACTGACTGGAAACAGAAGAAGCCTCTTAGGTATTTGAGATAAATACACTGCCAAAGAAACCACAGGCCTGAACTAAGGTGTCCTTTGACTATATGAAGCTGAAAATGGACTTTGTACACACCACCTTATGCGAGCAAAAAGGAGGTGAGGGAGCTGTGCAGCCCTAAGGAGACTTATTTTTAGATAGAGTCAAGGAAGGGGATGGGAAAAAGGAACTTGTCTTAGCGTGGAAACTGGAGACTGAAGCCACACACAGGCAGGGGACCCTCACTGTATGCTCAGCAGGACTTCAGAATTTACATGAGTTGCTGATTATGTCACATTTGTCGCCTTTCTAAAAGTGAGCGTATTGTTCTAATTGTCCTGGATGCATCACTTCTTTGTGTTTTGTGTGTGTGTGTGTGTGTGTGTGTGTGTGTGTGTGTGTGTGTGTATGTAGGGTCAGGTAATTTGGTTTTTAAATTCACTAGTCTCCAGACCAAGAGAAGCCATGTTAGGGCTTGGTAGGGACCTTGGTAGGGCTTGAACTTCACCTAGGTGGAATGCTGGACTTTGAGATGCAGCACTGACTGGATGGGCTTCAGACTGTCTCCATCTGAGTTGCTGAGTATGTGTTATATGTCGGAAGAAGAAGGAACTGAATGTTTAGTGACTAGAAGGGCATAGAGATAACTAGTCTTCATAATTGATTATTTTCCCTTTGCTTGAAAATGTTCTAGCATCCATTGAAGTTTATGTCAAGGATATAACTTGCCAATGAACTGTGAACAGCAATGATATGCTTCTCTAAAGAGCAAGTACAAGTTACCTAAGATCTCTCTTCCCTCCTTATGGCAAATGCTGAAGCCACGTGAAAGATTGCAGCATCACAAGATAAGGAAGTCTCCATGATCCCATGTCCTTAAAACCCCATGCAGAGAGAAAACCTTTGTTAACCCAAGTCAGGCATATATTATGTTCAAGAAGAGAACTTTGGTTATGTCAAACCATTGAGATTTGAAGTTAACAATTGTTTAAATCAATTTTAACAAAAGGTTTTCTATTTGGAAAACTCACCTAAGATTGTTTCCAGTAAATATTGTTGTAGACCACTTAAATCAGAAAGTGGAAGCTGCTCAAAATAAAGACTGCTTAACATAGGTTCCAGCTCGGAGAAATCTAAAATTCCTATTCAGAAAATTCTGATCCCCTAAAACTGTGTTTTATGACAATTGTTCCTCAGTTGTGAGAGGTACATTACCTGATTTTAAATACATCCCACTTTCAATATTTTAACTACCACCCCCAAATGATTAATACTGTAAGTATTTTCTGTTTCGTACAAGAGGTTGTCGTTTATCTGTAATTATGGACAAGTAGAAAGCTACTACATGGCACCTGATTTAATTAGGCTGGTCTTATTTTCTAAGTTAATTTATTTTTACCAGGGTAACTTGTTAAATATTTTATAAGAATCTGAAAAAAACAATGGTATTTGCATTAGGGAAATAAAGCATTCACTTATTAAAAACATTCAAAGAACATACATCTGCAGTTAACACCAACATAAATTGTGTGCAAGTTTAATGTGTGATGATGAGTCAAGAACCTCTATCCAGCCCATGATTACACCAGAATATTTATTTTTCTGCTTATTTACTCGTACAAACTTTAATGAAAAACGGTTTCGTAGGAAAGGTAAAGGAGAATGCTAAAAATGGGTGTTGTTCACGGAAGGAGAACTTAATGAAACTGAAACTTAGTTTTATAGGAACAAAGAAAAACAAATTCAACAGATAAATCTGAACTTTAATGTGCTTCTTAGGAAATATACATATCATTTTTGTTTACATAAATGATCATTTCTAGCTATGTTGTATATAACAATGTGGAGATTGTCCAGTTTCCGTATTTGCAACTTAAAATTTGCCCATAAAATTGCCTAAATAAGACATCCCCCAAGCTTTTCAGTTTAATTTGCTAATGTTGACTCTTATTTTCTTGTTTAGACTCAGCTCTTTCTTTAGAGTAGTCTATCATTCATCTCTCTCTCTCTCAAGCAGACTCAGATTTGTACTCTACCTGCCCCACAAATATAAGACAGATGGAAACAAAATACCCACTAGAAAAACCACTTGACATGAGTACTTCATTTTTCGTTTTAGAGGCCTAGAAATGGGTCTGACTTTGAAGTCAATAAAGGACTATATGACACTTAGAGAAAATAAATCTTCATTTTTTTTCCCCATTGAGCTGCAGCTCTGGCTTCCACATTGCATGCAGTAGTGAATTCATTGATACTGCATTTGCAAGTTTGATGTTTCATTTCTAGAGAAAGAATGTTTCCTACACTTGGGTAATACGGTTCTCTTCTGGTCAGAGAGGCTTTCTTAAGTGTACTTCATGTAGGAAAAAGAAAAGTGATTATCAATCATTTTTAAGAGTAGGTTTGTATTACTATTTTGTAACCTGCATTTATAAATGGCTTAAAAAATCCAGTATCTATGCTAATAAAGATTATAATAACATATCAAAGCAATATTATTTTTATTACATGGATTACATTAATTTCAAATCATTGAATGTATTTCCTAGTGAGGCAGAATGTTTCTTCCCTTTTCATGACATTCCACAGATTCTCAGTGTGATAATATTGCATTAAGAATAACTCTTTATTGAGATGATTTAAATGAAGTTCTTTGCTGTAGTAATAAAAAGGTTTAGTAATCTGTAGTCTTTAAGTCACTAAAAGCAAAAGCAAAATTATATTGGAATTTGGGACAGATATTCCACCAAAACTTTTAATCCTAAATCTTGAAATTAAAACAACCAATAAAGACAATTAGTGAGCATACTAAAGAAGCAGTCCATGGAATTAACTTTAGGAAGTGATGAAAAGTTAACGATTAAGGCAGTCACATGACTAGAGTAGTAATTTTTCAAGATACTAGTTTTAACCTTTCTTCAATTTATTAATGTTGCTTGCTTGAACATTTTTAGGCAGATAATTTCCCTGCATCTTCACATGTTTAATGAGGAACGTCTCTTTATTTTTATGTCAGAGAGAAAACTATTTGAAATAGTTTCACTTTGATGGCTATTTTATCCATGTTCCAAAGCCAGAGAGGGCCTGGTAACTAATTAATTTGAATAGTGCAAGCATAAATATAAATTAAAACTTCTCTCTCTCCCTCTCTCTCAACCAAATCTTTCTGTTTAACTAAAAACAAACAAACAAATAAATAAATAAAATAAGCAGAAGCAACATGCTCATTTCTATTTAGAACAAATGCCAGCTGTGCCTTGGACTATAAGCAATTTCTGGAAGAATTAATGGAACAAATGATCCGGTTTAACAGATTACATTAGAGCCTCAGAATATGTCACTTATGAATTTTTATGTATTTACATAAATGACACATGCTAAAATTGAAGTGGCTAAAAGATGTTTTCCCACTTAAAAATTCTACACCTGTAACTACAATTTCCTTGACTCCCCTGCAGTCTGTTCTTTCTGCCCTGAGATACTGAGGTGAGCTAATTGCTTATGCTGCTAGAACATATTTAAAAATGTATTTTAGATTGCTTTAGGAACTCAACTTATAATAGTTTCTTCAGATGCTCAAAACCAAGTGCAGGAATGTGGTCCATCTTTAAAAGACAGTAGAATTTTCATAAAAATAGCTATAGAATCAGTAAATAATAAGTGGGAAATGAACATTAAAGAAATTTCAATTACTTCACTTAAAGGCAGGGAAGTTTATGTTGTCAAATGTCACTGAAGGTTGTTGAGGAGATTTAAGTTAAACATTGAAGAAATCTCTCTGATTATGAAATAGAATATGAGCTAAAAGTGATCTTTCTCTTTTGTTCTAGGGCTACTACTAGAGGCAGTGGTAATATTGATGACATCTGTTGAGCACTTTCTATGTACTAAGCCCTGTGCCACATGCTTTACAATAATTTTCTTTAATTCAGTCCTTGCTACATTTCTGAAGTTCATTTTATCCTTATGTTACAGATGAAGAAACTGAATCTTAGAGAGGCACACTTGTCCCAGATCACAGTGATAGAAAGTTACAAAGCTGACACTAGATTAGACCCAAATTCTCTGGGTTTTAGATATTTTTCCTATGTAGAATAACGATAATAAGACCCATCTTTTATGATATTGGTAGTAAAAAATGAGGTTAAAGTACCTAACTCATGTTTGAAGGATGTTATTCATACTCTTTAGTCAACTATGCACATTTCGCTAAATCTGTCATTTGTATAATAACATTGCATTTAAATTACGTGCCTATCCTACTACTAAACAAGGAGCTATGGGAGGAGTTGGCTGGAACCACCTTTTAGTTCTTCAGTATCTCCTTATTTTGTACCTACTACACACCCTAGTAGAAACATGCAATGAATGTTTGTTGCCTCAATGAGAAAAGAGTGGGAGAAAGAATAAGAGAGCATAACCACCTACTGTTGATTGGAAAGCAGCTGGACAACATTGTTCAGATTTTTAAATCTGCTTACACTTTGACTCAGCAATTTCACTTCTAAAAATGTATCCTAAGGAAGTAATGCAATTTCTGTACCAAGATATATTTTCAACTGTCAACAACACAACATTGTCTTCAACAGGGAAAAATTGGAAACATCCTAATTTAAACATTAAATTTGTGCAGCAGTGCATACAATGGAATAGTGTATAGTCATTAAAAGTGGTGTACAAATGCACATAAGTGGTGAAAGTCCCATGATATGTTTGTTGACAGATGTAAAAGCTGATTATGCAACTGTATGATCCTCTTTCTGTAATAGACGCACACACAAACACACACACGTACACACACATATACATAAAAAATTAACAATGGTTATGTCCTCGTAAAGGATTGCTGGCTTATTTGGGGGGGTGGGGTGGGGATTTTTGTAAAATTTTACTTGAGCTAAACCTACAATATATGCTAGGGAGCAAGATCTCAAATGCTCCCTCACAAGAATTCTTTATTTCCCCATACTTTTCTTTATTCCTATGAATTATTTTGTAAAAAGCATATATATATTTTTTATATTTGAGAACATAAATGAATTTAAGAAATGAATGGTATCATCAATAACTAGATTTTGACATAGGACCTCAGCAACAAACGGCTTTTCAATTTTTTAAAATCTTGAGCAAACCACTTCTTAAAAGAGTCATTCAGTGTTACGGAAATATTAAAAATAATGTCTTTTAGGCCAGTGGCCTCTTTTTCTTTCTTTTGTATATAAACATGGAAGACATTCAGTATTTTCTCAGTTTGCTTATTTTCTACTCTTTGTGTTTACATGAGGTCAGAGATACAGAACTTTGAATCACTGAGATAGGGGATTTGTTTGTGTGGTTTAATGATGGGCAAAGCCACAGGATGTGTTTGAAAACTTCTCTGTTAGGTAAAATGATAGAACCCAAGGCACTACATGCTGATTTTTTTAAAGATATGAATACACATTAATACTAAGTGCACAGATTTATTTCTATTTCAAAGAAGTATCAGCAATGGAACACTTGGTTCTTAGCAGGCTGGCTGTCAGCCCATTGCAGGAATGAGCTGTTTTATAAAAAGTAAAAAAGAAAAAAAAAAACCTGCATGTTCCATCTGTGAGGAGAGTAGACCTTGACAACTGTTGTTTGTCATAGTGGACAGAATGAGATAAAGAGAGACAGACCCAAGAAGAGGGGTAGTAAATATGGAAAAGTGTGCATCTGATATATGAGTAAATGTGATTCCAGAGATCAAAAGTGAGATCAGAATATGGGATTTCAGGAAAGCTAGCCTCTGGGGTAGCTATAGAAAAATTTAAACATTCATTTTTAATTTGTAAGAGTTTTAAGTGATCATAAATATGTCTGCAATAGCAAAGGTATAGGCAGTGCTGAATACAAGTGCCCTGTCCCTTGTCATGAAAGAGAATTTCTTTCCTGGCTTATTGCTGTTTATTAAGATCTGTGCAGTTGAGCATTCCAAAATGAGGCGAAGCAAACGGAACACAATAACTGTGAATATGGCTTTGAAGAATTTTACAATAATGGTGGTTATCTTCTACATAATTCTTCTGGAAGACTGTAATTGCAGTTTTTATAAAACTTATTTTTCTCATAAAGCAACTTTCTATTTGACCAATAACAAACTTAGTTTTGGTTATTAGACCTACAGGATTCAATACTGGAGACCACCAGTTCTCTTTTATTATGTGAAATAAATGGGCTTTAGCCTACAGTAGGGTCTGTGATTTTTCAGCCCCTCCAAAAGTAGCTCCCGACTTTGATTTTGCAAAACACATTAATATTAATTTTGTTACTTTGAACATTTGCTTTTCATATAACAGAATCCACATGCTTGGTTAAGGCCAACATATGCTGTTTATTATGCAGGTTTATCTGTTCCTGATGATACAGAAAATAAATCAAATCTAAATTAAGCCAACACTACTCCTCCCCTGTGTCATATTCGGGGATGAGGTTGTTGGCTAAGGAAAAATGAGGAAGAATAAAATACTTTTGTTTATTGAACGTGACACAATTTATTTAGAATCCTTTGTGAAATATTCTCATTGTTCTCAATAGTAATACCATTACTGATTTGGAATTTTATTAGATATTTCCATTATAAGTCCTCCTTTTTATGGAGTTATTTTGCTTATCTTTTGAAATCTTTCTAGTAGTTGCATATGAGCTTACAGGCAACACGGAATTTAAAAAAAATTTGAATTGGCTTAGTGAGACAGAATTTTTTACTTGTTTGGTTGATTTTAAAATCTGGAATAGAGGATGCAACCTAATATAATACATGTTTAAAAAGTTTTGGGAGACATTTCCATTCTTTTTGTCTTCAGTGGAATGAAATATTAGTTACAACAGTTAGATAAATGTTGAGGCATTCCTTATGAAAATGGTTTATTAACTCCAGAACTGAAAGAATATGGGGAGACATCTTTTTAAATTGTCTTTATAACCAAACCACTTATTTTTATATTGAACTGTTCTGAAGCAAACTTTTTGTGACAATTTCTTATGCTTCCACATTCCCTATTAAACATGGAAATATTGAGTTCATAGATACAACACACTGTTCGTTGGACAGCATAGGCTTGATCTCAATACTCTCGAACTTGGATCTGAAAGACAGATTTTTTTTTTTTTTTTGAGCACTCAGAACCAAAGCCTGACTTCAGATAGTGCCCTGCTAGTAAGGAATATCCCCAGGTGGCCCATCTGCTGTGCTGGAGAGCTGGCATTGGGCCACCACCAATCTGGGCAAGAGAATCAGTTCTAATGGCTCTGCCAGTAGGGCCAAGCATGCACACAGGTAATTGGTTCTGTGTGCTGTTGCTGAGTTGACCTATTCCTGTTCTGTATCTTTCAGCTCTTGTGGGAAATATCTGAAATAGAAGACAGGAAGTCTTCCATTTCACCTTTGGGTGATATTAACAGCTTTAACTAACATTAAACAACAAGGAGCCTGTAGTTGACATTTGAAGTTAGTTAACGTCTTCGCCCATATGCTGCCACATTTTCCACCTTGTGGTCACCTGGCCACTGGCTCTTCATGGCCGAGGCTTTGGAGAGCTGTTCCGTCCAGCTGCTTCCATGCTGCAGATGCCCTCTCCACTCTCGTGGTTCCCTGGGGCTGTCCTCACTGCCCACTCTCTAGGCTATGTTCTACCTCTAGATTCAAGCTGCTTCAGTGCTCTCCAACCCAAGGTTTCCTCTCCCCCTGAACCCCTAGGGATGGCCACAGATGAAGGGATCACATCCTTTTGCTGTCACCAGCACTTCTTTCTCCCCCTCCCTCGGATGTGTCTCATTTCTATCTTTACCATATCCAGAGACCTTTGGCCCCCCACCACATGGACAGACTCTTCTCTGTGACACTTGCCCTGAAAGACAGACATTTTGGCACAACCAGTTTGTCAGACCAGCATACTTAAAACTTAGTTCAAATATTATCTTCTCCAAACAGTTTTTCTTTATCCTTTTTTGTTTGTTCAGTTTTTACTTGTTTTTGCATTTTCTTTCCTGAGCTGAAAATTATTTTCCCTGCCTGTCAACTTTCATGGTACTTTTTACATTTAAGTTTTGCTTGCAAGGAACAGACTCATTCAATTTACCTAAAAGTTTAAGGGAGATTCTTATAAGAATCCTTCTAATCTACAGATGGATTCTCCTCAAGATTAGAGGTGGCGTGGTGGCTCCTTCTCCAACTTGTCCTGGGCTCAGTGGTTCCACTACTTGCCTTTTCTGTTCTTCTCTCCTCGTGCTAGCATGGCCTTGACGACCTGTTGCTCAGCTTCTCTTCATCCTCTCTTACTGCCCCTCCTGCTTGGTTTCTTGGTCTTAACTCCCAGTATAAGACTGATCACTTTACTGTCCATGTGGACTCCCATCCAGGAATTGCAGCAAACCTCTGGAATGATGTGCCACATTTGTCATATAGCTTTCACTCATTGCTGGCACTTGAGTAAGCAAGCATCTATAATTAGAGAAGCAAGACCATAGTACATATTTGGTTATTCTGTGAATGTCTAATAAGTGGAAGGTGAATATTTTGTTTATACATACTAAAAATGTGATGTCCAGGATCTCGGTTTCTAGTCATGATTGCCAGAAAGCTGGAAAAAACATCATATGGATTAGTTAAAATGGATTTAATATTGGGGCTAAATATGCTAGCTACTAGTCCTAGAAATAAAAAAAAAAATTCTTCTATCTGAATAATTGACAAGGTAATTAATGTATCAGAAGCTTTTATATTATTAAAGCATGGAAAATTGACTCAATGTGTTCTAAGTCTTCATTATAGCCTACCTCTCTGTATGTGACAGTATTATTGCCCACTCTTCTCTTCTTGACCCTTCTTTTTTCCTTGGCCTTCAAAATGTCATTCTGCCCTGGTGTCTTTTCTTACCTCTCTTGACTATTTCTTCTCAGAGTCCTCTGTTATATTCCCTTTTTTGCCCACTCTCCAAGTATCTGTGTCATTCAGGCTATTGTTCTTGGACATGTTCTCGATTATGCATTCATCCTAACCAACATCTTTCTCACAGGTTCATTGATGAGGTGTAATCATGAAATCTGTTTCCACTCTTAAATTCTCTACTAAGTTCCAACTTACAGGACATTTCCTGCTGGCTTTCTGGACATTTCCTACTGGCTACCTACAGTGATATGCAATCCTGCCTTGATAAATTGAACTCTTTGTCTTCATCCTCACCCCTGACAGTTCTCTGACTTTTGTATTTCTTATGTCAGTGAATATTTCCACTAACCAATGGTTTCCCAATGCTTACAGAATCAAACTCACACTCGTTTCATATGGCATCAAAGATTTTCAGTGATCAGATCTCTCCTCTCACCTTCATTCTTATTCTCTTTCACATACTCTTTCCTGCAGTTGTGCCTGATATAAACACATAAAAGAAGATCTGATTTGTACAGAGAATTAAATGAAATGCAATACTTCAATATTCCAATGGAGAAGACAAATTAAAATTTTTACTTAAACTTTTTTGTATTAATCATTTATATTCTATGTTGAATTTTTGACTTCTGATAAAACACATAGGGATATTTTTCTTAGTAGAAGGAGCAACATGTACTTTTAGTTTGGAATTGATTACATGGCAAAGAAAATGTACTTGTGCTGTGATCTCTGAAACTGATAAGAGTTGTAAACTGTGTAATTTGAATCATATAACATTTAACAATTTCCATGTAGTCATATTTACTAAGACTTGACATTTTTAAAGGTTGTTTATTAACATAAGGAAGGTACAATATGTTTAAAAAACTAAGTGGAATCCAACATTTCAGTTTTGCTTCTGCTGATTTCAGAGGCTATTTGGGAAGCTAATATTGTGAAATAACATTTACTGTAAGAAGAATCCATAGAAAAAAATGGGGCTGGATGAGAAAAATAGTTGTGTTCTTAAGTGTAGAAGGTTTTGAATCACATATTTTGTGGGAAAGGTCAGAAATCAAATATAAACTACAAGTGCCTTTGTTCTATTGTTCTATTTCTACTGTATCATCAAAATATTCTTCTTTTTTATATAAGTCCTACATAACTAGCTGGATAAAGTGATAATTAAAATTTACCAAATTAATTTAAATTTTTTTTCTATTCAATATCTTGTTCTTTACATAATTGATAAACTTTATTAGTATTCTTCTAAAGTAGACATTTCATAGCAAACAAAGTTTCTCCTTGGAACATATAAAATAATCACTAAAATTGTTGCAAGGAGAAAGGTCAATATTTCAATCCTGTTTATTCCAGCTGGTGTAAAAATAAATTGGCCAGATTTTCATTTAGAAATAGTATAATTTATCAAGTAAACTATGTATAAACCTTTTAAAAATTTTAAAAAACTAAACAGGTTCTATCTATCTGATGAAATATGTTTATAAAGTTCTATCTGATAAAAAAATGAATCATTGTAAGACTGGATACAATCAAAACATAAAGCAAAAATGGAAACAGTTTTCTCCTTTCTCTTGTTTGCTTGTTTTATTATTTTTTTAATTTTACATATCTCGTTTGTCTATCATGATGTACATTTGAAGTCTGTTTGCTCTTAACTATTTTCATTTCCTGGGAAGATTTTTGGTTTATTTTGTGTATCTCTGTATTCTGAAGAGTTTTATTACTTTTCTGTCACTCTTCCTTAACTGGCTTTTCCTTAAATAAAATACATTTAGAATAATAAAATGCAAACAACTCTTTCTAGTACAGTGCCTCAAGAGGAACCATTACTCTATGTGCTTTCAAAGTTTGGCCCAGTCCCTTTCAAAGACTCACATAGGAAATAGTGATTGAAATATAGAGGCTATGTGTGCATTCAGTAACCCTCAACTATATTACTTTTGTACTATGTGTGTTTATTTCCTATTGCTGCCATAAGAAATTACCACCAACCCCAGTCTGATTCTAATGTTCCTAATGACTTATGTCACATTGTTGGAATGGCCATAGATTGGCATGGATTAGTTTGTCACAATAACTATATTTGTCCGGAATAAATATCAAGATCAATGCCATGTATGAAAAAAGTACCTGTACAGTTGAGAAGTAAGAGTTGTCTGTGTCTGGTCTGGAGACTACAGGGGAAACAAATAGGGGAGGACTGACTACAAAGATAACAGACTGTGATGATTGATTTCTGGCCTAGAGCCTAACGTTTGTAGTTAGCTCTTTCTAGAACTATCTAAAAGCGCTTAATAACTCTTCTCAGAATGAGAAAATTGCCCTAGGAATTAGTGCTTACCTCTTTATATCCTAGACCTTAATTTGAGCCAGCCAAGGTGTTATTGAGCTGTCACTATAGGACCCAATATTTAGAGATCCACTATGGTAAAGTGAGAGGAGCAAAATAGTTACTAAATCATCAAATCATAGAAGTTTGATGCTAGAAGAAGGGATCCTGGAAGACCATCATCTCCATGATCCTAAACATGTGCATAACATGGAGACTAGGGAAGAAAAAAAAGAAACTTGCTCAGAGTCCAACTATGCATTATAATGGGCACAGAATAGCAAAGCTACAGCTCTACTATTATTCCCCACTCTTCATGTCTTCAGAAGTTCTTGTTGACTGTGATGGTGATTATGGACTCTACATACTATTTATATAGAATTGTATTCAGCAAGTTATGAAGCGTATGTAAAGACTTTTCATATCATTTTCACTATATAGCTTTATAATTCTTAACTAGAGTAGCTCATGGCTTATTTTTCTGTCCTTCTGACTCTTTCTCTGCTACTAATTTGTACAGACTTGACACAAATTTTATCTGGGTTGAGAGTACTTTTGGCTTTTAAATCCTCTTTACTGATGACAAAATTTTCTTAATCTTGTTTATGCACTTCCTCAAAGTAGAGCTTCAAGTACCTGGTCTATACCAGCTAAAAGCCATGAGGTTTTGCTTATATGTTCAATGAATATTGTGGAATTCTCTACTGAAGTTCTCTGCCTTTCTACCCGCAATGTACTGTGTCTACACCTGTGTTCTCTCTGGTTGCTTCAGTCTCATGATGGGTTTGGTGTTCCAAATATATGCGTCATTTCCTTCTTTGAAATGAACAAAAATCATTCCTCCCTCTCCCCCCTCTGAAGTGTGATGTTACCTTCCCTGTATCATCTCTAAAATGTCTTCTAAAAGAATAGCTCAGAGGGTGTTATCATTTATCACTTTATGTCCAATATCCTGGAGGCTATACATGCTCATCATAGAGAAATATTAAATTCACAAAAATAAGCTGAATAAAAATATCCATAGTCTTGCTCCCCAAACAGGTTTACTGTGCACATTTTGACATCAAAGTCACCTTTTCTTTTAAAGACTTTGATTTAACAGTAATGTTATGACTTTCAAGCATTTCTACCTTGTTTTTCGATTTTAGAACACAAGTATCTATTCCTTATATGTTTAATATTATCTGCATATTATTCCACAAAGTAAACTTTTTATAACTGATATAATCATTTTCCTTAGGAATTGGAAATGCTGCTTCCCCCAATTTTGCTTTTATAGCCATCTTTGTGCATTGAGTACCCCAGCCCCCATATTTAGGATAATTACTTAGCAGTTATTTTCGGAATCTATGTTTGCAAAATTGGCTGTAATTCTACACACCTCCCCCACCCCTGCCCCTTTGCAGTGTCATTTTGCAGCTTCCCCCATCAAGAAGTGAAATCCAGTCCCCCCCACTACTTGTATTAGAGCTTGTGACTTGCTTTGACCAATAAAATGCACAAGTGACATCTGTGCCAGTTCCAAGCTTACGTATGAAGAGACCTTGCAGCTTCTGTTCTGATTTTTGCAATCCCACTAGCTGCCATTTAACCAGCTGCTGATGGATGACAGGCACATAATCCATTTGCTCCAATCACCCTAGCCAATTGGAAGCCAACTGCAGAAGCAGGGCTGCCTCTCTGACCAGCAGCTGAGTTGGATAGACAAGTGAGCCCAGTATGACCAGAACTACCCAGTTAAAAGAATAATAAATGACTGTCATTTTATATTACTTAGTTTTGGGTATTTCACAGTCAATCTATTTGGCCAAAAAGAATGAACACTTGTAAGCCTGGTAATTCATACTGATAAGTTGTTTTCCAAAACATTTGTAACTATTTGCTACCCTTAGATGCCAGGTTTATCATTGTTATAAATATTTGGCAGTCTATAAAATGTTTTGTTTTAATTTTATGTGCCA
The DNA here is from genome assembly GCF_004115265.2 of Rhinolophus ferrumequinum. NCBI lineage: Eukaryota > Metazoa > Chordata > Mammalia > Chiroptera > Rhinolophidae > Rhinolophus > Rhinolophus ferrumequinum. Next base: position 86,319,475 of record NC_046285.1, read on the forward strand.
CATTTTAGAAGCTATTGTTCCTTATTCTGATAGTATAGTCACTATTTCATTGAAACAATATTTCAGAGTAAATTTTTTCCCAGAGTAAATTATTTTCCAGAATTTAGATAGTTATTCAGGTTTATTTCTTCTTAAAAAGTATAGAAATGCAGCACAGGTGTTGATTTTAAATTTCCTAGGTAATAGTTTTTAAGTCTCTAAGATATATCTCTTCTCCCCACCCCCATATTTTTCTTCATTTTTAGTTCACTTTTCACTCAACTACCAAATGTATAAAAGTTAAGTTAGTTATATTGAAGTTTCTACTGGCCTCATATGACTCATTGGAGGTTAATCTCAGTGTTTATGACTTTTTAAAAAATTGTTAAAAGTCATGTGATCATTCTTGGGTCAGAATAGAAAATACTTACATTCAAATTAGAAAATCTGCTTCTGGATCAAGCAGATGGATAGAAAATATAGATAAAGTATTGGCCATTATACTTGTGAGACTTTGAGGTGTTGCCATCACTCAGTGCTTTCTCACTGTTTCCAGAATGAAAGCACAAATTGCATCATTTATGTTGTTTTTTGGCTGTAGGCAACAGAAAATATACTCATGCAGCACTAAATTTTGAGACTCATTGTTTGGGTGATGTTTAGCCAAAACATTCCAGGATGGCTATGCTAGTTTTTAAAACTTGAAATAATTTTTCATTGACTGCTAAAACGTATAATAGTAATGGCAATAAAAGTAAAATTAATGAATGAAAAGAAATTAGGTATAAACTGTCCCTGCTCTCTATGGCCACAAAAGCTCCATGGCATACAGCAATAAAATTTATTTAGCTTATGATTTTGTAGGATTTAGATGCTCTCCTCTGAGCTCAGCAGATCTCTACATGTCAGCTAAGTTTATTTCTGATCTTTCCTTGCCTTTACTCACATCACTTGGGGATGGCTCTGGCTTGAATAACTAGAGTGACTCAGTTCTGTTCCACACACGTGACATCCTCTAGAAAGTCAGCCCAGGTATTCTGATGGTAAAGTGAGAGAAGCAAAATTGTTACACACATGATTTCAAGTCTCTACTTGCATCACACTTACTACTATCACATTTGCCCAAGCGAGTCACTTGGTGGAGTCCAGAGACAGCATGAGATGGCACTACAAAGTTACATGGCAAAAACATGTGGATATGGAGAATGAAGTAGTGAGGCCATTGATAAAATCAAACTACAATAAACTCATTAATCCAAATTAATTTTCATAAGATGTCAAAATATCTATTGATAAATTGTCCTCTTTCTTGTAGTGAGATCTGAAACATTTGCATTTCTACCTACCAGGTGGCATGGGAGGCAGCATGTGCGTTCTCTAAAAACTGTTCTATGTTTTAGGAAAATCAGCCGCTTTTCATTTTCTTCTGCTTAATTTGTTATTGCTTTGAAATACACGAATCTCATATTACAAGACTCTGTTAGGATAGCAAGAGTTGGATAGCTTGCCATTTTTTTTTTGGAGAAATCTGCACAAGACACAAGAATTTCAATGATCATGGATGAGGCTTCAACTGTTTTTCATAAAAGTGATTCATAATTAAAATGTAAAACTCAAGGCTGAAGATAATTTTATGACTTTCATTGGTCATGGAATTAGAAAGAGTACCATCTGAAATAACATCAATCTTTTTACTGGTGTGCTGAAAAAATAACTTAAATTAGAAATAACTGAATGAAAATCTTACAATATGTTTTCACATAGTTGTGTCAATGTAATATGAAAGAGAAAGTCTGGAGTTTAAGCCAGATTTTTATTAAAATTCCAGATGTTTTAATTTGGTACTACATTATTATATTCAATAATTTCTGGACATATTCAATTTCTGGAGTATGTAAATAACACATCATTAAGTTTCTTTATAAACATTATACTCATTATCATGTATTAGCTAAAGATTAGAGAGAATTAAGTGACTTGCTAACAGGCTTGAAAGTGACATAATTAATATTGAAAGAGTATTTGTGCCTGTAATGGCAGCCTATGCCTCTAGAGCAACAAACATTGTTTGGAAATTTTATCCATTGAATACTCACTGTAATAGAAATGATGAAATACAAATAAGTAAGAACGTGGAAAGTAGACACTTTTTTTGGACATTTGGGTTTGAATAATGACAATCTTATAGCTTTCACTACTTTGTTTAACTTTACATGAAATAGTTTTATTTTTAAAAGCTGTTGTCACGCAGCAGCCTACCTGTCTGTCCCCTCATACCTACCACTAAAGAAAGGAGAGTCTGTGAGACTGGTCCTTCCAAGGACTTTGCTTCACCTTTGTGCTTACACCTTATGTCTCCCTGTTTGGCTCCAAAGGATGGCTGGTTAGTCAATGACGGGTAAGATTCCTCAAGGGAGGAATAACCAAAGACAGACACAGTTGCATAGGGACCATCAGAAGAACTCATGGGGTTGATAGAGGTGGGCATAGGCCCCCACCTTCCCTCGGCAAAGAGCTTCTGCCTCTGTGGCTATATTCCTTGCCACAACCTTCTTGGGAAGAGATTCAATGATGTGATAACATCAGTTCTCCATCTATTCATATCAGTAAGTTTCAGCATAAAGGTTTTGTCCCTTGGGGAGGTACACACAACAATTACTAAGACATTCTGGGACTTTCAGTTCTGTCCGCTTGTAGGCGAGGGTGATTGGTTTGAATGTTTCCTAGTATAATGTATGAAATTCACAGACCTTGGAGAAAACAATGTTGCTTTCTTGTGTGTACATCAATAAAAGCCACAAGACGGCCTGATTCGGGGCTCTCAGTCCTTTGAGGCTCTGAGACCCTTGGCCGCTAGTGCATAAATTTCTTGACTTCTGTTTCTTTCTTAACCCTTACCCTCCACTTCCTGTTCTCTCACTGTCCGTGTTGCGCTGGACACGACAAAAAGCTGATGGATTAGTTTAATGTATAATAACATTAGAAGCTAATAATTCCAATGAAAATACTATTACATTCACTGATTATTCACATAAAATTGATATCACATGAAACATTTCATAAACTAAAGTTTTTGGGTTGAAAAGGAAATACTCCCCCTTGCTTCAAACACACTTTTCCCATTGCTCTTGCCACTTTCTGAAGCAGTTCTGGTGGTCCTCTTTCATGAGTGTCTTTAGTTGCGCTGTCATGGCTGCCTCAATGTCCTGAATCATTTTGACTTTGGGGAAGAGCCAGAAGTCGCACGGTGCCAGATCTGGTGAATAAGGTGGATGAAGACACACCATAACATTTTTATTTGACCAGAAATTGCTGTGACTTCTGGCTCTTCCCCAAAGTCAAAATGATTCAGGATATCTGGGCAGACACAGCAGCATATATATGTATGTATACACACACACACACACACACAAACACACACACACACGTCACACACGTGTCTAGTCACGTGTGTGTGTGTATCCATATATATAGTGCCAAAATGTACACATTTTAAGAGATTTTATATATATATTACTTTTTGAAGTTGAATTGAATTACTGTAGCAATGTGTAGTATATGTTCATTTAAAAGATGGTATTAATCAAATGAATGCTAGAGTCATTCATTGTATTACAATTTTAATACAGTTTTTTGCCTTTCTTAAAATATGCATACTTTTTTTGCACTATATATATCTGTATACTGGGGGTGCCAAAAAATGTATACATGGGGACACTTTGGTCAACGTTGCTCAAGTAGTAGTTTGCTGTAATCAGACACGTCTGGATGCTGATAGTAACCAGTTTGAGTACCTCTTGTAATTGCAGAAGTCAAATGTGACTTGTGTTCTTCTTTTGTTATCAGTATATACTGGATATTACAATTTTAATAGTTTTTTTCCTTTCTTAAAATGTGTATACATTTTTTGGCAACCTCTGTATAGATAGATAGATAGATAGATAGATAGATAGATAGATAGATAGATAGATAGAGACATAGACATAGATATAGATATAAATACGAATAAGGTTGTTTCATATTTTCAATATCACTCTGCTTATTGGATCCTGCATCTAAAAGTCCAGAAACAGGAAGGGGCTTGGGGCAGGTTTAAGCCAATGTTTCCACCTGTTGTTCTCTAATCCCTTTGGTTCAACTCTCCTCAGTGTGGACTTTGTCCTTCCCTATTCATGGCAAAATGGTTGAAGCAATCCGATGTGGTCATCTTCATGCCATGACATCCAGAGAAGAGTACCTTCCAGTGGTTCTCTCTTGAAAGTAAGGAAACTTCATCCCCATAACTTCACAGGAGATCCTTGCATCTTTCATCTTGTTCCAGACTCAGTCATTTTCATGTTCTAATTCTAGTCTCTGTAGTCCAGGGAATGTCAGACACAGACTGGCATAGGATATGTTCTTGATGCAGTCCTGGCTCAGCTGATGGCATGTCTCAGAGCTGACAGGTCCAGCCCTATGCTCTGGGTATTCCAATTAATAGGAAGTGTGGAATGACCTCCTGTCCTATGAAATGCAAAGCAATATAGGTTAAAATGTAGCACCTTTACCTTTCTTTGGCCAGCTAGCAGCCTGATTTTCTAGCTGCAAAACTTGCTGCATTTTGGGGAGGCATATTAAACCCCACATCACTCTAAACCAAGCATAGTTTCCTAAACTAATAGAGCAGAATAAAGCCCCGACACGCCTTTTTCTCATTTGTCTCAATTGTGAGTGGTGTTTTCCATTTTCAACCCATCAAAATCCAAATGCCCTCTCTTGTCATGAAGTTGATTTTCTTTGTGGTCTGAGATTGCATGACTTCAAATAACTATAAGATGGGCCCTTTAATTATACAAAGTTAAGTAATTTATGATCCCTTGCTCTTGGAAACAAAATGGAAGATCACATCAATCTGCAAGCGGAATATTAATGTTGGTTAAGTAATGTAAATTGAGTTGAGTCTTAATCTCAGTTGTTTCCTTGAGAAAGATGGTTTTTCTGAGAGGGAAATTGAGATTGTACTAAATGTGCCTAACATGGGTTATTGAAGGTGGAACACATAGCACTTTGAGAAGTATACTGTGAACTATTGAGATTTCTTTGGAGTTTCACTTGACTGTGCTATGGAGAGGATGGGGGATGTCAAGGAAAGGAGTGTGTCCACTCTTGGAATGAATTAGGAATGGGGTCGGGGAATAGTGTAGTCAGTACTTTTGTCTGGTACTCAGGTTACCCAGAGTAAATTTTGGAATGAATGCCTTGTTAAATACATGTGAAATGTTTATCCTTTCCCTTCTTCTATATCCACATCGAATATGGCGTTCTACTTCCTCTTTCCCCATATATTTGGACAAAACCATATTGCCTCTGATTCTTTAATTTTGGGTGAAATTTAGCCTTTTAATCCAAGCTCAGGTTTGAGGCACTGAGACATAAGAGTCAAGGGACTAAGTGTGGGGGTGGCCAAAGCCTTGGAGGCCCTCCCTCTGTTAACTACTCTGCCATGCAGTTCTCTTGCAGTTAACTGGTTAACAAGTTAAGATGTAAACTCAAAAGAACACCTCCCTCCCTTGGAAAAGAACAGTAGGAATCAGGGGTTCTAAAATTTGTATTAGCACGAAGTCTAAAACTCGGTTGTTTACACTGTCCTAATTACTAAACAATCCAACATTAAACAGCTCTAGAGAATGTTTGCTTTGGCAATCTATAAAATGTTGAATTTAGGGGTGTTGAAAATCACCCCTAATTCAAGCATGTGCATTACTACTGTGTGATTTCCTTCGAGACTTTTTCCAAATTTATGCTTTTAAAACATATTTAACAGAATACTAAAACTGTGTATCTCAAGTTTTCTCTACATATATCTTTAAATTTTCCTTAGTTGCCATGATCTTCATAATTTTTAAATGTAACCAATTTTCCAAGGAACAGTCTCCAGTTTCTTGCTGCCTCAATAACCTTGCAATAAACAAATGAATTCGTTACAATTTTTTTCCTTCAAAAGGAGAATGTCCTTAGACTAAATTTGCAGAAATAAAATTACTGAATAAAGTGTTCTGAAATGTTTATGGTTCATTGTATGAAATGTTGAGCTTCCTTAAAAAAGCGTTTTAAACATTTATACCTCATAATATAGTATATATATTAGTTTTTCTATTTTCTAACATCATGTATTACATTTAATTAAAATTTATGTATTTACTTTTTTACATCCTACTTCCAGACTCACAGCAGATCATAATCTCCTGGAGAAATAGAACTATGTATTTATTGCTCAACGTTTAATTTTCTGTAGCACTAGAACAATCCTAACACATAAAAAATAAATGGTAAATATTTGCTGCATTGATGTGCATTAATAATGGAATGCTTTTTCAAAAAGTAAATGCAAAATGACGTCAAGATTTGGTGAATTATTTCATTATGATTTTAGTATTATTTTTAAATAACTGCGACTTGTGTTTCCTATTCTTACTGTATTTTTTTAAATGAAGTTTTTCATGTTTTTGTGTCAGTCTTGCAAGAGAACATATTTACCTTCATTAGGTTGTGCTGATTTTAATATATTTTCTGCCAAAACATGCACCATTTAATTTAATTTTACTAATATAGTAAGCAATTATATCACTTAGCTTAAATTTGAATTTGAGATACAATTGAGGATAAACATTTTAAAGTTTGTTTACTAAAATAATATGCTTTATTTTGTGAATTGTTTGCTCATGATTTTGCCCACTTTTATCCTGAGTTTAATTTGTAAAACAGTAATTATTATTAAATTTTAATCTATTCCTATTGAATTTGCTTTAGATTTTTAAAGCCTTTTTAGATTTTTATTTATTGCTGTAATGCAGAAATATCAAAATTTTGTATTGTTTAATTTGTTGTTTGGAGCAGATACCTTTTTTCTCAGATAGTTAAAAAGTTATTGACAACCCCTTCACTTCATCACTACACTATGGTCTAAATGTCCAGATTTATTTTTTTGAGGCATTACAGATGTTGTTATTATTTTGTATAATAACATTTAGTGCATTTAGAGTATATTTAGGGATATGCTACCATTTTTTGAAGTGATCTGAATAGATTTTCACCCAAACTTGCAAAACCATTAACTAAGCGTATTTTAATTAAAAATATGTTCTTTTATTTTGATGTATGGGATAGTTTTTAGTTTTCTCAACACTTCAATATCATGTGTTGATTTATGTATCACAATGTTTCAGTTATTGATTGTTCAGCATATATTTTAATGTCTGATAAATCCATTTACCCCACTATTTTTCTTTTGAGACTATTCTGAAGTATTTTCACTAGTTAATAGTCCAAATAAAATTTGTCATCTTAATGCGATGGTCCAAGAAAAATCTTACAGTTTTGGTTGAGTTTTATTAAACATTCATATTATTTTAGAAAATAACCAATATTATACATGACTGTTTCTTCCCATCTAGGAAAATGTTATATCTTTCCATGTAGTAAAATATAATTTTCTTCCAGTTAAGCTTTCTAATTTTTGCAAAACATATCATGTATATTATATTTCTAATCAGATTTTTAATTGATCATTTTAGTTAATGTTATGAGATACATTCCTTTTTTTTTTTTTTTATACTACCCTACTTGGTTATTCAGGAATGCTGTTGAGTGTTATATCATTATTCTGTCCAATTCTTATACTTAATTACATGTAATTATTTCATTTCTTGATATAGATATGTCCCCTTCTTTCTTGTAGGTATGTTACATTTCCTTTCAGTATATCATGACAGTTGCTTCAGGATAGACATTCTTCATCGTGACAAGTAGTCAGAATTTTATTTCCATTTTTATTAGTTTTTTATTTGTCAATAAGTGCTGAATTTTAACAAATATCTTTATAAAGGTGTTTGTTAAGGTTATTAGATTTATGTGCATACCACTTAAGTTGTGTATTAAGTGAGGTCCTCCTATTGAACAATAATGGAATTCTGAGCTAAATTTTCTAGATCATGGTAAATTATTCTACTCAATCCCATATACTTTTTTTTTTTTAATTTGAAAAGAAGCAGAGGAAAAATAGCTGCCATAAAAGGTAGGGACTTTACTTAACTATTTAATGGCTTAGGCAATCTATTTATACCTAAGTGTTTGCCAAAATGCTATAGGAAGCTCTGTCTGCTTTAGCAAGGCTTACGGATTTCTCATGTTTACTGAAGGGTGCTTAGAAAGGGATGCCCAATATTCCCTATGGGCTGGTCAGTTTTTCCAACATTCTTCTACCTGAGATAATTGTCAGGGTAATGATGGGGTTTGGAGAGATGTTCTCATAATTCAGTATACAGACCTTCACTTATTCCTTCTTTGTCAGTACAGCATCTCCTCCCTGTTGTCAGGTGTTTTTTTGCTCTATGGGGAAACGTCTTTAGAAATGAACACTTCAGCTGCAGTGAGGACTGGTTAATCACATTGTTGCTTCTCTTCAAAAAAGGCATCTACTATTCTAATACGTTTGTTTCAGATGTTCTACCAATCTTCCTGTTTTATGACTTACCCCCAAATCCCTATTCCCCTTCCTCTGGAGATAGTGGGTGCCTTCAATTCCTCAGCCTTTCTGTCATTTTATGACATTAATTGGTTTATTTATCCTGGCTTCTCTCCAAGAAGCTACTCAGCTTCCTGTTACTATTATTCTATCAATACACCTCCAAAATATTATTGACTCCACTAGAGTGCTTTTATTTCCTTTACCATTTTAATTGTCCTTGTTGGGTTAATGCTTTTATTTTATTTTTTTTCAACTATATTAGTGCCATTTTAGTCAGATTTGGGGAGGGAGCAGAGTGAAATGTATATGTCTGCTATATTTTTTAGGAAGTTTCTGTCATGATATATTCTTATACTGTCTGTAGTGGACAGAGCCAGTTACCTCCCTGGCTTCTGTTCTTTCCTCACCCACTGTTAAGACTCCAGATTTACCAGCTATGCCATTTTGAAGGAGTAGGCCCTTACTGAGCCAAGCTAATCGTCATCATTGATGAGGAGAAGGGTGAACAATCTTCCAGTTCTTGGTTTTATTTTTCCATATGGAGAGATTTCAGGTACATTAACACTCCCCAGTCCTCATTCAGTCTTCCCTTTGGAAAAGAATGGTAGCTGACTGTGAGTTGGAAGAAGAAACCGAGTGTTCTCAACTCAACTCTTTTCTCTCTTGTTAGTTTTTCTGGCCCTCAACAAAGCAGCATGGATGAATTTAGTAATCCAGGCTTTACCTTATTGAGGGTCTCCAGAGATTTATGGGTGACATGTGAACAAACTCATTGGGCCACAATCTAAGCCATGTTCTCTATTCAGTCTGTAAGTAAAAGGGCTGACATTTTGCTCTCCATGTGTCTATGTCCTTTGTTTTGTTTTTCTTTTTTTTTTCCTGAACTTGGAAAGAAAAGAAAGATCTACACTCACCCCCACCCCTGAAACATACAAGCAACAAAACCAACCTAGCATGCTTAATCCTATCCCCCATGCAGCAGTGTTTGCTTTGGGATGAACACGGCGGCTGGCCCTGAGCCATTAGTGCACACCACTCTTTTGACTGTGGTGACTGTTCAGGGTTAGGTAACATCTAAGCTTTTATAGAGTGAAGCCCATGAATTTCACTTGATGTTTTCAGTCAAATGTTGACTCTTCCTCAGGTTGGTTTTATGAGAAGATGTCATACTGGGAATAACTGCCCCTATTTAATACCTACGACAAAACCAACCAGCACGTAAAAGAGGAATTCATATCAGAGAACTGAGACGGAAACCGAAAGGAATTCCACCTAAAGTTTATACTACTTGTAGAATTTTGACTTATGTGGGCTAATAATAATAATAATAATAATAATAATAATTTTTATGTTTAAGACCAGTTGAGGTGGTTTCTCACCATTAAAAGTATCATTGCACTGTGGAATAATTCTAAGATCTCTGTAGGTTTTCCACATGTGCGAAAATGTGGGCTCCCAAATAATGTTTTACAGAACAGTCTGCTTGAGCAGAAGCAGGCTCTTGGGTTCACTTTTAAATTTACAAGTTAAATAAGTTTCATCCAGGACTAAGTTTACTTAGTTTTAAAACTTAAACTTTAAAACAGGGTATGTGGCAGGCTGCATTGCATGAATGGCAACAACAAATCAGAGGTCTTGGCATTCCTAAGTGTGTCTTTTGATATCCTTACTTCATTCTTGAGATGAATGTGGTCACAAGAAAAGAGATAAGGTGAATATGACCCACCTCAGTTCAGGGAAACCATATGCTCTGTGTGTCCTTTCTGCTTTTATACCTTGAAGATGTACGTGACGACCTCCTCAGTTGAACATGACTGGCTCCCATTTTTTAGTGCAGCAGCTGCTCAATTATGTCACTTGTTACTCAATAAACAATCTTCAACAATGAGGTCCAAATGTATGATCTGGAAAATAATAACCTTGGATGAATTCTCATTAATCTTGTGTCTAGTATGCTCCTATGATTTCTTGAGTTAATGTGCAAAGAGAATTTTAATAAAGGTCAAATCCTCAGCTGTCCCCGAGGATAGAAGATAAATCATAGACCTGTTTTTAATTTTCTCTTTCAAATTGGTGTCCTATGAATATTAACAACAATTATATATATATATACACACACACACACACACACACACACACACACACACACACACATATATATGTATATGTATATATACACACACACACAAGACACACACACTGGGTACAAAGTAAAGTGGTGCTGTATATATTAATTGCAATATATATTATTGTATAATTTAAATAAATGGCTGGCCTTTGTCTCCAGTTCTTGGAGGTAGCCACAAAAGCCCCAAAAGTTCCCAAGTGATAAGATTATCTTTGTTATTCATGGGGGTTCCTGATAGGTTATGCTAATGAGGTGACTTGTGGATAGTCCCTACGTAATTTGTGCTAACAAGATGACTCAGGACAGGGGCTGGCCACTTCAGAAAGACAAACTATGTAATTAGAGGGTTTGAGCTTTGAATCGCATCATATCAGTCTGACCTCCTAGGAGGGGAGGGGAGAGCTTGAGATTGAGTTTAATTACATGGCCAATAATTCAATCATTATGTAACCCCAGTAAAATCTTGGACAGTGAAGCTTATGTGAGCTTCTCTGGTGAATGATGCTCTATGCATAGCGTTACCCATCAATGTGCTGGGAGAATGATGCATCCTGATTCCATGGGAAGAGGCTCTTGGAAGCTTCCTTCCTTCCTTCCTTCCTTCCTTCCTTCCTTCCTTCCTTCCTTCCTTCCTTCCTTCCTTCTTTTCTTCCTTCCTTTCTCCCTTCCTCCTTCCCTCCCTCCTTCCCTCTCTTCCTCCCTCCTTTCTTTTCTTTTCTTTTATTTCTTTCTTCTTCTTTCTTTCTTTCTTTCTTTCTTTCTTTCTTTCTTTCTTTCTTTCTTTCTTTCTTTCTTTTATTCATTCATTCATTCATTCACTTATTCATTCTCTTTTTTTGTGGGGATGGACCCTCTCAGACTTCCCCTACATGTCTCTTCTTTTTGCTGGTCCTTATTTGTATCCTTTCTGATATAATAAGACTAAAACTGTAAGTATAGTGCTTTACTGAATTCTGTGAGTTAGTCTAGCAAACTATTGAACCCAAGGGGTAATGTAAATATTCAAATATTTAGCTAGTTGATCAGAAGTGTGAGTAGCCTGGGAATCCTCAAGATTGTAGTCAGTGCCTGAAATAAGGACAATTGTGTGTGGAGGACTGTGTTCTTTACCTGTAAACTTTGGCTTAACTCTGTGTAGTTAGCATCAAGTCATTGCATATACATCTATTTCATTTCTTAGTATTTCCATGATGTGAAGACTTTATTCTTCTTTACATAGGTTAATAAGGATTCTGGGATAAATAACGTGCTTATAATTGTTAAGTATTATCTTTCATCTCTTTTTTTATAGTTTATGTAATAAATTCTTGTTTATGGTCTCTGAGCAGTTTTGCAGTAAAATGCTTATCTGAATTTTTCTTATGTATCTTTTAGAAATATAAGTTATATTGCTTAGTAAAATTTCTCTTCCTTGTTCATTTGAATTCTATTTCTTCTAAGTCTAAAACTGTTTGAAAGATTTTAAGGGAGTACAGTGGAATAAATATAAGTTGCCAGAACCTATATTCAAAACCTAATGACTGTGTTAAGCCAATTTAAAAATCTCTGGAGCTCTAGTTCCTCATTTCTGAAAATAGGGGTAATTATCCATATATCAGAACAGTGTTATACAAATGTATGAGATAACATATGTAATATATCTAGAAAAAAAATTAGATCTGTTTCCCCTTTAGATTCAAATAACCTTAGGGTGAGGGCAAGCAATGTACATGTTTGTATTAGAATAATCCTTCTAGGGATGGTAAAGTTATAGAATGATATTCGTCCTCTTCCATTGTTTCTCAGGGGTTAATTTTTCAGTAGTCATCATAGTGTCAGAACATCATATGCATCAGTGTGTGTGTGTGTGTGTGTGTGTGTGTGTGTGTGTGTGTGAGAGAGAGAGAGAGAGAGAGAGAGAGAGAGAGAGAGAGAGAGAGAGAGAGACAAATTTATTTTAAAATAATTTCCTAACAGAAGAAGGTTTTGTAAATACTATCCTGTTTTTATAAATGTAACTTGTTTATTCCCCAAAGCCCTAGCCTTAATTTCTTGGTGGCATGGAGCTCCAAGTATAGAAAGTATAATTGACTAATGGCCTTAGCTCTCATAAAATCTATTGCATGTTAGTGATGAGGCCACATTTCCTATGTGCTGCTCCCAACCAATGACTGAGCAGAAAAAGGACACTAATTCAGTGGCCTTCCCGGGAGATGGGGACACTTCTAATGGCCATTTGTTTCAAGGACTTTACTCTTTTATTCTACTGCTACTAGTATTTTCTTTTTTAGCTTGCTATGGAAATTGCAAAGAACTTTTGCTTTCTTGAAAGTTAATGTTGTATTTTGGCAGAATTTGGGGAGAATTCCCTTTGAAATCCTTTGAAATTAGTTGTCTTGGAATTCAGAGTTTTTATTTCTATTTGTAAGATAAATATTTATGTTTCAGTAACAGATGGTGGCCACAAGGAGACAGAAAGTAGCCCAAGTAATTCCTTGTTCTGGGTTTCCACAAGCAAATATTTAACACACCATCTCTGTTATATAGGTATATTGATATGTGAGCAATGTTAATTCTTGTTATGATCAAAGTGACTCTACAGTTAACCCTTGAGTTTCCCTGAAAATAAGACCTAGCCCGACCGTCAGTTCTAATGCATCTTTTGGAGCAAAATGTAATATAAGGCCCAGTCTTATTTTAATATGATATAAGACCTGGTCTTATATAACATAGCATAACATAACATAACATAATGTAATATGATATAATATAACATGATACCGGGTCTTATATTAATTTTTGCTCCAGAAGACACATTAGAGCTGATGGTCTGGCTAGATCTTATTTTCGGGAAACACGGTACTCATATAACTTTTGACTCTCCCAAAACTTAACTGCCGTTCCTTAGTATCCATGGACGATTGGTTCCAGAACCCCATGGATACCAAAATCCATAGGTTCTCAAAGTCCTTATATAACATAGCATGGAACAATGCATAGTTAGCCCTCTGCATCCTCGGATCCCTAACCATGGATCCAAAGTAGTACTTTCAATCCACACATGTTTGAATCTGCATATGTGAAGCCCAGGAATACAGAGGGCCAACGATTTATTTATTGAAAATAAATCCACATATAAGTGGACCAGTGCAGTTCAAACCCATTTTGTTCAAAAGTCAACTGTGATTTTTTATTTTTTTTTGCCAGTTATGTCAGATTGATTAATATTTCTGAGATTTAAATATTGTTCCCTCAGAATCTTACAGGCATTTTCCCATGAGGTGGATTTGGGAGGGTAGAAATAACCTGCCTTATCTTCTAACCTATCTAGGCACAACTGGAACACATCTCTTTGCTACAGATCTGTGTTTATATGCCATCTATTAACAGACGGTGCACAGCCTTTTAATGTTATTGTTGTTCTATCAATGATTATTTTTATAAATTTAAGTGACATGCTTAAACTTGTATTTAGCAACTTAGCAACTTCAGAAATAAATAGTATTAATTTCCTTTATGCAATTTTAGACAATTAACACACTTATATTTTCTGTTATCTTTCCCTCCTTTAACATCTCAAATTTTGTTATGCTCTTTGATTTGGGTCTGTTTGTTTAACTAAAGTTATCATTTGTACATTGAGTTCTATAATACATGATATATCATTTTAATGTTGACATTTTACATTATAGCCATTTTTATATGATTATGACTTTAAAAAAGTAATTCAATACTTGGTTGTCACTGTAAATATTTTTGTTCATGTATTTATTTATTTAATGATACAGTGAGGTAGAAATAAGACTAAGAAATAAGTCAGATCTGTTGAGAGTTATCTGGAAGAAGTAGATGATAAAGGGAACAGAACTATGATGCAGGCACAGGACAGGACAGAAGATGGTCATTTCTACTCTCCTACAAATCACAGTGCTCTTGACCTGAACTTGTCAAAGGTCCTTTGAGCCTGGAGAATTATGCTGTCCTTTCCATTAAATAGAGGTTCCTATCAAGTTATGAAATTAAAGACCTCCCAGGAAAATTATTTCCTGTTGTAAATAACCTGTTGGGACACCCATCAATATCTTTAGATTTTGAAGATCAAATTACCTGGAAGTAGGCTGCAGTTGCATGGTACAGACACAGTTGGAACAAGCTCATTTTCTTTCCTACCTCACACTAGTTATCCCACCCCCGCCATTTGATATTACAGAATTGTTAAGTTTTTCTCAATTTATATACCATGAAACATAATTTATGGTGAAGATCTGACTTAATGTACCTAGACTCTTGCCTTGAAATCCAAACTCTATTTTGGATTGCATCGAGAAAATTGTTATAGATCATTTTCTATATCAACTTCTAGAATCATTAGTTCTGTATTTTGTAAAAGTCTGTAAAAGTCAAACGTGACTTTAAGTTCTGTATTTTGATTCATTCTTCGATTTCTTCTGATAGTGTCCTTCTCCCACCCCCCATGGAATGGAAGAAATGAAGGTACATAGTTTCTAACTTCCTGTATATTTCAATCTTCTATTTCTTTATTAAGGAAATATCAACTGGGCTGAAAATAAAATTCTGGAATCAAGCTGTCTCTGTCAACTATCTCTAGCTATTATTTCATCATCTGGCACATAATATTGTCCATGGGGAGTCTGGCACCTGCTTGATTTTTGTCCTCAGTAAGTGTTTTTTGTTCTGCCAAGTTTCCAGGGAAGAATATGGCTGAATCTAGACTTCTAGTGAGTCATGATGATGAGCAGAAGTTTGTAGAATCCTTAATTTATCCTTACAATTTAAAACTTAACCAGACGCTAGATTTTGAATTTTGTCAGTTGTGCCTACCACGCAACGAATGTTTTTGACCTGAAGATTCACATTTTCACTGTAGTCAAGATTTCATCTATTATGTATTTGACTACTTGTTCAGTTTCATTTATGTTTTTTCGAAAACAGAAATGTAGATTGCATTATTATTATATGTCTTCCATATTCATATCTTCTCATAGATCACTTTTAGTTTTTCATTTTTATTCCCCCTCTGTATTGTGAAGGATTTGAGTGTATGGATTAAATTTTCCGCAATATTGATTCTGCACTTTTGTTTTCTATTGACATTTTCAATTCTGATACTGTTTTTTTTTTTTTACTTCTTTAAATTATTTTCTTCATTTTTAATTACGTATAGCATAATTACAGTAAAGTTCTCAAGTCTTATGTATAGAGCCAGTTGAATTTTTACAAAAATGCGTAAACCTGTAGAACCAACACCTAAAGATAACCAATACTTTGATCTCTATCACTATAGATTAGTTTTACCTATTTTCACATAAAAGATATCATACAACATGTATTCTTTTTGTCTGGCTACTTTTGCCTAATACTGTGTTTGTGAGACTTTGAACGTAGAACTAATTAGTTTATTCTCAATGATATCTAATGTTTTGGTATTAATTGATTTATCCATTCTATTTAGTTGATGAATATTTGTGTTGTTTCATGTTTGGAGCCGTTTAAGTATAAGGCTATGTACATTCCTGAGATGTCTTTCTGCACATATGTGTGCCTTCTAGAGATGAAATTATGGGGTCATAGGTTATATGAATATATGGCCTTGGTAGATAACAGCAGTTTTTCCAAGTGATTATATCAATTTATATCCCCGTCAACAATGTATAATGTTCCTTTTGCTTTACATCCTCACCAATGATCTTTTTCATGATACCCATTCTTTTGGTGTGTAATAACTGTTTCACTTTTCCTCCATTGAATTATAATGTTTATCATATTTCATATATTTATTCTCCACTTGGATAAATTGTCTTGTGAAGTGCCTTTTCAAGCTTTTTGCCCCCTTTTAAATTGGGTTTTCTGTCTTTTTCTTATTGATTTGAATGGATTCTTTTAATTCTTCTTCTGAGCTCTTCCTTTTTTTGAGATAACTTTATTATTTCCTATTCCATATCTTATTTTAATATTTAACTACATTAAAAGATCAAAGCAGTCACTATTCAACAATTCTTCTACTTTTTGGGATATATCTTCATATGTATGATCTTCATCTTTGTACATATACTTGGTGTGCCTCCCACTACAGCCAAGCTATGGACTGAGTGTATGTGTCCTCCCCGACTGTATAAGCTCATATATTAATCCTAATCCCCAGTGTGATGGTTTAGAAGTGAGTTTTGGGGGAGCTGATTAGATCAAGAAGGCAGAACCCTCATGAGTGGGATTGATGTCCTATAAAAGAGGTCCAAGAGAGATCCCTTGTCCCTCTGCCATGTGAGGACACAGCTAGGTGTTATGTATGAACCAGGGCTCTATCAGACACTGAATCTGCTAGCGCCTTGATCTTGGACTTGCCAGTATCTAGAACTGTGAGAAATTTCTATTGTTTCTAAGCCACCCAGTCAGTGGTATTCTGTTATAGCATCCAGAATGGACTAAGACAAGCCATGTAACCAAAAGTGTGGCTAATTTGCCCTAATTCTTCCTGAGAGTTCAAAAGTGTGTGCACGCCCCTCTGCCTTTGTTTCCCCTTTTCAGGTAATAGTAGTATGATCAGAATAACACCCCACCTATTAAGGGAGTCGGGATTATAAATTGCAGGGAGATTGAGTACAATTTTATTTATTCTGTGTATTTTTCTTTAGTGATTGCATAGAAGGGTGATTTTAGGTACTGTGCATCCTGCCAATGCCCAGATCTTGGTTACCTCCTCTGCCCCTGAGTGCCCAAGGGAGCCACAGTGTTTGCCTCAAACAGTTGACAACAGGAAAGATTCTAGTGGCTGGTCCTGAATTCAAGATCAGAGTGTAGAGGCAGAGGCTAGATCCTGTAGTCCACAGGATCCTTAGAAAAAACCTCGTTCACAGAAGTTTTTCATTCACTTTGCCTGTAAAGCCCCATTTCTTCCAGTGGTTAGTTCTAGGGTGCTGTCTTGTTGATATAAGATTCTTTCTTTTCTGAATTCATTAGCAAAGTTCTGCTTTGCTGCATCCTCTGACTCCACCTCATGTTTGGATAAATTTTCCTTTGAACCCTCAAAACACAAATGGATTTATTAGATCCCTGGACAGAAAACTATTTGTCCTGAAACTACTGCTTATATGAGTAGCACTCACCAGTTTCTTTCAGGGACAAAAGGTCTTGTTAAGCTCCCTTCCCTCAGGCACACATGTTTCGTCATTTTTGGGGATTCAGGGTGCCATCCCCCTGAAGGGTGGATGCCTTCAATGAATACATGGTATTCTTCAGGCATATGGATAGACAAAGAAGTGCAGATGGAAAAAAGCACTATTTAATTCTGGGAGACCACTAAGCAGGGCATGCTAGTTATTTACTTCTTTGGCAGAATTTTTGGGTAAGTCTTACTGTTTTTCTGTGTGCACTATCTGGTTGGGACCTGGTGCCTCCAGGCTTATTTGGTTCTACTTAGCCTCAAAATAATGTTAGTCAACTTTCCTGATAACTGTCCCTATTTGTTTATTCTTCCAAGATGTTACAGGAGCCTCCTTAATAATTTTGTAGCTTGTGGGACATGGGGAATAAGTACGACCATGAGGAGTCACAATTGAAGAAACTGGTCTTTGGAAACTCTTCCTCTGTGTCACAGGAATCATTGTACTCAGATGTCTCTGGGTTTCAGGGGAGCAACTATTTTATTTTTGAATTTCAATTCTTTCCCTGACCACACTGGAGAGAAAATCTCTGAAGCTTACAGATGATCTTTTTTCACTTTAAGACCCCATATATTTGTTATCTCTTCTTACTCTTTGTCTGCAAGTGTAAAACTACTCCAAGTTCGTTCTTATTTCTAATGACTTCAGACTGCAGCTTGCCCCCAGATCTTGCCCCTCCCAGTAAGCATGGCTCCTTCCCAGTCATGGTACAAATAAATCCTACCTCCTGGGTTGGAGGGTAGGCACACTCTCCTCACATGCCATGCCTTTGGAAAACTGTTGATCACTGGTCGGGAGAGGGGGTCTGTCTCTCCCATGTCCTGTGCCACATCCCCTTCTCTTATTTTTCCAAGCTGAGAGGTATTAGTTTAACTGGAACTTTATCCACTTATTTACAATAAAATTAAAATACTCTCTTGAGGAAAGGGGCTGTGTTTCAGTTTGCACTATTTTTTTTCCAGTTTGATCCAAATTGTGCTGTATCTGATAAAATTCCCTATAATTTTTGTCACGTGGTTTAATACTTCTTTAGGTCCAGAATTAGAGAGGGTTCCCTTTCTCATCTAGATTCTATTTTGTCTTTCAGTTAATTTTTGGCAAAGGGTTGTTCACCAGCCAGTGCTTAATTTTCAATTTTTCCCAGAATTTCCTTTTATGAGTTTCCTTGACAACTTCCTGAAACTTTTGAAACTTGACAAGTCTGCATAATGCCTTACATCAAATATTTCATTGGTGTTCTTATTTTTTGGTGTCCTTTGTGACCCAGTTTGTTTTGCTTTAAATGTTATCTTACAATTACTAACTGTTATTAATAAAATAAATAGGAATGGGATAGGAGAAATAAATGATAAAAAACGATGTGTAATATCATTTCATTTCCATACTCTATGGGCAATAAGGTAGTTCAGGATTATCTCTTCCCCAGAATGAAATTATTCCTAATTCCCTCTCTGTTAGTCTGAGATTATTTCTTGTACACGTAATCCCTCCTGGGGTCTCATTATTGCTGCAAAGTACTTTAGAGTACAAGTTTTCTAGTCTGAAGTATTAGAGAAGAAGCAACTAAACGGCTCCAGTCAAAGAGAATGAAATACGTTTAATTTTGAATACTCTCTTTTACTTTATACTTGCTCACGTGCTTTATTTTGTTGAAATCAATAAATGATGTAGGCAAAATTTGTGACATTTTCCTGCATTGAAAATAACTGGGTTTTTTTCTGAAATAATGACACATAATTCTATAGCTTTATGAAAGATTAAGTATAATAGCACCACAGCATTTGTATCTTTATATAGTTAACTACTAATTTTTTATGTACACTAACGAATTGGGTTTGGGGAAATTTTGTTAAAATGAGTCAAAACTTCCTCTTATCGTTGTGCAGTTTTTGTTATTGTTGTCTTTGTTTTTGTTTGGGGTAACCTTTCCAAAAGTATCAATCAACCTCTTTCGGCAAAAACAATGGACCTAATATCTTTTTTAAATTATTGTGTTTTATCACTTAATTTTTTTCAAAAGACAACCTTATTTTAACGTGGTGTAACTTAATATTGCCAGAAAGCTTTCCATATTAGCAGTTTCAAAAACCTTTATGGTAGGGTTGTATTAATGCTCTCAACATCTTTATTGAGGAAAGAGTGAAAACAACCCTTCAGCACAAGACAGTCAGTATTAGGCTTATTTCTGAGAGACCGCACCTCCTCCACGGCCTGAAAGGGCTTAGTTC
Source organism: Rhinolophus ferrumequinum (assembly GCF_004115265.2). NCBI lineage: Eukaryota > Metazoa > Chordata > Mammalia > Chiroptera > Rhinolophidae > Rhinolophus > Rhinolophus ferrumequinum. The sequence continues at coordinate 86,339,476 of NC_046285.1, forward strand.
CAATGAATGGCCTCACTTCCTGTCCCACAGCAGTTTATTTGAGGGTGGGTACTTGATGCTACTATGACTCATAGATTCTCTCTTCAGGGGATTTGGAATCAGATAGATACAAGGACTATGAACTGTAGGAGACTAGACTAGAATTATGCAGATTTTTCTTCATCTCAGGATAGCCATGACATGGTTCATATGAAAGCACATATGTGAGCAGAGAAGTTTGGTTTGTAGAAAGAAATGGAAACAGAGGCGGAAGAAGATGTTGAGATGAGAAACTATGTGTTCCCAGAGTTACTGTCTAATAAGTTACTGTATCTGTCTTATTTTCTCAGATTTCCTGCAATTGTATTTCTATATTTTCTATAATTATTCCTATTTTTTTTCCTGCAGTTGTGTTCCCTGTATCCTTATGATATATATTTTTGAAACTCTAATGTGAGTAAGATTTTTTTTCTTCCCAAACCAAATGGTTTCTGGCAAAGATAATCTTGAACTAAGACTAAGAAATCATATATTCTATCCTCAGCTCTGTCATAATTTTGCTATGGTCTTATTGTTAAGAAGTAAGTTTTTCTTCCCTCTTCTCCCATAGTATCATTTATAACCCTGCCACGTTACTTGCTATATACATTGTAATTCTTTATTTGAATGTCTGTCTCACTCACAAAAAGGAATGATTTTGTTCTTCTTGGTGCCCTCACCACCTAGAATGTGGTTAGCACATAATAGTGCTCACCGACTTTTTGTTAATCAGTAAACTAACCATCCACTCTGTGGAGTACAAGTAACTTTGCAATTCTTAGCTGCAGTTGGCTTAGAAATAATCTGAACAGAAAATTCCTAAAGTTTCAACTGCTCCTAAAATTTTGTCATGGATTTGTAGGTTCCTTTTGTTGATCTGGACAGCCATTGAATTCTTGGGTCCTGTCTTCAGTGTTACTTTCTTGAGCGAGTGATTTCTTGTCTATTAGGAAAGAAAGTATTGTCAGCATTTTGGGTATTCCCTTGTTTCTGTCTCACACACATATGTTTACATATGTTATCACTAGAGGTGGTTGAAATAAATGCTCTAGAGTTGCTTCCTTTAACAAAAAACAACCTCTTATATAAGTGAGTATGAGGGGTAGAGAGAATATAAAAACCTCATGTACTCATTCTCCAGTTTCTATAATTATCAACACATTGCGAATTTGAACTTCTATAGTCTTCTCAATCCCCATCATGCTGGATTATTTAAAATAAGCAAATCATACATATCAGACCAATTTATCGGTAAACATTTCGGTATGCAACTCCAAGATTAAAGGATTCAGTCCTTCCTTCTAAAAAGTCAGATTGGTTTGTAATAATTTAAATATTAAGAAATGAAGTTGTAATAATTCTTATACTTAAGCTAATGTGCTTAGCAATTTCCAAACATAAAAACTAAAATTTGCAATTATAATTAATGTGTATTAAATATCTTTTCATTATCCTTTTAGTCACTTCTTCCAAGTTTCTAGTCTTTTTTTTTTCCTGTTCTTGGCTAAGATCAGTGGAGAGCTGACCTTTTTCATTGCTATAAATTCCATTCTACTGATATGTGACAATTCTTTAAAAATTAAGTTAAACTTTAAACTGTATAGCAAAACTTATCCCAACATAATAATATGGATTAATGTTTCATTGGGCATAGTCCTTAAGTGTCACCCTGGAAAGTCTTGCTCCAGCTGTTTCCAATTATTTTAATTTCACATGTCATGTTTAATAGCAGGGAGTGGACTATTGCTAATGGTTTTTTTCTTGGAAATTAATCTGTCAACCTGGTGGAAATATAAAGTTTGAGCAGATGAGCAGGAATCCTACCATTTAACATCCTAGGCAATTAATCCACTTAGCAAAAGCATAACAAGATTAAGTAATCCATGAGAATTTTCATTAAGAATGGGAAAATGTAACACACAGAGAAGGGATTTAATAATGCATCAATGTGATGTATTCATAAGATGTTTTTTAAAAATTAAGTTAGATGTGAGGTAGTGATAGTTGAATTCTAACGATGTGTCGTGGGGTGAGGGGTAGACATATAGGCAGTGTGTGTCTCATCTTTAATGTAATATTTCATGATGTAATATTCTGTATTGGCCCTGTGTTTGTGGTGGTGGAATGGGAGACCTTTTTCTGTGAACTGGGTATAAAATAAGCTTTCCATTTCTCTGATGGTAGTAGCAAAAAAGATTTTCAAAAGTTCTTCATGACCTCAGATTAGTTGAACATGTCCAGGACCCAGAATGCTTTTTATTAATAAGAGTTTGAAGAAAACTCCCTCCATTATGCAAATACAGTTTTTAATTACAAATACAAGGTTGTTATAGAATCAAAGGCAAGATTACAATGATGCAACAATCTTAGAATGTGTAGCCTCAGACAGGTTTTGATGTGTAGCCTCAGACAGGTTTTGATGCCTTTGGTTGTTAAAGTACTTCTTTCTCTAGTATGGAATCTGCCAGATACCTATTTTTTATTTCTCACCTAATAATTCATTTTTCTATCTTTTAAAATTAGTCCTTCTTTTCACTCTTACAGAATTTTCATACTGCAGCATCAACTTAAAAGCTGCCATAAATTACTTTCAATTTTTCTATATTTTTATTTCCTGTAATTTTAATAGCTTATGGACGTGAACTCTTAAGTCAAATTGAAACTTATAGTACTACAGTTCAGTACAGATTAGCTTAATTGATCTCTTCTGACCTATGAATGGATCTTTAGTCTAGAAAGTGGCCATATTCCTCTTTCAATCTCTATCTTTAACAAGAGATACCCCTGGATATTTTTTTTCCAACACCTCAAAAACATACTATATTTTTGGGTTATTACAGCTCTGACGGTAAAGAAGCATGAAACAGTAAGTTTGTGTTGAAATGGGAAAGAGGCAGATCTTAAATATCAAACGAAAGATATTATAATTTCCCATCCTTAGGTAGCAAAAGTAGATGTTTTATTAACAGATAAGAACTGGAGTGTTTTAATATATAACATAAACTGGGTAAATAAAAATATTTTTTCTTCCTATTGAAACTAATTCCACTTCTGAAACTAAGGAAAAACAGGTAAGAGGGAAAATTGAAGCACTAAATAATTCATTGCAACATTTTTATGATAGCAAGAAGTGAGAACTATCCAAATGTTATATTACAAGGGATGGTTAAGCAAGGGTTAAGTCAGTTTTAGATATGCATTGAATATGCTACTAGTTACTTATTTTAAAATGACTGCAAAAGTTATGTAAATTTTATGAAAAATGGTAAATATAAAGAATATTACATAAAAATAAGATTTATGCAAAGTAAAATAAAAATGTTAAAAATATTTTTTAAGTATTTACAGTGGTTGTGTTTGGTGACAAAATTATGGATAGTCTATTTCTTCTACTTTTTCTCATTTTCCAGTTTTATGTTACACAAATGCAAACCTTGGAGAAGGTTAAACAACTTAATGTAAATTAATGCCATGCTGTAAGCTTAATTCAATTTATGTGACCTAGAACAGCAGCCTGCCAACAGAAGGGATACGTAATTATTGATATATATGATATAGTGAATACAAATGTTAATGTAGGGGAGGATACATTTATTCATTGTAATTTTTTTTCATCTTTTTAATTATACAATGTTGGAGGTAAAACAACAAAAATATGCTCTGAGTTATGGGTAATCAATTTACAGATAAGCTTTCAGAGCATCATTTCTTTGTAAGTTGAAGACTATCAGTATATGCTCCATTGTTATTCATTTTGCAATTCTTTTTTGTCTTTCGTAATCTATGTATGCCAAATATTCAAGTATCTGGGGTAATGGAAGTCGATGTGTAATGTAATCGTTTCATTCTTGTGCTTCTGTTCATCTTGACTCTAAGTTTGCCTCCATAGGTTAGTTATAATATTTTACATGTTTTCCCTAAATATCATCTTATGTATTATTTGCCTTTAAAATTTATTCACATGCAAATATATTTGAAGAATTTATTTATAGAGAAGCAAAAGTGCAACTTTCACAATTAATATTACTAAAAATATATGTATTCCCATGTATTAAATATATAATGTGCCTTAGATACAGATATACAAATTAAACATTATTAAGAAGATGGTAACCAGCTATTCTCCTTTTTCAGTGAATGAGTAGAATGAGTAGAATGGGATAACATATAGCATAAAGAATTCTATCATGAACATGTATCTAATTTAGAGACAATACATATTTCAGTGAAGTGATGTGTGTGTGTGTGTGCTTGTGTATAAAACTGAATATAGAAGTCATATAGAAGTTATATTCAGTTTTATAATTGTATGATTGAATCTAGAAATAATTGGCTTGAGAAATTTTATTTGGAAATGCATGTGTACTAATTTGACACATTGAAATGTAGAATTGTTCTTTCCATGAGCTCATACATCGAATGTAAAAGGGCTAGACGCAATATATATTCAATGTCCTGCTAGGAAAAGGCAAGATAAAGATATGTACCATTGCTGGTATGCTTTTTCTTTTTAAAATTTTAAATCAAAGCTTTATTTTTAAGCACCCAGATTAAAAAGATGAATTAAGTTGGTCCTTACCAAGGAGGTAGGAGAGCTATGCAAAACCCTTAAAGGAGTCTTTCTAAATTGGCATTGTTCTTTGGTAATATTTGTTGCTAGCCTTTAGATAAATCCTTTGATGTTATAAATGTGTTAGGATTTTGCTTTATTTGGTATAGTAATAAGGAGATGAAACAATTATATGAATTTATATTTCATCTTCCTACTTAATCTAGAGACTTCCTTTTGGCTCTTTGCTTATATATACATTAGCTATCATTATGATAAAAGCCCTATACTTAGGAAAAATATTTTATATAAACAAACCCAATGATATAAATGAATAAAAAGATAAAAGTTTAATACAACTCTATGTTATGCAAAAATATATTTGTATTAGCATTAATTTAGGTTATGAGTAACAGAAAACTCCATAGCTTAACAAAATAAAGATATATTTTTCTCACACGTTCAAGAAGTCTAGAGATCAGTTCAGGATTGTTTTGATGTTCCAAAAGAGACCCATATTCTTTCTATCTTGTTTTTTCAGTATGGCTTCCATTGTCAATGTTAATTAACTCTTTCATCCAAGATGGCTGCTGGAGTTCCAGGCATTTTGTCTGCATTCCAGGCATCAGGATGTAGAAAGACAACAGGGCATACTACTTTCCTTTAGACACACTTCATGAAATTTTCACAGAGTACTTTATCTTATTTCTCGTTAACCAAAATTTAGCCACATAGTCATATCTAATTACAAAAGAGACTGTGAAATGTCATCTTTATTACTTTTGGACATGCATCAAGCTAAAACTTAGGGTTACCTTACTGTGATAGACAGAATAATGCCTCTCCCAACAATATTCATGTCTTAATTCTTATGCCTGTAAATATGATACTTTACATGGCAAGAGTCTTTGTTGATGTGATTAAGAAGGTCAAAAGGAGAGTATCCTGCGTTACCCAGGTGGACCCAATGGAGTTACAAGGGTCCTTATAAAAGTAATGCAAGAAGTTCAAAGAACAGGTGGATGATATAAGCATGGGTCGGAGTGAAATGTTTGAAGATGGAGGAAAGAGTGAGGACCCAACGAATGCAGGTGGACTGTATTCTAGAAACTATAAAATAAGGAAATGGAATTTCCAGAAGGAACCAGCCCTACCAACACCTTAAACCCCATGAGATTCATTCTGACTTGTAACTTGTACAATTCCAGAACGGTAAGAGAATGAATTTGTGTTGTTTTAAACTACCAAGTTTGTGGTAATTTTTTACAGCAGCAAAAGGAAACTACTGCACTTACTAAGGAAAAGAGGGGAACAAATATTAGTCCCATCAGCAGTCTGCCACACATTTTCAGTCATATGTCCATATTTTGTGTCCTATTTAATTATTTTTATATTTGAATTCCACAGTCCTGTGTCATTGATAAATGCTCCAACCTGGGAGCCTCAGTACTTAGGTTTGGTTTAAGCACTTGGTAATTAAGTACAGCAATTATGTAGCCTCTAGTACTGTGGGTGAAAACTTCCTTCAGGCACTTTGTTGAGTATTTGAATTTACTTTCCTCAGTCCCCCCCCACACACACACACAAGTAGGTCAATTAAGTAGTGAGACCTAGAGTTGAGGCTAGAGAGAGAGCAGTGGCCATAGAGAGACCAAAACCTTGGGTTGGGTGGAGTAGAAAGACCAGGGAGGTGGCCTGGAGCTTTATGTGCTGACCCTCCTTAGTTTCTGGTGGTCTGCTTTCCTCCATTCCCATGTCAACCTGAGGCTGACGGTTTCTGTTTGGTGATCTCACCTCAAATGCTGCTCATCCCCCCCCCACTTTTTCTGTCAGGGGAGGTATTAGTTGTTATTCTTGACCCTAGATTATTCCCCAACTCAGATTTTATATATTTGATAAGTATTACCTCTCCATTGCTAATTTAAGACATCCCCTGTGCTAAGCAGAATAATGGACCCCCAAAGATATCCACATCCCAAATCCCAGAACGTGGGAATATGTTATATTACATGGCAAAGAGGAATTATGATTGCAGATGGAATTAAAGATGCAAATTAGCAGATGCTGAGATTATCCTGCATTGTATGTAATCACAAAGGCCCTTAAAAGTAAAAAATGGAGGTAAAGCTTTCAGAATCTAAGAAAAAAATGTGATTAGAGAAGAGTGGTCAGAGAGATGCATTATCACTAGCTTTGAAGATGGAAGAAAAGGCCACCAGCTGTGGAATGTGGGTGGCCTCCCAAAGCTGGAAAAGCCAAGGAAGCAGATTCTCCCCTACAGCTTCCAAAAGAAACACTTTGATTTCGCTCACTGGGACTCATTTTGAACTTCTGACCTCCAGAACTGTAAAATGATAAATTTGGGTTGTTTGGAGCCACTACATGTGTGATAATTTGTTACAGCAGCAATAGGAAACTAATACACTCCCCATACACACACACACACACACACACACACACACACACACACACACACACACAACTTTTTAGGAAAAGACTTCAGAGAGTAGAGGCTAAAGTGCTGAGCAAGAGGAGACATTTAAAGGTACAAAGATCCCATTGATGGAAGCAGACAGAGCAAGTATAGACTACAACACTTGTGCAACAAATTTTACTTTGCTGTTTCTGACATCAAAGGCAAAATGAGAAACATCTTTGGATACATAGTTTTATGGTCCGATGACAGCATACTCCTGAAGATGTAACATTTTTCTTTGGACTGCAATACTACAGCTGGGTTTTATTGAGGTGACCTTGCTTAGAAGACAGGGAGGAACACCGAGCCATTCTTTTAACCATGGTTTAGGAAAGGATATAAAAGGAATTTCCACCTTGTGTCCTAAGGGAGCAAAGTCTCTATTGTGACTCATGAAGGCTACTGAGAGAGGCTCCAAGATGGTATATTCAGGGACTTTGTATTTTGCCAAATCTTCCTTACTGTGGAGATACCCTCTGGAGAGAGGAACTACAAGAAAAGTTAATTCAGCTGATGAAAAATCCATGTTCTGATTGCAAGGAGGGTAAAGCTGGTACTTTCTTCTTTGGAGAAGTCTTTTAGACAGAGACAGGCTTAATGAACACGAACAAACCCCAGGGAGGAGGAAAGGTAAGGGTCACCTCCCCGCAACGAAGAGGAAAAGTCAGGGGTACCATTTCTCATCCCTTCAGGCACGGTAGCCTGAACAGCAGATGCCAGGAGTGGGGATGATGCCCACCTCATGGGCTCTTTCCTATGTGTCAAGAATGGGAGCCAAACTTGCAGCAGCAAGTCCCGGCACATGAAACCAAAGTATAATTGAATCTGCTTTATATATAATGCTACAGGTATCCTCTCTCCTGGCCAGAATCTGAAGACCTGAAAAAGGAACGTTTAGTTACACAGCAGTGGCTTTTCCTTTCAAAACTTGGATGGGTATTTTATCAGCAACCTCTTACTAAGATAAGAAATTAAACAACAAAAATACCACAAGTCCTTGAAGAGTTCACATCACTCTTGAAATTCAGATGTTGTAAAATAATCTCTGACCAAATTCTATTTTGTTGATTCAGGTGAGGATCATATGTTTTCCCTAACATCGGCAGGAGGCTCTTATTGCAAAAGCCAGACTTGCATCATTTTCCTGACCTACATCTGTCTTAGAGAAATTCATAGACGAGACAGTTCATCTTCTATTGTTAATCCTTAAAAGGATTTTAAAATTTTCTCAGCTTTTTTTTTTTTCACTTCTCCACCACCATGGTAGATTTATCTTCAAATTTCTGAATCATATAAATAGAAAAAATAATTTTATTCTAAAATCTGTTCAGTATATTGATAATTAGGGAGACGGAGGGAAATTATATATATATATATATATATATATATATATATATATATATATATATATATATATATATATATATATATATATATATCAAGTACACATTTTGGGCAGGACACCAAGGAAGATATTTTAACAATTATTTAATTTGATCATCACAACAACATTCTAAAATAGGGTTGATTTTCTCTGTCTTGTGCATGGATAAATTTCTCCTCAGAGCAGAGAAGCCAAGATTCAAACTGATGTTTCCTTCCCATTATATTACTTTACTATTTATTTTATTTCCACCTCAGAAATACTCATTGTTAATTATTTTAGGGAGAAGTACATGTGGAGAAGTACTGTAATCTCTGTAACTCCATATTTAAAGGGGATGCTACAAACTTTAAACACTTCTTAAATATTAACTGAGGCAATGTCCACATGATCTTAACCATCTGGAAGAATGTGACAACAACAAAAAAACCGGAATAAACTAAATATTTCCACATACCTGTATATTTGGCATCATATAGCTAAATGAAGCATATGTTTGGTGTCATTTATTTTTTTAACAATTTTACTTGAATATGTTTGTTATTAAAATGTATAGAAAAGAATATAAAAATTGCGATTCCTTTCCTCAAATCCCTTGTCAAAGAGTAGCCATTCAACTCATTGGTGGTTATCCTTCCAAGTATTTTTAAAATTATGCTTATAAATATAACATGCACACACACAAGTGGAATTACACTTGTACTTTGGTCTGCCTTTTATTTCCACTTGGAAGTATTTTGTTAGTGTTTTTCTGTATAGGTAACTACCTCATTTCCTCTAAATGTTTGAATGGTACTGTGGTTACAATGTGTCATTTACACAGATAAAGATGGTGTGATCTTGTAAACATTATGAAGAAATCATCAATGTGCTTAAAATCTTGGTGTATTTCACATTAAGAGAACATTAAGATGAGTAAAAGTAAAAAAAGCATATATAATTTATTTTATGTTTCATGTATATATGCACTTACAAATTGCAGTGTCACTAAGGATGTTGTTACATTTCATGTTTATTTTTGGCAAGATTTCATTGGCTGATATTAAGTTTACATAAGTTAGGATTGTGTTTTATTACACATAATAGATTGTGACTTTAAACATTTCAGACATTTTTTTTTTCTTTTTTCTTATCTGACAAGAAGCTACTCAGGGCCCAGTTATGGAAAAATCTATCACGAACGTGAACGAGAGAAGTAGGGAAGTAGGTGAAAGGAATCATCTTTTTCTAAGCTAAAAAGGACCTCTTCCTGTGCTGAGGAAAAGGTCAAAGCAGGATACTTCTGTGGGACAAAATGAGGATATTCAATTTATAAGGGCATAGAAGGGAAAGCAGAATCTTCATCAGTTCATGTCAAGGCAGTGCTCTATGAGTTTTTATTTCTTTGTTTGTCTTGTTCCTTTCCAACATTACTTCTTAAGTATAAGAAAATAGGGCAATAGCAGCAGGGACTTTTGGAATGATAGCCCTCTACTTCTTCCCCTGTTGAGTCATACTGCTCAGACGTGGCTTGTAGCCTCTCTGTGTCTAGAATACAACTGTAGTGCTTGGTTCTCCCTTCACCTACTTTTGGAAGTTTCTTTCACGTCTCTTCATATAGGGTTCTGGCATCTCATATTATCCTCTCTTTGGTTTTTACTTTCATTTTGATAAAGGTTATCTTCTATTTTTTTTTTTAACTTTCTACGGTTGTTTACATATATATATATATGTGTGTGTGTATATATATATATATATATACACACACACACATATATATACCTATATATGTATATACATTATATATACATATATATGTAATAGTCTACTGCAATCTTAAGTGTATATTTTGATAAGCTTTTACACATGTCCACACCTATGTAACTACCACTCAGATTCAGGTATAAAACATTTCCTGAACCCAGAAGTTTCTCTCGGGTCCCTTTTTAGTTAATATGCTTCTCCCCGGAAAGGTAAACACCATTCTGACTTTTATCACTATTGATGAGTTGTGCTTTTTTAAACTTCATACCAACAGAACCATATAGAATATGTATATTTTTGTGACTGACTCCTTTGACTCAAAGTTTTGTCTGTGTTGTTGAACATGGCAGTGGTTAATTTCTTTTCATTGCTGTGTAATATAATAACAACCTTGATTAACCCAAAGGAAGGCAAAAGGAGTACTGAACATAGAATTATATTTGAGAGCGTCCCTTCTCTACACAATCATTTAGTGGCCCAGACCAACAGATGTTTTGCTATCTTTGATATGCAATGTTTAAGGACATACTGGAGGTCATCTACATTTCAAACAGCTCAAAAGAGAAAGGAATACGGAAGAAAGTTATATGAAAAGGTTTCATGGACCTGCCAGGCCTAGAATTGACGCACATCAATTTCACTCATATCCCATCAACCATCACTTTGCATATACATTCATAGTGTAATGGGAAACATAGACTCTTGTTGGGCAGCCTCTGACCAGGGACCAATGTATACTGAGGAAGCATATGACAACTTTTGTTGTATAGCTAACCATTACTTCTACATTGTATTTGTATTTTATTTTATTTTGCTAAGTCAGATTTCTCAGAAAAAAATTTAGAAGCTAGCATTTTGACAACTACATGATTAGGGAAGAAAATAGTGTGGGACAAGGTTTCCAGGTGAGGGAATTACCGTCAGTTCTCAGGAATTTTTTTCGCTTTCCAGTTCCCAAATTGTGAGATACAAACAGTTTTGTGTTCTCCACAATGAATCGTTTCCACAAAGTGATGGCCCATACTGACCGTTGCTTTGGACCGTGGTCGTCCAAAGTGACCACGTGGGTTCAAGGAGCCGATTTTCCCAATTTCCTGACAAAATTTTCTCAGGATTCGGGAAGAGAAAAGCAAAAACAATTCCTGAGAGAAGGCACAAAAAAATGGAAAGACATTCCGTGCTTATGGATTGGAAGAATCAACATAGTTAAAATGGCCATATTACCCAAAACAATATACAGATTTAATGCAATCCCCATCAAAATCCCAATTGCATTTTTTAAAGAAATAGAACAAAAAATCATCAGATTTGTTTGGAACCACAAAAGATCCCAAATAGCCAAAGCAATCTTAAGAAAAAAGAACAATCCTGGAGGTATCACACTCCCTGACTTTAGCTTGTACTGCAGGACAACAATAATCAAAAGAGCATGGTATTGGCAGAAAAACAGACACATAGATCAATGGAATAGAATGGAGAACACAGAAATAAAACCACATAAATATGGACAGATAATTTTTGACAAAGAAGCAAAAAACATACAATGGAGAAAAGACAGCCTCTTCAATAAAAGGTACTGGCCGAATTGGAAAGCCACGTGCAAAAGAACGAAACTGGACTGCTATCTGTCACCACGTACCAAAATTAATTCAAAATGGATTAAAGACTTAAGCATAAGACCTGAAACAATAAACTGCATAGAAGAAAACATAGGTACTAAACTTATGGACCTTGGGTTCAAGGAGCATTTTATGAATTTGACTCCAAAGGCAAGGGAAGTAAAAGCTAAAATAAATGAATGGGCCTATATCAAACTTAAAAGCTTCTGCACAGCAAAAGCAAGCATTGACAAAATAAAGAGGCAACCAACTGAATGGGAGAAGATTTTTGCAAACAGTGCCTCCGATAAGGGGCTAATATCTAAAATATACAAGGAACACATGCAACTCAACAACAAAAAAACAAACGACCCAGTTGAAAAATGGACAGAGGAACTTAAGAGACATTTCTCCAAAGAGGACAAACAAATGACAAATAGACATGAAAAAATGCTCAATATCGCTAATCATCAGAGAAATGCAAATAAAAAACACAATGAGATATCACCTCACCCCAGTTAGAATGGCTATCATCAACAAGACAAATAATAAGTGTTGGAGAGGTTGTGGAGAAAAAGGAACCCTCATACACTGTTGGTGGGAATGCAGACTGGTGCAGCCACTATGGAAGGCAGTGTGGAGTTTCCTCAAAAAATTACGAATAGAATTACCATATGACTCAGCAATCCCTCTCCTGGGTATCTACCAAAAAAAATCTGAAAACATTTATCCATAAAGACACGTGTGCTACAGTGTTCATTGCAGCTTTATTTACGGTGGCCAAGACATGGAAACAACCAAAATGTCCTTCGATAGATGAACGGATAAAGAAGTTGTGGTATATATACACAATGGAATACTATTCGGCTGTAAGAAAAAATGAAATAGGACCATTTGTGACAACATGGATGGATCTTGAGATTATAATGCTAAGCGAAATAAGTCAGACTGAAAAAGCAGAGAACCTGAGATGTGGTATATAAACCAAAAACAACAAAAGAACAAGACAAACAAATGAGAAACAAAAACTCATAGACACAGACAATAGTTTAGTGGTTACCAGAGGGTAAGGGGGTGGGGGGTGGTAGATGAGGGTAAGGGGGATCAAATATATGGTGATGGAAGGAGAACTGCCTCTGGGTGGTGAACACACAATGGGATTTATAGATGATGTAATACAGAATTGTACATCTGAAATCTATGTAACTTTACTAATAATTGTCACCCCAATAAACTTTAATTAAAAAAAAATCCTGAGAAATGGGTGGGAATTCTCACGTGGAAACCCTAGTATGGGAAGAGCCCAAGTACCTAGAAAGTATACATTTACTTAAAGTTCCTCTTTAAAGTAGGAAAACCCCATTCTCAACTATGTCAAATCTGTCTTTACCTTCTTTACATAATGAGCCTTCCACTGTAGTGAGAGAGGGGCATTTGCCTACAAACATACAATAGGGGAAGAGATGTAGGGATTTAATTGCTTTGTAAACAGAATGTAACTATTTTCTGAATTCTACCTCCTTGTATCTCTATTTCCCAAGTATCTAGTGCTTCTGATTCTTTAAATGTTCATGGAACTGCTTTGTCTTTAGCTACCGTGGGCTTAGGATCTAGTTTTCTAAGGTTTGGCAGGTCAGTGACCAAGTTTCCACCTTTCAAACTTTGTTCTACTTTTCAAAAAAAAATCTTTGTTTTCACTTTCAAATTGCTGCTTTTCTCCTTTGGTTCTCTCTGCTACCTCCACAAAGAAAGAAAAAAAGAATACCTTTTCTGTAGTATTAGTAAGATTTTGGAGATCACATCTGCCATTTTAATCAGAGTACATGGGTATAATATTTTTAAAATAATAAACAAATACATTTTTATCCCTGAAAATCATATTTGCCATGCTTTTTCTGTAGCCATTCGACCATTAGGCATCAGTAACAGAAAGATTTGTGGGTGCCACCTCATGAAGGAAGAGGATATGATGTAAAAGGAAATCTCTACCATACAAGAACAAAAGCTACTGATCCTTTTGACCTAGATGAGTGTTGGAAGAAGACAAATGGAAGAAGAAAGTGATAGGATGTATGTATTTGTCCTCGCTCTCCTTCCACTGGGCTAAAGTCCCAAAGGAAGTGTTCATTAAATAAATCACTAAATAAATTTGGTGATATCACTGAGGGGATGGAGAGGAGATACTTCCCACAGCCACAGAGATTGACTGGACTTGAATTGAGAAAATTACAGTCTTCTTGGAATGCTCATACTCTTATTCAGATTCATGTCCGAACAACATGGAAGAGGTTAGCAATTGCTGACTGAGTCGTCATAAAAATGAAAGGCTGGAGGTAATTTACCAATTTATTATGACCACATAATTTACAGAGGATTAGTAATGTTCACATGACCTGGTGCTTTGATGCAGTGAGGCTGAGAGGGTTGATTTTCCAACAGAAACCGAAAGCTAGAATGAAGAGGCTACACAGCATGAGGATATTGTGACCAGGGAAAAGGGGTGAGATACATGGTCTTCAGCTTTGGGAGTCAATACAGTGCCCCAACAGGAAAAGCAGGATTATCTAACCTACCTCAGTGAAAGCTACACAGGGGTCCGGAGACCAGACAAGGCACACTTTAAAGCAGAGACCATCAAGGAGAAAAGTTCCCTATTCCGCAAAATCACAAGACTTGAAGTCCATCTCTTTCCTATCATTCTGGAGAAAGGGGGATTGAATTTATACCTTCATTTATTAAAAATATAGCATTTATTGGTTTCCTATTGCTACTGTAGCAAATTAACACAAAAATAGTGGCTGAAAACAACACAAATATATTAGCTTACAGTTCTTGAGGTTGGAAGTCCAAAATTGGTATCACTAGGGTAAAATCAAGGTATGGGCTGAGTTGTGTTCCTTTCTGGAGATTCTTGGTGAGAACCTCTTACCTTTCCTTTTCCAGCTTCTCAAGGCTGCCTCTCTTCCTTGCTCATTGCCCCTTCCCTCTACTTTAAAAGTCAACAACATTGTGTCTCTCTGGCCATTCTTCTGTAGTCACATCTCTCTCTAACTTCTTTCAGTTACCCTCTTCTACTTTTAAGAGCTCTTGTGGTTACTTTGGACCCATACAGATAATCTAGGATAATCTTCCTATTTTAAGAGCAGCTGATTAGCACCCTTAATTCCACCAGCAACTTTAACTTCTCACAAGTTTGGGGAATTAGGATGTGGACATTTTTTTCAAGGACCATTATTCTCTCTACCAGAGAGGGAATAACTTAGAAGAGACTATTGAAATCATAAAACAATAAGATACATTAATTGGCAGATTTATTTTACCCCTCCCCACCTGCAACAACCCAATGTGATAGGTATATGAAAAAAACAGATCACTTTTAAAACAGAGAAGCCATGTTTCCTTTGCATATCTGTTGCGTAATGCAAATAAATGTTTTATCTCAGTGCAGATTATAAGATACAACCTGATAGCGTTTTTTATTTATCACAGTTTTATTCACCACTACTTAATATAATTCTGGATGTATCTCATTGCTCAAGTAGAACATTTCTTTCCTAGTCATTTTGGATGTTAAAAACAATTTTTTGCTTAGATGAAAATCATTATCCAAAGACAGTGAGATAATTTTAAATGCGTGGTGACAACTTCTCAGATGAAAGGTTTTCATTTTCCTTCCTAACTTTTCTGCTATTCCTCGTGTATAGAAGAACAAATAATAGTGACTATAGAGCATCATGTTAACAGTTGCAGAAACCTGTGGTCTTTTTTTTTTTTCCTAATGGAATATTTCTCTTCAGGTCTTCAGGTGATAAATCTCCTTGAAGTTTTCCTTTTCCATGGGATATTTAGATGTCATGATTTTCATGTGTTTGTTTTTTTTTTTTTTCTTTTCCATGAAGTGAACCGTTAGTAAATAACCCATATAAAATAGCTGGGAACTTTACAAGAGAAATAAGTTTTAAATACTACTGAGGTGTTACGTGTTTTTTCCACAGGGATGTACTGCTAACCTTTTTGAGGTCAATATAAACAAGATCAGTCATAAGTATGCTCGGAAAACCTATCCTTTGGAAACAGATTGGTAGACTGAATGACCCAAAAGTGGCATCTTTAAAATCCTATGTTTCTTATATCCTGTGATGATGATCATTATTAAACAGTTCAAGAATTGCTCATTTGGAATCCAAAACATAGACACTGAAATTTTAAGCAGTGAGTTTGTGAACACAGAAGCAGCCAGATATTTAGAGCTATTCTAATGATTAACTTGTTTTGTCCCCTGTATGGTTGTCATTGTGTAGACAGATACAAACAGTTTTTTCTTGATGTTGGTTGTACTCTGAATATTTTCCACACTTACTAACATGGCTTAAGGGGTTTTTTGTTTGTTTGTTTGTTTTTAGAATGAGTCACGTGCATTAGGAGACTGACAAGTTGCTTATTAATGTATTATTTTTGCATCTCTCTCCAAGTTGGCTCCACATACAAAATGCATTGTATTATTTATAAGGTTTACGTGACTGGCTGCTATTTCACGTTCTTATAGCCAATTTGTGCTGACTTGACTCTTTTGGTGGGATCATTATGATTATAAGTCTAAGGTTATGCTTTGGATCTTTATAAAGAAGTATGCTTACTTCCATCCTGGGAACACAGATGGCACTTATATTCTCCATACAGTTATCTTATAAATGCATGTCTTTGATCTTATAGGAGGAGATCACAAAGTCCTTATCTTTAGTAAAACTCAACCAATTAAGAATATCTTGACAGCAAATCAGAGCTGTATTTATAATAAAGGATGGCAGCATGATGGGTGGAAATACATTAACTAGTTACTAATTTTCTTTGGATGTCATGTCTAAAATTAATGGTTTCAATTTCTAAGGTATAAGTTAAGCCTAAATTCTCTAATAAAATGATTCCAAATAAGATTATGTTGCAAAATTATCTTGGCTTGAGTAGTATAGTAAAATCTCACAATTACATGTTGTATGTGGGATGTAAGAAGAACAGTAAAGCCCGATACTAAAATACTATAAAAATGCAATGTTGTTTTCAAATATATCTGATAACTCAAATTACGACAGAATGTTATAGGAAGTAGGAAGGCTAACTTGCCTGGTTTAATGAATTATAGTACTTAATGAAGGCCTCTTTTATTTTAAGTGTTAATTATTTACACATCCCTATTTGTTTCAGGATGTCGGATATGTACCATCCGCTCATCTTGTTAATACAATTAATATAACAATCAACATACTTTGTTTAACAGTGAATTTCTAAGTACAGGTTATGTATTGGAGTCTAAATGTATGTGATATGAGAGTTTTTCTTGTTTTGATTTTCACTTAGCAAAATGGACAACTAGCAATTAAATATTACCTCTTTGAATTTTTTAAGATTTTTTTGTGCAACATCAGATCAAAGGATTGAGATGACTAAGTCAAAAGTTGCATATTCTTACCAAAAAATGGAGAGCTGTGATTGTGTATATGTGTATTACCTATGTATGTGTGTACATGTGTGTGTGTTTGTGTGTATGTGTGTGTGTGAGAGAGAGAGAGAGACAGAGATGAGATCTACATATCTTGAAATGATTACCAGTAAAATTTTCATGATGTACTCTAAGATTTAGAAAAATTCACCTTTAATAGGAAAACCACCAGTAAGGAGAGACAAGTAGCTTAGGTTTTTCTGCGATCACCTAGAGAAGAAGCATCTTACATTATATATCAAGTATCTGAATTACATCTTTGATTTTGGGTGTTTTGATTTCAATGTGAATAGCAGTTCAGGAATATCAATGTGGTTAATGTTTGCGTTTTTTTAATAATTGAGACGTGTGACCTCTTACTGATTTATTTAGGAATTTGCCTTGCCCATCCCCACTAACAAAACTTGGTTTTGTGAAAGTATAAGTAGAAGAGCTGTGCTTTTTTAAAAAGCATGCTTATAGAATGCAAGAATCAACTTGAATAGATTTTATGACACACATCTTGCAAATATTAAAGAGAGGACTGTAGAATGTTAAGTGAAAAAATAACACTGGGGTTCTTTCTAGTATGGGTGAAATATGTGTTATATACATGTATGTATATGATATAAGAGAGTTACTATTTCTCCTAATGTGCCAATGGTAATGATGAATTCCATTCCTGATTAGAGAATCATGAGCTAAAAATCAAACTATTTCAGTAAATATAAGTAAACATTGATGAAATTCTACCTTAGGAAATAATCAGTCCTTAAAGCTTAGGATTCTGATTTGGAAAAAGAAATGTGTAGATTATAAAACAATGAGAAAATACAGAGCTGCTGAGCACATCCCATTTTGATGGTATTCTAGGTAGCCATAAAACAAAATACAATTTTATTTACTTGCAAAGAGAGAGTCAGAAATCGCCATTTCAAAATGCTTTTTCTTTGCAGGGTGGCTCAAAGGCTGTGAATAATGCAAATTGGTTTTACTTTCTAAGTTCTTTATACTTACGCATTTTTGGTAGGTTGTCTGCCCAGCGCCTTTATTATACAATGAGGTAAACCTCAAATGAAACCTCAAGCACCTTCTCATCCTGGTTATCATATGCTGCCATTCTCCCCCTAGAAATTAATACACTCTATACGCCGGATCCTGCCTTTTCATCTCCTGCTGCAGAATCAGCAGTCATAACAGCTTTTCTGTTCATGAATATGTAAATGCAACATGCATAAAATAAAATAAAAAAATTAGCAGGCGGTTCCCACAGCAGACTGTACCCAACTCTGTTTAACTAATAAACAAAAAGCAAAGATTTAATTTTTCAAGCATTTTGAGTCAGTGTTGCAAGGAATACTATAATTATATAACATGGAAACACATAAATGAGATATATGCAGGTGCTCGTGATTGTTGGACTCAATAAATTGGCATCTATGTACAGCTATGGTGATGTATGCAGATTCACTTATCACTTACCTCTGATGGCTAGTGATAAGGGAAAAATGCCTTAGGTCCTCAATTACCTTTTATTTGCTGACTAGATTTCACTCCCATACCGCCCCCCAATACATGACTAAAACATATTTAAATTATATATAAACACACATGTGTGCGCACGCACACACACAGACACATACACACATATATACATATACACACATTTTTTTATTTTGATGGGGGAAAATGATGACTATATCCACTGAAGTATTCTGGAAGAATCATTAAGCTCTGGGAAGGAAATAATACTGGGGGATTTTATTATTGAAATAAGCAGGCATGTTCATGCATAGTTTTAGGGCATGCATGCCTATGCGCCACTCTGTGCAAACAGTGCTATTGCAGCTCATGTGCGGTAATTAGGTTGATGTAATTATGGTGAAATAAAGGCAGCCTCACTGATAGTTTCACAGTGCATATTAAAGACATATGTGCCTTCCAGTGTACAATAAATGAACCTGAACTGCTGTCAGGGGCTAGGAGGACAGTGTGGCCAATGCACCTATTGTGTCCCTGCAGCAGAAAGGAGCCCGCCGATTGGCCACTGTCTGCAGCACATAGCACTGGCTGGTTATAAAGGACTTGTCTAGGGGAGAGCCTGTAGGTACTCCATTGTCTGGTAAAGTTCATATGACTGCATTCTTTTTTTGCAAGGGGGGGTGGAGGGAGAGTGGGGAAGGAGGGGGTGTCAGCTCAACTGTAAAAGCTGCACAGATTTTTTTTTTTCTTTCTCTCTCTCTGCCTCTCCATAGATAGTTTCTGTTTCATGCCCTGTCTCATTTTGCATAGCTAAAAAGAATGCTAATTAAGATCCCTTGTCTTAACCTGAAAATAATGTCTCGGGTATAATTAGAAATCTGGTGAGAGTTTAAAATTCTGGTAGGGGACCAAAAACATCAGTTACGGTGCTTAGGAGGAACATGAAGAATTATTTTTCTGTAATCAAGGTAAACATGGGAGAGGGGGGTCCCCCCTATCTTTTTAAACCAATTTTAACCAGTGTCGTTCTACTGCAGATAAGAGGAATAGTATTTCAAAAACTATTTTAGCCATCAAATTGAAAGGACACAAATCAGTAGCAATAGAAGCCTTCTTAATCCTCCTTAGGATGCAATTCAGATGAAAGAACTGCTTTTTTTTTTTATTTTTCTTTTTGTATGTGTGTGTTATAGATGGATCTGAGAATGCTGTCTGGGCTTGGTGCCAAGCGCTGGTATTTCACAGCAGCGACCGCCTCACAGACGAGCTGTGGGAAGCAGGAGGGAGACTCTCTCTTAGGGTGCCACTACTATGGAGACACAGCTGGGCTGAACAAGATTTGCTTCAAACAACAACAAGAGAGACAGAAAGTATCTGGTTCAACCGCTGCCCAAGCAGGCAGGCACCAGAAGAGCTAGCAGCCAATCCGGCCATGCTCGAAGCCAGCTCTGCAGCTCAGCCAATCAGTGACATCACTGGTGAGAAACTCATTTACATCATGCAGTAATGAACTTTGTTTAACATAGCTTCCCCCCTTTCCTGTTACCCACCCCCTCCATATTAGGTCCTTCCATTAATTATTCTGCTGGCATAATTTAAACCGCTATGCAAATATGTGGCTACATTCTCTCGGTAGCTTTTACCTTCCCCCCCACCCTTAGTATCTGCTGTCACTGAAAGTGATTCTGGGTATTTGTTTTGACCTTGCAAAATTATTTTCTCTTTCTTAGAAAAAAAAATTAAACCTTTGTTTATTTTATCTGACTCCACTGCCCTTTTATGAATAGCATGCTTTCTGCAAGTCGGATTCAGAATTAATTGTACAAGGTAACAGAGAATAAGGGAGAGCATTGCCATGGAACTTGCAATTTTTTCAAGTGATCTGCATCTTAGAGCTTTCTTTAATGTTTGCAGATTTTATGCTGTAATGGCCATTTTACATACAGTGTTTTATCCCAAAACCGCTTATATACATCTGTCACATGGAGGAAAAGTTCACTCTTATTATATTTTATTCTTCACTGCTCTCAGCCAACATGTCATTTTATTAATGAATAGAACTGAGGTCATTTCTGAACAAATCTCTCTTCCCATCTCAGCACAATGCTCCTGATTTGCATCCATTTACTAGAAAAATTGAATACAAGAACCAGCTTGAAAAGAATTTAAGGGACCATCGTACATATTATTTCAGAATATATTGCAGCATTTGTTTTTCAGAATTCGTAATATTTAACATCTGCCTTAGTGTTTCTATAAAAATGCCTGATCTCCATTCCCAGTGTAATACCTTTAGCAAATTTATTGCTTTGTTATATAACCAAAACAGACCAAATGAAACAATAATATTCACAAATGAATTCATTTATTAGCAGAAAACCTTTGGAAACACAATTTTGTCCTATACATTTGTATGTAGTTTGTCAGAGATAAATTCATTTGTTCTTAAGTAACTTGAAAAGGCTGGAATATGTGACATGTGAAGATTTTCAGGTTGCTTTAGAGAATCTCAAAGAGCGGAAACTGGGTCATACTTAAATGTGATTTCTCTTAAGCCATACCGTCATTGCATATTGGCATTAAAGGGATAGAGTTTTCTAGCAGAGCAGGTAAAGTTTTATTGCTTTTTAAGAAAGAATATTTGAATATAATTATTCAAAGACATGGAAACTTAAAAACATCGACAAGGGTTTCATAACGGTGCATGATTCCTTTGAGAAGCTTAAAGAGTACAATGATAGACATAGACATTTTAAAAAGCATCTGAAGGATTTAGATGCTAAAACCATGGCCCTTTTAATTCATGAGGCATTCCATCATCCCATCATCAGTATTCAGGGGCGACTGTCCTGAATCAGTCATGAGCTCCCCTGCTGGAGATTCTGTAATTTGAATCATGTGTAATAATATATTATCCTACTGGGGGCCTTCTTTCAGTAGGAGAATGGTTTATACATTCTGCTATAAGAGAACTTTTGGCTCCTAGCCGACTCACAGCCATTACTCACATAGGCAATCATGATCGTCTTCCTTAAGGAATAACATCTGTACGACCTCCTGAGCCAAAAATCCGCAGCCTCCCCCACATTCTGAGTTACGATTTCTTGGAATTGGGAACACTTGACAAAACTGAAGTAGAAAAATGGAAGGTTTACAGGAATGGATCACAGCTTTATTGAGCATGCCATGTGGCAAAAGCACAAGCTCCCATTCCTTTGAAATAATGAAGAAAGGTGAGGAAAGAGCTGCCCAAAATAGACCTCGGTGTATTTGTTTGATTTTTAGATACAAGTTAAAATGTAATATATTTTATGAAGTCATGGCTACCTACCTCTGTATTTTTCTGTGGACGTCCTCGCAGGGTTCTGCAGAGGGTGTGGCAACATGGAGGAATAAATGAAGGGCAGCAATAGTTGTGAAAGCAGAGAAGCCTTGTCTCACCTCAGAAAGGAAGCCATGCGCGATGGCAGGAACCATTTGACCCAAGAGTTAAAAGCTCAAGGAATATTTCTGATTCTTTCTTATTCTGTCCTTGATCGAATCATGTAATTGCTGTTGTTTTCTTGTCTGTGAAAATGAAATACACTGCCAGGACAAGAGATATTCTCTATAGAATACCTCCCCTTCCTTTTCTTAACATCCAATCCCCCATCCCCCACTTTTTTTTTTGTTGCTTTAAGGACCAACTTCAGTGTTCCCTCTTCTATGAAATCTTTTCAAATCAGTGTGACCAGAATCTCTCACTTCTCCATTATTCTCTCTGTGCTTCCAGGATTGCATGTGTGGCAATAATGCTGTAGGGCCAAAATTGCTGTAGGGCCACATAGGTGCATGTCTTTGCCACTAGACTGAAAGCCCCCTGGGGACAGGGACAAGGTTGAATTCACCTTCTACCTCCAGTTCTAAATCTAAGAACAATAGATTATGTACCTAATTTTTAAACCAGTGTTCTAATCAGTGAGTTAAAAGTACATTGTAAATTGTAGAGAGGGTTTTAAAATTTCAGGAATTACTATTGTTGTTAACCATTACCACTGTGTACCAGTTGTTGTCAGTTTTATCT
The DNA here is from genome assembly GCF_004115265.2 of Rhinolophus ferrumequinum. Lineage (NCBI taxonomy): Eukaryota > Metazoa > Chordata > Mammalia > Chiroptera > Rhinolophidae > Rhinolophus > Rhinolophus ferrumequinum. The sequence continues at coordinate 86,362,265 of NC_046285.1, forward strand.
ATCTCATGTCTTTCATTTCACTGGCTCTTCATTACAAACCTCAGAATAAATGGTTGTCTCATGATTTTTCCTAAATAAGCAGTTGTAGGGAATCATAAACCATTTTATTTATCAAATATGGAACTAAGACAACTTAGTTTGGTGTTTTAAAACTTAAAAATAAATGAAATTGATATGGATTAATTGCAAAGCTACCAGGATAAGCAAATTACAGTATCAAGCTCTACTGTTAACGATATGAAAGAACTAGTTACTTGGAAGAAGTAACCAATGTTGGATCTTGAAATGCACTGCAAACCATAATAAATCAGGAAATATGGAATCCTGAGTCTTATTCTGAGTGTTATAATTGAGATATGTATTTTTAATTTGTAAACTAGTATAATAATCTTTTAAGAGAGTACTTCTAGATGTTTTTTTAATATGATCTGATAACATAATGTCAAAATATGTTTGATTTATGCTACTCATCTATTTAAGTTTATACTATTTAAGTTTATACTACAGCTAACTGGAGATTCATTTCTTTTCAGACAACGATATTCTTGTTAATGTGTTTGCGAGTTGTTTTTAGATGTTAAAAATTCTACTTCTAACCATTTGCCCACTACATGTTATGAGAAGAAAATGAATAACTAGAAAATGTATACATCTTTACTATCTATACCTGGGAAAATAAAAGTTTTAGCTCTGGAAATCAGCTAAAGTCCATGTTTTGTAAGAGTCTCAGAGAGAGGAAAAGTATCTTGCCCATGAATGCATTCTGTTAAGTTTCGGGACAACTGAGATTGGATCCAAAATTTAGAAAGATTGGTTCAATATTTTTTCCACTCCAGCCACCAAATAATCTTTACTTTCAAAATCAGCCAGATAGAAATATTTTATAGTACTAACATACATTACATTCACTTATGTGATCCAACACTGTGTGTATGTAAGATTCCTATTTTATAAGTGAAAACAAGGAGACTGGAGCTTATTGAAGTGTATTTCCGCCACTATCCTACAATAATGTAATCAGCTACTACTAAATCATTATTTATATTAGTATTGTGTAAATAATTTTGGTCTTGATTAAGAAAAATGGAAACCTGATATCTGAGTTTACTTTCCAGTGGCTTTGAATTCCATTAACACAAACATTATATCTTAAATTGCAGGATTGGTTAAATAGGTTTGGGTGGGGATAATTTGAACTGTATTTAATCAGACTTGTGCTGTTATTACTGACCTTTTCTTTTTTCCTTCTGAAGTCTTCAGTTATCTCAGTAATGATATTTTCCTTTTAGCCCAGTAATTAAAAGTAGAATTCTGAACCTTGGAAATACAGGGAAATGATCTGTACCCACTTAGGAAACAAATGTTTCTCAAAGACAGTAAAAATAGTAGAAGTAAAATAGTAAAAATATTATGAAGTTGTGTTTTTTTTTTTTTTTCAAATAGTAGAATAATAGTTTCTTCTGTTCAGAAACTGGTATTTAAGAGTTCAGAGAGTGACTGAGTAAATATGGAACATCTTAAGTAGAGAAAATGTCCCTTTACATCATGGTTTGAGACATGGTAATTGAAAGCCATTTGCATCTATGTAAAATTATTGTCTTTTTAAAACTTATTAAAGTAGTGATAAATGAGATAAAAGTAATGAAGCATTCTCCTTTATGCTGACATGTTTTAATATCATAATGATATGGTTTTTATTACAAAATTAACTTCCAAATTAGGAAACTGTGGGTAAATATTGGGACCTATTCTTATATAATAAAACTATGAGGCTTAGGGTTAAGAATCATTTATTTGTAAGGCGTCAAAGGAATAGATGAAAGTGACTTAAAGTTTGCATATTCCAGCATTTTTTTTACTTAACCCTTAAAACATATTCAGTATTAAATGCATTTAGTAGCTTAATGAGTATTTTCATGATATTGATGATAACGTGTTATTGTTAGTGAAAAATGACATTGGTCTATCACTGATTGTTAACACAATGGAGGAACAAAAGGATATGGATTGATTGCTAATATTCACTGGGGATAAGTTATATGCCATGGTATACTATGCACTATGCAGGCATTATTTCATTTAATTCCCAAGTCAGTCCTTTGGTATTATTATCTTCAATCTACAGGTGAGAAAACTGAGTTTCAGATAGGCTAACCAAAGTCACATGACTAAAAAGCCCCAAAACTGGGATTCAAACCAAGGACGCTGACTTGAGAGCCCGTATTCTGAATCACTGCACCAAACTGAATAATCAGTACATGTGAATTTGCTATTTAGCTGTAAGAATGGAATGTTATTTTTTCATGTATTACACCCATAAATAGTTTATCTGGTGCATTTTTTTAGATGTGTACATATATTTTTACCTTAGTGTTTTACAAATCAGTTTGAAAGCTATTGACCTGACTAAAACATTGAGATTAATATTTTCTTATAGTTTTGTATTTATTAACAATTCAGATCACCTAAGGCAATGCATATGAAGGAATTTTAAAACAGTAACATACCAGATGAATATAAGATCATGATGTTATTAACCCTTTAATTGCATTTATTGATTTCAAGTTTTGTTTTCAAAATGTGTCAAAAATCCACAAAAAATAAAAAGTTGCTATTTTGACTATTTTATGCAGTAGAGGGAAAAGCTTTTTGAGCTCATGGGGTAAACTCGAATGCTACAGTCAGCAGATGTAAATGTTCATTCGGATATATCTGAACGTTACAACAAAGTAGTTAAAATGCCTTTGTAAGTCTGAATTACTAAAAATGATTATTAGACTAAATCCTTCCATTTCCTCTTTCCTCTAGATATATTACTTATTAAATATGTCATCTATTTTATGAGAAAATTAATGCTTATTGATTTGGCAATTGCAGAGTGTCATTTAACAGTCTCGTTAGATCCTGATTGGACAGACATTTAAGGTACCTCAGCTTTCTCAGTCCTAGTTACACATCTTTTCTTTATAACCCACTGTAATCCATGAGATGTTAAAAGAGAAGAATCTTGCAGCTGCTTACTATGCACTAATATATCCTATGCCTAATGATAGATTTTACAGCTTTTATCTAGTAGTCAAGACAAAGGGACAGAGTCAAATTTTTTAACATTATGGAGTTAGTTTAATTTTTCTAAGGCAGAGGAGAAAATAGAAGTGTGGAGAATCAATGTCCGATTTCTTCCTCAATTTTCTCACTGTTTCTTTCTCAAACATGTCACGTACTTACCGTATGCCTTAAATGGTGATGACAAACCTAGCCTCTTGAACTCTACTTCAATATTGCTATTGATGTTTATTATTGAAATACTACATATCAATATATATTAGTATGTAATCAAAGTTTTGAGTTTTGTTACGTAATTTATAGTCCCATCTCCTCAAAAATCCTAGGAAAGTAATAGTTTTGAGCCCTGTGATTCTCGTTTGAGGTTATTCCACTTTGTGCTTCTTCCATAGTCCTGACACGTAGAACTCAAGATAATGCTCCTTAGAAAGGCAGTGAATGCAGGTGGATGCAGGACTATCTTGCTCTGAAGACACTGGGCCCATTGATGTGGTCAGAAGGCTCATTAGCAGTTCTCAGGGTCATATTGTGTTCTCGCCTGAGCCCTCCATTATCCTCCATTACAGTTACAACTTGATAATTATTTTTATTTTCCTTTCAAAATGGCTTTATTTTCACGATACTCACAATTTCCTATTGGTGGGGAAGAATGAAGGTCAACATAGCAGTTTCTGTCATTGCTTTCCGAACCTGCCAAGAAAGGAAGTCACTAGTAAAGTATTTAAGGTGGTTATTTTCAAAACGTTTACTTGTACACAATGAAAACCAGAGCTGATAACAAGGAAAGCTATATCCATTATCACTGAACTCTATACGGCAGTATACAAATGGTTAGGAGCCCAGGAATCTCTGGCCAAATGCCTGGTTCTGAATCTCGTCTCCATTACTTACTGGATATATCACCTTGGATAAGGTTTGTAACTTTTCTGTGCCTCGGTTTTCTCATCTGTATAATAGAACCTATTTTATGTGAGGGTGAGAATTCTGTGTATTTTTGCAAAGGACGGTAGTACAAAGATAGATACATTCATGGTCTCTTTCAATGAGCAGAATGTAGTAATGTAGTGGGGGGGGCGAGAGAGAGAGAGAGAGAGAGAGAGAGAGAGAGAGATTAAATAAATATTAATGTGGTGTCCTTCAGTACTATAACAGAAATGTGTAAATACTTTTGTTTATTGATTCTACTCCCCTCTTCAATAATTTATTTGTTTTAGTTGAACAAGCTATCAAAGTATTGTTATAATGTAATTATCAATGTTATCAAATATTGATTTCATTTATTTTTTTAAAAAGACTCTACAATCTCTTAAAGATATCAGTATAATTTTATAATTATAGGCAACTAATAAGATTTAATTCATTGATCCTACTAGTTGGATATGTCAGAAAAAAAACAACGTCCTCAGATAGATACAAAAAATGCCTGAAACTGCTAATTTTGATATTTTCATCTCTGTAGTAGAGCTAATATTTCACACCATGATACCCTAGAATGACCCAATCAGTGGCATTCTGTACAGAAGCTTAACCCACAAGGCAAGTGTCTAATGCTCATGAATCAGATAATTGATACATACAGGACTTTCCTGTAGCAATCTTATGTTCATTAAGAAAAAAAAAAAAGATTCTTATCAGATAACCTGGGTTAGAACCCTGTGAAACTTCAAGTCTCAGTTTTCTTACAAAATAGGGATAATGATAATATCAATAAGAATAATATGATTTCAATAAAATGCCAGCCTCTGAGACAACTTCTAGTGTTATGTGTTCTATGGAATAAAGAGTAAGATTGCTTTTGTTTACATTTGAATCAAAACCACCATTAATTTGATTTATTTGAGAGGATTATGAATGTGGTAATTAAATCAAATTGTTATCCTGGGAATGACTGAGCCTAAAGATAGTAGCATTTTAAAAAGAGATGCAAGACTCTCTCTCTCTCTCTCTCTCTCTCTCTCTCTCTCTCTCTCTTTCTCCCCACCCCCTCTCTCTCCCTCCCCTCTCTTTCTCCCACCCTCCCTCCTTCCCTGAAGACCTACCATACTGGGATAGAGAACAGAATCAGAAAGAGTTTTCTAATTCAAAGAGATTGAGGCAGAGGGAAGTTCAAAGACATACAGATTTTTAGGTGCACCTGTCAGAAGTATCACTAGGGTGAAGAAATAATATGCTATATACAGCATCATATTTGAACGCCTATGTGCCAATTTCATGATGTTTCATAATTTCATCTACTTTCATCTAGTTTGTTACTACTTCCTTCAAACTCTGTTCATTTTCATTTTTTTTTATGGTGTCATAATGAGGATGGTGATTAAGTGGACTTCGTCATGACATCTTATAGGTTAAGATATTGGTTAAACTAGGTATATAAGAAAAGAAAAAAGTTACACAGTCTGCTTTGGTATTTTATAATAATGTTGTCCGTTACTGAACCCTTCTCCCCCTTTTCCTTTTAAACAGCAACTAGCTAACTTCCTGTTCAATATCATGAAAAATAGTTTTGGATATCAGTGTAATTGCATAGTAGAATCTATTTAGCTTTTCAGTTCTTAAAAGCTATTCATTTTGCAATGGAGTTCATCTTTGGCATTACCTTCCTAGCCCTGATGATCTCAGATTTTTAAAAATTTTATTAAATGTAATTATTTTTTACCTTTGTTATTTTATCATTGATTTTTCTAGAATTGACCGGCTGGGTTTTTACCAATGTAGAAACATATCCTTTCACTAGGCGTAGACTTTAGCATGAAATCTGTTAAAGAGACCATACACCCTGTTTTTTCAGGGTCACTTCTAGTTCATGACCGATATACCAGGGTAATTACTGCTCTCTTTCATTTTCTGTAGTGACCCATTTTAAAGTAGAAATTATGTGGCCACTCTGTAATATAAAGTTCATTTCTGATTTTTTGACTAAAATTATATTTTCAAAACCATATATTCTGATCTGTTGTCTTTAAAAGGTTATTTGTACTTTGTGGATTAAAGAAACCGAGTTTTGGCGTTAAAAGTATGGTTGCAATAATGATAGATAATTTTGTTGACATGTGTGAGACACTCAACAAGTAATTGCAGAATTAATCTCTCTCAATTGAACATTAGATTTCCTCAGTACTCTGTTCTATACTAATAGCAGGAAGGAGTTCAGGATGTTCATTCTTTTAACAAACATTGGCACTATCTATGTGCCAATCTGCTATAAGCACAGAAAGATGCATCAGGAAAGAAATTAGACTATGTTCCATGCTCATGAAGCTTTTGTTCTTGAGATCCTTTATAGGGTAATAATATATATTTATTAAGTTATATTGATAAGAGTTTGCTCTCTTATGCAAATTGCTTTGACAAAAGGAAGGCTTCATTTAAAATTTAGCCTGTTCTTACTAAGACAGCTAAATGGTGTAGGCTAACTTTATACCATGAATTCCTACTGCATACATTCTTTTCTCGCTCACTCAGTTGGTTACGTGACATCTTAAGCCTTCCTGGAGTTGACAGTACCACTTGCCCAGGATTTTAATGTTACTATTTAATTAAAGAAGCACAGAAAATCAAATTCTTGTAGTCTTGATATCTTCTGTGTTCTAGCTAACATGTACATGGAAAACTTGCTACTTTATTTGTCTTTGAAAACTTTTATCTTCCCTTACTGAGAAGGACAGGTTATTGTCATTTTCTACCAATAAATATAATTCATCATTTTAAATGTGTTCTGGAGCTTTTGAAATGATTTCTCTTTGGACAAAGCACCTTTTCTTATTATTTGGTTATTCATAAAGCCTGTGAATATTTTAAATTTGTATTGACTTATGTTATGGGCATAAAAGAAATAATCAGCAATTTATATACCAAAGCATATTTGCTCAAAATGAAAAGAATCATAAAATCAGAACCATTTAGCATTTGAAATAGACTTAAAATGATCTAGTTTAATTTCCTTATTCTTCAAATGGGCACAGGAAGTATGGGAAATAAATGATATTTGTCTTGCCCAAGTTCATAGACTAGTTTGTGGTAAACTCAGAAATAGAACCAAGATTTTTTTAAAAAACTTTTGGTTTTTAAAATGAATTCTGATTATAAAGGTAATACTTTTTTAATTTTGAAATATTCAGATAGATATAGAAAAAAATTAAAATACCTCGTTAACTTACTCTGTGACTACAGTTACACACTCTCTTGTTCCTAGAGCGTGATATCTCTCTTCTCTACATGCATTTTGGATTTTATTTTCTCTTAAGTCTTCAAGGAACTTGCTCTAATGATGTTCTTGTTTTCCTCCTGTATCATCATCTCCTTTTCAACCAACGCTTTCCTCTCAGCATGCAAAAATCCTCAACTTTCATCCATCATAAGCAGATAAACAAACAAAACAGTAACAACCACCTCCCATAAAACTTTATCCTCTATATTTCTCAGTCATTCATCCTTTTTGCTGGGTGGCAGTCAGGAAAGCTGGAGAAACACTCAACAATCTTGGGACAAATGGTGGAACTTCTCTGCACCAGCAGAGTTGATAGTTTTATGTTTTATAAAACATGAAATGATTTTTAAAATGATAGTTTTTTAAAACAATTTGTAATGTTTCTTTCACCTGTAAAATTAAATGAATCTAAGGGAGAAGAGAGAATACTCAGAAGCTACTTTTTCATTATTATTTTTAGAGTGTTCTAGACTAAATGTGTATTTGACATAGTATAACTATAATTACAGCCATGATCACATTTTTATTGATTTATTTTGAGATTCTGTCCCCACCCAAGTTTCTAATGGTACAAGGGAGATCGTAAAGTCATTTTAAATAAGATTCAAGGAAATAATCTATTTTTAAATGAAATAAGCTCAAATCTGAAATTATTTGAATGAAAATAGGAATCAAAAGATGTCAATTCTACCACTAGTTGTCTCTTTAGCCATTTGTGTGACATTAGAAAAATCAATGTTTATTGGTATATTCTTTTATACAATGATGGACATAAAACCAGATAAGATCTTTCAACATTGTTTTTTCTTTTTAGAAGTGAAATCCTTTCTTCAAATAAAATTGAATCAGCAACCCCCAAACATAGAGCAGGTAAAACTGTAACTGCTCTGCTTAGACTAGGGGTGGGACCTCAGATCCTACCCTCTCACCCCTGCCACACTTCAGATAGTATCCCAAGTACTTTGGTGACACCCTCAGAGCACCATAATATTGAAGCCACTGGAGGAGATAATCACTTAGAATACCTGGAATTTGAAATTAGACAGTTATTTTGTTTTTGCTTTTGTTTTTATGAGCAGCTAATAATTAAATATAAATTAAACCTCCACTAGATGGCAGTAGATCAAATCTCTGTTCTAACAGTTTCAATAGACATTCTTCAGTTCAATATTTAAGCACATATTTGGATTACTCACAAAATTTTCAGAAGAATTCCATCTTCTCATATTTTGCACTTTAAAATTATTTTTTGACCTCTCAATTTTGTCTCACTTGGTGTCCTGTTTTTTGAAGATATTGTGAAATTATTGGTTAGACCAAACCGTCTTCATGATGTCTGGTAAAATATTGCTTGCTCTGGTCATGGGAATTGTTTAAGAATTGAACAATATTCAAGAAAATACATTTGTACAAGCATCTATATTTGTTAGTAATACCCTCTCGACTTTTCACCTTTACTAGAAGCCTAATATTTAACCCAAAGGTGATGGTGACCTAGCCACTCATCTTTCCTCTCCCATACCACCTATCTGCCTTCCACAGAATTGAAATTTCAGTGGTAATGGTAGTCTACACTGTGTTGTGTATTAAGGTTGCAAGGAGGTGATGTTTTTATATTAGGTGATGGGAGTTCATGATAAGCTTAACCAGGGAAGTGAGGCAGCTCAGGAAGCTGCTCTGGTGTTTCCTAGGTTGAGTGTACATCAGCCTTGTGGATTCAGCAGGTTTTCCAGGACCAACAGTTCTGGTAACTTCATGACAACATTGACACCCCCAGAAGTTGCCCCTTGCTCCTCTCTTTTGACATCACTTGTTTATACTCCCCAGGAGAGAAGAAATGGTGGAGTCAATTTGTTGTAATCTTACATAGATCACCCATTATGGGCAGTCTCTGTTTCCTTAAAGCCGGTTGGATGTCATTGGAGACAGTATATACATAGAAAGGTCAAGGTAAAAGAGCAAAGTTTTTTCTTGTTTTCCAGATTAAATTAATCATAGCTCACCATTGTACTCTCAGAATTTTCCCAGTTAAGATGATAAATTACGTGATTACCTGAATAGTAGTTATCTTTGCCTTAAGCACCAATTCCTGCTCTTCAGGCCAGGGTCAGGAGGCATGAGATTTAGATAATTCAAAAATAACTGCCTTAGGCTACTTTTTTAGGACTGACAATTATGTGGTCCATGAAATAAAAGAAAAGAGAATTTAAACAAAAGAAAGCTAACTTTAAATTCAAATTTTCACATCAATGGTTCAATTTTGTCTACTAGATTGTTTGAATGCATTATAGAAAAGAAAATATGATTTTCACTAATAAGGATATTGTAATGCTAGAAAAGAATAAGTGGCTCACCTATATTACTTTATAAATAGCAAAGAACATTTCAAAATTGGAGTTTCAAATATGGTTAGTTCACAATCTCTTATGTATGTATGATAGGTTGAGTCTTTTAACTACCACTCTTAATAATAATTCACATCACCACTAAATGTATGGAAAGTAGTTTTATTCTATCTAAGTCATTACCCAAAATTCTCTTAAATAATCGTATCTTTAGATCTTTAAATACTCCTTCCCCCACATCAGTCCTCTATCATTTTAATTGAATACAGTTAATACAGCACATAATAGATTGGGAAACCTTTTCTTCTTCTTTTTTTTGCCTTCATAACAGGTTTATAATGAACAAATATTAAGTGACTGAAATATTTCATGAGAAGAGACTAAGAGTTTTTCAGAATGTAAAGATTTTTGTGTGTTTTTTTTTTCACAGAGGTCTGTGAAAAGCTTTTTGCCTATTTCCTTATAGAACATGCAAAAGAGAGATTAAATTATAACGAGGCATTTTGCTTTGAATAATTCCATGAATCCTTGTTTCCTTGCTATCAGAGCAAGGCCTTTTCTCTGCAACGCTTTTTCTCTACAAATAATTTATTAATATTTCACTTATGGTGTTTTGGACATCATTATGCTGAGTTGGAGTGCTGCTGACAGAATGGCCTCGCAATTGTTACTGTATTACTTTGAGTAAATAAAGAATGGAAATAGCTACCTCCTTGGTTGAAAACATCCTATGTCTTTCTGAAAGATATACTTCTGTTCACCAAATCCTGTTTCACTTTTTTCCTCTTGAATACAAGGAAAACGCATATTTTTCAGCCCCTAAAAATTAGGTGGCATCATATGACTAGTTCTGGCCAATGAATGTGATCAGAAGAAAGCAGAATCACTCCCTCAAATCCTAGCCTGGGGGAACCAGTGTTCCCATTCTCCTCATTCTTCCAGTCATACTGGGGGTTGGGACCATGTATGGAGATGGCACAGTCCCAAGGTGGACACTGGCTGGATTCCCGAGACTGCTTTCAAAGGAGCTATACTGAAGTGAAATAGAGGGAACTTTTCTGAGTATTAAATAAAGAAGAAATAATTTTATGTCATAAGTCACTGAAATTTCAGGTTTCATTTACTACTATAATGTAAACTGTCCCTTCTTGACTAACATAGGGAATATTTGAAATTTAGTTCTATAATTTATTTATTTATTTTTATTAGGTTAGTTAGTCCTTCCCATAACTGAGATTCTTCTAAGCAAGAGTGAAGTGAAACACGTCATTACATCAAAGTACAAAAGACAGGAAATTAGACTATTCATACAAATAATTTTTAATATGACTAAAATGTAGAAAGTTATCCAGAACCTATAGAATTATTTTAGCCACTAAATCTCATCTGTAAGAAGAATCTTTCTAAGAAGAGAAGGAAAAATATGTAATATTTTATCGTTTGTGGTTTGAAAGAGTAATTTATAATTCATACTGATTGTACCAGTTTGCATTTCTACCAACAGTGTATGAGGGTTCCTTTTTCTCCACAGCCTGTCCAACATTTGTTATTATTTGTCTTATTGATGATAGCCATTGTAACAGGTGTGAGATGATATCTCATTGTGGTTTTGATTTGCATTTCCCTAATACTGAAGTTGAGCATTTTTTCATATATCTATTGACTGTTTATATGCCTTTTTGGGAGAAGTTTCTGTTCGTGTTGTCCTCTGCCCATTTTTTAATTGGATTGTTTGTTTTTTGTTGTTGAGTTGTATGTGTTCTTTATATATTTTGGATATCATCCCCTTATCAGAGGTGTTGTTTGCAAATATCTTTGCTCATTCGGTTGGTTGCCTCTTTATTTTATTGATGGTTTCTTTTGCTGTACAGAAGCTTCTTAGTTTGATACAGTACTCAGTTTTTATTTATAGAGGAATAGTGTTGTGGAACTAGAAAAGTAATTGAATTTTTATGACACAGGAACATGTAAGTGTTTATCTTATAGATGTGGCAACTACGTCCTGGTGGGCCTGGGGCAGTGTCAATTTAGGCACATTGTCTAGCAATTCATAATATTGTCCTTTTCATTCAAAAACTGTGCTGAGTCAGATGATACAGTGTATCATATGTCCATGGGGCCAGACTGATCAGTGGTAGTTCGGAAAACATGTATCTGATATTGCTAAATTTCCTTCTTTCTCAGTCCTATGGAACATATCACTGCATGAAAATAATACTATGTGGGGAGGCAGAGACCCAAGGCCAGACCACAAAAGATTTTTAAATCCATAAATGAGCTAAATCATAGTGATTAGAAAATGTGAAATAAAAATTTATAGGCTTTTGTGGATTGACACAGGTCCCTAATCATGATGTACATAAAACATTGTATTAAATTAAAAAATGTGGTCTCTTTTCCGATAACTAGATCACCAAGCTTTAGAACATAGCTACTTTTTTCATTTGGGCATAAACAGTGGCTTTTAATTGTTGCTTTCATTATTAGTAGTATTAATATTTTTTATTATGAAAAAATTTGGAGATTTCAAAAATAAGTAACAGTATATCAAACCACCATGGAGCTATTACCCCAGTCCAGACAACCTTCAACCAATGGTCAGTTGTATCCTATCCATACCCCCATTCAATTTTTTCCTCCTATATTATTTGGAAGTAAACCCAGGCATCATGTCATTTTATCCTTACCCATTTCAGCATTTATCTGGAGATGATAAGTACTCTTAGATAAATGCAGTATTTTGTGGTTTCCATATAATATGTGTTTAACAAATGTTTGTCAAAATAGGTTTGAGTTGAAGTTTAACATGTCGGCATTTAAGCCAACCTTAAATGGATACTATCTCTCCGACTAACAGTCATCTCGCCATTTCACCTTTATCAGAACAAATTACCTTTAAACGTTCCAAAAGTAAACTCTAAATTTCCCTTTAAGACAATTTAGAAGTATACGTACGCACTCCAGAGATCAAGGAGCTGTGAAGATGTGTTCTGCAGCTGTCTCCTTTTGAAGTCCTCTGCTGTGACACTTCAGATAACAGTGTAACTCAAGTTTCCAGGGAACTGAGAGCCTGCTCTTCAGAGAACTGGCGAATACCTTAGGTTCACAGGTTAACTTCAAGAACGGTAATCCCAATAAATGGAATTTATGGAGCAAATGCTAGGAGACCTAAAAAAAAAAATGTACCTTTTATTGGCCTGTTTATTGAGACTAGGGAGCAGCAACATGTGATAAAGAAGTCATATTTTCTTTGTGCTGAAATATTTCCTTTACAGTCTTTTAATATATTTAGCAGGATTTGGAGAAAAGGAAAATTATTCCCTTTCTGTTTCATACCTCAGAATATAATTAAATCATATATCTGATTTATTTAAAAAGAGAAAGCCAAACCAATTTTTTTCTTTCTTTATCAAATATGTAATTGAAAGAAGAAAAAGAATTAACTTGTTTGGTATAGATTATCTTGTTAGTAAAATTAGGAAAATTTGGCAGATTGCAAGACTGTTTCTATAGTATATCAAGTTCCTTGAATTCATATATATGTTTTTGTTTTTAATGTAAGTGATATAAAAGGATTAAGAAGATAGAACTAGTATCGCTTATTGGGGGGGGCATTAGAAATAGGGTTTATCTTAGTTGCCTTACTAGTCTTTCTGTGATTGTTTCTTGCGTCAATGGCATGTACATGGCATTGAATTTAAGTATTTGGTTTTGATTTCATTGCAGATGTAAGCAGCGTATAAAAGAAATTCTATTTCTACCATCCAATAGCCATGCAACCAAGGTCAAAACTTGATTCCCTAATGATAATGTAATGATAATAACAACATTTAACCTATAAAGGAACTATAAGGATTAAATGGGTTCATCTATGTAAAGAGGTTTTTTTTAAAATCATCTTTAAGTTGTTTATATACAATAAAATAGGAAAATGTTAAGTATACGATTTGTTGTTTTGAGAAATCCATACAGTCCTATAACCAACATCATAATCACAATAGAAAACATTGTCTTCAGTTCCAAAAGTTCCTTCTTATCCCTTTGTAGTCAGTCCTATTCACTCACCATCAGCTTCTGTCAACAACTAATTTGCATTCTGTCATTACAGTTTTACATTTCTGGAATTTCATTACACGTTTGACCCTTGAACAAAGCATTCACGGGTTTGAACTGTGCAGGTCAACTTATAGGTGGATTTTTTTTCCCCCCAATAAATACGCAGTCTGCCCTTATCCCTGGGTTTCACATTTGCAGATTCAACCAACCACAAGAGAAAACAGTGTTTTCTGGCTCCAGTTGGGAGTGTGCGGATGCGGAGGGCCGGACCCTATGCCTTGTTCCATACCATTTTATATAAAGGACTTGAGCATCCCTGGATTTTGGGTTTTGTGAGGGTCCTAGAACCAAGCTCCATGGATACCCAGGAACAACTTAAGTGTGGAGGGAATCAAAAGTTATACATGGATTTTCCACTGTGTGGAAGTCGGTGCCCCGAACCCCCACATTGTTCAAGAATCAACTATAATTGGGCTCATCCAGTGTGTAGTGATTTATGTCTGGCTTTTGTACTCAGTGTAATGCTTTTCAGATTCATCTCCATGTTGAGGGTATCAGCAGTTCATTTCTATTTATTGCTGATTAGTATTCTGCATTAAATGAAGTAATATCACTTAGTGGACATTTGGATACTTTCCAGTTTGGGGCAATGAGAAATAAAGCTTCTGTGAATATTTAAGTATTTACAAGACTTTATGTGGACGTAGTGTTTATCATAGGTAAATGCATGGAGATGGAACTGTTGGGTTATGTGGTAAGTCCATGAATAGTTTTTTTAATTATCTCAAAAGTGTTTTCTCTTTAAAGTGGCTATACCATTGGCAATCCCTCCAACAATGGATAAATCAATTGCTTCATATCCTCACTTGCACTTGGTTTTGTCAGTCATTTTAGCCCTTCTAGTGTGTGTGTAGTGCTGTCATTTTGGCTTTAATTTACATTTCCTCGAGGACTATTATTTTTAGCATAATTCCCTATGCTTATTCTCTATTTGTCTACTTACTTCGCTGACATGTCTGTTAATATCATTCTTCCATTTTTATTGCATCTTTTCTTCCTCTTGTTGAGCTTTAAGTATTCTTTAAATAAACATGATATAATCCTTTATCAAATATGTGTTTGCAAATGTTGCTCCCTAACTGTGGCTTGTCTTTTAATTTTCTTAAGTGTCCTTTGAAGATTAAAAGAACATATTGATGAAGTCCAAATAAGCAATTTGTATTTTATAGTTTATATTTTTGTTTTTTAAAACTTTTTGCTTAACCTAATATCACTGAGACCTTCACTTTAGTTTTCTTCTAAAGGTGTGTAATTTTAGCTGTTATATTTAGTTCTGTGAACCATTTGAAGTTAATTTTTGTGTATGGTTTTAAGTCAGGGTCAAGGTTCTTTTTTTTTGTTTTGCATAAATATATGTATATATTTATATATATATATACAAATATATATATATATATACATATATATATATATATATGTTCCATTACTATTTGTTGAAAACTGTCTGTTGCCTGTTGAATAGCTTAGTCACCTTTTTCAAAAATTAATTTATCGTATCTATAGACTCCCTATTTTTGCTGAATTGATTTATATGTTAATTTTAACACCAGTGCCAAAATGTTTTGATAATAGGTTTATAGTAACTTTTGAAATGAAATATTGTAAATGTCCTAACGTTGTCCTCTTTTAAAATTAAGGCTATTTTAGGTCCTTCTTAATCTTAGAATCACTTTGTCAGTTTCGACATAAATGCCTGCTGACCTTTTCATTGGGATTTCATAATGCTATAGATATATTGGGAGAAAATTTGAAACCTTTACAGAGTTATATATTTTGAGTCATGAACATGGCATTCCTTTCCATCTTTTTTTCAGCTGCCCTATAATTCCACTCAGCAATATTTGGGAGATTTCAGAATAAAGGTCTGACATGAATTTTGGTAAGTATAATTGCCCTATATGTTTCATGTTTATTGATGATACCATAAAAGACACTTTAATTTCATTGTTTAGTTTGTTACTAGTGCCATGTTTCCCCGAAAATAAGACCTAGCTGGACAATCAGCTCTAACGTGTCTTTTGGAGCTCTAACCCGGTCTTATTTTACTGTAATATAACACCTGGTCTTATATTAATTTTTGCTCCAAAAGGCACAATTAGAGCTAATTGTCCGGCTAGGTCTTATTTGCGGGGAAACACGGTATATAGAAATACATAACTGAGTTTTGTATATTTATCTTGCATCATTTGCCTTTATTAAACCTGCTTCTTAGTTCCAATAGCATTTCTGTAGATTTCTTTGATTTCCTACATGAATGATCCTGTTATGTGTACATAAACACGGTTTCATTTTTTTCTTTCCAATATGTAAGGCATTTATTTATTTATTTATTTATTTATTTATTTATTTATTTATTATTGTTAGTTGCATTTGTGTCTTATTACACTACAATATTTTACAATGTTTGTACAAAATTTAACAAAAGTGGTGAGAATAAACATCTTTGCCATGTTCCTGATTTTAGAGAAAAGTACTCTTCACTCTTTCAAAAGAATGTTATTAGCAGTAAGATTTTGGTGAATATTTTATCAAGTTGTGAATAGGGTACCTTCCATTCATAGTATGCAGATAATTGTTATTATGATTGGATTTTGAATTTATCAAATTCTGTGTTCCACATATGTTGAAATTGTGTTAGAATGTGATCCAGTTTCATTTTTTTGCATGTGTATGTCCAGTTCTCCCAATACTATTTATTGAAGAGACTGTCTTTTCCCCCATTGTACGTTCTTGCCTCGTTTGTCATAAATTAGTTGACCATATAGGCATGAGTTTATTTCTGGGTTCTTTATTCTGTTCCATTGATCTGTGTGTCAGTTTTTATGTCATTACCGTGATGTTTTGATTACTATGGCCTTGTAGTGTGTAGCTTGATATCAAGTACTGTGATAATTCAACTTTGTTCTTTTTCAAGATTGCTTTGGCTATTCAAGTTTTTCTTGGGTGAAAAACACCATTGACATTTTGATAGGATTGTATTGAATCTGTAGATCACTTTGGGTAGTATAGATATTTTAATGTAGTTAATTTTTCCTATATATGAGCAGAGTTTATGATTCCATTTATTTGTATTTCTTCAATTTCATCCTTCAGTGTCTTATAGTTCTTCAGTGTCTTATAGTTTCATTGGGATTTCATAATGCTATGTCTTTCATTCTTTCAGTGTCTTTCATTCTTCAGTGTCTTATAGTTTTCCAAGTACAGGTGTTTTACCTCCTTGGTAAATTTATTTCTAGATATTTTACTTTTTTTTTTTATGCTATTGTTAATGAGATTGTTTTCCTAATTTCTTTTTCTCACAGTTAATCCTTGGTGTATAAAAATGCAACTGATTTCTGAGTATAAATTATGTATCCTGCTACTTTACTGAATTGATTTATCAGTTCAAATAATTTTTTTGTGAAGTCTTTAGCGTTCTCTCTCTATAGTATCATGTCATCTGCAAATAATGATAGTTTTACTTCTTCCTTTCCAATTTGCATGTCTTTTATTTATTGTTCTTATCTGATTGCTGAGGACAGAACTACCATATGACCCAGCAATTCCACTTCTGAGTATTTATCCAAATAAACCCAAAACACTAATTTGAAAAGATATATGTACCCCTATGTTCATTTCAGCATTATTTACAATAGCCAAAATATGGAAGCAATCTAAGAGTCCATCAGTAGACAAATAAATAAAGAAGATGTGATATGTATATACAATGACATATTACTCAGCCACCAAAAAAAAAAAAAATGAGATCTTGTCATTTGCCACCACATGGATGGACATAAACGGTATTATGCTAAGTGAAGTCTGTCAGACAGAGAAAGACAAATACCATATGATTTCACTTATATATAAACTCTAAAAAGAAAAATTAACAAACAAATAAAACAGAAACAAACCCATAGATACCGAGAATATTTTGATGGTTGCCAGTTGGCAGGTGTGTTGGGGTGTGTAGAAAAGGAGACGGGATTAAGATGTATAAATTGCCAATTATAAAAACAGTCGCAGGGATGTAAAGTATAGCATAGGGAATATAATCAATAATATAATAACCATGTATGGTGTCAACTGGGTACTAAACTTATCAGGGTGATAACTTTGTAAGTTATATAAATGTCTAATCACTATGCTATTAAACTCCTGGAACTAATATTGTATGTCAACTGTAATTAAATTTTTTTTATTGTGTTTGTTTGCCTTTCATATCAGGTAATTTTGGCTTCATAAAGTGAGTTGGGAAGTCTCTCCTCTTCTATTTTCTGTATAACTTCATGCAAAATTCATATTATTTCTTCCTTAAATGTTTCTTAGATTTCACCAATGAAGTCACCTTGGTGTGGAGCTTTGTTTGTGAGAATGACTTTAAATTATGACTTCAATTTCTTTAATAGTTATAAGGCTATCTGGTGATTTCTTGTTGAGGGAGCTTCAGTTGTTTATACATTTTAAAGCATTATTCCATTTCATCTAAGATGTCAATAAGCATAAAGTTTGTTCATAATACTTTATTTTCATAATTTTAATGTCTGTTGGACTTATATTTATATCAATTATTTCATTATTGATATTGGCTATTTATGTGATTTCTCTTGTTTCCTGATCAGTGTGGTTAATGATTTATCATTTTTTCCCCCTCTTTTCAAAGAACCAGATTTGGTTTCACTGATTTCCTGTTTTTCTCTCTTTTTCTTGATTTTTACACATACTTTTATTCTTTTCTTCCTTCTATTAGGTTGGTGCAAAAGTAACTGCAGTTTGAAAGGTAAAACATAACTGCAAAAACTGCAGTTACTTTTGCACCAACCTAATACTTACTTTGGGTTTATTTTACCCCTTTTTTTAAAAATATATTATGAGCTTAGAGAATTGATTTTAGATCTTTCTTAATGCTATACATTTTCCTTTAAGTACTGCTTTAGTTATATTCCACAAATTTTTATGTTTTTGCTTAAAATGTTATCTATTTTTTTCTTTTACCTATGGTTTATTTAGACCTATGTTATTTAATTCAACATATTTGATGATTTTTCAAATATTATTTATTTCCAAATTAATTCCAATTTATTTCCAAATTGTGGTCAGAGAACTTTGTATGATTTCAGTTTTCTAAAATTTATTGGGACTGCTCAATCTGTTATTCAGGTCTTTTGTATTCTTACTGATTTTCTACCTGCTTTTCCTATCAATTACTAAGGGAGATATGTTATCTCTCCAATTATAATTTTAAATCTGTTTATTCCCCCTTTCATTTCTATCCCTTTCTCTCCATGTGTTTCAAAGTTCTGTTATTAGTCTATTTATATTTAGCCTTTTTTATATACACTAATTAATTGATCCCTTTATCATTGCCAATCTTTTAGTTACATCCTTTGTTGTAACTCTAATTTTTCTGATATGAATATGGTTTTTAAAAAATGTTTTGTTTGCTTGGTATATTTATTTTAACCTTTTTGCTTTTAGACTATGTATGTCTTTATATTTAAAATAGGTTTTTCAAGACAATATCAGACTTTGGCCTTGCTTTTTGTTTTAAAGTGACAATCTCTGCTTTTTAATTACTTTTTATTGAACTGTTCAATTTACGTTTAATATAACTTTTGTGTAGTTAGGTTTATACTGATATTGCTAGGTTATATATGATATTGCTATATATTTTTTCTATTTGTCCCATCTGTTCTTAATTTCTTTTTTTTCTTTCTTTTTCCTCTTACTTCAGTTGGATTGAGTGATTATTTAGAATTATTTTATTTTCAATATTGGTTTCATTGTTTTGTTTTACTTTTCATTGGTTGCTCTAGGGTTTATTATATATTTCTTTGCCTTATAATAATACACTGTCAAATAATATTATACCAATGCATATGTATAGTAAGAACCTCATAACAGTGTACTTCTTTCTATTCCCCAACTCAATCCTTTGCGTTACTTGTTTTGAACGTTTTATTTTTCTGTAAGCCATAAAAAGCACAATATGTTTTGAAAACATTAAATTAATTTTTAATTGATTAAAAAAATATTTATATTTATCCATCTGATTGTGATTTCCAGCGCTTTTTACTCCTCTGTACAGATACAGATTTTTTTCCTGGTATGATTTTCCTTCGCCTAGGTCATTCTTTGACATTTATTGTAGTACAGTTATACTGGTGATTAAATCCCTTGGTGGTTGTTTCTCTGAAAAAGTCTTCATTTTACCTCAGTTTTGAAGACATTTTCTCTGGGTAAATAATGATCGGTTAGCGGTTTCTTTTTCTCATTCAATACTTTAAATATTTCTCTCCATTGTATTTGGTGTAAGTAATTTTTGAGGAGAAGTCTGCTGTAATTCTTATCTCTGTTAATACAGTGATGAGTGTTAATCAGTGGTGAGCCTGGTACACAAGTGATATTCTTCCCTTCATTTTGAAATTGAGATTGAGAGCCAACTTGTGTTTTCTAAGTGGCTGGGTTGAAACTTACACAATTAAGGAGATGTCAGAAGCTATAGTTTCTTATAGGTGAACTAGAGACTGGAGAAAAGTCAGTATGCAGAGGAACATAGAACAGATGAACAGAAAGAAGAAGAAATGGGCAATATTAAAATTCAGAAAAGAGAAAGAGTCCTTGGTTGTGATGTGGATAATGTAGCAAATGAGACACCGTCTTGGATCCAGCAGCACTAACTGTAGTTTCCTGTCTGTGATCTTGTCAGTTTATTAATCTTGGTGGCTAACACATTATGACAGTGACGATGTGGTTTCGAGGCTAACTGCTGTACTGGAAGCTTCCCAATTTTCCAGGCAGATTCCTACAATAGAAGCAGTAGTAGTAGCTTCCTCCAAACTCAGTTCTGAATCATGGCTTTAGGAGTTCTTCCTGCAAATTCAATCTAGAATGTTTTGTTTCAAGCTCTCCCAGTTGTTTTGTAAGCCATTCAATACTAGGTTGGTGCAAAAGTATTGCTGTTTAAAAGGTTAAAATTAATTGCAAAAACCACAATTACTTTTTTGCACCAACCTAATACCATGTAATAAATCATTTGGGAATCAAAATGCAAAGTGTGAATTCTCTTGTATATAACTGAACCATAACAAATACAATAAACAAAGCATTTAAAACGCTGTCTGTTACATAGTAAGCACTCAGAATGTTTTGGGTGATGCAATAAATGTGTTCATTCATTTGTCCTTGAGAGTTATTAGTAAACAAAATAATTCCCATCTGAGATTATTCCTTGCTTTCTTGTTTCAGCTCTCATAGAATAAACAAGTGTCCTTTTTGTATCTGTTTGGTGCCACACTTTTTTTTTTTCTTATTTTGCATTTTGTGGTTTTTTGTTAGTGATTTTGTTGTTTAAAATGGCTCCTATGCATAGTGCTCAAGGGCTGAGCAGTGTTCCTGGGCATAAAACAACCTGTGGTTTGCCTTATACAGGAAATATATGTGTAATATCAGCCTCATTCAGGCATGAGTTATAGTGCTGTTGGTCAATGTAAATGAGTCAACAGTATCGTACATCCAGAAAAAGGAAGAAGAATTTTGCCACTGTGTATAAAAAGCTACTCCAGAAAGTGCTAAAGGAACACCTACAGTGTAGGATGAGGCTATAGAAATGATGGACAGTTTATTGGGTGATACAAAATTTATGTATTGGTGAGATGATGACCAATAGAAAAAAGCATAGTGGGCCACATGTTGTGAGGCTAAAGGACAAAAAAATTTCCAGTCATAGTTCTCAGAATTATTACCCCTTCTCAGCTAATGCTGTCTGGCTCACACATTTCACAAGGTGATGTGCTATGAAAAATATTAAACTTACAGGCAAGGTCAGGAACCTTAGGAATTCAGAAAAATACCTGCTAAGAGTTATATAGGAAGAAGGTTACGTGGAAGAATAGGTTCTCGATGCTCACGAGATTGCTTGTTTTATAACGTTGGGAAAGAAACCTATGAAACACAAATGTCCTCCAAATTCCCTGGCTTTAAATCATTCAGTGACCATGCAACTAAATATTTGTAAAAAATATATGTTAAATTAGGTATTTCGATACAGAAACACACATAAAATAGGGGTATGTATTGATTGGTTGACAAGAATGTGACCAGAGGCGTGCAGTCATATAACCATGTATTATCTCCTAGGAGCAATGTTTTAATATTCACTAATTCAGTGTTTACCATGAACTTTTAGTATATAACTACCACAAATAATGAAAATTGACTCTGTGATATATATATTATATATGTAACATATATAATTATATCATATATATAGGATATAGATATATATAGAGTATATATATGATATATATTATATATATGTGTATTCATACACATACACACACATATGTGTGTGTGTATATATATATATATATATATATATACTACACATAGAATTCAGTTTATAGCACACAGAAGTATATCACATTATACTATATATATATTCAATTATAATCTATATAATATATATGTAAATATATACTGGGGGTGCCAAAAAATGTATATACATGACCTGTATTCATCTTTTGTTATTGGTATATATTATTACAATTTTAATACAGTTTTTTCCTTTCTTAAAATGTGTATACATTTTTTTGGCACCCTCTGTATATTATAGTATATATATTACATACACTCACACACAAAAATGACATCATGTAGGCATGTGCATAAAGGAATTACCACGTGTGAAGTAGCAGCAAGTGGTTGGCCACATGCAACCCAAAGAGAGAGATCTCAGAAGAACCCAGCCCTGCCATCATCTTGATCTTAGACCTCCAGCCTCCAGAACTATGAGAAAATAAATTTCTGTTGTTTAGGCCACCCAGTCTTTCATATTTTGTTATAGTTTCCTGAGCAGACTAATACAATATATATCAGGCAACTTATGTTGGTAGCCTGGAACAAGCTTGTGTTCTGTGGTGGTAGTTTGGACTTTGTGAGATGTGCTTAAATTGGGGGTATATTTTGAAAGTAGAGCTGAGATGAATTGTTAGAGAATTGAATATAGCCTATGAGAAAAAGACAGAAGTTTGCATTCATAGATAAATATTACCGAATTTTCTTCTCTTTTATTATTCATATGTTGTATCACTTTTTGAAGAAAGAACAAAATCTTATGGTGTGAGAGAGCTTCTTAGTTGAATCATTGAAACATTTCCAGTGCAATCAGTAGTAGCATATGTTTTATAGGAAACACGGTAGTGCTGTTTGTGATAATGCAGAATGTGAATGTTTTGCAATAGATTTTTTAAAAAATTTGTCTAAGAATACTTATTTTTGAAGAGTTAAAAATTGTTAAAAGGAAAAAACTGATTTCTTATATCTTCATTCATATTGTTTTCCATGGTTCTTTATTAAGGAGAAATTAAACTTAACTGCCCAAACTGTAATTAAATTCAGGAAAGTGTGAGTATAGAATTGGTTTTAAGACTTACTGGTATATTTACAGTATCCATGACTAAAATTATCTGAAAGCAAATTGGATACTGGATGTTATGTCTATTTTAGGGAACAAAAACATTCAGAATAAATATGCCAAGACTTTCTTTACATTATGGATTAAGGCTTATTGTTTTTAAGGTCTAAAAAAAATTCAGTGATAATTACATAATTTAGAAAACGTACTTTGAAAAGTAAGTTCTGCCCGTTTTAGTTTTGCCATCAAAGTGTTCGATTTCATTATTTAGATTTGCATTTTGAAGTAAGAAAAATTATTTTTGTTAGATAGCATTTTGGGATGATATTCAGGAGAAAGACATTTTCATCTAGTCATTCAATTCACACTTTGTTTTTTAATGCATTCTACATGTTTCACTTTAACAAGAACCAAATATAGTCTTAACGTTCCTTTTGTTCTCGTATCTTCAATTATCATTGTGAATCTTTTTTTATATTAAGAGGATTATGTGACTATAGAATGCTTCTTATAATAATTTGCAATTGCTAATTCTACAGCTGTCTTCTTCTCTCCATGTTCTTATATGTTTTTTTATTTGTTTTGTCATGTTTAAATTATTTTATAGTGAAGAAAAAAATAATGAAATTAAATAAGTCTCTAACCCCAGTTACCTTGACTAATTAAATGGAACAACATTTTTAGCTACAAAATGGTTGTTTCCTAACAGATTCTTCTTTCTCAGTTAACTTTAACATAAATTATCAAGTAATTAATAGAGCTCAACTGTCAAAATTGAAAATAAGAAATATTGATTAAAGTAACAAAGAAGCAAGAGAATATAAATCAATTCCAGTCCATTTCTTAACCTACCTTCTAAAAGGAACTAGGGTGTTCCTTTGTATCACTGTGCATTATTACCCTTTAAAAGGAAAATTTTACCTGCCATTTTGGACTTAAACTTCCAGCAGCAAGAATTGGACTCTTTTTTTTTCTTTAATTAAAATTTATTGGTGTGACAGTTGTTAATAAAATTACATAGGTTCACATCTGCAATTCTACAATACATCCTCTATATATCACATTGTTTATTCACCTCCCAGAGTCAGTTCTTCGATTACCGTTTACCCTCATCCACCACCCCCTCTACCGTAGTTACCTCTGGTAACACTAAAATATTATCTGTGTCTATGAGTTTTTGTGTCTTTATTTGTTTGTCTTGTTCCTTTGTTGCTTTCAGTTTTATATCCCACATATCAGTGAAATCGTATGGTTCTTGACTTTTTCTGTCTTACTTCACTTAGCATAATAATCTCAAGATCCATCCATGCTGTCTCAAATGGCACTATTTCATCTTTTCTTACGGCAGAGTAGTATTCCATTGTGTATATATACCACGTCTTCTTTATCCAATCATCTACTGAAGGACACTTTGGTTGTTTCCATGTCTTGGCCACTGTAAATAAAGTTGCAATGAGCATCGGAGCACATATATCTTTATGGGTAAATGTTTTCCAGTGGAGCGATTGGTCAGCGCACATTGATACAGCAAGCATTAGCCTTTTGCTATGTTGGAGAATGTTAAGGGAATGTTAAAATGGAATCATCAGTTGAAAGGATGCCTTGTCAAACTTAAAAGGAACTTGTCAGACTGTGAGGAAGGTTATCACAACAGAATTACCAGCTTTTGTAACCTGTAGATGAGAAAGGAAGAAGAAGGGGAAAAACATTAGCAGTTACTCCTGTCCTAGGAGATTTAAGACTTGATTCAGCAACAAGACCCTGATTATTTGTGGGATCAGAGCAGTTCAAGATGTCCATGATTTATCCAGAACAAAAACGAGCCACTGGGAAAGAACCTTCCTCTAAGTCTTAGATCAAGGATTTTTCAGAAAAGTGATAGTATTTTCCCCGCAAGTCCCAAATCCTGGAATATGTTTTTGGTATTCAATGAAATCCGTTAATATGTTGTTTTGAAAAACAAAAAAATACTCCATTCCATATAGCTAAATGTTATTTTAAATAACTATACATTTTTAGAGTTTTAGTCTTTTCTTCTGAATACAGGCATTATGTACTTAACAGTCTTAGCGCTATCTTTATTGACCATTTGTTCTTCATCTTCTGCCTACATCATCTCTCATTTCTACTCTGTAAGTGACTTGTAGTGAGTTTGACTCATTGGTTGAATTACCATTCATTTCTCTTCTAAGACTTCTATGTTTGATTTATAAAACTTTACAAATTACTTTCATATATATTATTCCATTTGAATTTGACTGACTTCATTCAGTGAAAAAGAGGAGATTATTATCTTCAATATATAGATAAAGAGACTGAGGTTCAAAGACAATGTATGACTTGCCTTTCGGCACTGCTGATGGGGTGGGATGGATGGAGTTAAGACTTACCTGGTTCTTTTTTTTTTTAATTAAAATTTATTGGGGTAACAATGGTAAACAAAACAACATAGGTTTCAAATGTACAATTGTATAATACATCATCTATATATATTGCATTATGTGTTCAACACCCAGAGTCAGTTCTCCTTCCATCACCATATACTCGACTCCCTTTACCATTTTCTATCTCCCTTCCCCCCTTACCCTGTGGTAACCACTAAACTGTTCTCTGTGTCTATGAGTTTTTGTTTCTTTCTTTGTTTGTCTTGTTCCTTTGATGCTTTCAGTTTTATATCCTACATATGAGTGAAGTCATATGGTTCTTGACATTTTCTGTCTGACTTATTTCACTTAGCGTGATAATCTCAAGATCCATCCATGTTGTCACAAGTGGCAGTATTTCATCTTTACTTATGGTACAGTAGTATTCCATTGTGTATATATACCATATCATCTATTGAAGAACATTGATTTCCAAGTCTTTTCACTCTTTTCACTAGCGTCATATTACCGTTGAAGGCAATTGAAGCTTAGACATTTTGCAATAAGGAATTCTGTCAAGATTATCAGTCTTGAATATTGCCATGAATAATATAATTCTTAATAAATGGTACTATGTACATTAAACTAGGCATATGTGAAAGTATATAATGAATTATGTCTACAAAAAATATAATAATGTTAGTTATTTAGCAAATAACATTAATGTAATTACACATAATTTAGAAATATTTGATGTATTCAACATTATTTTAGGCCAGAGTTTTTTTCCTTATAAGATATAATTTTAGCTTGACTTTTATAAAAATATAAGCACATACTTTAAAAATGGCGTTTAATTCTATAACTCTTGTATATAAAGTAGGATATTTGTTTCAATGCTTTAACAGAGACCAAATGGACAATGGCTGAAACAAGACAGAAGCTTTAGGTCTTTGTTGTGTAAAAGTCCAAGAGACGTGAGAATTCGTTGTGGTTGCCTGTGTGGGTCAGAGGGGGGACTGCAGAGAGAGGATGGAGAAAGAAGCTCTGCCCCTTGAGGTCATCCAGAGTCCCAAATCTTTTACGATTTTACTTGACCATCTCCTGAGTGTTTCCCTTGTCTGCATAGTTGAAACTGGCTCATCACTACTTCCACACTGTGCCGCAGGAAAAGGAGGAAGAAGACAAAGACAAATAGCCTCCTTTCAAGACTATGTCCTCCTCTGCTTACGTTTCACACCATTTCTGCTCACATCCAGGAGGCTGTTCTTATTTACATGGCTTCTTTTAGCTGTTATGCATTCAGCTAAACCTCTGGGGAGTTTGTTGCTAAAAGCGCAGAATGCGAGACTAGATATTAGTTGACAAATACCACCCTCTCATAGCCTGATCACCTGTATACCCACGAGTCATGTTATTTATATTTTCCTACATTTAACACATATCTTTCCCCTCCCCACATAAGATAATCCAAAGTCTTTTTGAGTTACTCGATCCAGCTCAAAGGGTGTATAGTTCTCTCCACTGGGTCAGAAAAAGCTCATTGTGATCTGGCAACAAAGAAAGAATTATTAATCACCCCTTTCCTGGTTCCACACACAAACTCTTGTACTGTGGGGCAGGATACCACAATAAAACTTCCTTTTTCAGGAAAACCTAGAACATTATACAAACTAATGTCACTGGGTCATTAGATTTATCAAATCCTGATCAGCAAGAATTATGAGAACTACCTAAATTAATCATTACAATTCTGTTTTCTGGGGTAACTATTTTTTCTATTTTCTCCATGGCTCCTGGAGTTTCCATCTGGGAAGATTTCTTTTTCCTTTTGTCCATTATTGTCTATGGCCACATCTTAGATGAGCGTTGGTATGTATGCCTTTGTTTAGGAAAGTACGGATTTCACAGTTCGTTTCCTGCTAGTATAGATTTGGAGACCTGGAGGTTGCTTTGACAGTTGAAAAACACAGGCTTTTTGCAAATCTCCCTTGTGGTTCCTTTGAAACGACAATTTACATAAAAATGTAATAGTCTCAGTCAGTTCCATCTGCAGGTAAGCACAAGCAGAAATTTCATCTTAAAACAGACATCAAACCTGAAACCTCCTATTCCTTTACTAGTACTGTACAGGCCCCAACCCATAGTTGATATTACAGCCACGAGACAAATCACGATAAATTACAAAATAATACTTGTAAAGGTGTATATATATGGTCAATAAGGACTAGCTATCAGAGTGGGTAGAACCATTCTGAAATGGCCTGAAGCTCACTAGCTGCTTTTAATTCCCGATAGGCACCGGCCAATTCTGAATGAAGGTGGAGGATCGGCCTAGTCCAAGCAGAGGGCTACTGTGAAGAAAAAAAAAGAAGGAAAACAAAAATCAACAAAGCTTTTACTTGCCATGGAAAGCTAGAGCAACAAATAGTAACCTTGTGAGAATTCTAACACATGGCTGAATTCTGAGGCGAATCAAGAGGTTGAGAAGCTAGGTAAAAAGCAGAGTGAAAAATTCCAGCAGACTTGTAGAAAAAAATTAAAAAATCACCAAAGGGAGAGGGTGGTTTATTCACATGGTTAATCTGCCCCTGAATAGAGGTGCCAGGATTTGAAGGTTAATGGCTAAATAACTGGCCTTGGAGCCTATGATAGCAGAGCTTGATTTCCCATCTTTTGGGATGAGCAAAGAAAGTTTGCCAGACATTCTGTCTAAAGCCCAAGGAGACCATGCCTGAGAAACAGAGAGAACCAAAAGGTAAATTTACTCTTACCAAAACTTTAGCTTAACCTTGAAAGTATTCAGCCTCTAATTAGTTGAGATCATCAGCCCTCATTAAATGTGTTTAACAAAGGAAAGGGGGAAATCCTTTCTGGTAGAAGATATGATTTCGAACCTCTGTGGTTCTTTTATCACAATTTCCAACATATAATAAAAATTACTATATATGTAAAGAGGCAGGAAAATATGTCTGATACAAGAAAAAAATAGATAATCTGAGTAGATGCACAGATAATCTCAATATTGGCAGTAACTTTAAATTATTTATAACTAAAATGTTAATGAAAACTGAGACAAAGTTAGAAATAAAATGCAAGGATGTAGAATTTCAATACAGAATTGCTATCAATGAAAAGATTCAAATGGACATTCTTGGGCTGAAAAATGCAATTAAAATTTCAGTATCTGAAATTAAAATATCAATGATTGGTTTTAACAGAAGATTGGAAAAAAATGAGAGAATAGTAAAGTAGAAAATAGGTCAATAGAAAGCACCCAAAGAAAAGCATGGAGAGAAAAAGGAATGTAAAAGTGAAAGTTACGAAATGTGCATAACACATTAAAAAGATCAATTTAAGGAAAGTTACTCTGAAGCCATCTGAAACAACAGAGGGAGAACCACCAACCTGTTTAATTGATCTCTCTTGCACAGAACACTTTGGAATGTAACTGAAAGAGGCTTGAGGAGGGAACCTTTTTATCTCCTGCTATTTGAGATACAAAAGCTGGTTAGTTTTTCTAAACTAAGTGAGGTCCGAATTAAGTTATCTTCAGTCAATACAAATTGAAGTTAACAGACTGAAAGACACAATTTTTAGCAAAACTGTATTCTCTTCAATACTTTTTTTAAAATGGATTAACTTGCTAAATTTGCTTCTTTTAGGCCTCTTAAAAGTGACAAGGAACAGCCAACA
The DNA here is from genome assembly GCF_004115265.2 of Rhinolophus ferrumequinum. Classification (NCBI taxonomy): domain Eukaryota; kingdom Metazoa; phylum Chordata; class Mammalia; order Chiroptera; family Rhinolophidae; genus Rhinolophus; species Rhinolophus ferrumequinum. Next base: position 86,391,452 of record NC_046285.1, read on the forward strand.
AGCAACACTATTTTGACTTTTTCTAATGACTGTCTCTAAAGCTGCACTGTCCGTACGAGATAGCCACTAAATACAAGTGGTTGCTATGCTGTGAATTAATGAAAATTAAACAAAATTTAATGTTCAGTACTTCAATTGCAGTAGCCACATTTAAAGTGCGCAGTAATCACACATGACTAATTGCTATTGCAATGAATAGCACAGATGTAGAAATTCCCCACCATTTCCTATATCAATATGAAAGTTCTATTAGCACGCCTCTAAAGCAATAGACTCAGTAATCATAGTTTAACCTTGTAATTTTTACCACATGGTTACCATAGCATAAAAAGAGTCCCCAGTTTTTCAGCTGTCAATATTTGCTACATTAAGAGTTTTAGTTCAGAATAAATGGCCAGGGATGCATCGGTTTTGTTGGGAGTTAACTCCCAACTCAGCAACTACATATCATTTCTTGAATGTCAGTGTTTCACTAAAAGAAATCTTAGATTTTTTTTGGTATGTTTGTTTCCTGGTGATGTAAGTGAAGCTGCCACTTTTCTCAAAGCCCAGTAAAGAGTGAATTTTGCCCTTTTGGGATAGGGGACATGTCTCACCATTCAGCATGTAAAATTTTAATCTGTTTTCACATGGTACCTAGGCCTTCTACTGCATGTGATGTCTCTGAATCTGGTGTCCTAGTTCAGCCAGCTCTAGAGCAATGTTCCATTCTCTGGCAGGAATTAGTGAGAGCTGATTACTTGATTGTGTGGAAACAGAAGAGACATCTAGGAATCTAACTGCTTCTCACAGAATTTTAACCAGCTCCACTATTTTTTATCTCACCCACTCTCTGTCTTCAGGGTTCACAGTGTCACACATTTTGAGCAGTTTCTTGGTATAGGGCACATAGTGATTTACTTTGGCTTTCTTATGCCTTCAGATATTTAGATTTCAGGTTTCTCCTATATGTTGCTTTCATCACTTGCCCACCTTCTTTTCAGATTCCTTTTTTTTCTTTTTTTTTTAATCTTCTATCTGCCACTTTCTTCTCTCCAGTTTTTTGTCTTCATGGGCAATCCTCACCCCAACCCCTTTTTAACCCATTCATAGATACCATAATGGAAATTTTAAAAGGAGAGGAAGTAAACAAACATATTTGTTACTCCAGGTTTAACTAGGAATCCTACATTACTTTGTAACTTAGCTGTGAAAAAAAACAGGTTAAGGATTTGTATCAGTTGGAACTGACATGTATTGTGTATTTAATATGTACCAGAACCTTATGTCCTTAAAATCTGAATAATTCTATGCTAAAGTGGGCATGATACATATAAGAAAACTGAAGTTACAATAGATCACATCCTGGAGGTCCCAGCACTTAATAAGTGACAATCTTAGCATTGAAACTATGTCTGATTTTGTCATAGTCACCGATATCACATAGTGCAGTGGTGGTTAAAAGCACTGTTTATCAAGGCTTCATGTTTGGGTTTGACTCTTAGATATACATGCAATAGCTGAGTAACTTTCTACTTAATTTCTCTGCATCTCATTTTCCCTGTATGTAAAATCTTCATAAAAGTAGTATCTCATCTCATGGTTATTAAAAGGATGAAATACATTAATGTATGTAAAAGATTTGGAACAGTGTCTAACATATAGTAGTAAGTCGTAGCCGATTTTGTTTTTTTACTTCCCTGTCTATCTTGAGGGAAAAAAAAGACATCCCTTTCTCTTATGAATGGTTTTAAATCTAGGAAGTGTGACATTGAAAATTTGATATCCATTTGTACTTTCCCTTTCATGTTGTCTTTCTAGAAATTTCTATGACTAAAGATTGAACATGGAAGAACTTTTACTAAGTGAACTAATGAAAAAGAAACATGCTGATCTATTTTACTTTTAAGAGAGAAATAGACCATATAACCTCGGAAGATGACTCTCATTTTATGATTAAAAAAAAAAGAATCCTCAAATTAATTTCAGAAGTTTTCCATACTTATATCCATTCTATTCATTCCTATTTCAAAACCCTTCTAACTTTTATATCCCCTAAATTTAATTTAATGTCCCTAGAAAATATTCTCCCCATAACTAACTTGCTTTAGAACCCTAGTTTTCAAAATGTCGGTGCACAGTACATGAAAAGTAGTTGTGGGAACTTTCAAACTGTCCTGAAACAACCTATTTGCTTGCTTGGCTTTTATATTTCAAACTAAATCCAAATCACCCCAACCTTGAGTGCCATCAGCTTTTGGCAAAACCTAGCTTCTTGGTTCCATGTAAAAGTGAATCATTTTTAAACACTTTGACAACCAGGATATAAATCTTTTAGTTTACACAGGTGATCTCATGAATATTCTTGTTCACGCTGTATATTAGAGATAAAAAACTTAAAGGCATTGAATATAAAAACTTTCTAATTAAAATTGGACGGAGAAAGAGGCTGCCTATTCATGCTGTCTACATGTGTTTTAAAGTTAAGGAGGAAAAGACATGAGAAAATACTTTAACAGGCTTTTCTGCAACCAAAGCATTTGGAGCACAGTTTAATACATTTGCCAAATTGCAAATACAGCTTGGTTCTCCCACAGTTTTTTAATTGGAAGCAGATTTCTGTGCTAATTCTGTAATATGCAATGAGCCCTAACAGTGTTTCTTTCCTAAAAGTAGGCACCACTTCTCATATCGGTCACCACTTAGCAAATCTTTTGTTATAATTCAAATAATATCTGACATAAATTTCCAATTTTTTTCAGTAGAATTATTGATCTCTATAGTTTGGTTAACAAATTTTAATTTATAGTTAAATGTATAAATGGTAAAATTAATAATAAAGCTTACTGGATATTTTGTGTTTGGAAAATGTAAAAGAAGAATTTATCTAAAGAATTAAAAATATGGAAATGTGCATATTAGAAAGTATAAGTCCCCATTCTGTTGAGTTCATACAGCATGAGAAATAAGTTTATTTAAGTTTGCAAAGTTTACTAAATTTTTAACACTTTGATATAACAATTTAGGGACAAAGACTAAGTTGAAATAAAAATTTATATACATTTTGCATATTATATATATATATATATATATATAAATCATATATATATATATATGATTTTTGAGTTGCCAAATGTGCAATTTAATATTAATGTAATAGAAATACAAATCTTCAAAATGTATCTGTTTCTAATATCTACATGCCTACTTTGAGACTCAGAATATTTTGACCTTAATAAGAACTAGCAATACTAATAATTCAAAAGAAGTCATTGAAAACTTTTATAAACAAAGCATTAAAAAAAAATTTAAGACTAATTAGCTCAGATTGACATATAATGGCCATTAAGTATTAGAAAAAGGGATGCAGTATCTAGTTTTTAAATACATCTCTTGATAAAATCATTTTTGAAATAGTTTTACATTCATTGAATAGTTTTTAGTCTGTACTTATAAAGTACCTTTATAGCAATAAATACTTTGTCGTGATAATCTATGCCAGATGTTATTAAGTTTTTCCCATCTTTCTACCCTTTGAAAATAACATAATTTTTTGTGGACAGTGTTATTATAACTTGTAGTATTTACCTATTTTTAACAGCATAGGGAAAGGGCTGTTTTAGGAAATCGGGCATAATTGAAATACAGGTATTTTCTAAGAAGATTTCTGTAAAGACCATTTTCATTAAGAAACAATAAAAAAAATTCCCCATAATATTACTTTAGCATTAAAGATTTTCCCAGAAATGCACTCTGAAAAGATGATCTTTAGCCTATTATTACACAGGGCAGCTAAATAAAAGGGTCCATGTGTGTAGCCACCTGTTCCTGGGATCTTTATTTTTTTCTCTGTGCTAAAACTACAGTGTCTTAATATTAATATATTTATTTTATGGAAAGTTTTAATATCAGTTGAACAAGTCCTTTCACGTTTTATTCTCATACAAGACTGCTTAACTATTCATGGCCTTTTAAATTTCCGTTTCCATTTTAGAAGCTGTAAAGTTGAGAATTCATTGTGATCTTTTTTGGCAATACATTGAATCTACTGGCATACCTTGGAAATATTGCACGTCTGGTGCCACATCACCCCAATAAAGTAAGTACTATAAATCAACTTGTGAAGAATTGATATATTTATAATACTGAGTCATCCAATCCATGAGTATATTTCTCTATTTACATAGGTCATCTTTAATTTCTATATAGTGTTATGATTTGCTCTATAGAATTATTGCATGTCTTCTCTTAGATTTATTCCTTATTGACTAATATTTGTCATGCTATGTTAAGTTGCACTTCATAAAAACATTTTTAAGGTTTAAAAACACTATTTTGGTAGGCTCATATTGTAGAGAACGACCTTGCTAAACTCATTAATTACATCAGTTTGTAGATTATTTCCATTTTTTAGTGTAAAAAATTCTGTCATCTATAAATATTGACAATTGTCAATACGATATGTTGAATAGGAATGAAGATAATGGCTATATCTTTGTTTTGTGCTTACTATTATAAATTTAGCATTAAGTATTTTGCTTGTGGAAATTTTCATTTTATTGATATCCTTTGTTAGATTGATGGATATACCCTTCTGTTTCTCATTTGTTAAAAGCTGTTTCTTTTTATCATTAATAGATTTTGAATTGTAATAGATTTTCTCTATAATATATAAGCTAAAAATGTAATTATTCCCTTTAAAATGTTAATATGACAAATTTTAATGATTTATTTTTCCAGTGTAATTCACGTTGGCTATCTGAATAGACCTAACTTTGTCATATGTTTTGCACCTTAGATATTTCTGGTTTGGGTTTGTGAAAGTTTTGTTTTATATTTTTGCATCTATATTCATGAATGAGAGGGACCTATATTTTATTTTCATATTTTCTTTTCTTTGTTTTATATCAAATATGCTATGCTCAGAAAAGGAGATGTAGCATATACTCTATTTGTTTACTTTCTAGCAAAATTTATATAATATTGGAAATATTTATTCCTTAAATATTTGTTAGAACTCACTGATACAAAAAAAGTTATAGACTTTCCTTTGAGCTATTGATGCCATGCATTTTAACTCTATATAACTATACATACTACATGTATATGTGTGTGTATAACATTTCTTCACTATTGAAATAAAATACACATATAGAAAAACACATACATCATGAATGTACAGATCAATGAATTGTCACACAATGAACATACTCATGTAACGATCACTTATGTAAAAACAAAACAACACAGAGTCGTAAGCATACCCTAGAAACCCTCCTTGGGTCTTCATCAGTCATTACCTCTGCTTCCAACACCAACCACAAAGATAACCGCTGCACAATTTATAACACCAAAAGTTAATTTGGGGTGTTTTTCAAGTTTCTTTTGTGCCTGGCTTATCTCATTCAATATTATGTTTGTGAAATTTATCTTGTGTGTAGCCTTAGTTCATTTTCATAGCTGTTAGGTACTGCGGTGTATGTCAATTATATTATTCATGCACATTTTAGTTTATATCTTATTAAAATACATGTTATAAACATTTGTATAGAAGCTACCTGTGTCACACATGCGTATAGACTTTTGGCATATTTACCTAGGAGTGGGAGTGGAAATGCTGTTCATAGCAATCTTCCTCTTTATTAGATAATGCTCGGCTATTTCTATATGTGACTTCCTGTTCCACATCCAGGCCAACACTCGTGCATTGGTAGGTGTAGTATCCCATTGTAGTGGTGGGTGTATTATTTTATTGTGCTTTAATTAGAATTTTTCCCCATTATTAATGAAGTTGTGTATCTTTTACTATGCTCACTAGCTATTTGGCTAGCCTGTACAATACCTATTCAAGTCTACTCTCTGTTTACAGTTAGGTTACGTGATTTTTTCTTATGGATTTCTAGAAGTTAATCATATAGTCCAGATATGAGATAGTACTGAACCATATATATATATGGTTATTACATATACATGTATACATATATATGTAATATATGGTTATTACGTATATATGTAGGTATATGTACATATATATGTATATGTATATATGTGTGTGTGTGTGTGTGTGTGTGTATATATATATATATATATGTGTGATTTTTCTTATATTTACATACCATTTCACTAGCTTCTCTTTGGCATATCTTAACTGCCAGTATCACTACTTTTATGCTTTGGGGCCATTATTAAGTAAAATAAAGGTTACTTGAATAAAAGCACTGGGATACCGTGACAGTCATCTGATAACCAAGACGGCTACCAGGTGACTAACAAACGGATTGGGAGTATATACCATATGGACACAGGACTGTAAGATGATTCACACTGTGAGCGCAACAGTATGAGATTTCATCACGCTCCTCAGAATGGCACACTATTTAAAATTTAAGAATTGTTCCACTTCTAAAATTGTTCCATTTCTAAAATTTTCCACTTAATATCTTTCGACTACAGCTGACCACAGGTAACTGAAACCTCAGAAGGCAAAACCTTGGAAAAGGGGGTGGGCTAGTGTGGGCCAAACTCTTAGGGTCTTGAATTCCAGGTTGTATAGTTTTGATCAATGCAAGACTGCTCAACTGCATCTTATTACTGTGTTTCCCTGAAAATAAGACCTAGCCAGACCATCAGCTCTAAAGTGTCTTTTGGAGCAAAAAGTAATACAAGACCCTGTCTTATTTTACTATAAGACTGGGTCTTTAATATAATATAATATAATATAATATAATATAATATAATATAATATAATGTAATATAATATAATACCAGGTCTTATATTAATTTTTGCTCCAAAAGACGCTTTAGAGCTGATGTTCCGGCTAGGTCTTATTTTTGGGGAAACACGGTATCTCAGTTCTTTCTTTGTTTTACAAGTAGCCCCAGTACAAAAGTGGCTTTGACTGCTGGGCTTGGTTTTATGAGTTCCCATCCTCTCCTGGATCTCAACCAACCCAGTAATTCTTTATAAATTTATAGGTTGATCCATTAAAGACAACTTTTAAACAATATTTTATCTATCTATTTTTTAGTTGTTCTCAGCAGGAAGACTGGTCCAAATTAAGTTGGCCATCTTCAACAAACGCAGAGGTTCTGGATATCCTCTAGTCTCAGTAATTTCATATCTTCAGAAGTTGTCATTGGAGCAAGGAGGACAGACACATTGCCATTTTCCTTAGTCCCCATACACAAAAGAGGATAGGCCTACTCCCATTAATTATAACGAATTCAGAAAAGCCATTAACTTATAAAATCTATTCGTTTAAGACCAAATAAAGGTTCTGAATAAGTCGGTATCCTGCAGACATGTAAGAGCGAATTTTATGAGTTTTATGTTATTGTTCCCAGTAAAATATTTAGAGTTTTATTATTTTTTTCTGTTTCTCATGCTCAATGCTTACCATAAAGGCATAGAACTTTTAATGAGCAAATGCAATTAGATTTGTCAATTACATTATTGGAGAGACTGTTTAGTAATTTTAAATTTATGTAAAGCATTAGAAATTGGAAAATAACTGGTAAAAATGTGTTTGGTCACAAGGGACCCACTGTGGTAATTAGCTAAAGGCAATATTCTGAATTACCAAAAATTAAATTACTAATTCACTAATATAGGAAAGTCATTGTTTATATTATTAAATTCTTTAAATTGTCAGCAGTTTAAAATTACAAAGCAAAGGAATAATTATATAGTATGTCCTCAGTTAACCAGAAAGTTCAATTAAGTACAACATCAAGTTATTGGTAATAAACTTTATATCTCAATCATACTTCTTTGCTCCTTCTTCTTTTTCAAAAGATGTATGTTATCTAACTGCCAAAAGGGAAATTTTCCTTTTGATTTTTCCTTAGGACAGTCCTGGTCTATTTTATGTCTATTTTTTTTTTTTTTAACACACTATAATTTTAAAAGTGGCCTGGCAGGAGCCAAGGTACATGGAATAAAAAATGGTCCTTGGACCTATTTGATATTGTAACATCAAATCTTTTAAATCACTCTTTTATGTATTTGTATTCTATTCAGCAAATAGCCACACTATTTACTATTCTGCCTGTTGAAACATTGAATAGGCATTCACTTAAGACATGCATTCCTCAGATGGATAATAAATTTCATATTATTTAATATTTAATTATTTAATATTATTTAATATGAAATAAGATATATCAAAATACTTGTACTCTTATTATCAAAGCTAAAGTTACTTTTTCTCTATCATTATATCTTCAAATGCAGAGGAACACTAATTCATAAATGAGTAATTTGGAAGCAATAATTTTTTCTATTCCTTATCTTCCAGATATTTGCTGATGTCTGCTTTATGCTTTCACAATAACTTCTATTTGAATCACTATTTACATGATTGTATCAGAGAAAAGTGTATGTTGAGTTGGAATTAATACTCTCATTTTGTGGTAAGAAAACTCCAGGGTGAGAAATTGAGAGTCACATGACTATTAAGCTTCAGATCTGGTGTTCCCGTCAGTACCCCTAGGTTGTTTTTCCCCCTAATATTTTTACCAATTTCTATCACTCCCCTGTATGACTTTAGAGATCTCACCTCTTATGGTATGATTTATGCAAATTATACATTGACATGTTGGGGAAATTTTCTTTTAATGAGTGATATAATATAGCATGTGAAATCACTTTAATGTCTGAGGTTAATTCTTTACCATCAATCTTTATGAATTGTTTCATTTTCTGCCTTCTTAATGGTCATAGTATAACTCTGTAGATAATAAGGTTGCATCTATAATTTAACCATTCACGAAACTCCTGAGAGAATATTTTATGTCTAGTTCACGTGGCATGGTAACATTTTCAATTTGATTTTGGAGTTCTCTGACCAAATCTTTGAGAACTATAACTTGAGGTAAAACCAACTAGCAGTAAGTCCATGTAGCCCAAGGGTTGGTTTGGTTTTGATTAGTTTTACTAGACTTCATTTGGTTTCAATTAAACCTTTAGACAGGCAAGTAACTTTCATGAAAAATGTGGGTTTCTCAAGTTAGAAATAATTCTTTTGTGTGGAAGTGTGTAATGTTTTCTTCACTGGAACAAATATCTACTCAAAGACAATTTCAGAAGATTTCATGATCAGGCTGCAAAGAGCAAGATATTTGTATATTGAACTATATCATGTTATGTTTTTAAATATTGATTTTCTTATATACTTTGATGACAAAATGACAATCACTCCATATGCTTCCAAAGAAGTAATGAGATATATTTGATTATATAACTGTAACAATATTTTATACTTAGCTGCATATGTGCAAAGCAATTTGATTTAAAAATAAACAGCTATTCTAGTGAGTTCCAATGTTATTTTAATCCGTGTGTTTATAAAAGACTATTTCAATATTGCATAATCATAGATTGTGTCCAAATGGGAATATTTACTTAAGCTATAAGTCTTTTATTACCTAGAAAATAATTTTCCAGTGTAATATCTCTTGTTGTTAGTTAAAAAATAATCTATATTATTCATTTGAGAAGGGGGAAGGAGCAACACATCCAACAGCACACCCTATGGTAATCACTATATTAGTTGCCTTAAAAAAAGAGAAATGTGATCCTGTGTCCCTAGAGAAAAACCTCAGGTGTAAGTCTTTTGTGTTTTCCAAATATTTATTTCATCTTAAGCCCTTTGGCCTCCTAAAATTTTATTTAAAAATAATTATATGTTGGACAATAAAGACAAATACAAAACAAACTCAAAAGTGCTATTAGTGAGAAAATGTAAATTTTTCTGTTTTTTAAATTCACGATTCCCTTGCTTCGGATAATACTGAGTTTTCTCCAGAGGCATCACTAAATACTCCACCATCTGTTTAAGATTATGCCAAAAATATTTCAGTTATAAATACAGGACACATGTACAAAAATTACATGTGAGAAGTTAAGGATATTATTAAAATGCTCTTTTATATTCTCAGCATCAAATGAGGAAATTAATGAATATGTGCATACTGTTTAAACAATATGCCTGCAGAATTTAGAACTGGCAAAAAAAAAATCGTTTAAAAATGTAAGAAAATTTAACATTTAGTACCCTGCAGCCAAGAGCAAATCAAGTTCACCTCTTGAATAAGTGTCTTCCAACTCTGTGATTCTAACACAGTGAATATTTCATATTTACAAGTTTTTTTAACTGAACTCTTGAAGTACTGCATTCCAAGATTTAAATATCAACAGTCTTCTCAAATATTTTTGTTGAGAGTTGTTTATTAATACCTTGTGTGTTGACATAAGTTAAAATTAATGACATCTGGCATGCACATGAATAAAGTCTTCACATATTTTATTATATTTAAATAAATAGAATGGAGAAAAAAAAGCACTGACTTCATTTTCAGACTGCCCAGACTTTGGTTTAGGTTCTGCCATGAATTTACACTGTGTCTTTAGGTGCTTCTCCTTTATGGGCTTTACTTTCCTCAAATGGAAAGAACTAGAAGCTCTCAATGGTTATTTCCACCTTGAACATCCTATGAGTGTAGTTTATTTTGGCTAGCCTAGAATTATACACGCTTTGTATTTTTAGTATAATATCATGTCAATTTTGTAATGTTTTCATCTTGTGACTTTTAAATTTGTCTTAAAGGAAGTAAAACTAATTATTCTGGTAACCATGTTTATTCAAGGTTTTAATACTACTAATAAATGAATAGATATTATTTTCTCTATAGGCCAAAAACTGCATATTAGTCCATTAAAGTATATTGAGGGCCTCTTATTTTCTTGGATACTTGTTAAAACCTCAGGGTCCTAGGCATAAGAAATTCAAAAGATGAATAAGACATGGGCTTTGACCTTAAATTCCATCTTGTTAGATGGAAAGGCAAGTAAGCAAATAAACAAAATGCAGTACAATAAAAGATTTAACCGTCAAATTGTCATGACTAGCAAATCCTAATTTTACTGAGATGGAATTAATCTCAAATTAACAAAAGTAAGTAATGGTACTTCACTCAATGCATAAAAAAATGGGAACAATTTATTTAGAAAATGAATATGTATTATAGATTTCAGCATGTCCATCAGAAGAGAGATTGATATAACTTTTTTTTCACATGTAGAGAAACATAAACTTGAACATTTACAGCTCACTTTGTATTGCATTTTCTTGTCTTGAAAGAAAAGAACCAAAGATAGTTACCAACAATTTTACTAGAATGTCATAGGAGCATCTCATAAACTACTTGCATGCTGCCTTTAAGAGTTGCATGATTATCAAGATAAAGAAAACGTACTAGTGAATAACTATGGAAAATAGAAGGTGTTGGTGACATTCCCCACAAGTATGAACTTGACCACTTATTTTCCTGGCTGAATTAATGAAAGGATGTGAAACCTGGGTTTTTTTTTTTTAAGGCAGAAAAAGCCTTCCAACATGCTAGTATAGTGAAACGAAAAGCAACTGCATAGTATCTTCCTGTCCTCTTCTATTCTTGCTTGTAGTTATGTAAAAGTATTAATCTTTAAAAAAAAAAAAAAGAAGAAGAAGAAAAAAAGAATTGATGGTTTGGCCAAATCATGGATCAACTCAGGATTTCATTATAACCCAGATTTTGGATAACCACATTTTCTTAAAATGTCCAGTAGGCTGAATTTCTTCTCTGGCTTCTGACACCGACCACTGAAGCCAAGTACACTTGAGTGAAAGCAGGCAGCCACCAAAACACAATGGGATTTATTTCTTCATCTGGTTTTAAAGAAAGGATCTGAAAAATCAAACATTTCCACCTAGAAATCTTCCCAAACCTGTTTCAAATACCTCTGAGGAATCTCCATACATTATAGTTCAACATATTAGTCCATCCAGTTCACACTAGGAGATTCTTAGTTCTAAAGACTCTTACTTGGAGAAGATGGAATATCAAATAGATAGAGTCTGGATTTTGCCTTTGATAAAATCTTTTTAAATTAGAGCCACAGTACAACAGCTTTTGGAATAGAACTTCTGGAATAATGTGAAATGGTGAGATAATAGGCTGGTTTTGTTAACCTCACGAGAAAGATAATTAAGGGTATATATTTCTGTATCAGTTGAAAAAACTTAATTTTTTCCTTTAAGAAATCACAGTAAAATGCAAGCTATTATAATGAGAAATAGCTGTCCCTTTCCCAGGTTCAAAGGCTTTGGAAACGTTAGCATGCTAACCTCACATATCTGGAGGGAACACTGCACAGGGAGTTAAAAGGCCTGAGCTGTCATAGTGAATCTGGCATGCACTCCTTATATTACCTTGATCATACTCATTCACCATTCTAGAAAAGATCACTAGTGCTAATCAACATCCCATGTGCTCTCCAACATTTTCTAACATCCACTGTGGTGAGGTTGAAGTTATGTGCTTTTGCAGGACATTAATCCAGGGGAGGTTTGTCACTTTCCATCTATGGGAGTTAAGTAAACCAGGGTGATTTTCAATGATCTCTGTCATCAGGGAGGCAGGAAGCAAAGGCTTTCAAATGAGAAAGCTGCAAGATGGAAGCAAGGTCTCTGAGTTGTATAAAGTGAAGGAAACCCACTTGCTCACAATGTGAATGAGAAGTGAGTCTTTGTTGTAAGCGGCTCAGAACTGGCATGTTTGTTGCCATAGCATAGCCCTATCCTATGCTGTTTAGTATCTCTCTGGGAACCATTGCAAACTGAAGGGGTTGGAGACTTCAAGACTCTGTCCCAGTTTGAATTCCTGAGATTCTCTTGGGGCGAATGGCCTTTATTTTACAAGCGAAGGAACAGAGAGGTTCAGAGAAAATTGACTAAGGTCACAAAGTAAGTTTGGGGCTATATTGCAAAATATATTTTTCTGAGACTCTGTGGATTGAAATTCCCCAGCTGTATGTTCCCACAACCCAGGAGATAAATGATGGGGCCATTCAAATGAGCCATTACTAAAATGCCACGTTGACTGTTTCTGTCTAGTAGATTTTGTTCACTTCGAGGTGATGTAATTCTGTGATGTAATGGTAATGAATAATATAACATACAAGGTTCTGACTTTCAACCCAGGGACCTGTTTATCAGACTACAGTACCTGGTAGTATACACATTATATTATGTCTGTTTTCAATTGGAAAAAAAAAATCCCAACTCCCTTTAACTTGAAGGCAGTTACAAAAACCTTATCATATACCCCAAAGCTGTTTTCATACCACATGAATCTAGAAACTTAAAGCATTTGTAACTATTTAGAAGTTTCTTGTCTGTGGTGCCCAGAGCAGACAAGGCTATAGTCACAATGGTCAAATATCAAAATGTTAAATGTAATACATGTACACAAATATTAATAAGGATTAAATGAGTAAATGTCGGTAAAATTCTTAGAGCACAGCCTGGCACAGAATTCAAAATATATAGGTGTTTATTAAGTAAAATTAAAAGTATGATAATGATGGATCATGGCCTCTGAAAGTTAGGCCCAACTTGGCTTCTCATTTAATTTTGTTCTTGTAGGGTCCCTGATACGTGTTATCAAGTTTCCATTTGACCATTTTTGGTGCTGAGAAATAAGGTTGTGTATTATGGGGTCATATATTCTTACTCAGGACCCACCATTCTCCGAATGAAAGATGAGAAAACAAGTTCAGGTAGGTCAAGAAGTTAACCCAAGTTAACACAGCAAGTAAGGCCTACCACAGTCTGCCTAGGAAGTTCATAGTCTTCAAACTAGTATTGCTCCTATTATTAGTAGCAGGAGAACAGCAGTACCATGTGATTTGAGTACAGTAGCCCGAAAGTTCCACTATTAGTTTTATACAGACCGGGAATCATTTGAGCCAAGACTGTGGATTAATGTGATTCCATTCCCACTGAGCAACATTATTTTATTCAACTACTAATTCAGCTATTTAATAATCAGTACGAAGATGTTGTCATGAGGTCACATATTTCTTTTTTTTTCTCACCGTTTTGAAGCTTTTTTCCCTAATGTCTAAGGTATTTGTCTCCGTGACCATCTTAAACACAAGGCATGGCACATGGTGAATGTTTGTTGATTGTATAAATGCTAAAAATAATGTAAGTAAAAGTGAGTTTACTTGTAGAATAGTAATTTGGACTTCAGTATGTATTCAAATGTAGGAAAGTTTCTATCACTACAATATCTTGCCTCTGGACATTTTGGTTTTCTGTATTAGGAAAGCACTGTATAAATTTGATTGCTGGGTAGTCTGTAATTTGTTCACATAATCTTGTCTCTTATGTTCTTCGTACCGTTTATTAAAAATCTTGTTCTGCCTCTCTTTGTTTTATAGTTGAATCTTAATTTTTATCCTTCCTTCTACATTACTTCTATAAGATCTAAATTTTTTTGTTATGCTGATTAAGATATACTCTGCCACCATTGTATTCTAAGCATAATCCCATCTGTAGTTTAAGAGATACTCGTTAAATTGTGTATTTGCCCTAGGTTAAAGATTAAAGGCAATGCTTTTTAAAATAATCATATTCCATACATTTCTATTCTTAGCAATGTAGGTCGTGTCGCTCTTACCTGTTATTTGAAAATAAACCATTTGTTTCTTGGGACTGAATAATTTCTTCTCAAAGGTATATTTTTCCTACCCTAACCTGTTTATAATTTCCCCCAAACCTTTCCAATTCTTTAGCTCCTTAGGGATAACACAATGGGATAATCATGTGGAAAAATGGAAAGTATGTTGGCTTTGAGTTTGAAGTCTAACTTGACTACTTGGTACCCACGTAATACTAAACAACATATTAAGTTCCCTGAGCCTGATTTTCCTTTTGTCTAAAAGGAGAATAATACGTAATAGAGGATAGGGATCAAGAGCACAGAATCTGAAGCTACACTGCCTAGTTTAAAGTTTGGCTCTGCTATTTACTGTGTTACCTTTGGCAAATGACTCAATTGTGGTGGCTCAGATTCTACAGTGGAAAATGAGAAAGAATAGTATTTACCTCATACGGTGATTGTGAGGAACACACACACACACACACACACACACACACATAATTTATCTTTCAGATTACGATAAAGATTCAAAATAAAGTTTGGTGTATTGGCACTCTGTACGTGTTAGTTGTGTTGATTGTTATTTGTATGTATAGCAAATTGCTTTGACTAGTTCAGAGGTCTGTATACTTTTTCTGTAAAAGATCAAATAGTTAACAATTTAGGCTATGTGGGGCATCTAGTCAACCCTGCGATTTTAGAGCAAACAGAACTATAGATAACATGTAAATAAATGGACATGTCTTTGTTTCAATCATACGTTATTTACTAAAAAAAAAATTCAGGCTGTTTTGGGCCCACAAGTCGTACTTTGCTGACCTGTGATTTAACTGATGCTTGCCATGCAAATCTGATATCATTAGGCAATTTGATGCTTTTTCTTCCCAAACTACACATACTCAGTCTCTATTGCTCTGTACTTGTGCTTTATTTCCCGTCACTGGTCTGAAACATTTCTAGTTTCAATTGCTTGACAAACAAACTTCCCTAGCTGTGTGCCAGAAAAGCATTCCATTTTATGGTGTTGATTTGGGCTTATTAAATGGCATTAAGATTATCTTCTTTTTGGATTAAATCTGCTTAAAAGAAGAAGAGCTTCTCTACTTTCTTATCATGATCTCTATTGAGAAGAATCTTATGATTCTTCTTTTGGAAAAGTATTTGAATTCTGGTTCTTTTCTCCAGGATCTTGTGCTCTTTCTCCACAGTGCCCTATCATATGCATAGCTCATGTCCTATGGACAATGGACAATGTGCTTGATTTATCTTTCTTATTGGAATCTTTATGTTTACATAATTTATTGCTGTCCAAATATTGGCTTTGATCTACATATAGATCACATTTCTAAGTATAACCCCCCTAGCCTTCTTCAATATATAGTGTGTGGAATTTCAATTGGTTAAACTGAGGACAAAAGTGTACTGCAAAATAAAAGCATCTCGAGATTGGCGTACATTGTGGTGGTGAGCATGTAAATTTGCCTCTGAATACAAGGAGCATAATTGATCAAGATGCTCAGCTTTTGTGCCTTAAAATCTATTACTGCCTTTGTATCAGTCTTCCCACAGGCTTCTTGTAACCAATGACTGAGTGCAGAAGGAATACTAATGCAGGCCGTTTTCTGGGAGATATGGCTCATCTATCGGGCAACTTTAGCTCAAGGACTCCCCAACAAACCTTGGCAAATGCTTAGAACTGCATTGTCATATAAGATATTTCCAACCAAACTACTTACCTTCCCTCTCTGCTTTATCGCGAGTCAGACTCACATCATGTATGATGACTCCTCCGCCTCTCCTGTCTTTCTTACCATTTCCCTCACAGGCGTTGCCCCTAAATATATCACTTGAATTGCTATTTTGATCTGGAGTCTGCTTTCAGGTACTCTGTCAAATGGCAAGCCTAAATTAGAAGTATTATTTTGCTATTACCTGTTTGGAATAAGGAAATATTTTTTAAGGGTAAATAGGGAGTGCTGTTCAAGAATCCAGAAAACGCATAAACTTGGAAAAATTCCCTTGTCTTTGGGAAAGTGAGGTAGAATAAGAAGTATATTGCAAAGGAAAAATGAAGTTTTCATTAAGACTTTGGTTCTAAGAAGATTCATTCACTAAATTTCAGGACAGCCCCTTGTAAACACTTGTAAGAATTAAAGTGTCTCCCCTTCCATTCCTCATGAACACTAATCAAGATCTAATTGTTTAATAAGCATTAATTAACATTTGTGGAAATTCTGTTATTCTCTAGGCATTGTGGACACTATAAAATTGAATGGAAATATTCTAATGGCATCACTTTTCAATCCACCAACCATGTCTGTTTATTTAATAGCAGACTGGTGGTGTATTTCCCAAATCACTGTCATTTTTCCTTAGGAAATGTACTTATTTTGATAGGTATTCTTCATAAGGAAATTATATTGATTATTCTCAAATAGCTTTACATTTTGGGGAGAAATATCCTTTATATTGTACATAAACAACTTAATAGATATAGCAACATGTAAAAGTATTTATGTTTAAATAAGTGAAAATACAATATACAAATTATATGTTTATGGTTACCATGATGTTAAAAATATACGTATTTGTGTGTGTACAATATGGAAAGAAGATTAATAATTATAATGATATTTATGTTATATTGGTGGGATTATGTGATTTCCTTATTTCTCAATTTTTGAAGTTCTGTCTTATATTGAGTATTATAACTAAATATTAAACATTAAAATCTAATAAAAATTTAAATATTGGGTGACAATACCTTAAAATTTTGCATAGTAATACAAAAATATACATAAAAATGTACTTTTTATTTATTTTTTAGAAATCAATGATAGAGATTTATTCAAGGATCTTAGGGTTTACAAATCAGAAACACAACTAAGCAAAAGCTCAGAAGTGTTTAAGAGAAGAAAGACAAGTTAAGTATAAAGTGCATTCTTGAGAATAATCAGTCTCACATTCTTAGCTCCTAGGATTGGTCCAGGATGGTTTATCAGTCAGATGTCAGGTGGTATGGATGATGAATGCCAGGTGGTCTGGAGGATGGGCAACAGAAGGTCTGGTCATGTCTGATGGTCCAGATAATGGATATCAGGTGGTCTGGATTCATTAGTCTTTCCGGGGAGTAATCATTGTTATTTTGAAGGTAGTATTTTCTAAATTTAGCCAACAAAATATTTGGCTTTTAATGATTAGTAATTAGTGATTAGGTAATTTGAACATAGTAGTTGATATATACTTTTCTACTTCTGCATCATTCCTAATTAAGTAATATAATAACTTTCCCCCTTCTTTTGGAAACTCTGGGGTCTCAGTAATTTTAATTATTCTATAATAAATTTTACGGAAAATTTTAAATTTTAAATATTCTCAATTCTTCTCTAATCATTTCTCATTCTCACATTTTCCTTTGGGACAGAATCCCCAAATTGGATCTTCCTCTAAAAAAGATTAATAGACTTGGATTACAAATTGAATCTGCAGTTTCTCTTGGCTAATATTTTAGCATAAAAATACCTAAAAGACATATTCCATGGTGTTTCACACTTCATAAAACACTTTCATTACATTATCTCATTTTATCCTCCCAAGATTATTGGAATACATGGTGGAGCTATTTCCATTTTACCAGATGAGTACACACAATTAATGTGCAATAGAACCAGGATTCAATTTTGATCTGACTCCAGGTAAATCAAAATCAATGGCAATCAAAATGTAAATGAAAATTAATATAGGAATGTATAGTAAGAATAAACACACTGGGGAGAGTAAAATGTAACTCAGAGCTGTAATCATTAACTTTTGAAGTTTTGAAGGCCTTGTACTAATTAAATGATTCTCTTTTTTTTTTATGTTGAACTTTTGAAAGTTTAAAGATTATAACAGTAGGGAAATTATAAAAATAGAATCCTTGGCCGCAATTCCACCAGTCCAAAACAAATATGATTAGTTTTATGTATTCGTTTCTTGTCTTTTTCCATTAAGCAGTGATGAAAGGCATGGTGCTTTTAATGAGAAAATCTCACTTACTGCAGAGGAGTGGAGGTGGAGTGAGGTGCACAGACCCCAAAATGTAAAGGACTCATGCTTTTGTCTTGCGGGCAAGGTATTTTCAGGGAATGGGTGTCTCCCTTCTTCCTTCTTCTCTTGTATCTACACCTCAAACCTAGGATTATCTGCAAAGCCTCTCCCAACTCTGTTACGGATTGCAGAGAGAAAATAGCAGTTCCCGGAGAACACTAACTTTGAGGAAAGTAAATCTTTGCGTCCAACATTTCATAGATTTGTGAACCAGAAAATTAGGGACAAACAGTAACCTAAAACTAAAGAAATCCACTTGTTGGAAATTCTCTATTTGAATAATTGCAGGCCGAATCGGTATTTCATAGGAAATATGTAATTTGGTACTTTGCTTTTTTATTTACATTATGTCACTTATAACTTATGAAAATTGTCTCCATCAACACATTTGGTAAAGAGTCAATTCTCTGTTAGGTTAGCTTTTTAAAAATTGCCATCTGGTTTCAAGTTACTTAACTTTTAAATGCACAGGGAATTTGTTTTGGTGAAGATTGTGACTAGTGGGACTCATCAGAGTATTACCATTTTGCTAAACCATCTCAATTTATTAAATAACCCTTTCTATTTCTTTGTCATATCATTTTAAATTAAATATTCCCTTCCTATAAATGCCTTGAGCCAAAATTTTAATCCAATGATTCGTGGCTTTAGTCTTGTGCCAGGACCACACTTTTGAAAAGAAATCTCACATGGACCCAAGCACCACTATGTCATTCAAATTACCTGCCTATGTGCCTTTGACCTCTCCTCACATTGATACAGGTACAATATTTGTGCTCTTATCTAAGACCACACCTACACTTGTACACAATCTCTATTCATCTCATGAATTAAAAAACAGTGTTTCCCTAATTGTCCCATTCCTCTGCTCCATCGTTAATTTTCCTTACCCTGCTGGATCATATCAAGACCATAGAAATATTCTATAATTTACCCAATTTTACAAAAATAATTTCTTGATCCCACATGGCCACCTAACTACATCATTTTTCTTGTCCCCTTTGAGACGAGACTACTCAAGTGTTTTCCGTACTCTCCACCTCCAATTCCTTTCTCCCACTCTCCCTTGAATCCATTCTAAGCAGTATTTTGTCCCCAATATTCTACTGAAATAGCTCTGTTCAGAGTCACCAGTCATCTCCACATTGCTAAATATATGGTCAATTCTCATCCTACTCAAGCAGCATTTCATACAGCAAATCACGTCCTCATTGTTGAATACTTTCTTCACTTGGCTTTGGGAGTCAAAAATCTCTTGCTTTTCTTCCACCTCAACTGGACACTTTCCTTTGCTGCACCCTCCTCTTTCATGTTTCCTAAGCCATTAATTCAAAACTTTATTATATCTCACAATTTTTTGGACTTAGAACTTTGGGCTAGGGTGATTTTTGTGCTTCATGTGCAATTGAAAGGGGTCACTTGACGTTATTCAGCTGGTGGCTGATCTGGTCTGCAAGTTTACAAGGCACGGTGTCACTCTGCTATGTACTCTATTGGTCAAAGCAGGCGCAAATTCAAAGGGAGAGGAAATAGACTCATCATTCATTGGGGATCATTGAGGTCTTCAGGATGGTTCCTGTGTCTTTTACACATGCCCTCATCCTTTGTGAGCACTTTTTAACTTTCTGACATCATCAGGTGTCCCAGGGCTCATCATCTATTTTTCCTGCCCTGGCCTTGGAATTAACCTCTTCTCCAAGCAGCCCTGGTTCTTTTCATTGCAGAATGGTATTTAGAAACCAAGATCTGGGTACTAGGTTGGCTCATTGCTGTTGGGTTCTCATTGCTTTTAGGCTTCTTCAGTAAAGCTAGGATATTTAAGTACATTGATGTATCACTCGTTGGGGGGGAGTATCAAAGAATTTGCTGCCATCTTTAACTTTTCACACTCCTCAACTCCTGACCTCTTATTAATGCTGGATTACCACAGAATTCAATCCTTAGATATTTTCTCTTAATACGCCTATTTTTTATGAACTCATCCTGTCTCTGGGCTTTAAATATGGCTTCAAATGTCATCTGTTATCTTATGACTTCCAAATTATTCATTTTTGTATTGGACTCCAGAACTCAAGACCCTTAAATATCCAACTTCATATCCATTGTATCCAATATACTTTATCAACTTCTGCACTTTGGTCTCTCAAAGACGCCTTAAACTTGCAATGTACAACATCAAACTTCTGATTTTTACCCTCAGATGTATTCCTCCTGCTATCTTCCTCTTCCTACAGTTCTTCAGTCCAAAATCCTTGGGGTCATCCTTAATAATGCTCCTTCTCACACATGCTATATCCAACTCAACAGAAAATGCTCTTGGGAACATCTTCAACATGCATCCAGATTCTGGCTACTTTGCACAACTTTCACTACCACCACTGAGCCTGTGATATCACTTACCTGGGATACCACAGCAGGATATTAGTCTATCTCTTTTCTTCTTCCTTTATCTTATAGAGTCTATCTACAAAATAATTGCCTGAATGGTACTTTACAAATGTCAGTTGTTTATGTCATTCCTCTGTTCAAATATCCCAGTAGCTTCCCATCTCAGAGTGCAAGTCAAAGGTTCACAGTGGTCTCTAAGGTCCCATGGGTCCTATGCTGAATATCCCTGACTTCATCCCATTTGCCTTTCACTCACCGTTGAAGAGACACAGTCATCCTTTGCTTTTCCTTAAACAAGCCAAGCAAATGCCCCCTCAGGACCTGGGAGGCTCGCCTCCTTCATTTCATTTAGGTCTCTGCTCAGATATTTTCTCATCAGTGAGGCCATCCCTGACCTCCATGTGTAGCAAAACAATAGAAACATCTCCACTCTAGGAGTCCCTAACTCCCTTAATTTCTTACCCTTTTATTTTTCCCCATTGTGCTTATCGCCACCTATTGTTACTTTGTTTATTTTTATTGATTCCTTCCTATTACTATTTGAGCTTCATAAGAAAACACATTGTTAGGACTAGGAATCAGTTTAGTGTTATATCCCCAGTGAGTTTGGCTGAAAGAAAAAAACAATAATTTTATTTTATGTTTTAATATGCAATTTCTCAGTTATTTAATTTTTTAAGATATATTATGATATTTTTGCCTATTAATTATTTAACCAGTAATATTAGGTAAACTCGGAACCCATTTTAGTTTCTAGGATTTCTTCACAACTCATCAAGAAGTATCCAGCATACTAATTAGGAGCTCCGCATCATAAGAATGGGTTAGAATGCTACCTTGGCCACTTACTAACTGTGAGCTGGGACAACTGTACCAATCTCTCACTAGAAGCATTAGTCCCTCTGTTTATAAAACAGGGAAAACAATCCATATTTCCCATGAATGCTATGAACATGAGATAAAGTAATGCAAATGAAGTACTTAAAGAACTATCTATAAGACAGTAGGCACTAGATAAATGTGGGTTGCTATTTTTGTATTGTCAAATATCATAATTTGAGAAGAAACAGTATTTTAACATTTAATCTTTTTATGCAATAACTCAGCTGTTTCTTAATTTAAGAGATGATAAAGTATAAAGCTAAAATTTAAACCAGATTAGAATAATTTATTGGTAAGATTATCCTGAGTATTCTATATTTATTATTCTAATGAGTGAGTTTTATTTTTATATTTTCTAATTGGGTCCTTTGTCTTATATTGGGAATGATAAGTGTGGTGTAGCATGTATTTAGGCCATTTTACTCAACTTTTAAAGTATTTTCCTTAGTGTCTTTGACTTTTTTAGAACATATGTCTGTTAACAGGATTGTCTTTTTCCCTCAAATATTTATTCCTTTATTTGTGATAATTTCCTGCATAATTGATTAAAACAAGGTATTTATATTAAAATACGTTTTATCATGATATTACTTATTTAGAAAAATATAAAATAAGTGATTATTTTAGTATTATATAGTATGCTAGGGTAAATACCACTGCAATTTATAAACATATTAGGAATATTGGCTAGGTTTTAGAATATTTTATTGTTTATTTCTTGACTATTAGGTATTGTTACCCAGTTTTTCTAAATTATCATATATTATTTGCATACTAGGAAAGCTTGCTTTTGCTTTACAAATTATTTTAAATGGAAAATAGTCCATTGTAAATGGAATAGGAAATCATGTGCCCATTTTAGAGTGCATTTTAAATTGCACTACAAAGAATGATAAGACATTGCAGTAAATATATTTAAAATTTCATACGGAATATGATGTAAATACTAGCTTTTATTAGTCAGTGAAGCCAGGACACCATCTGGCTATAAAAACAATAAGGGTATTACATTCCTTTAAGATAAATGAATATTTTAAAATACTATTTCCCATTACTATGAGGACAGCTTTAGATTTCCTCAAATACTGGTTTACATTTAGATGCTCTGATATTTCCTGTTACTTTTATTCTTTGAAAATAGACAAAGTAAAGAATATAATATTCTTCTTTCAGCAAAGCTTTCTCTCGTGTGTCTCTCTGTTCCCCCATACAATCTTCTTATTTTTCAGGTTGGCAACCCAGACACTATGGTTAATCGTGTCACTCAAGTGATCTTCTGTGGTCTTTCTTGAGTTCTAGGTGATATTGTGAAATCTGATAAGTGGGAGTTTTCATTCTTCAAGTAATGAAGTTAGTATGTGGTTATGCCTGGCAGAGTACACGGCGCTTAATGGGTGAACCCAATAAACCTGGATTTAAAATCTGGCTGCACCTACTGCTAGCTGTATAATTCTGAGAAGTCTGCTGAGTATGTCATGACCTCAGTTTTCTTGTGCATAAAATAGGAATAATACTGGTCTCACAGAATTATATAGTAAATAGTCAGATTGTAGCTCTCACTTCGCACATGGCTGGAGCCCAGTAAGTTCTCAAAAAAACTACATTGTTGCTTTCATTTTGGTTTTCTTTTCCTTCACTATTGTCTTTTGCTTTTTTTTAAAAGACATTGGTGGTGTAAAAGAAACTAAATTGAATAAGTGCTTCATTTTATAATGTCCTGTGAATGTCTCACTGTGTCCACTTAGTACCACAATTGTAGTTGTTCAATAATGATTTATATTCGTTTGGGAACAGTTTCATAAGAGCTTAAAATCTCTTAACATTAAGAGTAGTAAAAGTCTTATATTTAAAAACTTTTACAAAAAAAACATATTGGGCTGCACTTTTTAATAAATATGCAGGTCATCAGATGATAGGTCATTCCCATCTTTAGTACCTCTCACAAAAAGATCAACTAGCAACTATCCATAAATAAGGCATCATAGTGAAAATCCCAGGAAATGGTGGGGGGTGTTGAAAAACCCCTCTGGAAAGAAAGACCAAGAAGGATCACATTAGAAGAGCAAGATTAACTCAGTTTAACTGCATCACCCCTTCCCTAGGCCAGCACAGCACCAAACTGAGAGGGTTCCCCTGGGCCTACAGTATTCCAGTGGGAAAACAAGAGCCCCAGGTGGACATTAAGCTTTCTCAGGATTGCACTAATGCTTCCTGAGAGGCTGACTCGGGTCTTATGTTATGGAAATCACTGGGAGAACCTGTGGAACACAACCATTTGGTATCAGACAGAGAGGAAGGAGGGGGCAGGGTTTTTAGCAACCAGTGCTCAGATCCTGGCAGACTATGTTTCCGTTTACAGTGGCACCTAAGCAGAGATCCCAGCCAGCAGCTCTTTCCATCTGTAGAGCAAAGCTTGTGGCTTCACATAGCCAAGGGACTCAGTTGGCAGTTGAGCCTGATTTGGATCCCCAGCCAATGAGCTGTACAGGCCATGGAACATGTCCTACATTCCGCCCAGGCAGGGAACACAACCCACAATCACTTGTGGTATACAGCCAAATCGGTTTTTTTAAAAAAAAGTTTATAGTTATAAATGTATACATCAAGAAAAAAAGGAAGATCTCAAATAAACAACCTAACATTATACCTCAGGGAACTAGAAAAAGAAAAACAAAGTAAGCCCAAAATTAGCAAAAAGAAAGAAATGATAAAGATTAGAGCAGATAAATGAAATAGAAAATAGAAACATAACATAAAATATTGATTAATAAAACTAAGAGTTGGTTCTTCAAATAGATAAAATTGACAAATCTTTAGCTAAACTAATCAAGAAATGAAAAGATACAGGACTCAAACAAATAAAGTTATATTTGAAAGAGATGACATTACAACAGATAGCACAGAAATACAAGGGATCATAAGAGACTACTATAAACAATGATATGCTATCAAATTGGACAACCTAGAAGAATTGGATAAATTCCTAGAAAAAAAACCTATAAACTACCAAGTTTGATTCATGATGAAATAGAAATCTTGAACCAGCCAATGAGTAAGGAGATTGAATCAATAATCAAAAACATCCCAAAAAAGAAAAGTCCAGGACCAGATGGTTTCACTGGTAAATTCTACCAAATATTTAAACAATCGACATCAATCTTTCTCAAAGTCTTTGAAAAAAATGGAGAGGGGGCAACACTTCCAATCTTATTTTATGAGGCCAGCATTACACTGACACCAAAGCCAGAAAATAAAACCACAAGAAAAGAAAACTACAGGCCAATAATCCTGATTTATATAGGTGCAAAAATTCTCAACAAAATATTAGTGAACCAAATTAAATATTACATTAATAGAATCACATACCATGATCAGTAGGATTTATTCCAAAGATGCAAAAAAAAAAAAAAAATCTCAACAAATTGGGTATAAAAAGAGCATACCCCAACATTAAATAAAAATCATATATGACAAGCCCACAGCTAATATCAGACTCAATAGTAAAAGGATGAAAACTTTTCCTCTAATATCAGGAATAAGACAAATGTGACCAGTCATATTCAACATAGTACAGGAAGTCCTAGTCCAGAAAATAAGGCAAGAAAAAAAAAAAAAAAAAACACATTCAAATCAGAAAGAAAGAAGTGAAATTGTCTCTGTTTGCAAATGTCATGCTCTTATATACAGAAAATCATAAAGACTCCACCAAAATCTATTAGAACTATCTAAAAGATAAAGAAAACAATTGCATCCATAATAGCATCAAAAAAATAAAATATTAGGAACAAATTTAATCGAGGAAGTGAAAGATCTGTTACCTAAATTTTTAAGACATTGATGAAAGAAATTGAAGAAGACACAAATAAGTGGAAAGATATCCCATGTTCATGGATTAGGAGAAGTAATATTGTTTAAATGTCCTTACTACCCAAATCAATCTATAGATTCAATGCAATCCCTATAAATATTCCAATGGCATTTTTCACTGAAATAGAGAAAAAAAAAAGTTCCTAAGAATCGTATGGCACCACAGAAGATTCTGAATAGCCAAAGCAATCTTAAAAACAAACAAACCTAAAGGCATCATGCTTCCTGATGTCAAAACATACAATATACTGCAAAGCTATAGTAACCAAAACAGTGTGATACTGGTATAAAATCTAGCACAGACCAATGGGACAGATTTGAGAGACCAGAATAAACTCATAAGTATTCAGTCATTTTAACTCAAAATGGAATAAGACTTAAATGTAAAACATGACACAGTAATAAAAGGAAAAATCTTGACATTGGTCTTCGCAATGATTTTAGGATATGATACCAAAACCACAAACAACAAAAGCAGAAATAAGTGGGACTGCATCAAACTTAAAAGCTTCTGTGCAGCAAAGTGAAAAGGCAACCTATGGAATGGGAGAAAATAATTTTAAAACATGCATCTGCTAAGGGCTTAATATTCAAAGTATGTAAGGAACTTATACAACTCAATAACAACAACAAAAATCCATTAAAAAAATAGGCAAAGGACCTGAATAGACCTTTTTCCAAGGAGACATATATAAGTGTCTCTGTGGATGTTTTGGACAGCACCAAATTTAAAGGACCTTTTGGCATACACCAAATTTCTCTGTGGACATTTTGCACAGGACCAGAGATCTTGGAAGGGTGTAGTTATATAAAGTACATATGAAAACTCATGGCTTTGAAGATGTTATTCTGTGGATTTCTGTGGTAACAATAAATATTACTACTTAAACAAGAATGAATTATCAACTCAAATCATAATCAGAATTTATGGAT
Source organism: Rhinolophus ferrumequinum (assembly GCF_004115265.2). NCBI lineage: Eukaryota > Metazoa > Chordata > Mammalia > Chiroptera > Rhinolophidae > Rhinolophus > Rhinolophus ferrumequinum. The sequence continues at coordinate 86,418,077 of NC_046285.1, forward strand.
GAGTTCAATTGACTTATTCTCTAGGGGAAACTATTTATATGCACACTTCTGAAGTTGAATGTAGGTCTGCCATTGGTTCTCTTAAAGTTCGTATTTTATTTATTCATAATTTTGATATTGATACCTGACTTTTTCTTGGCTTAAAGTAAAAACTAGAATTATTCTTTTTAAATGTTTTACTCTTGGCATCAAAAATTTAAAACACATATACAAAATATTCTTTTAGTTTAAAGTACAATTATTTTTACTCAAATCTGTTTTGTAGGCAAGTATACTTTGTGGAGAATTCTCAGATTTTGAAGGTCAACTTTAGAAATATATCACCTCAAATATGGAGTTGTGAGGATATGATAAGTCACTTGGAGGATTATTGCTAGGATTTAATACCAGTAAAACACATTTTAGGAGTTGTTAGGCAAAAATGTTGCAAAATAAATAGTCTTTCTGTTTAAAAAAAAAAACAAAACAAAACACAAAACACAAAAAACAACTCTTATAACTACTTAGTGCAAATAGGGAAGAAAGCCTAAGTTTGAATTCACAGCATATTGCTATAATACGCTATTAGCCTAATCCTTCATTTTCTTGTAAATTAAAGATTTATCTTTATTCACTGATTCACTTATCAGTAATTCACTGGGTGTTTTAAAGCTGGTTGTTAAAAATCCCTTTGTTTATGGCAATAAGGCACCATTCATTTTGTGAACTTTATAAAACCAACCTCTGCCAATTTTGCTCTTTGAGAATAGCTCTAAAGATGTGTTCCCACAGTAATTACTTATTCCAGAGATGTTCATTAAAGAATGAAGTAAGAGGCAAGTGTTTGAGACAGTTGTATCCCAGGAAAGCCAAATGTACTGAGCACCTTCCCAGCATCTCCAGTACTTATGTATATTTTTTCAAAAAATCATTGGAAAAAGGTATACGAAATTTGTGTTTTTGTGTGCTATTACCTATAGTGCAACTAAAGATACAGGGTTTTATTTTTACATATTTATATTTAAATGAGAGATTCAGCAAAAGGTTGGGGGAAGCTGAGATGCTTTTGAATGTGGCCCAGCTGTCCATCACATACCTGCTGTGAATAGTATGGGACATTTTAGTGTCTCTGCTCTCTGTTGGCTACCTACCCACAGCCACGTGGATGCGAAGAGAAAGGAAGGGGATAAATCTCAGTAAAGTCAGCCAAATCTAAACGGGGAAAAAAATAATAAAAAAGATGGCTTTGGAGTTGTACATTTGTTTTAGAATTGATTTGTTATTGTGGGGGAGTAATAAGAAGTGTTTCAGTGTTTTATTTGCCTGTTATCAGAACCCGAAGCGCTAGAATGTGTTTAGGCATTGCATAGTTATCCTTAATTACAGTAAAGCCTCCCACTGAAACTTAATGGGCAATGGAAGAAAGAGAAAATTCAAAGGAAGAGAGCAGAGCAAGGGAGAGATTTTGTGTATCTGCCTATCAGTGGCAAATCTGAATTGATAAATCTCTTGCATAAATGAAGTTTTATCTATTTCCATTACACAAGAAAATGCAACAGACTAAAGAAAGTAAACAGAGAACACAAGATTGAGGGTATCTGTTTCATGTACTTCTAGGTGCTAAACAAAGTAGATCATTTGTAAGGAGCACATTCTTTATTTGAATGCTAATATAACTGCCAAATTAGTTGTCTAAGTGCTTAGAAATAGTTTTCTGTTTTTTGATCTCCAGGCTTGAGTTCCTTTTGTCTATACTGTTTTTTTCCTTTTGGTTAACTCTTACCAATCATCAAGATTTCAAGTACAAATGTAGCTTGGTTTCATCAAAATAAATCCATTTGGTTTCTTGCCATTTCAATGAATGATTTTATTCTAAAATGTCAAGTTCCTGCCTGGAATGTAGAGTAATAATACTGAAGGTCCTAACAGAGAAGTTCTGCAAGAAGTAGTGGGGATTTTCTGGACTGGAACTCAAGAAGGGTGGATATACTTGCAAGGTAGTGCCTAGAAATATTTACTCAGGTTTCAGGCTGCTGGCATTTGAACTCCACTGAGAGATTATTAAATCTGTCTAGGCTTCAGCTTCTTCATCTGTAAAATGGGAATGCAAACAATACCTACATCAACTTTTTCTGTTTTCTTAAATGTGGTTAAATGAGATCCCTATGAACAATTCTAAGCTCATTGCCTGGCACATTATGCTCAGAAGTGCTCAATAACTAAATGTTAGCTATTATTAGTATATACCTATGACTAGAGCACCATTGCTTTTTAAAAGATTATACTTGTATCCTAATTATAAAATAATTTATACACTTGTTATTAAAAATTTAAAAAAATAAGACAGAAAATAAGAACCCAGTGTACTATTACTATCTGGGTATGTAGCCTATTGATATAATTATAATTTGCCTTTATTAAAATATAATCCCATTCAATACAATGGTTCTTAACCTGATTTTTTTCAATGTCGATTCATGGACAGTTTTCCATCAAAAAAAAATACAGATGTACCAATTAGTTTTTGGTGTCTACATCACACTCCATTGTAGTCCGTAATTGAAGCAACCATCCCTGGCTTCTCAAATGCTCTTTGGAGATATAGATGATAAGAAATGCTTTTAATTAGCATGTCCTCTTTAACTGCCTCTGCCTGTTTGACTTGTCTTTTAAAAAATGGCTAGATCCTTAATGCTTAGATCTGAATCCCAGCTCTGCCACCTACTAGGTGTGTGACCTTGGGAAAGTTACATAACCTTACTGTATCTCATGTATTTTTTTTCCATTTGTAAAATAGTGATAAGAGTATTTACTTCATGGGGTTGTTCAATCAAATTGGTTAGTTAAGACATGTAAAGTTTGGGACTGCTTTCTGGTATGTAACTAGTACTTGATAAGTATTACCTTGAGGCCCTGTAAAATCCTGGAGTTTATCCCAAATCATCAAAGAAAAATTACAGAAGAATTAGATAAATTTTTTTTGTCAGTGTAAATTTTTTAGTTGCAAACTTGACAACATTTCACTACCATATATATGTGTAGTTTGGGATGTTTATGTGTGAATAGATGCATTATCCTGCATATCCTTATTCCTAAACCATGTTGGTTAAAGGAGACTTTAAAAGATATTTCAAGGAACAGTTCTCTGAATAATTTGGAAACAATCATCACTGGACACTAGTAACTAGGTTAATATTTTTCAATTTCCTTTTTCTTTCTCAAACTATGTGAAGAATAAGGGACACACTTATCAATCATTTGGGCTTACTACATCATATGACAGGTATAGGAGTGGAGCCTTGGTCAAGGAAAGTATCTCTCCTTTTTAAGGACAGAATCTAGGGGAATGGTGAAATCTGAAGGGATTCTAAAAAATTGTCCTCCCTCAGATGTTATAATATGTTACCTCTGCAATGACTGTCCCTTCTTAAATGCTTAGATATGACATCCTTATTAGGTACTTCTGGAACAAAGTTACCTCAATAAGATCTACCCAACCTACAAGGCCCCTGAAGAAAGAACAAATACTCCAAAGCATTGACCGACTTCCTCTGCCCCCCAGTGGGCCAGGACAGCAGGGCAGTTAGACCCCTGAGGCCAAGCCATCCGCAGCTTCAGTTACTTCCCCCAGAGGGTCCTAAATGAATTTAAGTTTCTCTATGTTCCTTGACATGAAATAGTTGGAAAGCTCACTCTTGAGTGACACTTTCTACTGGTTCTACTTGCTAAAACAATAAGCTACAGACATACAAAGAAGAATGTGCATGTGAATTTTCATTGTTAGATTAATTTGCACCTCTGTTATACCGTAGTACAGGATTCTAGCATGTAAACCAGTATTTCTAAATATTAGAGATTCAGGAACCCCTAGAATATATCTAACAACCCAGTTTGAAATTCACTTCTAAAAATTAACACTATATGATAGTTTAGTGCTTACATGATTATAAACAGGAATATAAATTCTTAAAAATGAAAATGTACTGAAAAACTTTTTGTCACTGGCCATTGAGATAAAAATGAGAATATTAATATGGTTTTTGGAGTTGATAGAAATGAAACAGTAAAATTAAATAATTCGTATAGAGATGTGAAATCCTCTAAGAATGTATCTATGTAAACTACAGTGTAATGCCATTCTACAACAGTGGTTATCAAAATGTGGTCCCCAGTACAATACTTTGGCATCGTCTGGAGATTTCTGGAAAAACAAATTCTTGGCACCCACCTAAGATTTACTGAAACGGAAGATTGGGGTTGGAACTCAGTCATCTGTGTTTTAAGAATCTATTCAGGTAATTCTGATGTGTGTGAGTTTGAGAATCACAATTAATGAAGCCAACTAATTTTACAATCCTAACACACCAACTGAATGCTGTCCTTCATTTAATTTAGGACACAATACCTTCATTTTAGTGAAGCTGTTGCTATTTCAACTCCTTTTATAGAATTTTTCTCAGAGCCAGTTGCAACAAAGGAGAAATTCAGTTTCATTATTTAATAGTCAAATCTCATTAAGCAGTTGCTCAGAGTATCTGTATAAATCTTAGATTTGACTTTGCTCTGCAATGCAGTTAAAATTTGAAAGTTTTGTGCATATGGAGTGATTAGTCTTCAAGGAGATACCATCACAAAGTTGTATTGAAAACTTTATTAAAAGCCTTTATAGATTATTTTTGGAACTGTAGGAAATTCTCACTGTAATATTTTTTAGCCTCTAACTCTTCATAATTAACCTTTGGTCAGAAAAGTTAACCTGATGACTATTTCTTTTATTTGATTTTCCTACTTCCTGACTCAGAGTTAGAGTTAGCTTTGGAAGGAGACTGGAGGTCAATTGCCTGCCTGAGTAAAACATTTTTTGGCTGGGAGAACACAAAGTTAAAACCTTTTGTACCCACCTCATTACCACAGCTGACTTAGCTACCGATTTCTCTGCTGCTATGAAATGCTATTCCAAATGCCTAATTAATATAAGGTTCTCAAGTCTCATCTTGTTCAGAGCAATTATGGTGGCTGGGCTACCCAATAAGAAAAGGAGAAAAACAACGGAGCATGGATCCTATGGTCAGTTCTACTGGTTTTTGCTGTTTCATCCACCATCAGTATTCTGTTCAGAGTGTTAACCGCCAATTCTATTAGTTGTTCTAGCTTTCCTCCCAGAATCTCCAGCCTCCCCCTCATAACAAAATGTCCAGATGACCCTCATTTTTGCAAAAAGAAGAGTCTGCAGACGAATAATCTGGTTTTCCTCTGAACCTTAAACGGACTTCACATCTGTTTTCTGAAGTTCTTCCTCTAGAGCCCTTGTAGCCTGAAGCTTCTTTAAAAGCCCAAGTGAGGAGAAAGTGGGACAGTGAGGGAACGTGAGGGAACGTGAGGGAACGTCCTGGCCACTGGAGGAAGAGGGATGCTGGGTGTAACGTCCAGGAGATGGAACACCTACCACGGATGTGGTATTCAGAACCAGGGCCATTAAACAAAAAGAAAAACGTAAAATTCGGTGTACTGCCATATCCCATGGCAAACCACTGATGAGATTTTAATGGACAAACTTTCAGCTATTTATCACTTTCTATGTACCTTTACTATTTTACAAAAAGTAGATATCTTATGTTTCTGTTTAACCTGCCTTTTTTTTAACTTAAAATGTTATCATAAACATCCTTTTAAGGTCACAAACTTCTATTAAAATATCTTTTTCTAAGATTTCATAGTGTTCTGCTGTACAAGATACTGTATTAAAACCATCCTGCATTGTTAAAGATTTTTTTGTCTTCATTTATTTGAACCAGAACCTTTTCAATGTTATCCCATGAGTACCTAGAAACAAACCCATAAATATCAGAATGAGCATTCACATTATTTTATTTGTGAATTTTAATCTTTTTATAATAATAAAACATTTAAATTGCTCAAGATCAAAACTATGTAAAAATATATATTAAATCCTTCTCACACCATTTTTACTGGTTTATTTTGTATACTTCCAACATTCTGTAAGACAAATACTATAAGCAAATATGAATATATTTTCTCACTTCTTTCCTTTTTACAGAGATAGCAAACTATAAATACTTTTTGTACTTTAAAATAAATGATGTAATATATCTTGGGGCTCCTTCCACATTAGTACATAGATAGTGTGTGTATATATAATTCTTATAATATATAATATATATAATTTTTTCTTTGGCACAGTGAACAGTGTATGGAAGAAAGTAGTCTTCTATTGCTGAACACGTGGGTTACTTCCAGTCTTTAGTTTCCATATTGTCACAATGAATAATCAATAGAGTGGATTCTTGAACAACATGGAGGTTAGGGGCACTGATCTTCTCCCCCACCGTTTAAGATCTACTTATAACCTTTGACTCCCCCAAATCTTAACTATGTATATATAATTTTATACATGCATGGGAATGTCTGCTCAGATTCATTTGGATGAGGTACAATCATTTTATTTTTTTATAACATTAGTACTACGTAGATAGCTCCTAATTCTGACTAAACTCCTTTCAGGATCCAGGCATATTAATTGTCTTTATTTCATTTCTGAAAGACAGTGACATAGACATTAATTTCAGGAAGAAGTATGAGAATCTGAGGATCTCAAATTCCATTTCTTATCCTACACTTCTAAAAATTATATTTTAGTTGAATCCAGAGAATTCCAGACTGCTCCTTGAAAAAAGTTAATGTGTAAGACACTTTAAGTCTTAAAAATAAACATGGGAGTTTCTTCCATGATCTTCCATAGGTAGCAAAGGAGAACTAGTGTAATTGAAATGTGGGCATGCTTGTAATAACCAGATTTGTTCACCCATGTAAATATCTTCACACATATTATATCTTTAAAAGGATTCATAAAGATTGAAAATTTGAATCTGACTTTGCTATTTATTTATTTATCATTAGTAAAAGTGTACAAAACAACATAATGATTAGACATTTACACACCTCATAAAGTGATAACCCCAAAATGTCTACTACCCATCTGACAAATACACATACATATATTTTTAATTATAGTTGACATTCAATATTATTTTATGTTCGTTTCAGGCATACAGTGCAATGGTTAGGCATTTATATAATCTATGAAGTGATCTGCCCGATAAGTCCAATACCCGCTTGACACCATACAGTCTTTATAACGTTATTGACTGTATTCCCCATACTGTATATCACATCCTCATGACTGTGGTGTGACTGTCCATTTGTACTTCCTAATCCCCAAACCTTTCTCACCCATCCCACAGCCCCTTCCCATCTAGCAGCCATCAGTTTATTTTCTGTATCTATGAGTCTATTAGTTATCTAAATGAGTCTAAAGAACATTTATTCTGTTCTTTAGATTCTACATATAAATGACATCATATGGTATTTGTCTTTCTCTGTCTGACTTATTTCACTTAACGTAATATCGTCTAGGTCCATCCATGATGTTGCAAATAGTAAGATTCCATTCTTTTTTATGGCAGAGTAATACTCCATTATATAAATGTACCACAATTTCTTTATCTAATCATCTATTGATGGGCATTTCTGTTGTTTCTGTATCTTGGCTATTGTGAATACCACTGCAATAAACATAGGGGTGCATATATTTTTTCAAATTAGTGTTTTGGATTTCTTTGGATAAATACCTAGGAGTGGAATTGCTGTGTCATAAGGTAGTTTTATTTTTAATTTTTTTGAGGACCCTCTATACTGTTTTCTACAGTGGCTGCATTAATTTGCAATCCCAACACAGTGCACGAGCGTTCCCTTTTCTTCACACCCTTGCCAAAACTTGCTTTTTGTTGATTTATTGGTGATAGCCATTCTGACAGGCGTGAGTGGTATCTCATTGTGGATTTTCTTTGCATTTCTCTGATAATAAGTGACATCGATCATCTTTCCATATGTCTTTTGGCCACCTGTACATCCAGGTGAGAAATGTCTATTTAGGTCCTCTGTCTTTTTTTTAATTGGATTGTTTATTTTTCGTTGTTGTTGAATTGTGTGAGGTTTTATTAATTTTGTATATTAACCTCTTATCAGATGTTTCATTAGCAAATATCTTCTCCCATTCAGTAGGATGGCTTTAAATGGCTTTGTGTTTTGTTGATGGTTTCCTTTGCTGTGAAAAAACTTTTTAATTTTGATGTAGACCCATTTGTTTATTTAGTCTTCTATTTCCCTTGCCCGAGGAGCTATAGCAGTAAAAATATTACTTCCTATATTTTCTTCTAGGAGTTTTATGGTTTCAGGTTTTACATTTAAGCCTCTAATACATTTCGAGTTATTTTTGTATATGGCATAAAATGGTGGCATAGTTTCATTTTTTTTTGTATGTATCTATCCAGTTATCCCAGCACCATTTATTAAATAGAATGTCTTTACCCCAGTGTAAATTCTTGCTTCCTTTGTCATAGATTAAATGACCATTATAGGCATGGTTCTATTTCTGGTCTCTCTATTTTGTCCATTGTTCTGTGTGTCTGTTTTTATGCCAATACCATGCTGTTTTAATTATTATAGTTTTGTAGTATAATTTGATATCAGGTAGCATGATACCTCCAGCTTTGGTCTTCTTTCTCAGAATTGCTGTGACTATTCAGGGTCTTTTATGTTTCATATAAATTTTTGTATTATTTGTTCTAGTTCTTTGAAAAATGCCATTGGTATTTTGATAAGCATTACATTGAATCTATATATTGCTTTGGGTAGTATGGACATTTTAACTATATTAATTCTGCCTATCCATGAACATGGTATATATTTCCAATTATTTATAGCTTCTTTAATTTCTCTCTTCAATGTCTTATAATTTTCTGAGTACAGGTCTTTTACTTCCTTTCTTAAATTTATTCCTAAGTGTTTTGCTTTTTTTTTTTTGATACAATTATAAATGGGATTGTTTTCTTAATTTATCTTTCTGATAGTTAAATTATTGGTGTATAAAAATGCAACTACTTCTGAATATTAATTTTGTATTCTACTACTTTGCTAAATTCATTTTCAGTTCTAATAGTTACCCATTACTTTTTAACATACATTTTTCTCTGATTTTAATTATGAGCATGTTAGTTATTTTATGATGGTATTACATAATCTTTAGTCCTGTTTATTTTCAGCAAAAATTTTCAAATTACTGAAAAGATTGGCATAACCTAATGAATCTGTATTCTAACACACTGATTTTCAACCTTGGCTGCATATTAGAGTCACTTGGGGAGATATTTTAAAAACCTATTAACAAGGCTACCACAGATCAATCACATACATATGTGTGTGTGTGTGTGTGTGTGTGTGTGTGTGTGTATGTGTGTGTATATGATTCCAATGTGTAGCCAAGTTTGAGAATTACTATTCTAAGGGAAGAAATAATTACAGATTTTTTTTCCCCAGTTAGAATTCTATATACTTTTAATTCTTTATACTTTTCAGGAAGTATCCATTTTCTTAAATTTTGCATTAAAAATCAAAAACTAAAGTAACAATTCTTTGGTTTTATATTTGATATGAAATGAGCAAATTACATTATATATAAAATTTTTTCTACATCTTTGTATGTTGAGAAGAGAAATTCAAAGTTTTTTTCAAATTCTCATTGTGGTATTTCTGGAGTAGAGGAGGAATTCCATTGAGGAAATATGTTTGTCTATTGGTTTCCACCTGACCTCTTTCCATGCAAATGCAAAGTACCTCTCTCTAAGGTGTTTCTAATATATGGTCAAGCTGTGCATAAGTTTCTCTGAGTAATGATTCTCCACTCAAACTATATCAAACTACAAAATTTCTATGCCAAATTTCTAAAAAGGACACCAGCCACTTGCAAAAATGGGGAAGTTAGCTGTGATTCGAAAAGCAATATTAGAATGTGAATACAGCTGGCAGCTTTTTCTCTCTTCTGATTGAATAGCTCATTATTTTTCCTGGGTTAATTGAAAAAGAGAATATAGATAGTTTGGAAAACTTATATCCAGCTGTGAAAGATATTTTGATGGGCAAAAACTCTCCTTTGTCCTAGTAAGTAGAAATGGGGACTTTCTAGCAAAAGGAAACGGTGGTTGTCTTGAGAATCTGGGGATAACTTGTCCCTAAATATCATTTTCCATATATATACTTCTGAGAAGTTTTGTAGTGGGAACTTCATTGTATTTTCATTTGGGGGGAAAAAAATGACCCAATGCGTATAAAAAAGTAAAGGTAATTATACAAGAACTTTTTAAGGAGAATTAAGGCTGGATTACTGATTCTAGATTTCATTTTCCCATTTTTTTCTTCTACTGAATAAGATAATAGATAAGAAATACTGATCGGATTAATTTAGTATCCATAATGTCTTATTATACATTATAATAGAAGTATTTTTTTTTCCCCTAGAGTCTTCTCATAAATCTTACAGGCCATTGATTTCCCCAACGTTGTGAACTGGATATTTTACCAGAAAGATTGTCTAAAAGTCTAAAAGTTTGTACACTATTTTTAAGCGACTCCTTCCTCAAACAGTCTCTCAGAATGACTTTATATTTTTATTTCAAAAGAAACTGTATTTGCAAAACAGTATATTGCCTGGTCTGACAGTTATTCTTTCATTTAAAGGATGTAATGTTTTCGACTTTTGATTGAAGCTTCAAACTGATACCAATTACAAGACAACATGTATTGTTATTTTCAATGAATTACGTTTGGTAATTGGGTTCTCTTCTTGCAGACTTCTTAAAGCATGCTTTCACCTTTCAAATATTCTGGCCTGTCATTAACCCAATGATTTCACCCTTTTTCTTCCCCTAGACAGAGTAATTTCATCAAAGTTTTCCCACATGGCCAAAATCTGTATTAGCTATTTGGTGTGCTGTAAATTTAAAAGCCAGTAGTATTCCTCCCACTCCTTATATATACAAAAAACAGATGTAGTGATTACTCTGTAATGTTTCTGGCTAGGGTAAATTTAGATGTAAGAATATAGCTTCTATATGTATTAGAGCAAAGTATGTCATTCTTTCTCATTTCACTTAAATGGATGTTTAATAAAATTGCTACTTATCAAAAGAGAAACTCCAGAGGAAGACTAAATAAATGAGGTGATATTTTAAAAGTTAATGAATGAGGTGCTTAGATCTATGGCCCCATTATACTCTTTGCATTGCTTCACAAAGCTCTTAAAACACAAGATGTGATATAAAGGGAGGGTAAGCTAATTTAAACATCGCTTTATGAAGTAGGCAGTAAAACGCTATGGTTATCAGAGGACTAAGAGGAGAAAGTCCTTTATTCTAGAAAATATTATGAGGCAAAATGTAACATGCAAATTAATACTGTTTTTAACATAATATATATTAAAATTAAACTGTATTTAATTTTAATTAAAATTGTCTGGTGAAATAAAATACAGGAAGATATTTTAAAATTTTACTTTAACTGTTACTTGGATAGTACTACAATATTTCTATTTAACAGAGATAGGTTTGTGTTATATCTTCATCAGCATAGTTTTTTTTTTAATTCGGGTATAATTGATGTATAACATTAGTTTCAGGGGCACAACATCATGATTTGATATTTGTATATATTGGGAAATGATCATCACAATAAGTCGAGTTAGCATCCGTCACACACATAGTTACAAAAATTTTTTTCTTGTAATGAGTACCTTTAATACTTATTCTCTTAGCAACTTTCAAATATACAATACAGTATTGTTAACTGTACTTGCTATTCTATACATTACATCCCCATGACTTACTTATATCATGACCATAGTTTTCTAATTAGTATAGATAATGTTTTTCATGCCAACTTATTTTACATTGGTGATTCTAAGAGTTCTTTAATTTATGATGGTAGTCTTACACAACTGATTTTAACAAAACTTAGGGCACTCTTTTCACAAGTAACAAAAGGCAATTTAAGCTGGCTTGAACCACAAATATATTTATTAAATGACAACTGTATTTTCTCATGCATTCTAATAGCAAGAAAGTGGCTTGTAGTCCAGTTTCATTCTTTTGCACGTGGCTTTCCAATTCTGCCAGCACCATTTATTGAAGTGGCTGTCTTTTCTCCATTGTACGTTTTTTGCTTCTTTGTCAAAAATCATCTGTCCATATTTATGTGGGTTTATTTCTCAGTTCTCAATTCTATTCCATTGGTCTATGTGTCTGTTTTTCTGCCAATACCATGCTGTTTTGATTATTGTTGTCCTGCAGTACAAGCTAAAGTCAAGGAATGTGATACCTCCAGCATTGTTCTTTTTTCTTAAGATTGCTTTGGCTACTTGGGGTCTTTAGTGGTTCCAAACAAATCTGATGATTTTTTGTTCTATTTGTTTAAAAAATGCCATTGGGATTTTGATGGGAATTGCATTAAATCTGTATATTGCTTTGGGTAATATAGCCATTTTAACTATGTTGATTCTTCCAATCCATGAACACAGAATGTTTTTCCATTTCTTTGTGTCTTCTTCAATTTTTTAAAAAAATGTCTTAGTTTTCAACATATAGGTCTTTCACATCCTTGGTTAAGTTTGTACCAAAATTAATTCAAAATGGATCAAAGACTTAAGCATAAGACCTGAAACAATAAACTGCATAGAAGAAAACATTGGTACTAAACTTATGGACCTTGGATTCAAAGAACATTTTATGAATTTGACTCCAAGGCAAGGAAAGTAAAAGCTAAAATAAATGAATGGGACTATATCAAACTTAAAATCTTTTGCACAGCAAAAGAAACCATCAACAAAATAAAGAGGCAACTAACTGAACGGGAGAAGATTTTTGCATACAGTGCCTCCGATAAGGGGCTAATATCCAAAATACACAAGGAACACATGCAACTCAACACCAAAAAAAGAAACGTCCCAGTTGAAAACTGAGCAGAGGACCTGAAGGGACATTTCTCCAAAGAGGACATACAAATGGCAAATAGACATGAAAAATGCTCAACATCACTAATCATCAGAGAAATGCAAATAAAAACCACAATGAGATATCACCTCACCCCAGTTAGAATGGCTATCATCAACAAGACAAATTATAACAAGTGTTGGAGAGGCTGTGGAGAAAAAGGAACCCTCATACACTGTTGGTGGGAATGCAGACTGGTACAGCCGCTGTGGAAGGCAGTTCCTCAAAAAATTATGAATAGAATTACCATATGACCCAGCAATCCCTCTCCTGGGTATCTACCCAAAAAATCTGAAAACATTTATCCATAAAGACATGTGTGCTCCAATGTTCATTGCAGCTTTATTTACGGTGGCCAAGACATGGAAATAACCAAAATGTCCTTCAATAGATGAATGGATAAAGAAGTTGTGGTATGTATACACAATGGAATACTATTCGGCAGTTAGAAAAGATGAAATAGGACCAGTTGTGACAACATGGATGGATCTTGAGAATATAATGCTAAGCAAAATAAGTCAGACAGAAAAGCAGAGAACCATATGATTTCACTGATATGTGGTATATAAACCAAAAACAACAAAAGAACAAGACAAACAAATGAGAAACAAAAACTCATAGACACAGACAATAGTTTAGTGGTTACCAGAGGGTAAACGGGGAGTGGGGTGGTAGATGAGGGTAAAGGGAATCAAATATATGGTGATGGAAGGAGAACTGACTCTGGGTGGTTAACACACAATGTGATTTATAGATGATGTAATACAGAATTGTACACCTGAAATCTATGTAACTTTACTAACAATTGTCACCCCAATAAACTTTAATTTAAAAAAAAAAAAAAGAAAGAAAGTGGCTTGCTCTTTAGGAGAGATTGGAAGTGGATCCCTAATGCCTACTAAAATATTTTCTCTGTCTTCCACCTCTTCTTCTCCCTGTGTACCTATCTCATGGATTTTCTTGGGTCAGATTCTGATTCCAACCCTCCCTCAGAGAAGTTGGAAGTGGGTCACTCCACAGTCATGAGTTTACGTCTATTTCCAAAGACTTGGACTAAGTTAAAAAATTTCTTAACCCCAATTCTAAATTCTTGGGAGAAATAGTTTGATTGATACAGGCTGGGTCAAGTGTCTAACAAGGTCAAATCAGCTGTGATTAGGAGAGACAGTGTCACGGACCTCCAGGGACCTACCCCTCTGGACAGTGAAGATAGTTCTAAGAAAAGAGTAACTGACATAACATCCTAAGGAATGTTCTTTACAATCCTGTTAGATGATGTAGTAAGTGTAAATTTAATTTAATTTTCCATTGAGTCGAGTAGATTAAGTACCAGAAAACAACCACAGTTTTTAAAATATAAAATAAATTCAGATAGTATATGTTCATTGAAAAACATTCTCTTGTACTATATTAACTATTATATTAGGAAATTCTTACATTGGTATACTGTAGTTGCATCAATTGCTATCTATTTATTTTCTTTTTCTTTTTTTATTTATTTTCTTAAGTATGCTTGTTGATTGTTAGAGAAATAGAAAAGGAAATTTGGGATTTGGATTGCAAGGTAATGAGTTTCTAGTTCCTATTAATAAAGTCATCTTAAAATGGCTTTAAGTAAACTGTATAATGTATGGTGCCTAAATGCATTTTTCAGGTAGTGTTCAGAATATGAATATTGAAAAGATGAATTAGAGATTAGGACGTCTAAAAAACCTTTATACAAACACACACACACTCACACAAACACACACACATGCATATTAAAGTAAGTAAAGTGATCTATAGATAAGTGATTCTCAGAAGGATGAAGGGATGAAGTGTCTTATTTAAAGTTACAAAAAACTATTTAGTGAAAAGTTGCTATAAGATGCAACATCTGATTATCAACATTATGTTAACTCTTTCTCCTATATATTAAAAACAAATTAAGAATTCTCCAATGCTGCTGTCAATGAAATGTCCCTTTGAGGAAGGAGAACCTTGGGGATTTTAAGAATTATCAATGCATTGTTTATCCTCATATTAAATTTAAACAGTCATCTGTTTTCCTGATTCAAGAAGTTTCTGGTAAGCACTAAAATTGAAAAACGTTTACAGAGTTATATACCTATCAGAATTTTGGGTAGACTTCTCATGGAGTCCGTGTTTTCAGCTCATTCACAGCTGTACATTGCAGTTGTCCCTCATCTGTGGATTCACTTCCCGTAGTTTTAGTTACCTGTAGTTAACTGTGGTCCAAAAATATTAAGTTAAAAATTCCAGAAATAAACAATTTATAAGTTTTAAATTGCCTGTCATTCTCAGTAGCATGATGAAATCTTTCACCATCCTATGCCTTTCTGCCCAAGGAGCGATTCATCCTTTTCTCGCATCTCCACCTGGTATATACCACCGATTGTCAGATACTTAGTAGAGGTCTCAGTTATAAGATTGACTGTCCTGGTATCGCAGTGCTTATGTTAATGTAACTGTTATTTTACTTAATAACAGGCCCAAAGAGCAAGAGTAATGATGCAGTCAATTTGGATATGCCAAAGAGACACCTTAAAATGCTTCCTTTAAGTAAAAAAGTATGTATGCATGTATGTATGTATGTATGTATGTATGTATAGGGAAAAAAAACACATATATATATAGGGTTAGGTAAATCCATGGTTTCAGGCATTTACTGGGGGTCTTAGAATGTATCCCTCATGGATAAGGGGGTACTAGTGTACTTAAGAAAATTATGAGTATGCAGGAATGAGTTCACAGAATGCCAAAAATAACTTTGTTAGTAAAGATCAAACTGATGACTGTGGAAAACTGATACAGTAAGGAATATATTTTAAAACTTTCCAAGTTGAAATATTAAAAGATGAATCCATTTCTTTTCAGGAATAATTGTTTTTTTGGTATGATTTACTTATTTGTAGTTGCATTTAACTTTGTCTTCCACTATAATGAGTTAATAAGAGGAATGAATGCTGCAATATTTTTGCTCATGTAAAAAATGTTTTCCCATTAATATTCTTTATTTTAAGCATAAATAACTTGCAATAGTGACAATGGTTTCCAGTAACATATTGTTATAATGATTAGTAAACTTTGTTTCTGTAACCTCAGTGTTGCTTAGAAAAGTGATTTTTGTCAATGAAGGCCTTAGCTAGAATTAGTTCATTTAGACATTTATTTTTAACAACTCAAAGTATCTGCATTAGAAATGTAAGTGCATTCATACACAGCTAAGAAGCTGCATGTTGGAGAAAAAACATGAGATTACATAATAAGATATTTAGCTCTTTCTCTCGTGCTATATTTCTGTGTGCCACTTAATAAACTATGTTATTTTCCTAGGCATTATCTATACAATATAGAGGTTAAGTAAGGTTAAATAATATTTTAAGTCCCTTCTAGCTCTAACAGTTTAGGTTTCTATGATAAATTGTAATTGTGTATATAAATATTAATTCTAATTTATTAGCTGAAGATAAAAACTAAGGTCCCATTTGTTTTGGAAATTCAAAATAAATAATTATGCATTCAATCGCCTCCTATTGTAAGCTATCTCTGTTCTCTCCTTAGTGTTTTACCTCTTATGGAATTCCAAGAAGTCAACAAAATAGGTTTCACAAACCAAAGATCAGTACAGATTTCTAGTATCCTAGACACTATGATTTAACAGCTGTTCAGTCAGTGTTATTTCACTTCCTTCTAATACTCATATTCATGTTAATATCCTAGCCTTCAAGCAAGGAATTTAGAAGATTTGAAATTAAGAAGAAGAGAAAAGAGGAACATGAAACACTATTTTTAACTATGAGGAAGGCCACTATTTTTAAGGAGAAAATAAAGAGCTGACTCCCCACTTTTTAGGGCAGAAGTGATCTCTCCACGCCACCCCCATTCCCACCTTTAAGACTTGTTTCTTTTTTTTTTTTTTTTTTTTTTTTATGAATGAGTGCATAAGAAAGAAACTGACACCATATGGCATTTTCAGGTTTAGCAATGAAAAGTAAGGTAAGAATGAAATATTGGAACAAGCACCCAGTGCTTAGATGGAAATTCCAGATGTTGTGCAGTATACTAACTTTCCAGTGATGTTCATTAAATCGCTTTATTTCCCTAGCCTTTCTTTCAATATGTGTAAATGGAAGGGTCTGAGCTAAGTTTGCTCTAAGCTCACTTTTAACTGTAACATTTAAAAGTGCTTTCAGGATATATATCCTGATATATATATGGTTATATATCCTGATAGGATATATATATGCTTTCAGGATATATATCCATTATAAACATTTAAACAGATTTTTTTTTCCTGCATGCAGATACTAAGTTTTTAATCCTCAAAGTAGTTTTTCAACCCTTTTTATCCATTATTATCTGGAATATGCTCAGGGAATGCAAATATTTTAAATACAGATCATTCAAACATATGTTTAAGCAAATTATAGAGAAAAATGTAAAAGTTAAGGTACTTCCCTTCTCCTGTGTTACTTTGCATACTTTATAAATTATAAGCAAGGCTTCTTTTAAGATTACCTCCTACGTAAGTAAACTTTTACCTGTGGTTTATTACTAACAGAGAAACATTGTACTTTCAAACAAAACAAACAAAAACCATAAACTCAACAAAAATGAAACAAGAAAACTTCATAAAAAAATAAGTTGCCATACTAATTCATAATAAGTGAAAAGGCAAACATAGGAATTATTTTCACAAGGATGACAAATAAGCCAAGATTTTGCTCTTTTATAATCTCAATTAAGCTGTAACATATACTCATGTGAAAAGAAAGCCCTAAATGTGCTAGAGGCACAAAAGAGGGTAGACCTACTTAGTTTATTTCTAGATTGTCAACTCTTTTTTTCCTACTCTTTCAGTAAAATAAACTGTTTTACTGAATAAGAGGGTTAAGAAAGGGCCTGAGTGAGTCACTCCAATTTGTTTCCACATTCTGAACAGTCAATAAAGGAATTTATTGCCTCATTAGTCATTTTGAGTAGATTTCTGGAAACCTGGGTGACGTAAGAGCTGAAAGTAACCTAGTAAGATGTTTTAAAAGAGGTTGCAGCTGAATTTGTTTTTGAAACTGCAAGTTGCCTGTTCGACCAGAATGACATAATGATTTGTTTCAAGAAACAGTGCCAGGCAGTGGGTTAGTTTCAAGGAGGAAACTGTCTATTTTCAGCAAATACTGAAAAATACTGTAAATAGCTGGTACTAATAAATCCTATAAGATGATCCAGGCAAGATGATTGCAAGAGGGCTTTGGTCTAAGTAATGAGATCAAGAGTAAGCTTCTTACAAATGCAAATAATGAAAATAGCGCCATTGAGACCTGATAGCAAGCCTGTGGGCAGCAATATACACCTAGGATGCTGCATCTTGACTTCGGCTCTCCTACACTCTTGCCCTCTGCTGAGCTGATATTTAACTCTAAATTCAAATGTCGATACTTAAAATCAGACCTCATTCAGGCATCTGTAACTACTCTACCTCTGAATGTGGGCTTCAAAAACTCATTAGTAGTCAAGTGGTAGTAGATTCTTTCCCCACATTTGTAACAATCTTTCAGAGTTAAAGGAAACTTCTCTTTAACTTTAAATGACTGAAATTTAAATTGGCAGTAGCTAAGGTATTTTTTTCTTTTTCTTTTTTCTTTTTCTTTTTTTAACAAATGTGTTGAATTCACTTCAAAGTATGAGCAACCCAGGAGGCAAAAACTCATAGAACAGATGATTTATTAATAAGTAGGACACAATGACTTGCTTGCTCAAACTAACCTTTTTTGTATGTTTAGTAGATAAACATATTAATCATGAACAGTCTGCACTATATCAAAAGATGATTTGATAAATTAATCGCAATCAGCCATAAAACAAGGAAGTTTCAGGGAATTTTCCAGATAAAAACAGTGGAAATATTTCTTTTCCATACTATAAGGTGTAGTATAATATGTACTATACACATACATATCTTGTATATATATGTACGTATACATGTATATACTATATCACACACACACACACACACACACACACACACACACACACAGGGCATCCCGTTTAACAGGTTTGAGTTTCCATAAATTTGGAGAATAATGGAATAAACGGGAAAATAAAGGTTTAATTTCCTCTCTCTTCTTGTTAGTTCAAGACAAATTTCTCAGCAGTGTTTCATGTTCTTATTATAAAAGATTCCAAATTTAGAAGAGATCTTGGGATGTAAAAAGAAGGAAATATTTTCTCTATCATCATCTTTCAGTTCTCTCAACTGACCAATGATTTGCTACCAGTATTCTGTTGAATATCTAGAGAAAAAAGTTGAAACAGGAAAAAATATTTATATATGGTGACAGGATACCAAAATGAAGACAGACATTGGGATAAGAAAAGAGCTGGATTCTTGCCCTATCTATGGAAGCTAATCTCTCTGGACATGGTTTCCTCATCTGGAAAATGTGGGGTTTGGACTGGATGACTTCCAATTGCCCTTGAAATTTTAGGAATCTCTGAATCTAACTTGGTGGTCTCTAGGAGATTAAAACCCATTTAAAATTTGAAGGAAGGAATTAAAAGCAGCAAAATGGTGCCATTCCTCATTACTCCCTTTCTAATTAACATTATAAAAGTTTCAGATCTGAGACCCTGCCAAATTTAAAGGTCTGCTATTTTACATGTATATTCTCCTACATCCAATTATTTCTTTCTAAGAAAATACGTTCTTTTTTAATGATCATTTGTTGACTGTGGTGTCCATTGAAGTTCTCATGAGTCATTCAATTCAACAAATGTTTAATTAATTGCTACTACCATGTTTCCCCAAAAATAAGACCTAGCTGGACAATCAGCTCTAATGCGTCTTTTGGAACAAAAATTAATATAAGACCCGGTCTTATTTTACAATAAGACTGGGGTAATATAATATAATATAACATAATATAACATAACATAATATAATATAATATAATATAATATAATATAATATAATATAATATAATACCGGGTCTTATATTAATTTTTTGCTCCAAAAGACACATTAGAGCTAATTGTCCAGCTAGGTCTTATTCTCGGGGAAACAGGGAATGTGTTGGGCAGTGAGTAAGGCAGTAATAGATAATACCACCACCAACAACAACCCCTTCCCCACAAAATGACAAAATGGCAAATAGTCCTTGGTTTAGGGAGCTTAACCTCGTAGTTATTCAGCAAATAATTGTTCAATGGTTGAATAAATGTACTGAAGGAGAGACAATTACAGTATAATATTATAAATACAAGTATATTTACATATAACGCATGGGTAGCTAAGCAGAGGAGTAGAAAAAGCTTTGTTTAGAGGAGTCAGGGCAACATTTATAGAGTAGTTGACACTTGAGCTGAACAGGCACTCCAACAATAAGTAAGATTTCAAAAGCACATGTTAGAAAGAGGTGGCATACAAGTTCATGGAATGTTTGGGAGTTTTGAACATCCGTTGTGAGGAGTGGGCAGAGGTTATGAGAAGTGAGGATGGAAAGGTGGCTAGGGCGGTATAGTCAATCATTTTTGAAATGCCAGGTTAAGTAGTTTAAACTTCAAATAATGAGTAGTTAAACTTCATACTATAAATCCAGGGCAGAATTTTGTTTGTTAGGAGTGAGATGACCAGGTTTGTGGTTTGTGATTTCTGATTCTTTAGTGTGCTCGGGGGGCCTGGATTACATCTTGTAAGAGCTCTCTTTTTCACCCATCCTCCGGCAACCAAACGAGGTCAGTCTTTACCTTCTAAAATAATTTGCTTTCAGTAAGTAATTTATGCTGTTTAAGCTAAAGCATTGAACACACTGGGTAGGCTTTTTCAAATTACACATCTCCCTTAAACATTCTGGAAAGTCAGATATGACTTCCATCTCCCCCAGCTCCTTCTCACCCCATTTTTTAGACTTACAAATATACCACATGGGCCCAAATGCTTTTCATATCCTAATACAAACCCTAAAGGTACAGAACTATAAACAATTTTATAAACAAAAACAAAAATGATGATAATATTGAGAGCCAGGAAACATTGCAGTGTGAGTTATGGATCCAGACAGCCGAGGTTCAGATCTTAGTTTTGCCACTGACCAGCTGTGATCTTGACCACGTTACTTAAACCCTCTGCAGCTCGGTTTTGTGGGATAATGTTATTTTCTCTTGTAGGGGTGTTTTGAGCACTAAAAGAGTTATTATATAATATGGCCTGACATATAATAAGCAGTCCATAAATTGCTGTTGATGTTGTTATTGTTTTGAAAGGAAGTTGGTACAATCTGTGTTCATCCCTTATGATGCCTTCTTTCTGGCCCATGAGTGATGCTGCTTCTTTTGGAAAGGCCTAGTCCATATCAACCTCTTCTACCAGGAACACACAAGCTTCTCTTTGCTGATGTCTATATTTCAATAAGATTCAATACCTGAACTTAAAAACACATTCAAATCTCCTCATGTTAAATCACCACTTCTTGTTCTAACCGAACACCAATATTTGTATTCTATATTCTTGTCTATTTTTGTTTTAAAATGGTAACCTCTCTCTCTCTCTCTCTCTCTCTCTCTCTCTCTCTCTCTCTCTCTCTCTCTCTCTCTCTCTCTCCTTCCTGCCCATGCATTCATTCAGGAACTTTTTGTCAGATGCCTCTTTTATACTTAGCAATTCCGGGACTATCAAATCATTCTCTTATCTCAACATACTCTACAGTTTGGGGCAAAAAAAAAAATCTCCTTTTTATTAATTCTCCTTTATAGATCATATTTTTAAAGACTTGGTTAATCTTTATGTGCCTTCTCTAGATTTCATTAAGATTTACACTTCCTTTTTGACTTCTGAAGACAAGGCTGGGGTTCAGCTAAATTAGAGGGATTGGAGCGTGGCTTAGGACAGCAAGCCCTGGACTGGGCTGAAAGTTCTGAAAACAATCTGGCCCTCTCCTTACTAACTAGAAAGAGGCGTTTAAGAAGCCATTGCCTCTTCTACTACAGTAGCTTTCTCCATCATAAACTTTGACAGTGGTTTCTTCTCAAACCTGTTTTGATTATGTAAAAACTAAACCTAAAAAAAAAAATGCTTTAGATGGGAGATCACTGCAAAATGCAAGCTTGTCTTTATATTAGAATAAACTTAGCAATGATGCAGTACTTTGTAATTAAAGTAAGAATATGACAAAAGCAAAACAAAAAATCTGTGATGGATGTATTATTGATTTTATTGAACTGTGAAAGTCAGTTGGAATTGAAATATTATGAGTAATATTAGTGTTATATAAAATAGTGCGATATTAAGACACATTTGTTCATTTTCATCATTTTATAGAAGTAGTTCCCCCCCATTCTATAAAACTAAGTAGTCCAGGACTTTGTGTATTAATGCAAGAAAGTTGGATTAATATAATATAGTCTTTGCATGTTGTAGTTGTTCATCTGAACTGAGCTCTCAATATGCTTTAATTTTATTCACTGAAAGTAAGTTTTGTTTATTTGAGGTTTTCAAAAATAGCATCCCAAGACTGGGTAGACTCAGAGGCACTTTGGCCTTATATTACTCTAAATACGAAAATTATGATTTCTTTTTCAGGCTAGTTAAATCACCATTTAAAACAGAGCTGCAAAACATATGGGCCATGGGATGATAATAGATGTGTCATACCGCAAAATCAGGCAGACCTCATTACCTTAAATAGGATGAAGTTGTGAGAGAAAAAGTGAAAAAAAAAAAAAAAAACATGTCTGGAGATCCTCTCTAGACTGTATCATACTGCATCCAGAAAAATGTTGCAGGTAAATAAAATACGTCCTTACTGAATAACAAGTATAATATATAAAATTCATTGTCATTACTAAGAGTTTTTATTGTATCTGAAGAATTCCACACAGGGCCATTAAAACTCCATTATAGTGTTTTTAGTTAGTGATCTGCTCTGCTTCCCAAACCATGGCCATTTTATGCAGTATTAGACTTATAATATGCATTTCTATTTCTTGCCTGGTCCCAATTCTCCATGCTTACAAATAATTACTTGAGAGGGTTTTTGTTGCTTTCTTGGTCATTACTTAAAAGCCCAATATCATTTATTTGAGCAAAATAAAGTGATACACTTTAAGACAAGTTCTCGCATGTAAAAGCTCAATTTAAACTTGAATGAATGGTACGTTTTTATTTGCAGTGACTAAAAGAAACATTTCCAATAGGCAAGGGTTCCTAGTTGGAGTGTTAATAATTGAGTTTGATAAGAACATTATCATTTACCTCTGGAGAAGTGGGTTCCCCTCTTTCCCTGCTTAAGAGGATTTATTGGTTTCTCAAGATGTCTTCACTCTTCCTCTTGGAATTCATGGTCCAGGGCTCAACTTACATTTTTACTTCTTTTATATATAATCACTTTTTTCACATAACCACATCCTTCTACCCAGACTCGTCTTTCCAGTTATATGTATCCTACCACATAACTTTTCACCTTTACTCATACTTTTTTACTTTCATGTACACACCTTTTACTTTCTCCAAACACCTACTCTACTGCTCCAAATTTTTACTTTCTCCAACCACCTTTTCCACTGATCAATTTTCCCTGTCCTAAATGTCCATTAAAATCCTCCCTCCTCTATAGAAACCTTTTTCTGGATGTGAGAGTCTTTCTCTTTAAAATGATTATACATCTGCTGTCTTGAACTGATACATCTGTGGGTAGAGCAGAGAGGAAACGTACACCTGGTGGAATGCCCATAGTTTTCCATGAATTGCAAGGCGTTCTACACTATATGCCTCATTTAATTTACATAGCAACCAGGGGAGGAGGAACTATCATGCTTTTTCTACAGTTGAAGAAACTGGGGCCTGGTGAATGTTAGGTCCTTTCCCAAAGTATCTCTGGTAAAAAGCAACAGAGCATAGATTCAAACCTTTCTCTCTTTTGTACCCAAACCTGTGTTTTATGCATTCAGGTGTCTTTCCCGATATGTGTGCTATTTCATTGTCCCATCTTTCTGACAGCAAGGATTCTGTCATGAAAATTTTTATTCTTTTAGGAGGTTCTCACTTAAGTGACCACATAATGGGCCTCAGTCTGCATTTAAGTCTTTGTATAACTCAGGTGCTGTGAGTTACAATGTTTTTCTATTTTTACTCATTTAAAATGATGCTCATATTCATAATTGGAAATGGTATATTTTTCCCTGTAAGCAAAAAATAATGGAAAATATTCATATAAATAATGAAGGCACTTTCAGAATATCTAGCTATATTTTCAAGTTGATCATGAATATAAAAGATTTTCTTTCCTTCTTTGAATTTTAATTTTTATTTAATGTGTTCTATTCTATGTATAGTTTATAGTATTTCTTAGCTTATACATCTTTGTGTTCTAAAGGCTAAGACCCATTTTTCTCATTTTTCTCTAAGACCATTCTAATCTTTACTGGGGGAAAAATATCTTTAAAAAATTACATGGTCTTTGAGCTAAACTTAGATGTGCTTAAGGAAGTCAACATTTAATACATTACCTTGAATTTCGTATCATTTAAAAAGCTATCCAGTTTTTTGAAAAAATTAAATGAAATAACGTCTGGATACAAATTCTAGTCCAGCTTACTCCTGTGTAAAGGGAGCAAATGATAAAGGAAGTCTTTACTGAACGCATAAATATGGAGATAACTTGCAGAATTACTGACAAGCAACTCAGAAGCTGTTCTGTAAATATTGTTCCTCTATTGTTTACCATCTTATTCTAAGCCAAACTCCTAAATAACTGGGGGGAAGAAGCTTTAGGTGATTGAATAATATTTCTTCACAAGGTCATCATAAATCTCTTTTTAAAATGCATTATGAGACAAACAGGACCCTTCCAATATTATTTATGCTAAATGAAAAAAAAGTTATGCTTTTTTTGTTTTGTTTTTGTGTGTGTGTTTTTGTGTGTTTTTGTTGTTGTTGTTTTATTTTTTTGTCAACCATTACATATTATTTGCATAAGATTAAGGGAAGCACTGTAGGAAATTAAAACAGAAAATAGAAGGCCAGGTTCTCGGTCTCAGGGGATTTGCATCTGTAACAAAGGAGACAAGACATTGGCTCAAACAAACAAACACACACACAAATAAAATCTCGAGAAAGCTTAAGATAACTGCCAAGAGAGGCACAGATGAGTTCGACAGAGATTTCCATGGTGTGGGACAGTTGAAGAAATTGTTACCAAGGAGATGCAATTTGAGAGGAGCCTTCGAAGAGGGCCAGGTATTACTAGGTGGAAAGCAGATAATGCAACAATTTTGGTGGGAAGAAAATTGAAAATCAAATTGCAGAAATGGATGTTTGAAGGAAACATCAGAATGACTAAAATGGAAGCTTTGTTCAAATAACAAAATCTTCTTTTATTTTTACTTTTCTTATTTTGCATCTGTCAGGTGATCACCGTTTTTGATGAGTACAAATTATCATGTTTTAATATCTCTGTACTTTCACCAGTTGTAAGATATAAGCTTTGAATTCTTGGATATAAGTGACCCATTTCTTTGAGGGTCTGACCACGCAACAGGATCCATTAATCTTAGCTTCTAGATGGTTGCTCATTTTACGGATTATGAAACATTCTATCAAGCTATGTCCTAATAGCATCAAAACCTTCAGCTTCTTGAGAAACTAAACCACGAGTGTTATGGTTCACTTCTACACATTCTCCAGCTGTGTCTGAACAGCTTGATTTCTCATCTATTCCACGGTAAAACAGAAATATTCTCAGATTTTTTTTTTTCACTTTGAGCTACAAAGATTTCGACCTGAATTTTTATTGGTTATTTTCTGAAAGTATCGGGGTATCTGACCATTCTAAATCACTTTTCTGAGAACCAGCACATCCTGAAACTGGTCTGAGGCCTCTCCTTTCATTATCATTAAGGATCCATCACCTTTAGAGGAGTTGAAGAAGAGACCATATTGAAACAGGAACATGTCAGGTTCCCTGTTGCATGCTTTTAATTCACACACCCATATGGCTACATCCAACAGAGGTGACCTGATTTTTCTCCTTTGATGTTGCATACCATAAATTCCCATAGCCGGTTCAGGAACAAAGGGGGCATTTTAAAGGGTTTTTTTTTCTAACATTGCCTTAGCAGATACTGACTGACTGTGTCCTAGGAACATGCTCCTGATTTTAGAATCAAAACATCAGTGGGACCAAGATACTTGTGGAGCGATACAGTGACTTTGATTTTACTTGGGTGGTCAAAACACAGCATGTGTGATATTTTTACAAACTGTGATTCACAAAGCACATAGTTCTAGAGCGTTTTGTTTTCATTATGTTCGTGTCAATGGAAACAGTTGTGCTTCCTGATGTCTTACTGAGATGGCCTTTTTGGTAATTTTAGGCTACTTTCCCAAGGATACTGCATGTTGCCTGACCCTTATTCCTGAGGAAATAAGTAGGACTTGGACTGACCTGTTTTGGATAATATAGTTCCTCTAAGAATGGCAGAAGAAAAAACATCAGATTAGGATGCTCTCCAGAAATAATAATGGAGAATCTCATCCTGTTTTGTAAACTATTTGTACTTTGCTCTCTGCATGATGTGTGGGAATATTATTTTTAAAGGGCGAACATACTCTGAAAGATATTATTTTGCATTGAATTTGTTTTAGAATTAAGGAAGATTAAACAAGGCCTTATTCTTAGCACTTTCATAAAACTGGCATTCGGATACTTATAGAAAGTTTTTGAATGAGTGCTAATTTTGAATGAACATATCAACATTTATTTCCTCCAGCAGTTTTATTTAGATTGCCCGTGGTGATGGGGATGGGCATCAATAAAAATACCAATCAGTGCCTCGTTTGTAGAAAATTCAATATTCTGGAAATCAGGTAAAAATAATAGAGACAACTTTAGGCATGTATATTCTCTTTATTAAAACAAATAAACAAACAAAAACCCCATTTTCTTTATCAAGTTTGTACTCAAATTCCTTCAAAAAACTATATTTACTATCCAATTTAATATATAATTTGTTTACAAACATTGAATTATATCTGTCTGACACTTCGTTTCCCTATGAGGAGCAGAATGTTTTACTGAAGCATATATTTCTGCATTAATTCATTAATTTAATAAAGTTATATTAGTAATAAAATCTACTTTTGTGGAAATATTTTAAAGAAAAAAAGGACATTGATTTGTTATAGTTCTAAACAAAGGAAAGAAGATTAGGTTACATAAGTCTAATGTTTCATTAAAAATAACTTTTATTTTTACCAAATAAATATATGCACACATATTTAAAACTGCAAATAAGCTTAAAGGTTAAAAAAAACGTAAGAAATATACCCTTTGGCACCAGTGCAGGGGGGCAACAATCACTTTCAACTTTAATTTTCATTTCACTTCTGCATTTTTGAATAATAGGCAAATGACTATCTCATGATTCCTGAACTTAGAGCTTATCGATTGACTTTTTATTGCTCCAGATGAAGGTTTCCACATTCTTAAAACCTCAAAATTCTTTATTCTAATTCTTCCATTAAAGCTATATCTCCATTTTGGTTTAAATCCATATCTGGGCTTTTAATTATTAAAACTATACAAATAGTGTTTACTGTTGAGCTTGGTGATATGAGATAATTATATGTTCTGTAGTTGTAACTTCTGTTTTTTTATTTTTAATTAATAAGTGCTTCATTTATGTTCTCTTTTTGTCCAGTTCCTCTTCCTCCCCCCACCCCATCTCCCTTCCTCATTACCTTCCTTCTTTCCTGTCTTTCTATTTTTGCTAAGTCTTCCCCAAAAGTCCAAAATTTTTATAAAATGCTTCTCTATTTAACTTTCTATACCAGTCAAGTTGGTCAAATAATCTAATTTTTTTTTTTTTTTTGCATTTTTGATGTTATTTTTGTTTTCCTTTGAAGAAATTCCTTCCTGGGAACTTCTGCCTTTATCCTGTCTGGTTGCTCTCTAAAGAATCCTATTAAAAAGATGTAATTCAAGGATTTTTGTTTTCTTGCTGTCATCCTGGAAATCTGTTTTATGATGTTGTAGCCTCTTCTTTCCAGAAATTATGTCCTCATTTTACTTGATTTTTGTCTCTTTTTTTGCTGGAGTGCACGTTCTGGTAGTTTTGAGAAAGGTTCTACAGATGATAAATATTTTACCAGCTTATATGTTGAGAAATGTTGTTGTTCTTCTTGGTACTTGATTGACTCTTTGGAATAGAATTATAGATTTAAAATAATTTTCACTCAGAATTTTAAAAACATCCCATTACTTTCAACGTCATTGTTGAGAAGACCAGTGTCATTTTGATCTTGATCGTTTGTATATCACCTACTTTTCTCACTAATCAGCTTTTGAGATTGTCTCTATATTTATAATGTTATAGATATATCAGAATATATCTTACTGTGGGTCTTTCTTTATCCTCGGTTGTAAAGCACCTGATGGTTCCTTTCAATTTGGAGACTCATTGTCATCTATGGGAAATTTCCTTGTATTATATCCTTAATAATGTCTTTACCAGCATTTTCTCTAATCTTCATTTCTTTAATTACCATTTGCAAGTGTTGGATTATCTCCATCGAACATCTTGTTTTCAAAAATCTTTTTTCTCCATTATTTACAGTATGTTTGTCTTTTTCAGTTTACCCTTCATTACCTTTTATCACTTTTACTAATTTTTAGTTTTGGTTCTCATAAGTTAAATTTATAATTATCTTTGTTTGCTATTTCTCTCTCTCTCTCTCTCTCTCTCTCTCTCTCTCTCTCTCTCTCTCTCTCTCTCTCTCTCTCTCTCTCTCTCTCTCTCTTTCTCTCTTTTTCCTGTATTCTGTTTTGTTTCGCCAAGGCAATATCTCTTCTCATATTTAAGGACATTATTATTTCTTTTAAAATTTTATTATAGTCACTCCTATTCTCTATTTCTCTGAGTTTCTTCAATTCTTTTTTCACTTATTTTATTTTCTACTTTTTCCTTGACGGATTCCCGATGCTGATCCTTGACTTTCCAATCATATTTTTTAAGGGTGCACTAAAAATCTAATTAAAATTTCTGTGTGCAGGAGTGATGCTTGTCAATAGGTAGGCTTCACTTTCAATCCATTGAGTTGGCAGTTGTTGTTTTTTGTTTGTTTGTTTGTTTGGTGGTCACTACACATTAACATCTGTATTTAAGATTATTTTCCTCTGGGCAATTACTTACTCAATAGGAGAAGGAGAATTTTTAATCTTCTGTTTGGGTATATACACATCCTGGGCCTTAGGTAGGGAAGGTGGGGTTATTATCGTTCTCTGTGTATATAGACCTTCACATAACCTTTTAATTTTTGTTCCATGTCCCTTTGCTGCCTTGTCTTATAGATTGGGGTCATTCTGGTTCAGTTTCTCCAGATACCATTTCTTTCCTTTAAGGGTGAGAAGAATTAGTCCCTCGACTCCTTTATCGTGGATGTATGATCATAGATAGGTGTCCAACTACTCCTGTTACTGTCTTTCAAGCACTCTGTTTTCAACGCCTGGCCTCAACCCTACCCTCAACAATACCTGGATGTTCTAATGTCTGAGCTTTTCTTGGGTATTACTATATGGGTGTGCTTATTTATTTTTGCATTTAATTTGTCTTTCTTCCTATTTACATGTAATTTATCTTTCGTCTACCCTGCTAAGTCAAATGCTACTAATATACCCACTTTCTGCCTTTATGTATTGTGGGCTAGATTTATATAAGTCTTTTAGTTTTCGAAAATATTTGGCTTTGTGTGGTAAGCGTATAATGGCTCCCAAAATATGTTCACATCCTCATTCCCAGAACCTGTGACTATTACCTTTTCCAAAGGGGTCTTTGTAGATGTAATTAAATTAAGGATTTTAAGATGAGGAGATTACCCTAGATTAACCAGGTGGGTTGTAAGTAGCATCCCAAGAGAGGCAAAAAGAGATTTGACACACAGAGCAGACAGTATTATGAAGATGGGGGCAGAGATTGGAATGATGTGAAGAATACCAAGAAATACCAAGGCCACCAGAAGCTAGAAGAATCAAGGAATAGATTCCTCTGTAGAGCCTTCAGAGAGAATAAAACCCTGCCAAAAACCTTGATTTCAGCCCAGTGAAATTTATATTGAACTTCTGGCCTCCAGAACTATAAGAAAACAACTTTCTGTTGTTTTAAGCCACCAAGTTTTAGGAATTTGTTACAGTAGGAACAGAAAGCAAACAGTATATATTAGTTTCTTTTTTCTGTTTTTTTCTTTGTGATAAGTTTTTAAAGGAAAAAGAGGTAGAAAAGCATTTATTGTGTTGAAACTGGAATCTTTTAATTCTTTGACTGAGGAGTTTTATTTCTCATAACTTTATCTCTACCATAAAGAATATGTCCACTTCCAGAAATATTATAGCTTTTCCAGATGTGGAATTTTAGCAGTGTATTCATTTATTCCTCTCTTCTTATTACATAGTGTCTTTTGTTGAATATATATTACTTCTGTCCCTCTCTTTCCTTTCCTTTTCTCTCCTTTCTTCTCCTCTCCTTTCACCTCCCCTCCCCTCCCCTCCCCTCCCCTGCTCTCCTCTCCTCTCCTTTCCTTTTCCTATAATCTATTGATTATCTACTTAGTGTTAGCCATTGTGGTTAGCTCTGGAAATACAGAAACCAATAAAGCAATTTTATCGCCCTACATGATCTCACTATCTTTGTATAAAAAAGGAACAAAAATAACATTCTTTTTAGTGTAAGACAGAAACCCAATAACAGACATAAAAATTAACAACTAAAATATGGTACTGTATGTACTAAATTAGATGTATGAGCAAAATGCTGTGGTCTCACAAAACATGTTGAATAACTCTGACAGAGATTCACGGGATTTATGAAGTAGTACTTGATCGGGGGCTTAGGAGATGAACTGCAGTTTTATGAAAAAAAGTAAATAGGGAAAAATCATTTTATGAAAAGGAACTGCCTCCACAAAAAGCACCCACATGATAAAGAGCATGGATTGCTTTGGTATGGCATGATATTTAATATGCCTGGAACATAGATTAAGGGTAGGGGAGTATAGAATCATGAGACTATAAAGGTTTGAGTCAGATTATGATGAACATTTTTTTCTGTATTAATGAGTTTAGATTCTTATTATTTTGGAAATGGGGGCTTTGAGTAGGAAATGTCACAGTCCATTACTAAGAAAATGCTGGCAGCATTTTGATTATCACACTGATGTAGAGAAGCTGGGATATCACTTAAGGTCTCTTATAAGAGACCAGATGAGCAGTAGATGGCAGTGACCTGAATCAAAGCAGAGGTGATGGGACAAAGAAAAGAGAATGGGATGAAGAGATAATTATGAAACAAAATTCCAGCAGAGGGATGGCATTTCTACCATTGAGTGGAAGCACAAAGTGCCATGCTAGAAGTCACAGAGTGCAACTGAACAGTGGTGAGAGAGACCCAATTGGGTCTGGGAAGGGGCAGAAGAGAGGACACCTAAGCTAAGCCTTAAAAGAGAGAAGGAACAAGTTATTTGAAAAAGAAGAGGAGCCGGGAAACAGACTGTGATGGCAAGGCTCTCCAAACCCCAGAGACAATCTGAGGACAAGTATGAATGTGAGAACCAGAGTGACTGCTAGATCAGCTCTCAGTGGCATGTAATTGCTGGTGTAGGAAGTCTAGTAGGATATGAGGTATGAAGGAACCAGCCAACGGAGATTTCTGGTTAACCTCTCTTTCTTTCCCTAAATGTTCATTTTTACATTTCTACCAATTTTTATGCCTGGAACCGTCTTTTGTCCACTGTTCGTACTTTGAAAAATATACTCAGAACTTTTATCTGTCAGGGAAGTCATCCCAATTTCCTGTTCCTTTGAGAAATTTATAGAGATTTGCATTCAATGAAAATTTATATCCAACCGTTTTATCCATTTGAAATACATTATTTATTCATTCAATGCATACTTAGCCAATACAAGGAACAGCCAAGACACTGTCTGTGGTTTCCATTAGAATGCAAGCACAATGATGTGTTCTCTGGTTTGACAAGTCTTAAAAAAAAGAAACAACACCCATTACAAGTCTTCATAGTTCTCTGCACGTACAAGTATCCTGCAACATTGGACTATTTCTTCTTGAACTTTGTTTTCGAAAAGGGAAGGCAGCAAGAAAAGAATAAATTTTTTAATGGGTAATCTGTATGACATATCCCAAGGTGCTTTAGCTCAGATATTTACAAAACTTTCTGAGCACATGCCATAGTTAAAATCAATGTCCTTTCCTTAAAAGCTTTAAAGTTAATTAATTTAACTATGAATGGGGACAAAATGACAAACAGGGCAACAATTCTCCAATCTAATTAAAAAGCAGTTAGGGTTTGAAAAACAGCTCCTTATTGAAAATTTAAAACTAGAATCATAGAACTTTATCTGCCTTTGTGTTCAATAGTCCATCATACCCTGTTCTAATTGGTGGTTTAGGTCTGGTCATTGGGATAGAAGCTCAAAGAGCTCCAAAAAGTAGTGTTTTGCCTAAGGTTGATTCTTTAGGATTACCTAACCCAATAGTCTAAATTTTAATAACAGTCTAAATTTTAATAGTTTAAATTTTAATAATAGAGTTTTGAGTACAGTGTAACAAAGGTTTTAGATACAGTGGCTTCAGAGTATTTGAATTTGGGACTCCTGATTCTGACAGGTTTGCCTTTCTTGGCAATACCCTCTGGCCTTCAATTTTCCCTGGATGGTCCCAAATATCCTAATCTAAAGCCTGATAACAGTTGTAAAAGGTGAAAATCACCTTCCTGTTTTATTTTTGTAAAAGTTTCCAGACACAGTATTTCACCCACATTAGAATTAGTGTCTTGGTATTATGGGGATTTTTTTAGCACCAAAATCGTCGAGATTTTGGAACCAAGGAAGGCTAAAGGGAAAGATAACTTTTGGTAGACTGGTCTTTGCTGACTTCTCAAGCTACAGCATGTAGCATGTTCTTCAATACTTGCTCTGAAAAGCCTTGGTTTATCTCAGAGACAGTCCTCCACAAGTGCCAAATAAGCCTTGGCTCTTTATATCCAACCAGTTCTTGTCTGGCCTCTGCCACCCTGTGTGAACCTTAATATACCACAGCACATTTGCCTAACGCCTCTAATTTCCTTCATTGAACTTGTTACCACACTATCTTCCTAGGACTGGGACCCAGGCAGATTTATCCGCCAACAGCCAAAACAGTGACTTAACTGGAAGGATTCTATTGATGATGAGGGTGCATGGGGACTACCCAGTCTCCTATTTCTGATTGAAGACAATCCTGATAGAAGCACTCCAGTTTAGTCCTGGCCTCACAGAAGATCCTCCCCTGAGGAGCTCAAAATTTGCCCCTATACAGTTTCCCGTAGCATCAGACTTCAGCATTTACCTTTTACTATGCGACACACACTACCAGTCCAATTCATCCCAATTTGTAATTTTTCTCCATTCCCCCATAATTTGTGAATTTATTTATTTTCTTTGATCTGAATGAAACTTATACTTTCCAACTACTGTAGCTTTCTTAACCCCATCTGCTATCATTTCCAGTTCAGTTAGGCTACATTCTGTATTCTCTTCTGAATTCTCTGCTTATATCAATATAGCAACACATGTCAGAAGCATCTACACACATGCATTTCATATTACCTCTTCAGAAGGCATGCTTTCCTAACTCCTATTCTAACCATTTATTTATTTTTTCAGATTATGCTTGTTCATATCTTTCATTCTCTCTCAATCTCGCTCTCTCCCTTTTTTGTATTTCTTATCTCTGTATTTGACTTTCTTTTCTTGTTTTACTGGGTTTTTGTTGTTGTTGTTGTTTTTTGCTTTAACAAGGCCTTTAAATGACAGCACTCAGACTGTATTCTTTATATAATGAACAACAAAAGTTGTCCATCTGGGTGCTTTTGGAGTCAACCTAGACTTTTGTTCAGCATGAGATTTTGCTTTTATATTCCAATACTTTGCTCAGCTTTCACTTTTCATCAGTGACTCATTCTTGTAGAGTTCTCTGTGTTCTTTCTCTTCCTCTGTCTTTCCTCCTTCCTTCCTTCCTTCCTTCCTTCCTTCCTTCCTTCCTTCCTTCCTTCCTTCCTTCCTTCCTTCCTTCCTTCTTTTGCTTTCTTTATTTTAAAACAACCTCACTCAACTCTCTACTTGTTTACTATTTTGTCATATATATCCTAAATTACAGTAAGATAATGTCTCGCTTTCCTGCTGCTGTCCCCATCCTCTGGGACCCACACAAACAGGGAGGGTCTCAGACATGAGTCTGGGGTGATCTAATTAAAGGTCAAAGTAGTAAATGCTGTGGGAGGGCATTTGTCACTGAGTGAAAGAGATGACTCTTGCCATATGCTCTCAAAGGAGAAAACAAAGGCTATATACATATATGAACATGATTTTTTACACACTTTTAATTTTTTCCTATAGATCTAAGTAACAGGGCAGAAGTAGTAAAATGGAAGGGGGGGTAATTCTCAATTAATTATAAAAGATTCATTCTAAGTACTTACTTAATAGGTTTGAGAGAGTAAATAATCCAAAATAAGTTGAAAGCTTCAAGATTTGTGATAAAGAGAATGATGGAATTTATAATACATGTTAAGTTAGTAATGTGTACCTTTTCTTTTGTTTAATGAATATTTTTCTTTTGTGAAAGGACTACAGTTAAATTAGAAATATTTAGAAAGAAAATTCAAAAGCAAAAACAATCCATGATGCTGCCATTCAGAGATGACAGTTGCTATCAACATTTTGATACCTGATCCTTTTACTATATTCAAAAATACCCATCTTACAAAACTGGAGTCACATATCATTTGGAGTTTGTTTTACTTACCTAAAGTTCACATCTTTTGCTTACCTGACGTTCGCAATTCATAACTCTTTAAATGATGAGTTTAAATGGCTATGTAATACTACAGCATAAGAATTAATGTATTCTTATTTCAGTTTGAATTACAATTATTAACAATTTTGTACAAAATTGTTGGTCTGTCTCTCTGATGACTGTCTCATGAAAAAGTCTTTGACTTTTTCTTACGAAAGAATCTTTGATATGATATGTCTTTGAGATAATATTACTGAGAATTATGTCCCACCTCAAAACCTTTCCACTGGTAGGTTCCTCTCTGGAAGTGTTTTCTCATGTATATTATTTTGGACCCCTATATTGCACTCAGATTATTGCTCAAATGATCACACCAGTGAGACATTTCCCTGAGCACCCATATAAAGTGTCACATCCACCACCTCCATTCTTTATCCCTTTATCCTGCACTATGTTTTTTCATAGTACTCAGTAGTACCTAATATGTTATTTGTTTACATGTGTATTGTTTCCCTCCATCTTCTAGAATTTAAGGTAAATAACAGCAGAAATTCTGTCTGGTTTGTTAAATACTTTATCTCTAGTGCTTCAAACAGCACCTGGAAAGTAGTAAGTGATCAATAACTATTTGTTCAATGAATAGATAAATACAAAGAAAAAGAAAAAAAAAGCAAGAATTTTGGTACATATAAACTAGTTTCTTTCCAGAAAACTTCAAGTTTATACATTCATAAACCCAGCATAACCCACTTTGAATATTAATTTTAAAATTGTCAAATAATAGGAAAAATGTATACTATAATCTCAATGTTGCTCTAGTTTCCACTTTATTTTAAAATTTTCTCTTTGAATTGTCTGTTCATCTTCTTTTCGTTAAGGTGTTTGTTCCTTTAAGATAACATATAAAAACTTATATGTATTGTGTGTGGAAATTTTGTATAGATATTTTCTCTTTTTCATAACATGCTTCTTCTTATGTTTTATGACACCTTGGATTTTTAAAAAATGTGTAGAGCAAATATTTTAAGATTTCCTCCAGAGAGCTCACTTTCACTGTTGCTATAGCTTTCCAACTTGTCTTTTTTTAAGATTGTTATCCATATCACTAGTACGATTTTTCAGAATGTCATTTCTTATATTTACTTCATTTTTATTTTTCTTCAGCCACTATATTCTCTTTTCTTTTTGATAGTGTGTATTTCCATTTTGTTTTCTTGGGGGGGTTTTAGGTCATTTCCTCTTTTTTTGTATTATAGGGGACATGACTTCATGAATTCTATTTAAAATGCCGGTTTTCACCTATTTTAGTATATGATATATTCAGTTATTGTTCTCTGTTTGATAATGTTCTTTTCCCATTTTCTCTGTAATATTTTTATATAATCCCCATTTTATATTTGTTTTCTATTTTCTTAACACTAAATCAGCCTAGATCTTTCCAATGTCATGTTTGCAACCAGATGACACCTGTTGTTTTCTTACCATCCACTTATTACTGGTTAAAAAACCCATTCAAAGTAGTTAAATCCCCTTGCTGTCACTCCAGCTGGGTGACAGGTTGGTGTGCAGACCTCCCAGCTAGACACTAGGGAGCATACATGGAGTCTAACTTCGCTCTCTAAAGTAAGGTGGTCTCCTATGTCCAAAACCTTGTTGTTTCACCAGCATGAAAAGCTACAGTTCCTAGTATGAGCCTCTCTCCACCTTCTTCCTACCTCTGCTTCCACCTATATTGCTTTAACCAAATTTGGGGGGATGTAATATGTCACATGCCAGTCCCTTCTCTCCCTTCCTATTTTCAGCTCCTAATATCAAAACAGGAAGAGATTTTGCTGTGATACTATTACTCTATGTATCTCAAGTAGTAGTACCTTGTGTTGATACCCAGTGAAATCAAGACAATCCAGATTTTGGGTGGAACAGGTCCATGAACCAGAATACAGTTAATCAAGAAATATTGAAATACTGTCTTAACTTTCAAATGAATAGGACTAGTCTGTCTACATGTATAGACCACCTGTTGTTTTTTTCCTAGTCTAACATCATTAGCACTCAAAGAATGGTACAGAGATGGTCTCTAATAAACTTAGTTTTTAGGATTGTTGTTGTAGTTTCCTGTGTAGGTGGTTTAACACAAAGTTGGCCGAGACCAACAGAGGATGGCAGACTGCTAATCAGATGTCTTAGAAAGCTAGAAATTTGATAGTAATGTTTTTCAAGCTTTTCATTATAGTTCATCTCTTTCTCCATCTCAAAGTGACTACCTTCCAAAGCATTGCAGATGAGTAGGGGAACATATATGAATGTAGAATAGAATTAGTGTAGGAAATGTCAACACCACATTATAAGTAGCAAATATTTTGTTGTTATTATGTAATGTTTAGAAATTCTGTCTTTATCACTTCATATAGAAATATTGCATCCTATTATTTTGAATGACTTTTTAATTAATTGAAACACAATTTTTAATTATTGCCATATTTGTTGTGCATTATAACTTAGAATTCCTAAATAAACATGCTAAGGTTTTAATGGTAAAATTATCTGAGCTATTAAGATCTTTTTCCAATAAGATTAATTTAGCAAAATTATCTTCAAAGTTTCATTCAATCTCAATGACATCTAGCATAGTAGACTTTTTTCTCATAATATTAAAATGGAAATGGGGTGGGGTAAAATTGACAAAATATTTTCCGTATCATCCTGGTAGTGATCTTTTCAATGTAAGCTACCACACTTTTGCAGAGGGGATTATCTTCATAACTTGTGTGTAATTCATAAATGTCTGTGGTTATTTAACCCAACTGGCCATAAAGAAAATACACTGTAGACTATGAAATCACGAAAGCTCTTTCAAGTCCTGTGTGTATTTTATGTGGGTTATTAGTGACCTTTCTGCACTTATCAGAAAGTCCTTTGTTTTTTGCATGTAGAAGCTCTGTGGCAGTAGAGGCCAGTCCTTCAGGTGTATGTATGACTGTAGGCTTCTAATGTATAAGGCCAATGGCCCTGTTGACGCTTAGGAATTAATTGTTAGTCTTAAATGAGAAAAAAATAAAGCTTTCTTTTCGTAACACATAAAAATGGAACACATAATTACAGGGTGGCACTGAATCATACACTTTCTGAAGATACGTATCTCTCAAGGAGTAATTAGAATTCTTGATTTTCTACATATTTATTGGTGAAAACATCCAAAGTGCTTTCAAATGATGCCTGTTTTCTATATATAAAATAGGCAAGACTGAATCACTAAAATATACCAAATCATTATTACTATTATTTAACTTATTTTTTGAACTTATTTAGAGGCAATGTCAAATCAACCTCCTTCTCCAAACCTGTCAATGACCCTTATTGTATATTGGAAAAAGTCGACACCCCTAATTTCTGCACTATCCTCCACCCATAACTGATTATAACATTCTTATTACTATATTTTCTACTACTGTAGTTTTCAAAATTGATCCTATCCACCAGATAGTATTATTTGGCCCTGTTTCTCTCACCTGTCTTATGCATTCTTGGATTTGTATTGGTTGGTTTGTTTTAAGTTAGATGGTGCCTAATTTGAAGACAATTCAAATGGTCAAGTAAAAGCTAATGAGGTAGAAATGCTAAGATTAGCATCCATATGAAATAGTACCATTCCTGTATAGTGCAGTGCCAGATGATTTTGTGGCATCATTGAGTAAATTGGGTGAGAAAATAGGGGTGTGGCAAATCCATCTCTGAGTGGTGCTGCTTGGAGCCGGGAGCAGGACAAGGGGTGATTATTTAACAATCACTATAAAGCATGCACTCCTTTCCTGGGTTATAGTATTCAAAAGAATAATTTGACTTGAAATACAATTCTCTGATAAGTCTGTGTCACTAACTTGCTAATAACTATGGTAGCTATTATTTTTAAAGTGTTTTCGAGGAATATGCAAATTTCATGTCAGGTGTTTAAATAAACCTGTAGTTTCAGAAGATTGCATTTCCCCTTAGTGTTTCACTTATTTTCTGTTATTTTTAACTCTCATTTTTTGGTATATATTAAAAACAGGAAGCATATGCCTGAAGTAGAGAACAAAAATAAATTCTAATTGAAGTAGCAATGAGAATAAGAAATCATGACATTAAGATAGTATGTCATCTTGAAAGTGTTTAAAACAACTATCCCTATGCTCCCAAAATGATATGATTTTGATTTCCTTAAGCATAGAGAACTTCATTTATAACAGTTTTTTCAGTTATGTGTAGTAAGTCAGTATTTTTTAAAACACTAAAATAAAACCTAAGAACCCAGGTAATTAAGAGATATCTCTATGATATATTAGTTATTTTGTTATTTCTGTATTCCCTGCTTGAAATTTCATATAAAAGAAATGCTTCACTGCTTCGTTCTAAATCCTGTTTTATCCAACATGAAATATATATATATATATATATATATATATATATATTTCTATTAAGAAATCCCAAACTATATATATATATACACACACACACACACACACACACACATATATGTATATATATATGTATAGTTTGGGATTTCTTAATAGAAAAAAAAAATGTTATCTTTGACTGAATAAAATAGTTGCCCCTGAAAGAAGAAACTTGGAATTTACCCTTGCTCGATTTTATATCTGTAGCATATTTTCTATTAAAAATATTTCTAGATATTTAGTGTCTGCTTGGTTTTGGTTATCTCAGCTGTAATAAGTAGCGTTGGGACCCCTGGAGGCACACCCCACACACTTACGCTGTGTGACCTCGGGTCACAAGTAATGGCTGCCAGCTAATTGATTGAGAAAGGCTTGTCTGGCGGGGCCTCTCGGTGTCCTCCCTTTACATTCCTAAGTTCTGTGAAAAGGCACTAGCCGCTGAGCCTAGCAAGGAAGGAAAAAAGAGAGGAAGTTTCTCTGTTCTGATTACACTCCGCATTCCCTTGTAGTGAGCTTACTTCTCTCCACCCACTTCTTACCAAGAACTCCTTAACTTGAAGGTGAACCTTAAAGCCTGATCCCAGAGTTACCCGAAAAGTGATCTGAGTCTTTATTGAACTGAAAGAACAAATTACCTACTTCAGGCGGTGGGGAACGTATGGAAATTATATTAGAACTTCAGCAAAGTGCCCAGCTGCATAATACAGAAGCCGGGACTCAGATTGACAGGCAAATAAACCAGCTCGTGCAAGGGGCCTCTGGGTGGCAGCTCTGGGCTACTGGGTGTTGGACAACTATAGGCAAAACTGAAATGGAACAGGGGCAGAAAATAGCACACTTTTACTCTACGCAACCGTTGCTTTCGCATGGTGAGTGCAGATTTAAGATTATTTAAAATATCCTCTCTATGTTGTAAAACAAGTAATCTCTTGTGCTCTGAGGGAAATGATAGCAAGAGCATTTCTTGTAAGTTCTAGTAAGGTGACTTGCTTTTGTTTCTGCTTGATTTCACATTAAACTTGGCAGTGCTAACAGAGAAATACAATATTTGTATTGTCTTGGTGTCCTTTTTCTTAAAATTGTCCTTTTGTTTAAGTCATGCTTCTCTTCAACCTGAATAAATATTGTTTTAGGCAAATCATGTGTTGAATAGATAATGAGGGAACAACGGTGTGACAGAATATATGTAAACATTTCATTTAGTCCAACTTTGTGTCACTTCTCCACGGCTTCATGTTTGCTGCCCTGTCTCAGGAATATATAGCACAGTCTGTATGAAAAGAGCTTTGTGTGAGAATTCCTGCGAGTTAAAGGGTCAGGGCCTATGCGTTATCCGACTCACTGGGGTGTCTTCTTATTTTTAACCTAAAATAAGGAAAAAAAAGTGCATCTATACATATTAAAAAGTATGTGTGTTTTGATTCCAACAGTTGCCTTCTTATAGTTTATGTGTGTTATTCCTGGCAAAGGATTGTTTAAATTTCTTTTGAGGAGCAGCATGCAAACTTCTTTTGTTTCTTTTTGTCTTGTTTGCTCGATATTTCACTGTTGAAACTTTGCACACATTTTTTTTTTCAGTTCAATTATCTTGAAACAATACTTGGTAGTTTGTTCAGTGCAGATATTACAGAGCAAATATCTTCAAAGTTAGTAGCTTACTTTTCTGGAAAGAAACAAACTACCTCACAGTGTAAATTGTTCTTAATTCCTCAGTTAGCCATACTTATAATCTTATTTTAAATGTGCTGCTTGTTAAAAACAAAACAAAGCAGAGCCTACAGGGAGTATTCATAGAAACGTTATAGGATTCTTCTTCAAGAACTGCAAATTCAGTATTCCAGTGTTTAATAAGTGCCAAAATATTATTGCTGTCGTTGACTTTGTTTAAAAAGCAGTTTTCTTAACATGGTGTCACCAGATGAAAAATGTACCTTCCACGCTGCGATTTGATATAATACAGAGGTGTTCTGCATTGTTGTGTTTCACATTCATTTAAACTTTTTAAAAAAGCAACTCTGTAATACAAGTTTTGAATAATCATTTTAAAAATAAAATTTACTAAAGTAAGTGCCTTATATTTTTAGATTTATAGTTTCTGTTTGCTAAAGTAAATTAATAAATGAAAAAATATATTGGAATAATAGTGAAGCCATAAAACTTTACAATAAAGAAAGGAAAGCTTTTAAGGAAGAATGAATGTGTTTTTGCTTATAAGGCAATTTTGAGGCATTCTTTAGCTTTTGTTTTTCAAAGATTTGTGGAAAACTATCAGTTGCTGTAAAACTAAGTGACAGCCTTGACTTTAGTACCAAAACTATGTAGAAGGAAAATTATTTTTGAGCTATTCCTATGATTTCATACAAGCTTCTTTCAACAATTTTAAAATGTGACTGACAAATCTTTTTCTAAGAGAATTTGTTGATTATGTTTGTCACCTGTTACATTCATTCTTTTTTTTTTTTGCCCACATACACATTTCCTATCTGTTTATTAGTGCTAAAGGAAAGCTAAAGCCTTTTTTGAGAGAAAATGTTGAAGTTTTCATTTTCATGAATCTTTTGAGGTTTTAAAATTATGTCCTCTTCAAAATCGCCAAAGTGATTTTAATAAGGTCTTGGTTATGAGCTTGATATGAATAGTCAAAAAAAGAGATTTCTAGTGTTTGTGTTTTTCTTTTAATATGTCTTATTAAGTCAAGTTAAGGTGTGCCTGAGGATTTATGAAAGACTTAGCCAACAGATCAACCTTTTGAAAATGTCTCCCTTTGATATCAAGATTGTAAAAAAAAAAATGTTCACCCCTTACCTATCCGCTCCAAACCAATCCAGAAGCTAGAAATTAAAGGAACTTCATTAATTTCCTTGGTTAAGGTCTAACCACAACTCAGGAAATCACTGTGCTTTGAGGAGGGGCTGGAAAAGAATGGGGTTCCCTCTAATGGAAGAACATAAATTGTGAAAAACAAAAGAAAAAAAACTCTACTGTTTAATTTTCCTAGCATTTAATCTTCAACTATCTTCAGTCTTTTCTGTTCATCTTTATTTATTGTTTGCGGAAGTGAACTTTAAAAACTGAAATCAACCTCAGCATTATTTTATAACCACAGTTTTCAGAAGTCATATATTTTTATATAAGTTGAATTTTCCACAGAAGTTGAAATTATGTATTAGATTATGAAACAATGAAACTATGTTCACAAATTAATATAGGGTTGACTCTCTTATTTATATCTAAAACATATTGGCAATCATTGTCCTTCCCTTATATTACTTTATTATACCGGTAGACAGAGAGAGAGAGAGAGAGAGAGAGAGAGAGAGAGAGAGAGAGAGAGAGAGAGAATGTGTGTGTGTGTGTGTGTGTGTATGTGTGTGTTTACATTTATGAGTTCACAGAGAGGGTGATTGAGTGGCCAGGACATATGCTAGGGTTATGACACTCTTTGACTTACTTCCTTAATTCTCATGGTCACTATAAATTTTCCATTTTTTCTGTATCCTTTTAGCAGTAGACATCTGTTGCAGTGAAATTATGCCTTCTCTATTGAGGAAAAATGTCATATTATCTGTATTCTTGTTTAAATTACATTCATCAATTTGTTTTTAGAGATAATTTATTTTATCAAAATATAAGACAATTTATATGATTAAGACATATTTCTTAAATTTTCTTTCACACTAATTTATATATTTTTCTGGATTGTATTTTTGGTTAATTGCTCAGGAATATCTTCCAATTTACTAAGTCTTGTTTTGACTGTGTCCATTCCAGAATTTTTTTTGACTAACATATTTTCCTGGGAATTCTGATTCTTTTCTCATAGCCACTTTCATTGTTTTATCTCTACTAATTTTCTTGTAAATTGTGCTGATGCTATTTCTTACTTTGTCTCTTTAGGAATGCTAGCATGCTTACTGTGAAATTCTTAAATTAATCTATTATTTTTATGTCATCTGGAATGACTTCATTGCGTTTTTTTAAAATTTGCTGGCATATTTTTTTCTTTCTTTCTTCTTCTTTTTTTTTTTTTTTTTAATGATTTCACATGTCTTGGAATTTTGGGTTTCAGGCTCAACTTGAGTGAGAAGGATTAAAAAAGTTTTTCTCTCTCTCTCTTGGCTAGCCCCACCCCAATGCTGTAGTCACAGAGATGGCCTGCATGTTCTGTACCCCAAGCTCATAATGTCTGTTAATGGGGATATC
Organism: Rhinolophus ferrumequinum; assembly: GCF_004115265.2. Lineage (NCBI taxonomy): Eukaryota > Metazoa > Chordata > Mammalia > Chiroptera > Rhinolophidae > Rhinolophus > Rhinolophus ferrumequinum. Next base: position 86,461,428 of record NC_046285.1, read on the forward strand.
ATAGATCTTGTCACCAAATCAAACAGCAGTTTTTCCCAGGTGCTGACCCCCAGATTATGGATGCTGCTCTGGCCAGCCTATGTAAGCAGTTCTATGTAAGATATGGCTCCAAAGGGGTAGTCAGTTATGCAACTTCCTGTTATCTCAGATTTCCGTATGTAAACCTGACGCTGATTTTCAGTCCCTGTGGGGCAAGTGTAGCACCCCAGTTATCTCACAGATATAGGCAATTGCTTGCCTCTCATTCTAGAAACGAGCAGTACACTGCAGCTCACTTCCTGTTTCTGTGTTATCACTAGTCCCCAGAAGTGCTTACTTTGTTTTCGATATCACCGTTACACTATCTTGTTAAATATTTTATCTATTATTCTTACATGTTGAAAGCAAAGGCAAGACGCTCAAACCAGACTTTTGCAATGCCATCTTGACAAGTGTTTCCCAAACCATGGGCTCTCAAAATCGAAAACATGGGTTCAAATTCTGACTCATTTACTGCATTACCTTAGGCAATGTTTTCAATTACTTAAAAATTTCCCTCCACCATGTGACTTCTCTCTTTCATTGCCATTTATAAGAATATCTTTTGCTCATTTCTGAAATGATCATGAACTTTCACGCTCCTTCCTGAGCTGCCATTTCTTCTCTTACTATCCTTTCTCCTTTATCTCATCCATCACCGTGACTTCAGATACCATTTTTAGCCAACCTCTAACCCATTTCTTATCTCCAGATTTTAAACCTGTATATCCAATTAGCTACAGTCAATTCCTGTTCAACATGGTCAAATCTGAATCATTTCCCTATCAGAAATAATTTTTATTTCATTTTGTCATCTACCTGGTTGCCCAAAATAAAAACAGAAAAAGAAAATTTGCCATCTTTATACCTCTCTCTCCCCACACATTTAAGCTGTATGGAATAATGATTCTATTTCTAAGTTAGTTGACTCTTGAACAACATGGGTTTGAACTGTGCAGGTCCACTTATACATAGATGTTTTCCAATAAATACCTGCACTGTTTTTGATCCATGGTGGGGTCCGCAGATATGGAAAGCCAACTGTAAGCATTGATCTTCATCCTTTTACATATGGTACTTGAGCCTCCATGGATGCTGGTATCCACAAGAGGTCCGAGAACCAATTTCCTGCAGATACCGGAGGACAACTGATGTAGTTATGTTTTGCGGGAGTCATAAGTTATATGTGGATTTTCAGCTGTGCAGGGTTGGTGCCCCGAACCATGTGTAATGAAAGGGTCAACTGCATTTCTGTTTGTAATGTAATCATTTCCCTGAACACATCTACGCATTTCTTACTATCTGACTTATACTGAAAGCCCTTTCAGAGTTGTATCACTCAAGGATGTATTCACAGTACCCATCTGGCATTTGTTGAGGGTGACTCCTGTGACAATTAACTCTAAAATTCCAGCTCTACTTGTGGCAGACCAAGCATGTTCTTGGGTAGGGAACACCCACTGGCACAAAGTTATAGGTGCTTGCTGTAAAATACCCTCAATGTAAGGGAAATATGAGTGTCAAAAATATATGAGAACACCAAGAGCATCTGCACTGTACATTTTAGAAGCATTTAAGTTGTTTCCAAGTGTTATTTCAAACAACATTGCAAAGAACATCATTGTATATGTTCCCTTGTGATCATATATTGAATTTTTCTTAGGGTATATATACAAAAGCAGACTTGCTATGTTGTGAGATATGAGTGGTCTAAATTTTACGACTCTCCAAATTACTCTCCTAAATAGTGAAATTACTCTTCTAGGGTGCTGTACAAATGTTTGCTTCCATCAGTAGTTATTAAAGTGTCCTTTTGCCCATATCATTTCCAATCTTTAATATCGTCTAATGTTTTAAATCAATCCGGTGAGTAAAAGAGTACATTACAGGTTTTTAATTTCCAATGTGTGTATATATATTATATATATAATATATATTATATATATATTATATATTATATATAACATATATATAATTATATATAACATATATAATATATGTTATTTTATATATAACATATATTATATATAATTATATATAACATATATAATATATGTTATTTTATATATAACATATATTATATATAATTATATATATATGATATGTATAATATATATGTTATTTCTAATGAACCCAGCCACTTATCTGATGAATATCTGAAACTAGATGAGCAGTGAAGAATTTAGCTATATAGAGACTATAGTATGTCACTCATCTTTTGATGTGAATACATCTTTATTTATTAATGACTCAAATGCCCTCTTCAGTTGATTGCTTCCTTATACCTTGGCCAGTTCCTTATTAAGTTGAATGTCTTTTTCTTACTAACTTTTTGGCCTTCTTTATTTATTTTTTGTCATCCCAACTCTAATCCTTGCCATATAGGTACCGTCACCGAGTTTCTTTTTGAATATAAAGCAAGTAAACATAGATTTTTTTAATTCCTCCTCATTATTTACAGTAATTTAAACCAAGCTTTTGTCATGTAATATACTGTGGAGTTATTTTAAGATGTGCAAAGAATTGTGCTGCATGATGAGGGATGAAAACATGAACACAACCTACCAACTGAGAGCTTAGTCTCACATGTGACATTGACAGAGTTATAAAGCACTGTGGGAATTTAGAGGGGTGATATTTTTTTTTTCCAACTGAAAAATTAATATTCCTCAAAACAGTTGAGAATCATGTGTCATGTATTTTTTAAAAATTTTTACCCAGCAACTTAAATATCCATTTTTTTATAGCTGAGGAAAGTGTGGCAAATCTGTATTAAAGAAAAAGTGTACAAAGAACCTACTACATATCAGGCACTGTGACAGGTATTAATGGAAATGTGAAAGTGAAGAAGGCAGATAATGCCTAATTACAGGGAAGGTAGAACCTAGGAGTTAAACAGCAATAAGGAAAGAGTAAATACAGTATGATCAAACACGGGCCTCCTGGGAGATGTCAAATATTTATTGACAGAGTGTCTGTGTTTCAGGCTGAAGCATGTTTGAGGAATGGAGATATCCAGGTGAGGTTGGGGAATGTTACAGACAGAGGAAGAGTATATATAATATTGTGAAAGTGAGCTCATGCTGAGTTTGAGGAACTGCAAAACATTCAAATTGGGTGGAGTAAACAGTGCTAGGGGTGGTGAATAGCTCAGAAGAAGCTATAGGGATAAGTACTGGCTCACTCCTGAAAGGCCTAATTTGGACACTGTCCTAAGGGCCCTAGGGAACCCTTTGAAGGGCCTAATAAGACTGTCAAGAGGTCAGATGTTGTCTTTACCTAGAGAGAAAAATATCCTGGGGCAAGAGTGGTAGTTGAACCATGACAAGAAATCCTATTCTCAAGAAATTTCTTAATCTGGCCACTATCGTTACCGAAAAGATACAAAAACAATTTTTCGGTGTCTGTAAACTTCCGATGTTTATGTGCAATATTTATGTGTATATAAGTTCCTCATTAAGTTCTTAAACTTGTCATTGACTAAAAAAATTCAAGGATCACTAGATTACAGTAAGAATAGTAGTTGATGATTCAGCCATAAAAAAAAGGAAATCCTGTCAATTGAGTCAACATGGATGAATGTTGAGGGCATCATGCTAAGTGAAGTTAGTCAGATAAAGAAAGACAAATACCCTATGATCTCAATTATATGTGGAATCTAAAACTACCAACTGCATAGAATCAGAAAATAGATGAGTGGTTGCCAGAGGCAGGGGGTGGGTTTGCGGGAAATGGGTAAAAGTGATCAAGAGGTACTAACTTCCAGTTATAAGATAAATGAATTCTAGGGGTGTAATGTACAGCATGATGCTATAGTCAATAACATACAATAATATTGTATATTTGAACTATACATTAACATAATATTTGAAAGTTGTCAAGACAGTAAATCTTCAAAGTTCTCATCACAAGAAAAAAGTTGTAAATACGTGAGGTGATAGATGTTAACTAAACATATTGTGGTAATCATTTCAAAATATATACATATATTAACAAATCAGTATGTTGTACGCATTAAACTTATTGATTTTATATGTCAATTATATCTCAATAAAACTGGGGGAAAAGGAACAGTGTTTGGCCAGAAAAGAACCTTTGAGAAAAATCAATATTTAAGGAGCAGATAGGGAAAGAGAAGGAGTTCAAAAGGAGATAAAGAAATAGCAGAAAGAATCATGGAAGCTGAGTGTGTTAAAAGCTTAGTGGCTACAAGAAAACGATTCTACAATTAAGTTTCTTGAATAAAAAAAAATTTATTTCTCTCATATTACAAGCTAGCCTATCCATGCTAACAGGGTCATTTTGCAGGTTACTCAGGAACCGAAGTTTCTTCTGCCTTGTTACATTGGTTGGGTTGCGAGCAAAGCTGAGCTCACACAGGAAGAGAAAAGAGCTTATGTTCAGGGACAAATGCCCGTGTTTAAGTTGAAGACAGTCTAGAAATTATATGTGATACATCTGCTCTATTCTACATCTAAATTATAAAGAGCCACAATTGGATGCAATAAAAACTGGGAGATTTAATTTCTACCTGGAAAGCCACATAAATAGACAGAAGGAGCAAATGAGTTTTGGGGGAGCATCCAGCAGTTCCCACACCAACTTTTGAAGTTAAAAAAAAAATATTTATAGGTTAGATAGCTTTATATACCCATTTGACATTTATTGAGTGCTATATTTGGTTGTTATTCTATGTGATAAGAATACAGACATTTAAAAAAAATCTTCCAAAGAGTTTATAATCTAGAAATGAGAGATGCTAAACAAATTAACAAATAAATATGTGATACAATATTAGGAGGTAATAACTACTAAGAAGAAAAAAAGTAAAAGGATAGAGGTGCTATTTTTACATAGACTAGTCAGGGAAATCCATTATGTTCAAAACTGAAAAGGCAAACTATTGAGATCTCCCTCTTTCGGGAAGAATTTGCAGTTGATTATAAGAGCAGAGTATTTGTTGAAATAGGACAAGGAGAGTTGCTAATTAGGAAGAGATTCATAGTTAAAGAAAGGTTATCTTTTTAATGAGTGTGGGGAGAAAATTGACCATGAGTATAGTCTAAAGAGAAAATGCATGCAGAGATGACATTGTTGCAGGTCCCAGTGCTGGAAGGAAGGGAATGGTGGACACAGGTATAGTTTAAATGTGATATCATTTTCCCTAAGTAATAAGTCAGGGAAGTTACTTAGAGTGAAGGCTGTTTGGGCTTTGTCAGGTTCTTGATGAGAATTATGAAGGTATGCAGTTGTTATGGAAAGCCTCTAGCAAATAGGAGAAGGCCAAATCTAGGAGAGAAATGTGTCGTGGAATTGAATCTGTGCTTGAGGTTTTCTGCATGTGGGTAAGTGGAAGGGTCCACCTGTGTTAGGCAAGAGAAGGTGGTGATGAGAATCGTTCAGGTGATAAAACATAATGTCTATCCTACATAGCTAAATAAATAGCCCTTCAGAAGAGAGCTGACCAGACAGCCACATGCTCAGTTCTAGACTATGCATGAGTTTATAAAGTGACTGAGAAATATGTTTCAGATTATATTTTTCAAAAGTTTTTTTAATTTAATAATCAAAATTCCAAATTTTTAATTTAACTGATTTTGTTGTTTTTATTGTGTGGGATTGTTGTGTAGGGTTGTAAATTGACTGTCACAGTTTTGAAATTAGGAAGACAAGTCATTGAAACATTAAGAAATTAAGACCTTAAGTAAATCTCTATTTCATTTTGTCATTTTTTTGTTGTTGTTGTTTTACATCTGCCAGTCACTAGTGGAATTACTGTTTTTACTTCATGGAATAACTAGGAAAAAAAAACTTCTGGGTAAAAAAGCATACAGTTTATAAGCTTTATATTTATTGATTTACTAAATTTTAGCATCATGTACGTCATCTTTTATATTGCATTCATCCATAGATGTTACATCATAGATCAGTCAGCCCTTCTTGTCAGGATATATTTTTTTATAACTTGATTCCTTTTTTTTTTTTGCCTTTTTTATCTGGATATTTGCATATTCCGAGCTCCACCCCCACCTTTTTTTAAATCAGGAATGACATTAGACATAGAGCAACCATAGCCAGAGTTATCAAGACTTTTTCGCTTTCAAAAGTAATACATTGGCATTATGATATTTTCTGTTTTTTCTAGCCTTTTAGTTTTTATCTTTTACTTTATAAAACTATTCATAGTTTCTGATTCTCAGATTACTCCAAGATGTATCTACCTTAGACCTTTTGAGGTGCTATTGTTGTTTACTTGTTTCCAAGGAAGTCTATTCTTTCTTGTATTTATATTTCTGTGGAATAGGAATATTTGTATTTACTGGTTTGTCTTTCCTCTAAGAGCACAAAAGTATCTCTACGATTTTCTTCTGGCCTTTCGTTGCATTCATTTGTTTTTTCTGGCTTCTCTTACCTTTTTTTCTGGAAGCCAGTTTCTGCGTTCCTATTTCCTAATTAGTTAATTTATAGTGAAATTCCTGCTTGCCTTCAGATCTACGCATAATCTTTCTCTCATTCCTCTACTTGTATTGCCATTTCTAGTTGCTGTAAGTTTCTCCTACACTGTTCTCCATTGCTGACATACTCTTCCTGTCAGCAGAAATTTCACTCTCATTTCTATAAAATATCTTCAACAAAGAAGAGGTAAGCACTTAAATCTCAAAACTAAATATAGTATTCTTTAACATATGTTAAATTTTGATATCTTATATGCCATTGATAATTGGCTTTCTTACTGTTCTCATTTTCTCAATCAATATTTCTTGTCAGTCACATGTAAATCAGTAAGATCAGATTTCATATGCTCTTGAAGGCAGGGTATCACAACACAATGTAGAAGATTTTTACAATCAATATTCATGTGTACTATTTATGCATCAGAAATTACATAGGGGAAAATGTCACAAGAATATGGCCCAAATCATCTCAGTTTAAAACACCTTAATCAACGTTGAGAATTCTTTTCTCCTGTGGATAGCAAAAATGATCAATGCTTACTAAATGTTATTAACCTTTTAATCACTGTTATAACTTTACTAAATCAATTTAATTATTCAATGGGTGATTAAAAATGAATAGTTATAAACAGAAATGGAGAATGGCAGTATTGACGCTTGATTCACACACACATATTGATAGATATATACATATATTATGGAATGTTATATTTCATATTTCATTTGTATAAGATACTGAAATACTTGGAATTAGGTCAGGACTAAATGAATTCTGTGCTTTGAAAATCCCAGGACACAGCATTAAAAAGGAGGAATCAGAATGTGTAATATGTTGATAGAAGGAGAAGTGACTCTGGGTGGTGAACAAGCAATGTGCTATATAGGTGATGTATTACATAATTGTACACTTGAAACTTGTGTAACTTTACTAACCATTGTCACCCCAATAAACTTTTTTTAAAAATAAATAAATAAATAAATCATGTAATTTCAAAATAATATTAACCTTTTAGAACAATTTGGGAGATTGACCTTCTTTAATGCCTTGAAGGCTGAGGGATTCAATTTTTTAAATATGGAAAATTGCATTCACCATAAATTCTGGAGCATTTAATCTTCCCTTCTCTTACTAGACACAAGCATGCAAAGATAACTAAGACAAAGTTGCCTCTCCCAAGAAGTTCATGTATCATTTTAGTTCACTTCATTTTATAGAAAATGTGACTATCACTTATAATGATGCTTATGTCTCGTTTTGAAAGAATGTTGCAAATAATGACTATTGATCTGGATTAACTCTTTGGGATTAACGTAAAAATTTTACTTTGTTTTAAGGGAAGGGATGCTACATGTTGCCTCATGGCAACCCAGAAAGAGACTCCTTACATCCCTCATCTCTTTCCAGCCACTCTGGGATGCACAAAGAAACATCTGACATAATTCCTGCTCACCAGTAGCTGAGTGGCATTAGAGAGGTTTAACTAACTATTGTTTTTCAATCTTTTTAGAAAAAGGCAGAATGGTAAGACTCATTCAGAGTATAAAGTATTACCAAATGAATATTATAGAAGTACAAAACCAAGTGAAAACAATCTGAATGTATTGACAATAAACATTATTGAAGAGTAAAACATCTGCTTAGCCTTGAGTGATGGGAATGATTGGGACATATGGCTAAGAATTAATAAGTCTAGCCAAATGGATTCAGTTCTAGCCAGAAGGTCTGGAGACCAATCCCATACAGATGTAACAAATCCCAGGAGGGTAATAATGTCTAAATGGAGAAACCGTTAGATCCAAGCAGCAGCCTGGGGATGGGTTCAGCACAGGAGGAAAGACAAGATGGCCATGTGAGTCAAGGTAGGGTCATTCAGGCAAATCCATCCACACCCCGTGATGGCATTATTTATTATTCTCCACCATAATAATTGGCTGACCAGTCAGCAGAACTGTGCTAGTAAGCCTACATTCACTGATGTAATAGATAAAATCCCAGCATCTTAGAAGTTCAGAATTTAGAGCATAGTCCAGTGCAGTGTGCCTTGGGCAGTTTTCTGCTCATTAATTCAAGAACTTGGGTTCTTTTCTTCTTGCAGTTTCACTAACATCAACTCTCACAGCCTCAAATTATGAGTTTACACATAGAAGGATTTCATGGTCCTGACCTGAAAGTGGAATGATGAATCCCATCCACATTTTGCTCTTCAGAACTCAGCCACATGTCCATAACATGTTCAAGTAAATCTGGTAAATGTCGTCTGTCTGTGTCCCCAAAAAGAAGAGTCCCAACCCTAAATCAGATAACGCAGTTTTGTTGTATGTACAAAGGTCTGAGTCAGGCGTTATGGTGGATACATCTATAACCAAGACACACTTTTTCCCTTCTAAAAGTTTTGGATAGAACTATATATAAGTAAATGTTAATGCAATCCCACATGTATTAGGTTCTGTATTAGAGGGATACAGGAAGGACTTCCTGGAAGAGGCGTTTAAGCAGACCTTGAAGCGTATAGGGGGTCACCATCAGGCAGAAATGGAAGGTACTGCATGAATAGTGACATTACAAGTAGCTATCAAATGGCTAGCAATGAGAGTCTATGATAGTTACAGAGATAAAGATGTCAGAGATGCTTTGGCACCGCCACCCGACAGGCCTTTAATACTGTTTATACTTCAGGAGCCATTTCAAAATCTGAAGCATATGCTTGTGAAAGAAAGCAATATTCTGGACACATTAGAATGGGAAGAAATTAGGGATGGGAGTCAATGGGGAACTACTTGAGCTAAGGCAGCAGGAATAGAAATGAGAGAACACTTAGGCAAAACATTTGAAAAAGTACATTTGAAAAGACGTTGAGATTGTTTACATTGGTGAGTAATCCAGAGAGTTTGTATTTCACTGACAGAATGTTCTCAATTGTTAATCCTTAGGAATTATTTGTTGAGTTCCAAAGAGCACTTAACAGTTGATTTCATTAGCCACAGAACTGTTAAAAACTTCTCAGGCAAGAACTTTTTTCTGGATTTGAACAATGACCTCTCTGGAAGCCTTGAATTTCATAGAAGCCTAACAGATACATCTTATATTGTATCCTCAAATTACCATATTTTGAAAAAAAAATCTGAACCAAAAATAACACAAGATAAATGACCCCTCCCCTCCTTTTAGGCTCTAACCAGGAAAATATATGCCTTTTCTCTTTAGCTGTCTTCCCGTCACCAAAATCTTCACTTTAAATTCTCTTCTAGACAGCATCAGAATATAGGTATATTTTTAAATTTTACAGAAAGGTAAATACATTTTAAAGAGTTTGAAAGCTTCATGTGTCCTTTTAATTCTACTAGACCTCAGCGAAGGAAAGGGTAATACTGGAGTTCTCAAGTGCACATGTAAGTCTCCTTTGCACTTTTAACAATATTCATTACTTAAAAAGCTCTCTGGGAATGAGGGTTTTGAGAGACACTTTTCCCCATTTTTATGATGCATGGGAAGTATTTAAATGTTTAAGGACTGAAATAGCCTCTTGAACTCCCATTAGACCTGCTAGCAACAATTTACCAGATGTAAAACATCAAATAGTGTTGATGTAGAATCTTTGAAGCCTGGTTTCCAGGTGTTCTGCCCTAAGAATATTTTTTCATTAGCTACTGAAAAAGTTACTCCTCCAAGAAGAAAGCCTAACCCTTGTTAAGGTCAAAACAAAAGACCCGCATCAGTTCCTGCAGAGAAAAGGTAACAAAGTTTAGATGACAACCATAGTATTATAATTAATATGTTACTGTTAGATCAATAATTTACTGAAAATTATTCCAACTTTCAGAGAAATTACCTTACTTCCATTAATCATGTTGTATGTTATGTTTAAGTTAAGACTGTCATTTGGAAATACAGTACAATAGCAGCATTCAAATGAAAGTATGTTAATTAGAATAAAAATTTCATCTAATAATATGGTTTTCACATAGATTTCAGTTACAGTGGGTAGTATTTATATGGTCTTAAAATGATTTGATCTAAGATGTAGCCGTCCTTTTAATGGATACATTTTCACAACATTAAAAAGAGAGGGACAGCCATCCTAAAAGTATCTGGAGTTACATTTATTAGTTCCCATTCATTTATAGTATTCACAGTAGGGAGAATGATGTTAAAGTAAGCAGAAAAAGGGACTGATTAGTTATTAGAAGATAAGAGTTTAGCTTAGCTTTCTGTCTTGCCACAAAATAAGTTCTTAATTTTCATCCATTATAACAATTCTATCTACAACACAGAGGTATTCTAAGGAACAATTATTAAAGCATTCAGAGAGAGAAGTATAATACTCCTGAGTTCTCCTCCAGTATTTTCATGCTACGATGGCTTAACTCCACTGACCTCATCTCCGTGGCCTGTGTTACTTCTTTCTGATCACTCATAGCTCTTTAAAGTAGTCTTGTTACCAATCTCTGTTTTCACCACCTGAGAGAATGATACAGTTTCTGCATTTCAGTAAAAATTAAATACTGGAACAGTGATAAGGATAAAGAAAGAAATAAATAGATTTTATTCTATAATTTGTTGTGGCCACAGGATTGCTTCTTTTTTTTTTTTTTTCCAAATTGCAATTCTTATTGTATCATACCACGTTACATAAAATCATCCATTAATGTTTTTCAAATCTCTTGGTGTTTGATTTTGGAATTTCTTTAAAGTTATTTCATGAACTAGAATCTTTGATTGGAAGACTAGGCTGAAATATGTAATCAGGTGTTCTTCTTCTTATTTACTGAGTTCAAATACAACCATATGTAAGAACACTTTCGATGTTTTTTTAAAAATAAGGTAAAGATTAACTCCCACTGACTTTTAAATAGTATGTAGTTGGAGAGAAAATTTTTCTGTTTCTTAGTTGAATTTTCTTTCTCTTTTCTTTTTATTTTTCATCGCCATTTTCCTACTCTGTAGAAATCATAATACAGAATGATTAAGTATTTAGGAAACATAACTTATCATTTAAATAAAACAGCAAAAATTTAAAAATGGAAAGTGAGGATTAAAAACAACTTCTGAAGCTAAGTTTTGGTGTATAACAACTGGGTAAATCTTTTGGTGAAGTACATTGGGTAGTATAGCAATTTGATACATAAAATAAAGTGAATTTCATATAGGCTTCATATAAAGAAGCCAAAATATATATGATCAATATAAAACATTTCCCAATTAAGAATTATAGGCATACATTAAAGTGAGAATAATTAAACTTTGTCCAGTGTTTTGAAAGTTGTAAAGCAATTGATAGGTGGGTGATCAGTGAAAATATTAATTAAGATGAATGAGAATATGTACGCATTTGTGTTTGGTTTGATTGGTTTGTTTTCCTATCCTTTTACAACTCCTTTTAGTGGTGAGATGTATCTTTTGGTTCTTATGCAAAGATAGGATTTTTGTTCACCTGCAATTTTTCCCCCAAGGAGGGAGAATGGAAGTTTCCTGACACATATAAAAAAGAATAAATGTTTTGGCTACTCTTTTATAATTTTTCCATTGCTTGTCAAAAGCAGTAATATTGCCATCATTCAAAAATGGCTACAGTAATGTTGACACTTCACAGATAAGAACAAGCTTATTATTCATGGAAAATTTACAAATGACTGTTGACTCTCCCAGATTGTTAAAACAAAGCAAAATTAATTTTTGACCCTACAGATCTAAAGTATCTGTCTCCAGCTTAATAAGCATCAGGAAGAAGATGAACTGAATAGCAGGAAAATCTATCTAGCAATGAATTTGTTCAGTTATTGGAGGAAAGTTCCAACGGAAATGGTGGAAATACCAGTTCTTTGGATAAGGGAAATCCAGCTGGACAAAGTGCTAAATTAATTTTAGTAAAGATTTAATATTGCTCTAAAAAGCAATGTTTCCCATACCACTTATAATTATTTAATAAGTACATTACTAAGTTGAAACTTTGACATTTTAAGTAAATTGGGCAAATCGAGGTATGGAAATAGGACATATACAGTAAGTGAAATTATTTTCTCCCTGGTGGGATTTGCCTGCTAATTAATATATAGCTGGTTCTGTAATACCCATAGCCTCCCTAGTTCCATTAACTCTGAGGACATAGTAGATAGTCAGCAAATATATGCTAGTTAAATTAAATCGTGAATATGTATATAGCGCAATCTTAAATTATGTTAGAAAAATGACATGTTTGGTTTAGTGAAACACATCTAGTTAAAGTACAAAGCCTTAGATCTGATGACTTAAAATATATCTTTAAATCAGTAGAAATGTGGAAGAACATGGCACATTAGAAATGATGGGATGATAACTTAGATTTGATTATAGCAAGACTGAACTGAGCAGCTGTTGAGATTGGATAATGATATGTGAGTTTCTCATCAGGCCTGTATAACATGTTTCCACTAATATACATTAAGAATGTCTGGATGAACTATAATTATCCCCATGGCTTTTGCATAACGTAATTAGGTCTTGCTAATGCAAAGTACTTTTATTAAGTGAGGAATGTTATTTACAAGTTATAGAAATGGTCACAAAAACCATGCAACTAAAGACAGAAACATTGGCACTCATAATAGTAATGTGAAAAAAACAAAACACACTTATTTCCTTTGTTACATAGAGTTTTCAGAATTCAAAGTCTTGTTTACATGACAGGCACATGAAGGATGGTTTCAATTATGCTGACCCTCTTGCTGGAGTTTGTGCACCAGGTGTCCAGACCACAGAATGGAAAATACAATCTTTGTCTGCTTTATGTAAATACAGTACTGAGATCAGCCTGTCTTTAAGTGCCTGATTGCTATTTAATTACTGAGAATATCCCTTTCTACAGCAACCCAACAACAACAATGAAATAATAAACTCCTTTCAGAGCTTTCTTATCTTTCCTATCACATGGGAAGAATGTGATATATCTGATAAATTCATATAACTAGGTTTATTAAATGGCAGTCCTTACATGTTTTATAAATACTGCCTTACATATCAAATGAGAATGATTATGTTGATCAATAAAAGCTAACTAAAACTATGAATGCAAAGTATTCATGTTCATTCTTATGACATTTTGATATAAGGATTTTAAAGCAACTGCGATGCAGCATCAAAAAAAAAAGTTAAATCTGGAGAAAACAAATGGGAATTCAAATTCCAGCTCTGAAGTGTGTGGCAGGCTATCTCTAGGCAAGTTCCTTAACTTCTCTGAGCTTCATTAATCATCAGTAAAATGAGGCTAATAATTCGTACCCTGGTGGGCTGTTGAAAAAATTAAATGAAATAATCTATGTGAACCATCATCTTAAGAATGTTTTTATTAAATCTGGTTTTGAAAACTAATTCACAAGAAATGTGGAAGGATAAGTTTGCTCTCTCTCATCTTAAAGGAGAGAATATAAAATAGATTAAATGACAGTTTTGAGGAGAGTATCACATTTGAAACTATATTTATGATTGTGATATCTTTAATCACAGAATAATTGTTTCCTGTTTTTTATATCTCCTGTAAATGAATTATTTAGCCATCTCTTCCCTAATACTCTGTTTGAGAGGAGGTAAATATTTTTTTTTAATATTTATATAGTACTTCTGAAAGTATTTCTCAATTAATTTCTTTTCTTAAGCCCTTTTTTGAATATAGAAACGTTTTTTCTCTTTCATTCTCATATTTCACACCTAGTATTTTTCCTTGGAAAATCTTTAAGCCGTGGCTGAAATAAAATGTGTGAACCAAATGGTAGCATATATTTGGTCATTGAAACTTCATACCATAACCCTCTTTACCATTTTATTTCCTTTCGGTGGTTACAGTAATATAGACATAACACCAATATTTGTTTTTCATCATTCCACATTTATTTGGTATACTCCAAATAAATAAATAGGATGAGTTAGGTGAGGTGATAAAAAGGAAAAAAAGACCCATATCCTACAAGTGAGTGATTTATTTTATATTATGGCAATAAATATAAAATATAGAAAGCAAGATATGAGCAAATGACAAACATATTGCAAACTACTATCAGAAATGAACTACTAGATTTCTAAGGAAGTTTTATTTGCACTTAATCTATTGAGATTAAATGTTTGTTTTTAGTAAATTAAACCTTTAGTAAATAAAGGTTCAGTAAATAAAAACCTTTTAAAATACATTAATACTGCATAGGAGACATGTAATTAATATAGAGGTACAAAGTAAATAGTGTGAAAGCTTCAGATCCAAATTTCATAGCTATAACATGATGGCATTCTAATTCAAATAAGTCTGGGTGTATTTTAGGGTCTGAGAATCCTCATATGCACTGCATTTGGATTATTGTTGTAGGTAAAAATGATAAAATAATGAAACTATCATGGTTTCCAGAACAAATCATTTCCATCTGTACCACTGCATAAGTGTAGTTCTAACTCAACCACATGAATATCATTACATGTGTTTTTAAAAATCACTCTTTGCTGAAGACCTTAAGTGATCCATATGCCTTACCTATGGTTAGTTTTGGCAATAAGAAACAAGACAGCTAACAAATGTTTAAGCTGTGTCTAGAAATAGTGACGACTGAATTTAAACTGAATATGCAGTTTATTTTGGTTGCTTTCCTTCTCCCTAAATTCTGAAGTTCAAAGTTTAACTTGGAATTGTTTTCTCAAGTTTGGCTGTAGTCAAAGTCCATGAAATGGGTTATGTCTGTCAATAGTTGACCTAATAGGTTTGTCCTATGTTGACACTGTTCTTTTTATATTAGGCTGTTTATGTAATATAGTTATATTATTTTCTTGGGCTCTACTTTAAAATGGGATTAGAAAATAATGAAGTATTTCAGTAGTTTCTTATAAGTATTAGGTTTCTTTAGTAGGGCTTTGGTATAAATCATTTATTCTGTAATTTATTCTTCAGTCTTGAATAGCATTTATCAATCACTTATTGAACACCAATCATATCCATAGGTTTATCAAAGCAAGACCAGTATAGTGAGGGTACAGGTCAATCAGAGTTCCATAAAGTATTGCTATAAAGAGTTGCTATATGAGAACTTTGTACAAACAGGGGTAAAATAACCAAGAAGAACTCCTTTCACCAGGACCATGAGGAAACATTCATTGAAGTGTGAAAGCTCCAGTGAAATCTGGATGGAAAGCAACAGGGTTATTCATGGGCAGAGATAGGAACATATTTCTGAAATGAAGCAGTTAGAAAGGAGGAAAAAAAAGTATGAAACAACAGATCTGATACATGCAACTGCTAAAACATGGAGACAAACTTCGGTGAGAAATATGAATGAAGATAAGGAGCTAAAAAACAAATCTTAGAAACCATCAGAAGCCATGATAACGTCCTTGAACATTTTTGTTTAGGTAGTGAAGACCTTTTAAAGGATTTTCAGCAGGAGAGCAGCTGAACTGCACATATTTTGTTTGTTTGTTTGTCCATCTTCCTTTAATTTGTAAAGTTGAGAAAGCTGAAGCCTAGAATCATACTTATCTATGATTTCAAGGGAAATTCAGTGAAGCACTGAGCCCCATGCAAAATGCCTCTCCTGTCTTTTGTATTTGAAAATCATTCCAGTGGCATTGTAGTGCAGGGACTATTCAGGAAGTACCAGGCTAGGAGCTGGGAGTAACACTATTGCTTGCTAATCTGCCATCTTGGATCTGATCCTCCATTGATTTCTTTTCTGAGCTGCACATTTTAGATAGAGACCTTTGGCAGGAGTGCAGTGGACAAATGGGAAAAGCACAATAAGGGAAATTAAAATGATTCATTTTAGGTAATATTAAGACATGAAATAAGGCCGGAGTGGTGGGGATGGAGCCATAAGGCTTTGAGGCAGGATATTCTAAGGAAGTAGTATTGATTAGACTGGGTCAGTGACAATATTTGGAGGATGTGGAAAATGCAGTAGCATGGATTGATTCCCAAGCATCTATCTTGAGTTAATGGGTAGATGGTGATACTATCCACCAATAAGAATATGAGGGAAGGTTTGGGAGTAAAGGCAAGGAGTTTAGTGTTTAGCCATGTTTTGCTTGAAGTGTGTACAGGGCTGCCAGGTGAAAACGCCCAGTAGTCAGCCGCATATGTGAATGTACAGGTCAGAATACTGGAGTGGATTTGAAATAGCAATTTGTTGGTCATCAGCAGTTAATAAATAGATTCCTCAAGGTAAAATGTTGACAGGAAAAAAAAATAAAATCAGGGATAGCAATGTGCATAAAAATAACATTTAAGAGGAGGAGGATGGGTCAGTAAAGGAGCTGACCAAAAAAATCCATGAGGTATTGCTATTAGGAGTTAACTGGGGACCTTTGTGAGGTGAGTTTCAGTAATGTAGTGCAGGTGGAAGCATCCACTCAGTGGCACAGTAGAATTAATCATAAATGGAAGAGTTCAAATGAACCAGTTCATGTCCTTTTTTTGAGGAACTTAGCTGTGGAAGAAAGGGCAGGACATTAACTAGAGAGGTTCACAGGGAAGAGAGATGTCAAAGTAAGTGACACCTGAATGTTACTAATGATTTCTGCAAAAGGAGCTGGTAGAGACCAAGAATATAGAAGATATGAGAATTATTCATGAAGCACCTCAACACAATGCAGCAGAAATGGAGAGCTATGATCTTTATTATCAAGGAAATTTTATGGTTGGGAAAGTAGAAGTTATGGTATTTCAAAGGACATCTTGTTTGGCCTAACCTATAGAATTAGTATTTTTAAATCTACAAAGGCAAGTGGCCAAAATGAGAGTCTTCTTTTCCATTCTGTTCCACCATGTACAAATCTGTTTCTCTCTAGATCCACCCTTTTAATAGAAGGCACTGGGGTCTACCTCCTGCTCTTGCCAAAAATCTGAGTCATCCTCAGTTTTCTTTCCCACAGTTCATTGTCCAAACATCCCAACTACATCTGCTTCTGTCCATTTTCACTACTGCATTCTGGTTGAAAGTATTAATAAGTCATGCCTGGATTATAACAGCAACCTTCTAAATTCTTTGCCCACTTATCTAGAGCCACTCCACCCCTACTCCCCCATCTATTCTCCACTTAGCAGCCAGAATAAATGTCATAAAAAGGTAAACTCAATCATGTCACACTCTAGCTTAAAGTCTTCGATAACTCATAGTGGGTATGTGGTATATTATGGCTACTGTCATCATTATGAGAATTGTCCAGTTCCCTTTCTCTAACTCGGTAATAGCAAAGCCATTATTAAAATAAATTGATCATCTTATTTCAAACCTATAGTAATTGATAGATTTTTGGCAAATATAGTCAGCATCAGTGTGGCTTGTTTCTATTATAAACATGTGACCCCTAGATAATGCCTTGTTTGAAATGAATCGGAGGAAAACATTGTTTCTATCACTTATGTTTTATTTGACCCCTCAATTCCCAGTATTAAGTAAGATAATATTTAGAAAAGACAAACTTTGACATTTTTCCTAAGCAGATGACAGCTAATATTCATACATGTCCCATTTGTTTCAAGGATATAAATCAGTGATATTTTTAAGTAAAAAAAAATAGAATTAAAAGGGAATAGTCTGATATTTGATATTTTGAAAAATTCAAATCACAAGACCAAGGTTTATATAATGGCGGTGATTAGGGATAAGAGCATAACAAAGGACAATAAGATATGAAGAATGCACTAAATTTCATTCTACAATGAAATAGCACTTCAGAAAAATCTGTAGAGATTTCCAAGGAAGGTAGGATGAGATTGGCCAAAGATAGTGGTTATAACTTTGGTGGTGTGATTTATTATAATTTCTGCATGTCATAATTCAGAAAAGATAATATCCTTATATGATTGAGTTGGTCATTCAAAAGCAGAAGACACAGATTTCAACTTCAGATATTTCTATATAGATATATTATTTATGTAACAATATCTTTTTTATTATTATGTATTATATATGTCAGGGTTTTATTTTGATAATATCTGCCAGAAAATGCTCCTTTTAGCCGAAGTGTATGAGAATAAAAGAAACTCTCTTAGCTTAGATATGAAGTTATGAAAGACATGGAAATAGGAACTAAGGGGTGTTCACCAGCTTCAGTCCTATCAATAATCAAGTATGGACTAGGCTCTGGGCTTGTCACCTCTTCTTTAACATGAAGGGAATGTTTGTCCTCAGGCCTCCTCTGATGGATCCATTCTACGAGTTGATTTTTTTTTGGTGAAATGATTCGCTATTTCAGTATATTGAATGTTTTACTAAGAAAGTTTGTGGGGAATCTGAAGGTTTACTGTGCCAAAACAGAAGTATTTCTAAGTGACTTGCGACAGTAGGCTTTGGACTGTCTATCTCAAGGGAACCTAACCAATAATCACTTTACATTTATTAAACATTCTGCATATCTCTCTGTGGTTTTAATTTTAGACAACAGTAACTTTAGGCAGAACCTGGGTTCATGTTTAGTACACTGTTTTGGGCTCATTGTTTTCCATGTTTTAGGGCTAATTTTATAATACAGAAAATATCCTAATTGCCTCATGTGAAAATCATTCTAAAATAATATTTCCAAAGTTATTAAGATAATGAAACTAAATGGGAAAATAATTACTTACGAAGGCCGGACAAATAAATTCACTAAATTTCCACCGTGTGCTTACATGGTGGAAAGTTCGCAAACTTACTTGTCCAAACTTTCGGATCTCTAAGTAGTAGGAGGCATAAAAATGAAGGAGTGAGAAAGGTACTTTAGAAGTCTAGAAATTCAACCTTTTTTGTTTAAACTAGGTCATTGTATTTTGCAAATGCCTCCTATAAGCAGAACACTGAACTTAGTGCTAAGTAAGAAACAGTAGTTAAGTGATTTGCTAACAGATCTCAGGGTCTATTTTGCTCTCACATGTGAAATCTATTTACTCATTTGCACGTGGGGAGCTTTTCATCTCAACAGCATGGTGGTTTTTATTTTTGTTTTTGGTTTGTTTTTGGTTATTGTTTCTCTGAATTTTTTTATATAACTTTTATTAAATTTATTGGGGTGACATTGGTTAGTAAAATTATATAGGTTTCAAGTGTATAATTCTGTAATACATCATCTATAAATCCCATTGTGTGTTCACCACCCAGAGTTAGTTCTCCTTCCATCACCATATATTTGACCCCATTTACCTTCTTCTACCGCTTACTGTCTAGTAACTACTAAACTGTTGTTTGTGTCTGAGTTTTTGTTTGTCTGTCTTGTTCTTTTGTTGCATTCAGTTTTATATCACATATGAGTTAAGTAATATGGTTCTCAACATTGTCTATCTGACTTATTTCACTTAGTATGATTATCTCAAGGTTCATCCATGTTGTCGCAAATGGCACTATTTCATCTTTACTTACGGCCAAGTAATATTCCATTGTATGTATACTACATTATTTTTATCCAATAATGTATTGAAGACCACTTTGGTTGTTTCCATGAATTGGCCACCATGAATAATGCTGCAATCAAGACAGGGGTGCTTATATCTTTACAGATAAACTTTTTTAGGTTTTTTTGGGTAGATGGCCAGAAGCGTGATTGCTGGGTTATATGATAATATTATTATTAATTTTTTGAGGAACCTCCATACTGTTTTCCATAATGGCTGTTTGTTTCCCCAGCAGTGTATTATTAGGATTCATTTTATTCCACAACCTCTTCAACATTTGTTATTACTTGTCTGTCGATAATAGCCATTCTAACAGGTATTAGGTGATATCTCATTGTAGTTTTTGTCGCGTCCAGCACGACAAGAGCAGTGGGAAGCAAGGAGGGCAGCACAAGGTTAAGAAAGACAGTAGACAAGAGTAGAGTGCAAGCGGAGACAAGGGACTGCCGACTCAAGGACTGAGCCCCGAATCAGGCCAAAGCATGGCTTTATTACTTAGATGTGGAAGTAAAAGAAGTAAAGCTTGTCAATCTCAAGATCAGTGAATCCCGTACATTACAATAGGAAACTGATTTAAGCCAATCACCTTTGCCTGCAGTCAGTGGAACCTAAGTCTCAGGATAAGTACTTCCCCAAGGGACAAAACCTTTATGCATATGAATAGATGGAGAGCACATCATTGAGTCGCTTCCCCTGCAGGTTGTGGGAAGGAATGCAGCCACAGAGGCAGAGGCTCTCCTTAGCTGGGGGAAGGTGGAGGGCTGTGCCCACCTCTATTGACCCCACGAGTTCCCCAGATGGTCCCCACATGGCCGTGTCTGGCTTGGGTTGCCCCCCCCCCCACGGGGAATCATACCCGTCTTTGACTAGCCAGACATCTTTCTGGGGCCAAACAGGAAGACATAAGGTATAAGCACAAAGGTGAAGCAAAGTCCCTGAAAGGATCTGTTTCACAGACTCTCCTTTCTTTAGGGGCAGGTACCAGGAGACAGATTGGTAGGCTGCTGGCAACAAGTTTTGATTTGCAGTTTTCTAATGGCTAGTGAAGTTGAGCCTTTTTTCATATATTTGTTGGCCTTTTGTATGTCTCCTTGGGAATCACAAAACAAACAAACAAACAAAAAACAAACAAACAAAAACACACAAATAGCCAAAGCAATTCTGAGGGAAAAAAAAAAAAACAAGACTGGAGGTATCACACTCCCTGACTTCAATGTATAATACAAAGTGACAATAATCAAAACAGCGTGGTATTGGCATAAAAATAGACACAGAGACCCATGGAATAGAATTGATAACCCAGAAATAAACATATATATACTATATATATATATATATATATATATATGCAGATAATTTTCATCAAAGGATCCAAAAACATATGATGGAGAAAAGAAAGCCTCTTTAGTAAATGGTGCTGGGAAAATTGGAAAGCCGTCTACAAAAAATATGAAACTAGACTGCCATCTGTCACCATACACCAAAATTAACACAGAATGGATTAAATACCAAAATATAAAGCCTGAAACAATAAATTGCATAGAAGAAACCATAGGTACTAAACTTCTGGACTTTGGGTCAGAGAGGATTTTATGAATTTGACTTCAAAGGCAAGGAAAGTAAAAGCAAAACCAAATGAATGAGACTGTATCAAATGGAAAAGCTTCTACACGACAAATGAAACCTTCGACAAAACAAAGAGGCATCCAACCGGTGGGAGCCGATATTTGCAAACCACACCTCCAATAAAGGGCTAATATTCAAAATATGTAAAGAATTCATACAACTCATCAACAACAAAAAATAAGCAATCCAATTTAAAGTGGGCAGAGGACCTGAATAGACACTTCTCCCAAAAAGAAATTCAACATCATGTTTTTAAGCTTCACGCAGAGTCTGGAAGTTGGTACAGATTCAGATCATACGCAAATAAAAGATTGCTGTTAAAGCATTCAAAAGAAAAAATATTCGTTCCTTTTGAGTTTTGAGAGATTTATTTTTGCATGAAATGTCTATCTACATGTTAAAGATATTCAGATGTTTAGCTAAATATTTTTCAGGTCAAATATATTCCCAAGGTTAAAGAAAGAATATTCATTGGAAACCAGAAGTAGCTCATAATAGAAATGCATTCTAGAAATTGGTATCTTGGTTATATTTGCATTCTTTTTCATTTATATGGATGGAAATATACTATATTCGATACTTGAATGAATCAGCATCGCAAGAATTAAGCTTTATGAAGGCAGATCTCTTACCTGTCTTGTTCATTATCTTGTTCATTATCCAGTGCTCAATTCAGTTTCTGGTATATATCAGAGCCTTAATAAATGTGTTTCAAAATAATACCTTGGAAAGAGATAAGCTAATGCCTCGAGGCTTAGCCTCTAGTCACAGTGGTCCCTCTAAGCTGAGATCTTAGCCAAGCCATTTCTCTTTCACTATGTCTCATTTTCTCATCTTTTAAAACAAAGGATGTTTTAGATTGAGGAAGGTCCTTCTGGTTTTATAAAAGTACTTGGCAATTAGAGTATTATATCTGAATAACCTTGTAATCATTACCTTAAAATAAATGTATTTCCAGAAGTGATATAGTTGCTAAAATTATCGATTAGTTCACTAGTATATGGACTTAAAACATTCAGGATACAGATTTCCTCTTGAAATGTTACTGTGCAATTTTCGCCCACAGAAAGTTTGCATTAAAAAAGTAAGAACGTAGTGGTTCAGTCTCTTGACTTTGTTTAAGTGAAGTATTGAGTTCAGTATGAATTATTTCTTTTATATGCATTGTGATTCCTGCAGGTCAGGATGAGGCTGAGAACAGAGAGGCTGGAGCTCCTAGCACTAAAGGTGGTATATGAATAAATAAAAGGGTACACTACTTCCTGAGTTTAGACAATATTCAGATGGAATAAAAATCACGAGTCTGAATGTATCCTGTGGAAATCTGAAACAGTTTTGAGTCAAAGATCACATGAAATTAATATATTATAAAATGGTGTACAAAGTCTGTTTTACTGATCCTCTTCAATCACTCTAACTTTTCAGATCTTCTGGAATTTTACTGGGATTATTGTTCAGTTGAAATTCCAAGCATTCTATTCAAATGGTAAGTAGAGCTATGTATTATATCACCATATTTGTTCATCAGTAAATAATATGAGTTTCTGAGTATTGAAATGAGAAACATGAATTCTTCACTTGCATTTCTTATTTTTAAAAAAGCAAAACCACTAAAGAATGTATTTTTATTTTTAGGTTATCATGGTAGAATATAAATATGTGGCATGTAAACTTGTAGACTATCAATCTTCTCTAAAATCCAAAATAATGGTAAAGTGTCTGGAATTAAATTCATCTGCTGCTAGCAAATATGTTTTGTAAAACATGTTTTACAGAATCACATTTTGTAAACACTAGGGCTGGGGAGAAGAATTAAGAATCGATTTAGATTCCCCCTTTTAGGAATCTGACCTTTAAAAATATCTTCTTAAATAGGATTATAGAGAGAAATACACATTTGAAATTATCTTTCAGATAATTTTATTATTTATTTTCTCAAAGTAAAATTATAAAAATGTAGTTTATAGACTTCAATAGATTCTTAATTATCTATATTTTTAAAATGATATTAAAGTCTGTACTCACACCTTCTGATACCTTGGTAAACTGGTCTAACCTTACTTTCGGGATCATCTTCACTAAGAGTTTATTTCCTCAAGTTTTGAGATGGGAGCTATGAAGTAATTATTCATCTTGTTTTAACCACTTGGCAAGAACTGGGCACTATCCCCCTTGAAACTTGTTGCTTAAGTTTGTGACAATCCAGAGTCAAGCAGATGGGCTCGAAGTCCTTGAACTGTTGGATATGAGGGAGATGTCTAAAATAACTTGGATCATGAACTCATGACCCAAGCAAAGAGCTTTGAAATTGATTTTATTATCTTTTCTCATTTCACATGATATGTTCACAATGGACAGATATTAAGTGATTATAAATACAAATAAAAACAAAAATAACCATATTCTCACCATCTAAACATAATCACATAACCCTCTATATAAACTGGTGGATGTTTTCAGTATATTACCCCATTCCTTACTATAGGAATTCAAAAAATGAGTGATGATGATGTAAAATTTAGGTTCACGCCATCTGCCCCAAAATGACTCTGAAGCCTGGTTTTGAATCCTTCCTTGCTCCTCCACTTGTTCTGTCTGACTTTGAGCAAATCCTATACTTTCTCTGGGCCTTTCTTAACTCATCTGCAAAATGAAGCTAATAATCCATATTTAGCTAATTGCGTTGTCTTGAGTATTAAATAAATTAATACAGATAAAGTGCTTAGAACAGTGCCCAGCCCATAAATGTTAGATACTATATTAACCATTATATTTTAATTGTGTTTTGTCAAGTTGGAAAAACATTAATTTGTGTATTATTTTGTATCCTGACACCACATTTAGCCCTTTATTAGTTGTAATTATTTTTCAGTCAGTTCTTTTGTAGTTCTAGGTGATAAGTCATGTTATCTGCAAATAATAACAATTTTAGAGAATTTTGCCTTTTCCTTTCTAAAATCTCACACTCTTTTAAAATTTGAATTCCCCACTTATTTTAAGAAGTTATCCTATTCATAATTAACTAAATTAGATTTTTTGAAATTTCGCTGATGTTCTGTAAATCTTGAAACATATAAATATATTTTTGAAGAGATCATTTGGTTTTCCTCTGTTGATCAGTTAAATTGCTATTATGTTATCCTTGAATATCTGGAAACTTATTCCTTTATGACATACTATAGTTCAATACTTTTTTATTTACTTGGAAATTTGGAAGAATGCTCCAAAGTTAAGATGGTCTACAGTACTTTTTAATTGCTGCCATCTTTTTAGTGTTAAGGAGCTTATAGTCATATTGGAAACTTTACAATATTCTCTGTGGTGGTACATTTATATGTATTTATAATATGTTATTTATATATTATAATTATATAATGTATGTTATAGAAGATATATATATATAATTATATGTTACATATAATAGTGTACATAGTTATGTTATTTATAATTTTGAAAAAAACTCACTAGTAAAATAAGCCAACAGAATCTATTTTGGAAGTGATACTTGCAATTTTAAAACATTGTTTCATCCAGTTTTCATTAAATTTTGTTGGAATTTTATTTATTGAGTTCATTTTAAATCTGACATTTTCTAAAATAGTGCCTATTTGAAAAGCTTTTCACTTTATTAACATATATTTATAACTTGCAGTCTTGTAGTTTGCAAAATTATTGCTGAATTAATTTGACAGACTATCACTTCTAATTTTTGTGTTTTTCTGTTTTTCATTATGTATGTTAACAGTTTGCAAATTTTATGGGTTCGTTAAAAAAAACAAAACTGGAATTAATTACTCTCTTGCTATTTTTTGTTCTTTTAAATTTATTAATTCTACTGAATCCTTAGTCTCTTTCTCACTCCATTTCTTAAATTCAGACATTTATTTCTATCAAAATTGCTTCATGTTTGCCTTTGGTTGTTTATAAGAAGGTTTGAGTATGAACAACTTTTTAAATGTTTGGGAATATTTGAAAACAATATATAATCTATGTCGCATACTAAGTTAAATATAGCTTTATCAATTTAACATAAGTAGTCATATTATTCAGATTTCATATTCTTATATTCTGTCAACTAGACAGAGATGGGGCTAGTTTTTGCAAGTTCTGACAAAGTCCAAGTCATCCATTTGGATTTCTACTCTAGGGATAAAGCTACCAAATTTAAGCTGGTGAGTTTTTTGAGTAAATCTCATTTAGGAAGATGAGTCTTTTGTGAATGTGGAAGATAAACTGCAGTAGGGGTAGCAATAGGACCAGAGAGAAGAAACAAGAATCTAGTTAGATTCAGTATTCCCCCTTTTAGGAACCTGATTTTTAATACCGTCCTGTCTTTAAAAAAGCGTTTAGTATTCTCGTTCTTTCCCAGGGTTGTTTCCATTGTCTTCCACTTTTCCTTCATCTACGACATTTTCTCCATCAGATTTCCTTCTCAGTACTTCTGTGTCCCTCTGTAATGCTAATCTCTTAAATGTAAAGTTTAATGACTTTCTTGTCTGGTGCTTTTTATTATTGCCCCTCACTTTTCTTTTTAACAACTTTGCTATAACTTTTAAAAGTCAATATAAATTTATGCCAGAATTTTATATTCAGTGCTCATCCAGCCATCCATCGAATATTTATTAAAATCAACTGTGTTTTAGGCCCTATGCTAAGAAGTAGAAAAAGCTGTCTGTGGAGGACAGCTAGAACATTTAACCTCTGTGCTAAAGAGATTTTAGTCTTCTGCTTGAAGTCTCCCAAGGTTTAGTGTTTCCAGTTGGCATTAGTATATCTTTGATTTGATAACCTGAAGATACCCAAAACTTTCATGAGCTCAGTCTTTATCTCTAACCTGTGCATCCTACAATTTCCTATCCTGGATGATGTTTGGTAGTAAGCTATGCTAGAAACCTAACAGGCTTTCAATATGTAATCTTATTGAATTAACAATTTTAGCTATACTTTTTACTCTGTCCTATTCTTAACAAACTTTTGTCAAAATTCCTTTGATCACGTATTTACATTTAATCCCAAACTTCTCTTTACCTCTGTATTTATTACCTTAGTTTTAGACCCACAAAAACAGGATCTAGAGAACATTATGTTAAGTGAAATAAGTCAGACAGAGAAAGATAAGTACCATATGATCTCACTTATTTGCGGAATCTAAAGAAAAGAATAAGTGAATGAACTAATCAGAAACAGTTTGGGAGACAATGAGGAAAAACTGAGGGTTGCTAGATGGGCGGGGGGGGGGTGGGGGGTGGGGGGGAGGGTGAGGGGATTGGAGGGCAGTCGGGGACCACAGGATGGCCACGGGGTTTGAAAATTAATCTGGGGAACGTAATTTGGTGGTTACCAGAGCGTAAGGGGGTTGGGGGGTGGGGGATGAGGGTGAGGGGGATCAAATGTATGGTGATGGAAGGGGAGCTGACTCTGGGTGGTGAACACACAGTGTGATTTATGGATGATGTGATACAGAATTGCACACCTGAAATCTATGTAATTCTACTAACAATTGTCACCCCAATAAATTAAAAATAAATTTAAAAAAAAAAAACAACAACAACAACAAAAAAAAACTGTCCCTTGATTTCGTTTATAAGCTTCTAATTATCTCTATATTTCTCCCTCTCGTCTATCAACACTGCCATCAGAGTACTTCCTAAAATTTGTATGTCACCCATTCAAAAATTGTGACAACTTTGCATTCCTTAAAGGAAAATTCCCACTCCTCAAAGTGCCATTTGATTTTCTTTACACCTTAGTACCAAATGTATCTCTTCTCAATTTATTTGCCATTTCCTGTTCCTCCTCCCCTGATTCCAATCACATTCGAATACTGTGTATTTTGGCTTCTTCATATTATATTTAGAGCATTTCTTGACACATGGTGGGTATTCAACCGATGTTGCTGATCATTATTTTGAGAAGACTTAGGTTTGTAATAAGCAGGAGCTTGTGATGTCCTGGGTGGGTCAAACTAAGGAGATATTGTTTAATGTGGTAACTTACAGGAGACTAAAGTTTTATACTAGGGGAATACCATAGAAATGCGATCCATAGATGTGACTTAAAACTGATCTAACCTAAACTATGTTTTCTGGATGATAAGTTGAGGCTTGAAATATCAGAAATTTACTCAGAATAATAGTTATAGTGGTTTAATACTCTGAGATTGACTGCTTCTTAATCTGTGGAGGCTACAGTAAACAATGGTTTGCATCCTGAGTATGAATTTAAGAAACATAATGAACTGTAACTATTCTGATTTGTTCTGATATTCTAATCAGATTATTCTGATTTGATACAAAATGATTGTATAATATACCAGCAAATAATTCATCTCCAAGGCTATATTATTAGGATTTTTTTTTCTGTTGTCCATAGTGAAGTATTTATGATTGTGTAATTTTTATTTTTTTTAAAGCATGTAATTGGACATTTGATTCTTAAAGTAAAAGGTATGTCTGAGCTGGGTAGAAGTAAAAGAATCATGAGGATGTATAGAAAATCTGAGTTGGAGATATTGGTATCAGATTGAATGAATTTAGCAGCTACATCAGACAACTTAGCGCAAATAAAAGTTGTTTCTCCTTGTCTTTATCATATTAAAAGCAGCCAAGCTAGATTTCCCCTATCATATTTATGTTTAGTTAATT
Organism: Rhinolophus ferrumequinum; assembly: GCF_004115265.2. NCBI lineage: Eukaryota > Metazoa > Chordata > Mammalia > Chiroptera > Rhinolophidae > Rhinolophus > Rhinolophus ferrumequinum. The sequence continues at coordinate 86,489,547 of NC_046285.1, forward strand.
TTTTTGAACCAGATGTTTAGTCTTTGTAATTATTTCTTCTAAATTTTAACTGCTTGGTCTTAGTCACTTCTTTCCAAGTGTCAAGGTATGTTAGCTCTGAATAGTGTGATATGTATTATTCCACACACATTGTCAATGACACAGTCTTTGAACAGTTGACAGATTGTTTTGACATTTCAATAATTAAGGAAACTAGATTGAATGGACTACGGTTGCACTGATTCATCAGCTATTGGTGAAGAAAACATTATTCTCAGTTGACTCAGTCACTATGGAGACATTGCCTTCCTATATCTTGGAAAATAAAGAAAATCTTCAATTTTCTAGTTCTATTGGCATGGGAGGAAACGAATTCTGTTTTGTAGCTTTGTTTACATTTTATGCATTTCTCTCGCTTTTATAGTTTTATCAGAGGTATAAGCCCTAGGAATTTGTATTTAGTTGCATATTTAAATTAAGAAAAATAATTTGGGTCCACACTGAAGGTCTCAACAAAGATTGTGGTAAGCAGGACACGACTATCAAAGTAGCAGTCTCACACACGTTTGTCTTTCCACAATGTCAGACTTTATTAGAATAAAGCCTTGGATCTAGTACAACTGACTCAGTTTACTACGGGCATTAACCAAGGCTCCAGCCAGAGGATAGCCTCTAATAGTTGAGATAGAGAGGTTTCCTACAAGAGGGTCACACAGGTTTGCAAGCAATAGGGTTAGGGGAAGGATATAAGTGAGTGTCATGTTCAGCCAGCATCCCTATGGCACTGAGGTGCGTAGCGTTGGGCGTCAGTCCTGGCTGTTGATACAGTCAGGAGGTGAGGCTGCAAGTGCTCTGTCTGGGACTAGTGCAGATGCAGCTGTCAGCTCGTCAATTGAGGTCTGAGCGATGAGCGGTCAGAGAGCTCTGATTTTACGCTCAAGACTGGGTGCGGTACACCCATCTGCAGTCCGATAAAGCTGTCCAGATGGTCACACTCCACCCTGTGTGTGTGGAGTTATCTGGTTAGGGCATTCACTGGGTATGCCTTTCACATGATGCTGTTGCAAGACTGTCACTTTGTGACTGACATAGCTATCAGGATTGTTAGAGTCCATTTTGTGTTCATAATGAATGCTCTATACAAAGGTTAACTTTTCATTTATGGTAAAGAACAAGGAGGATCTTATTATAGTGCATGTTGCAGTTATTCGGAGCCCAGGCTGATGGAGGACCACCTTGACCCATGTAGCATAGAAAGAGAGACACAAGTGAATAGCTCATTAACTTCTAAAGCATCAAGTGTCACATTTCATTTGCCAACACATGTCAGATGGGCACAGCTGATACAAAAGAGGTTGAAGGTACATCCAAACTATGTTCCTGGGAGGGAGGAGAACGAACATTTGCAAACAAGTCTTAGTAGTCCACAGTTGTCTTCTGCTGGTTCAGATACTTTTAGGAATGATTTACTTATGATCCTGGATGATGGTATATCTTTTCCTTCTCAACATAAGCCTGTATTGTAAGGAACATACAATATTATTATTGATCCTTCTCAGATAGAGAAGCTGAGAATCAGAGTGCCTGGGTAGCATCACTATATCCCAAAACTAGTGAGAAGGGGAATCAGGTTTCTTCTATCTTTGTAGTGTAATTGATTCTCCATGTATTTCATTGATATGAATCCTGTACTGCATTCTGCTACTTTACGCTCTATGATTCTTTTATATAACTGCTACGTTATTTTATGGTCAAATAAGACCCAACATATGATAAACATATTTTTAGATTTAAAAATACAAAATTATAACTATTACTCCATTTGTCTCCAATATTTTCCTTTAGATATTTTTTTAGCATCAAACATTTTTCTGGCCTTTAGTGCATTGTCAGATTTTCAGGAGAAAATTATATTCTATTAAGTAGGAAAACAAAACAAACCAATGCCACCAGGCTGCCACTGTTACATCACTGGAAATGATGTTATTGTTTCTTAGTAAGATTGCATTTTGGTTGAAACCCCTATGTTTCAACCAACGATATAAAAAACAAGAGCAACCTAGTAATGGACAGTTTCTGAAGGGACAGGAGGGAAGTTTATTCAATATGTATAACTCAGGCAATGGGATAGAGTTATTTAATGCAATTATACTGCATTGGAGCATTGGCATTCATTTATTATTTACTTTTAATAGGAATAAGTCAGAAGAGCTAATCAATCAATTACATTTTTGGTGTAAGGCTGTGAGCATGGACTATAACACTTCAGAGATTACATTAAAAAGCCTTAGGGAAGCAAATATTGTTGGGGAGATTCATAATCTATCAGGTTTTCCAAGTTCACTTTCTACTACTTTGCGAAGAAGCTGTCAAATGAGGGATGAGTCAGGTTTTCCTTAAGAACATCACTCTAATTTCAGTGAAAACCAAGTGGTTCAAGACTACGAATTGAGCTGCCAAACTTTTTCTTTCAAATGTTTGACATTTTGGGAACATGTGGATTCTATTTTATTTTTTTCATTAAAGAACTCCATTTAACAAAGTGCTTTATTATGATAATGTAGTATTTGAGAGACAATGGAAAAATGTTTTTCATCAATGTGAGATAGTAACAAGATATAACATTCATCTTTTGATGCACAAAAACAGCCTATTGATACATGATTTTACTGCTAACATAGTAGAAGTATTAGAGGCCCCTGTCCTTTAGAAATACAACATCCATGATTTCTGAAATACAAAGTCCCAGTGATTTTGTGCTTAAGACTCTGCCTGCATTACTACACCACAGTGGAACAAAACCATGAAGAATGGTTTAGCTCCATTTCCTTTTCCTTCTCCCTGTGCCTATGATTCTCAAAACTATATCCTTTTCTTGGACTTATCTCTGAAGTCTGTGGGAGATAACTTCCTCCCTCTGCTAACCAGCAGGAGGGCCCATGTTTCCTTGTTTTGGAGCTGCAGGGTATTTGTTCTACCTTGTTTACAGCCAGTGGGGAGCCCTTTTTCTTCCTTACAGCTGCTTTTTCATCAGCACAGAGGGAGATTCAAAATCAGAAATAATCTTAATTAAATGTTTTCTGTACGGAAACACCCATTCCACAACCTTGGTTTTTCCAACTCCCTGGGAGTATTCCTCCCTACCTTCTGCTTGGTCAATAGATCTTATGACAAAAGACCAGAATAAATATTTATTGGGCCTGAAAGATGCTTAGGGGACTACATGTCTTTGCATTTATTATTATGACTAGGTTTAATCACACGAGGTACTATCAAAACTCTTGGCTAAAACATTTTCCAATATTTTCAAATAAACTGTATCTCCCAAGAAAATTATTAAAAATGCATGTAAACATCCAGAATAAATATTTAGTGCATATTTACTTTATGGTTTGGGTTTCCAAGCACATCTTATGCTGCAATAAGTTATGGTTACACCCATCTTTTAGAGGAACTTGTAGGTTTATTAGTTTTATAAGTTAACATTTACAGGTATAATCCATTAGTGGTATACAAACAGTATGAGGAATAAATGCAAATGTAACCAGATTTTGATTGGCTTAATTAATAGTGAATTTTTATCTTAAAATTAAAGAAAAAATTCTGAATCTGTATATTGTATTTAAAAAATTACACATGTATAAACGTATCCAATTCAAAAATAAACTCTGCAATGCCATTTTTTTGGAATACAAATAGAGTAAAAGTTTATATTTGGTTAGTTGAATAAATTTTTTTTCAATTATGTAAAGAACGTAGACAAGATTAAGCAGATAGTAGCTAGTTAGTAGGTTTTCATGAGTTTTAGTTGAATAGATTTTTAAAAAATCGTTTAAGGCATTTGAAATATTTGTTTGGTAGACACAAAAATTAAAATTTAGTTAATAATCTCATTCCTTAAAAAGCATTTTGAAGAAACAGTTAAGAGAAAGTTTTGAGATGGAAAATTTTATAATTATTAATTGTTTTAAGAATTTTATCATAATGAAATGCAAATATCTACCATGATAAAAGAAATGTTATATTAAGATGAAATACAATTTCTATTGAGATATAAATTATGCTTTTAAATTATAAATACTCCTTATGATTTTAATATTTTCACTTCCATGGATGGTCATTTATTGATTAAATAATCACAATTAAAAACTAAAACACTATTTTCAAGTAGAATTTTGCAACAAATATGTTGTATTTAATAATGAAATCATCTATTGAAGAATTGTGAATATATTTGCATTATTTTTCTCATAATTTTTGAACTTTTTAAAGGTTAAGTTCTTGTTTCTATTTCAAAGACAAAAATTAATAGAATAATAATATGCTGAATCACTTAATTTTACTCTTGGATAGAAAAACTTTGCAAAATTCAAATTATTTTAGTGGTGATCTAATTTTTAAATAATGATTTAGTGTGCATATAGTGATTGTGATGAAAATTTCTTGTGCAGATATATGGTCTTGTGGTTTGGGGTTTGCTTTTTGTTCAAAAGGCATTCATTGTTCTATGTGAATGAGACATGCTTATTTTATATTCTAATTCAATGTCTGTAAAGCCTACCTTTGTCTAATTCACTGCTCTCTGAGGTTTTTCTCAAGGGGCATTAAAATAGAAAGTCACTCATTTAAGAGAGACATTCTCTTAAAGGAAAAGAACACCTTTTGAAATGTTAGTGGGATACTAGTATTTTAATGACCAGTATTTTTTAAATTAAAAGAAATTTTAATTAAAAAACATTGGGGTTATTTTCTTTTTCCTATCTCACAAGCAATTGATTTTTAATTAAAATTATATATGTTTGAATCTATATTTCGTACTGTTACAAAAGGAAAGAAATGGTTACTATTACTGCATTTGGAGATATTTTTTAATGTAGCTGTTCCTTTAAAAGAAATAACTTATTTCCAACCATAAGAAGTTGGTTATTCTGTGTGCATTTATCAGATAGCCCTCATATAATTTCTTGTATCTCTTAAGGAAGTCCATATATAATAGATAAAGCATCCAAGAACACAAATCTAATGGAAAACATGCTTTTGTTCAGATGGTTTCACTCCAGTAACTTCGGAAATGTTGACAAGTAATTTGAGTTTCAGTGATAAGATTCTGCTGCTGCCAGTAGTAGTTCTGGCCATTTGATAGGTTGAATTTTATAAGAACAACTTACTGCTTATAGATACCCTAAGTTTTAGGAGAGGTTATCCTCTCCCCCAAGTTTAGCTTCTATGTGCTCATTAATACAAACAGGTCTATTTCTGTTTGAGAAGACAAACAGTATGTTTCACAAATAACTTTAAAATGGAATTTTTAAAAGAAGGATTCTAACTTATGTCTTCTATATTCATCTGGTATTGCTGAATAACTAATATTTGCCTTTTCTTTTCCCGGAAAAAATTTGTAATTTTCTTAACACATCTTTTCTGCTCTGATTAAAAGTAAGTAAAGGCCTTTAAAATATGGTATTTCAAAAATAAAACTTCTGAAAAGTTTTAAGTTACTTGTAAAAATGTCTATTGCTGAACTTATTTTTTTGTTACCAATAATTTGGTAGAAATAACTGATGGCTGAAAATATACTTAGTCCAATAAAGAAATGAGCTGAAAAACACAAGAAGAATTGCCACAAACTAAAGACTGGTTTAGCTGGGTTCCATTGCCTGTTAAGCATGAGAGCTGCCACTGACTGGGTATGTGAACTGTATATATCATTTTACCCTCTGGGATCTCAGATTTAGCATCTGAAAATAAGAGGATTGGATAATGAAGCTCTCAGTACCATTTTATAATTCCACATGACAAGCTGCAGCATCAGGTCTTTGACTTCCTAAATTAATTATTGAAAATTTCAAAAGTGTTGTCACTATATATGCTAAACATTGATTCTTTTTTTTTTTTGAAAATAATTTAAAACCTGAAGGGTACTTTACTTTCTTAATCTCGCAATTTATATAGCTTGATAACTTTGAATTTTAAGTAAATGAAATGTGAAAAGTCCTCATATTATTAATTCTATCATATTAGTTAGGTTTAAATGTCGTGACAATCCATATTCAGATTAAGACAGAACTATTTTCAACCATATTTTGAGTGTTTCGGAAGAAAAAAATATCACAGCAAAATTTATCTTATAGCAATCTTGAAAGTGTAAGATTTGCGGCTATGTTCAATGATAAAATAATTTTACTACCAGCTTAACAGTTACTGCTTTTACCTGAAAAGATGGGCATTAATTTGAATTCATAATAAATAAACATATTTCCACTGTTTGTATTGTAATTCCTTTCCTGAAGATGTACCATGTTGTATCAACTCTCAAAGTAAGGACACAATTAATGGTATATGTAATGTATTAAAATACCATTTCAAGGCTGATTCAAGAGCAATTGAATACATATCTGGAAACTTCTTATTTTTTTCTTATTGATGCTGAAGCTAGTGATGACTTGTATAATTTAGTTAGCACCAATTTTATATATATATGTGTGTGTGTGTGTGTGTGTGTGTATATATATATATATATATCAAATTTAGAAATGTATTTATGGTAATATCATGTATTTTATGACATGATTTTCTGAGGGATTTGCCATAATATTAGGCTCTACGGAAACCTCTCAAAAAAATACTGTCTTTTACCACAAAATAAGGCTTTTACATCTATACTATGGGGATATAAAAATAGACAGCAAATATATAAAAAGTAAAATATATGTGATAGGGTGACTTTTAAATTTTTTTCTAATTCACAGCAGAAGTTCTATATCTAGTAGTATTATCTTTTGTCATTTGTGAACATCTTGACTTATTTTCTTATTTGCACTTTTAAATGATATTCCTTGTTAATTTTGTACAAAGAAATTTAATGTACTTAATCTAACCTTATAGTTTTATTCTGTGGTGTATTCCAAAACAAACAGCACTTCCAATCACTTTTAGAGTTTGATTCTCTTCTGATTGTTTTATATTATTTTAATATAAAATTTTAGTATAAATATTAATGTCAAATCAACACAGAGTGCCTATTCATCTTTGTTCTATCACATGCTCTATTTAGATGAAAATCATATAATCAAAAATGTCAATATATTGTCTGTGTAAGTGTCCTTGCATTGAAATATTTAGTAAATGTTTTGTAAAGCTATGCTATACAAATCCAAGAGTAGAATAAATCTATATCTCATCTTAATAGAAATTTTCAATAAATAATGTGTGACTAGTCAAATGATACATTGAATAGATAAAGACATTTCTTGGAGAGTTCAGTCAGTTGTCTATGTTGTCAGTTATGATATAAACTAGTTCTGAATCCATTAATCCTTGTTTAAAGAGAAGAGTACTTTTATGTACTGTAGTAATCGGGTAATTTTTAAAAAGTTCAATCACTTTTGATACAACAAAAATTAATGATTTTTCCATGATTTTCAGTTTGTTATTTTTATAATTTGCCAATATCTATTTTTATGCATTATACACAATAGTCACAAAGTCTGTTTCTTCTTTATAAATCTCAGTCTTTTCAATGTTTATGTGTACAATTTACAACACTTAAAATAAAACGTCTTTGCTTTTTCTATTTAAGATGCGTTATTTCACGTTCTAAATTACTAGTAATATTAAAATTCATTAAGTGGAAATATTCTATTTCATTTTCCAAATATTTCATTTTATAACTTTATTAACATTTTTGCTCTCAGATAACCCAACTGCATTATATTGGATATAATAGGCTATTTAAAACAAAACAAAACAAAACAAAAAAACTCTGAATTTAAAGAGGTATATCATAAAGGACCTTATCGCACCAGGTCCTCATTATCACACCAGTATATCAGGGCTGAACATATCTCTGATAAGATAATGCATTAAATTCCTACTTTCTAGGGACATTATATTAAAATCGAATATGGAAGAAATTGATTTTGAGTGTTTGATGTGAGTCTCAGGTTTATACTAAGCATTTTAAGTCATTGTTATAAGTCAACTGTAAACTGTAAATCAAGAAATTTAGAATTCTACTGTGCTCATTGTGGTAGAGATTCTCAAACAAAAGTAGGCAGAAGAATCACTAGAAAAAAAATTATTTAAAAAACAGAATCCTGAGTCCCAACCCCAGAAGTGGAGATTTTTAAATAAATCTTTAGTGTGGTTATTGAACTTATATGTTAGCTACCCCAAGTGATTCTGATATAGGTAATCCACAGACCACATTTTAAGAAATATTGCTTAGAGCATAAATTGTGGACTTTTATTACAAATGTTTATCTTGTTATCAATCAAAAAATAATTTAAAGTAATTTTAAACTCTCACAAAAATCACATATCATCTCATAAGGAATAGCATCTTCAAAACCAGAGATTTAATGACTACCATGTTCTTGAACCTGAGCACCAATCTTTGTGTTAGCAACTTTTGTCATTCTGTTACTTTTAGAGTGTGTTATTATAGATTTTCTGAAGTGATCCAGATTTTAATTGCGCTTTCGTGTTTGTACCATAAACAACAGAAATGTCACAAAAATTTTAGGTACTTTTAGAATCTGTATCTTTCTAACTTCCACTCATATAAAACTATTATTTTAGACAAATTGTCCCATTTTGTACTTCATACATTATGATTCCAATAGCTAGAAGTAAACCAGTGTAGAAGCATCATTCTTGAGAGTTTAAAGATACCCTCAGAGAGTGGTTGTGAGATCCTGACTTATGTAGGAGTTTACTTTTTAGCCAAAGGCTAGGCATATAACATGTCTAAAATATCACAGAGAATGATACTGAATCATGTTTAAAAAGAGTTGATGTGTTAGTTAGGAATTCATGTACAAGTAATAGAAGCTCCTACTTCAGTGGCTTGAACAGAAGCGTATGTTCTTGTCTCCCAAAACAAGAACACTGAGATTAGGTCATCAGGCTAATACAGAAGCTCAAGGATGCTCTGTAGATTCCAGGTTCTTTCCCTTTGTGTGTGCTCTATGGTTCATCCTGGAATCTTTAACTATAATGCTTGGTCTTTCCTGTTGCAATTATTGCTACACATCTCGGCCCCATAGCCTCATGCTGACTGTCCAAAAACTAACTAACGAAACAAATGGACAAAAAGCAAGAGTATGCCCTTAATTTTGGGAAGGAATGGCCACTTTTACCTACATCTGGCTACCCATAACTGTGTCACTTTGCCTTCTCAGACTTAATAGAAGCTGAGAAATTGAGTATTTACCTGGGCACGTTGATGTCTCAAACTAAATCAGCGTCCTTAAAAGAAAATAGGAGTTTATATTGTGTATAAATTGGAATTGTTTGCTACAGCTGGTGCATGTATAAAGGAAAGATGGACCTAAATTTTCAGAACACTTCATGCAGACATGAAGATATAATTTGTTATTTTCTTGTGATGTGTAGCTTTCACTATTTGGTACACTTTATTATTTAGGAGACAGCCTTGATGCTTCATGCTGCCCCCTCACCCATGCATGACAATAAAATGGGTGCTGGTGGCTAACTGCCATAAACAAGTCTAAACTACGGGGGGAAGTGAAAACCTCGAGTTAAATCTTGGGAGTATAATGGTGGATGAAAGATAATGACAAACCCATAGAAATTGCTAAAATTTTAACTTTTGGCATTTCTGTGTTGTAGCGGTCTGCAGGAAGATGAGCACTGTGTAACTGACCTCTGTAACATTTTTAGCAGTTTAAATATATTTTATCCCTTGTCCAACAGCAAACATGTATTAAAATGAAATAATGGGAATCTTCCACTGCTTTTTTTCTCCTCAAACGTCTAGTCACTGTTGGCACCTCTGAAAATTTAATTTTTTTTTTAATAGTTTTCTGGGGTGAGAAGTAAGGGAGGTGGCATGGAAAAGGAAGTTTTAGTGTTGACTGACAGAGTTTCCTGCATCAAGCCTGGAGGGGTTGGGCCAACGTGGGGGTGAATCTTCTTTCTGGAAGCTTGATTTGGAATTTAGATTAATTTGGAATTCAGTATTAACTTGCTCATTACTTTTAAATCACAGTTTAGTTCTTTTATAGGTTGAGGTGTTTTCTTGTGTCTATCTTAGAAAAATACCCACCCTGTATTATATTGAGAGCATGTACTTATTCAGTGGCGAGTAATTGAAATGTCTCGAGAGATTTTCCATTGTAAAATGTAAAAGTAATTTTGCATGATGCATAAATCAACGTTACTTGATAAATGTGCTACACAACAGTCTTAAATATTTAAATAAATGTTAGTAATCCTTTGGTATATATAATATGCCTGTGTTTCTCACATATCCTAACCTTATTCTATGGAAAAGATGAAAGTTAAAAAAAAAAGTTCAAAGGTACATAGAGTTGGGATATACACACAAGGTTTTAATGAAAAAAGAACATAGTAACTGGAAAATACAACAGACAATTAAGAACATTTAAAAATACCTCTTGTCTATGTTAAAAATAGAATCCATTTCCAAATAGCATATTTACACCAGAAAATGAAACAGGTACTATATTTATCTTTCATTGAGTAATTTACTTAATTGATTGTTCTTTTGTCTTCACTATCAGTTTGCCAGATAGTATGTAGTGTATCAGTTTTGTGGAGTTCAGACTTTCTAACACAAGAGTTGAATTTCTTCGCCATAGTTTTGTATAATCTTATTTCATATATACACACACACACATATATCCATATATACATGTACATAATTATATAAATATGTGTGTATTTGCTTCATTATGTTACCTACAAAATGAAGCAATGTTTTATATAATAGCTTTACGTAGTCTATATGAACACATTTTTAAAATTATGTTTTAAATACATCTATTTGTGTTGATCCTAGAGTGCCTGGATTTTATCCAGTGGAGTTTATGTAATATCCGTTTCATAGCCCAACTGGATAGGTTTTAATAAGCACCTTGATTAAAACTTTTTGAGGTTTAATTTTAAAACTCTCTTATTGTAGTCGAGCAGTTCTAGCCGTTTTCGTTCATCTGATAGTCATTACTAATGCTAAGTCATTCCCTAGAATAATGAGGGACCATTGGGAGTTGCAGGAACTCTTGAGGCTCTATGCAATATCAGGAGTAGCATCCTTGTGAATTAGGAGCAACCACTGAGGGTATTAAGGACCAAATGAGAAACACCAGTTTTGTCAAACTCCTGTCAATTCTATGGTTTCTGAAGAGTGCTGAACATCCCGCTGTTTTTGTGGTTTGTGTTGTAGAAAATAATATTGTCTTTAGTATCTGTGGGTCTTTTCAGTGAGTATAGAAAAGCTTTGGAATCCGTATTTCTCTCAGGAGGAATCTCATTAAACCCTGAAGTCTTGAGATGTGAGGAGAGGCAAAGATGCTGTCATTAGCTGTGATACACACAATGGCAGTTCTAATACAACAGTGATCATACATGCACAAGCTGATCCCATTCCACACGTATAGAAGTGTGCCAAACCCCACTACACCTTTAAGAGCAATAGAAAAGCTTCAAGCAAATTTGACTTATCTAATTGTCATCTAATTATGTACTGTAAAAAACAATAATAATAATAAGCCAAGACTTTACCCTGAAGAGCTTGTCATTCCAAAATATATAGTATTAATGTCTATGAAACCATATAGTTATCACCACTGTTGCTTTGATGTTTCTTCCCATTAGTTTTTTCCTATGTCCCGATTTCATATACCATGTTTCCCCGAAAATAAGACCTAGCCGGACCATCAGCTCTAAAGAGTCTTTTGGAGCAAAAATTAGTATGAGACCCGGGCTTATTTTACTATAAGAACACGTCTATATAATATAATATAATATAATATAATATAATATAATATAATATAATATAATATAATATAATATAATATAACTGGGTCTTATATTAATTTTTGCTCCAAAAGACTCCTTAGAGCTGATGGTCTGGCTAGGCCTTATTTTCGGGGAAACATGGTAGTTGGAATCAGTATACAAATGGATACAAGCAGTATCCATTTTTTATATAAAAGGGCTATTAATCTTCATGAAATTCACTCCAAATTGGTCATTGTGTTTCACCTTTTTACCACTGTGTGGGTAATGTTTATTATTCTGATAATTGCATATGTACAAGATGGAGGAAAGAAATGTACACTTATGTCAGTGATTGAGCCTAAAATGGAGTCTTTACTTCAAAACATTCAACCTTTAGACATTTTTATTTTTATGAAGATAAATATTGGAAAGATTCAATATTTAACTTGATCCAGTGTACCTCATAGGAAATTTAATGTATTCTGAATGTAGTAAAAGTTTCAGTATGACAAGTGCTATAACATATGACTCTATAACATATTTTTAGATTTGTATTATATATATATACACATATCAAATACATACATAATAAATGTATCATATGTGTGTACAGGTACGTAGGGTGGTATGGGTGGGTATATATGTATATGGAAAGAGAAAAAAATAGTTCAATATGGATTTCATATTGAAATCTAAGTAAGATAATGTGAAACCATGATACAATTATGTGTAAGTAACAGGGAAAATAATTAAACAGATAGAATAATCAAAAAAATTTCAAAAACCAGAATTAAAGCCCACTACATGCTTTTGTGTATTTGTGAATAACTAATACTTACTGCCATTATATGCCAATTAAAAGTAATGAGATATTTTATAAACATCATGAATATTGTGTTTAACTTTTTAGAACACAGAGTTTCAACAGATAATAGATTGTGTGAATTACCTTTTATAGAAGTTTAGTTATTAATGATTATGTTTAGGGAACCATCCAGAGAGATTCAACACTTTGCCTTAGTTAATTTAAATTATGATTAAAATTATGAAATTTTGTCTCTGTGAAATTTGAAAGACTTGTACATACTAGATTCAGCAATGAAATCTATTAGAAGCTCTGGTGCCTTTGTAGGTCTAATGTGAATTGATATACTGGTTCAATTTAAAACTTGTTAATTCAGTCGCTGTTCCATGCCACTGGGATCCTTATTGTTGTAATGTGTCATAATCTTTAAAAGTAAGTTTGGGTATATTCTTTTGTGCTAAAAATTAACTAAAGTCTATTAGACTGTTTCTGAGTCTTCAACAAAGCTACACATTCCATTTTTCATTACAGAGTAGTTATGACAATGTCAACATTTCGAACTCAATTCTAATCATTCAAATTATACCTAAAACATAGAATTGCTACATTGTTTTTTATCTTAACATACTTTCTTTAATGTAACATTAGTATTAAAATGTGACATCGACAATGCTTTGGGGGGATCCGCTGCTTCTAAATTTGTATCCATTTTATTAGATCATTTGAAATTGATAACCATCAGCTTCCTTGAGACAGGAGAGACAATCACAGACTTCACAGATGCGTAGTGATTTCCAATGATAAAATAATAAAAATATTTTAAATTGCTAGCTTGTCATTTGAATTACTATACCACTCTTTGGGAAGCACTGTATATCATGTAACTTCAAAACATAAGTTTCATTTGAGTAGTTATTTTCTCATTGCATTTGTAAATCATTTTACCCACCCAGGCTAAAAAGAAAATTTTAGGTACCAATTTTTAAATCTCTAGACAACTGCACATTGAAGAATCTATATTTTCAACCTTAAAAAAAAAGAAATTTCCTTTTGATATTCTCTTATATTCTAATTAGAGAGTAATAGACTCTCCGGTCATCATTCTTTAACTCTCATCTCTGTTTCCTTGGAACCGAAGTTTCCCAAACTATAGCAGCTGTAGCTACAGACCTGTAAGATGGCTTAGGTATTCATTCTACTTAGAAGTTCATTGTGGGCTCAGAGACCTGATGGAGATACTTGCCACCTTCATAGGGCTTTCTGTATTTATCACAGTGTTTTCATACAAATCAGTGTTGTTCTAGTCTCCACACCAAAAAATTATCAATAAGAGTATTGGACATATCACTTATTAGCATTTCTTTTTGTTTATAGTGTATAAGCGCATCACAGGATATTCTGAAGAACTGATTCATTGAGATTATGTGTGTGTGCTCATCTGTATATCACAAAACGTGATATTACTTTACCTTACTAATTTTTATTAAATTTGGGAAATGACTGATACCTCTTTAATAATTTTGAGAAATATAATGAATACAAAAGACTCCCCCCCCAATATTTCTGTGTTGGTAACCCTCTGTATAATAAAATGTATGAATTTTTTAAAAAGCCAAATCAATCCAAGCCAAACAAACAAACAAACAAACAAACAAACAAAAAAGATCTTTGATCTTTTATTCTGTGGGTTTTTTTTTTAACTGCTGGCATAAAAATACTTTCTCAATTCTTACATTTATTTTTATAAACATGGATAAATCACCTTTATTTTTAATTTTCTGTTTCTGTTCCTATTTTAGTGCTATCACGTAACATATTTTGTGTGTGACATTTTCCAGAATAAATAGTTCCAATGAATAAGAGATGTTTGCAATGTCATTTTTATTAAATAATTTCTTAAAAAGTAATATCTTATCATATTATACTTTGTACCAAATCATCTCTGCTTTACAGACACTGTAACACCTAAGTTAAGTGTACTTCAGTTTACATCTATCTGGAATGTTCTAAATAACAATTAATGGCTTAACAATGAAAAGTTTTGTGATTTGATCTTAGGTTTTCACAGACATGGGATGCAGAAAAAACGATTAACATAATAGACACCTTGTCATAAATTGTTGTTCTTAAAATGTTAGATTTGTTAATTTCATTGAAAGAAAGCTTTCAGAAATATTTAAGAAAAGAAGCTAGCAAATGTATTAGTTTATATATCCATAGAATAAAAGCTTGTTTTATTTTGTTTGAAGATTTGGTAGGATATGAAATTCATTCATTATGTCCTATCCTGAACTGGACTAACTTAGATTTCTTTAAAGGCAGATGCTTCTAGAAACAAACTGGTTCCAACATTTGATGTTTTGATTCTTTAAAAATAGTTCCTTTTTTATTACAATTTATTGGGGTGACAATCGTTAGTAAAATCACATAGGTTTCAAGTGTACAATTCTGTAATGTGTCTTCTATATACCAAATTGTGTGTTCACCATCCAGAGTCAGTTTTCCTTCCATTACGATATCTTTGACCCCAATTCCATAGGAATGATTGTGTGACCATTTCCTTTTAAATATTAGCATTCTCCTAAGATAAATTTTAAAAAGAAATGAAACTTAAAAAAAAAACATTATTGAGTACAAAAATAATTTTGTTAAATTACATGGCAAGTACTTAAAAATATTCTTTCACTGTTCTTTGTTTCATATAATTTTGAGCAAAATTATCAGAAAATATGATTTTTTTAAAACTTTGCAAATATTACTTGTTATCATGATTTGTGCTGGCATTTTGTAGTTATTGAAGGAGAATATATAGGCTAACACAGGACAGTTAAGTTTTATTGCTGGGTATTGTTTAGGAATGTGCTACTTAGTTAAAACTTCTTTGAGTTATCCCTAAGTATTTTGTTGAAGTATACTGATAGATGATTTTTGTTATACTATCTTTTAGAAATATAGAATACAAAACAGACAATCTCATTTTTGTGTAGGGACTAGTGAAATAGAAATGCACATAGAAATAAGAATATTAAATAAGCCAGAAGTAAATGGATAATAAGTCTAGTTCAATCCATGGACCTTCACTGCTCACTGATAATGCCCATGAATCCAATAGCTTCTCTCCAACTCACTGGTTTCATGCTACATAGAAGCCTATTGTCATCTAGTTTCCCCATCAGAAAGGAACCTCATTTATTTGTTTAAATTAAGGCAGTGATTCTTATCTGGGGGATAGATTGTATGGCTTATAGTGGTAACGGTATAGAGAATTTCTGCTATAGAACATCATTGTTAATGATGGAAGTATATCGTGTCTTTCAGGATTGTGGGTTGAAAAAAATTAGGAAGCAGTGAACTATGATATTAGTAACTAGTAATAGTTTGGAGCATTATCTTCTAGGATTTTGGTATTTAATGGATAATTTCACAATAGCAAAACTGTAACTATAATTGAATGGACTAAACTGATAATGGAATTGCAGGTCTTTTGGCTACTGAAAGAAGGAAGGCATTTGGGGGCCAACATTGCATTTTGGTCCTTGCAACTGAGATCATAGCAATTCATGCTCACCTGATTATATCATGAGACTCCTAGGCCAAACTCCACTCTTAACGTATACTTCGGTATATAGGCAAGTCATGCATAATAGGGTTAGATGCAACTCCCTGCCTTAGCATCTTTATATTTTCAATTCATAATGTTGGTCATGGATAAGCAAGGGTTTTGATCATCCATGTTTTATGATTAGGTACCAAAATCTTTCTATATGATTTCGGATGATTCATTTCATTCTAGTAAACATACCAGTAGATTAACCAGTGGCAGTAATTTTTATCTAATAGTCTAACCTTTTTAATTGAACTGTTTCATAGTATGCATGTGTGCGTAATAATTCTACCCTATTTCTTATCACTTCTATTTTGTTTTCCTAACATTACATATATTTATATTTGTCTCTAGATATACATATTTAAAATATTATTTCCATACAGTACAAAGGCATATTTAAATATATCAGTTCAAAGCCTGAATTAATAGTAGCATTTGTAATAGCATTTTATATCTCAGTTGACATTGATTTTTAAAAAATATTTTTGCCTCAAAAACATTTTTTTAGATCACTTGGCATTTTCTTTACACTGAAAGCTAAAGAAATTCAGTCATTAGAAAATCATTTCCATTTAACTGGGTCTTCAAACTGCAATCATGTTACCTAAAATAAGGTAGTAGTCAAGCAGATATTTTCACATTTCTAGTTCTTAAAATGGTCTAATTTTATAAAAAGGTACAGCTAAAACTTCCTCTTTATGATTTGGCTTCATTTATTACAAAAGGTTGCAAAGTAATTGAAGGAAAATGAAAACTAAATTAAATAATTAAATAAGCAATCTTATTTCTAGGTGTTAATTCAATTCTATGTCTAATCAATTTTCTGTATTTTAAACTTCATTTGCTTTCTATCTACTTCTTGCCTGCAGGCCTAGATGTCTCAAATTATGGGATGGATACTTCCCTCAGTACTTAGCATGATGACACAAGGGAAAAATGTCACTCAGCGAGCTAGACTAATACATTTAACAGTTATTCCGTTATTTGGTTGTTTTAAACTCCAGATGGTCATGACTAGTTGATTTGATTGTGTTTGTCTGTAAGGTAGAAATCTGTACTGTGAAATTGTATGACCAGAAAGGAATAAATCTTGATTTACTAAAGATGACCTTATTTCTTCTGAGATATTTGTAAAGGAAAGAAAGGGGTAGTGTACCTAAGTGGAAGCATTGAGCAAGGTAAGTGAAAACCTTTTTAATGTATCTTGGTAAGCAAATTAAACCAAATTGACAGATATAAAATATACTGACATTTATATTGATGCAGTTACCAAGTTCCCATGTCTTCTACCAACACATTTACAAATCTGAAAAAAAAAAAAATAACTGAAGAGTGCACTAAGTTGGCACGTAAAAGCCTTTTCTATAAACTATGAGGTCAATTTTCAATCCCCTCTTGAATGATTACTTATCTCTAAAGCTAACAGAGCTGTTCTTGAAGCTGAGAACATTGTGTTAAAGACAGCAAAGATAAGTAAAAGTACAGGGAGACTGACAGCGTTATAACAAATATCCTCCAGCATAAGTGATCAGGTTATTAAATTTATGGTAATTGATTTGAACATTTTTTTGTCAGAGAATTGTTTTCAAATATAAATAAATAACATTTTAATCAACTATCCATCTTGGGAAATATATATACTTGAATAAAAATTAAAAGTTATTATTTTAATTTGCTTTTAGGATGCCATTTAAAAAAGTAGACAAACCTCCCAAGCCTTAATGGATTTCTTACTAGGAGATAAAACCTTCATAAAAATTCCACTGTAGCCTTTTGCATCTTTAAATTCACATGAGTTAATATTTAAAGTAATTATGACCATCTTCTATTGTTCCTTTTTTAAAAATAGGGTACTCAGAAATAATTTATGAAAATTTCAATTGTTCAGTTCTAAATATTTCTTCTGGACAAATCTATAGAAACTAGGGGACCATTGTAAAAGATAATCACTAACAGTTTCCCTAGATCCCTCCTAGACATTGCTTTATAATAAAGCTAGCATTCAAAGATAAGTAAAATTAATGTGTTCACCTTTTTTCTCTTAATCTATCTGCATTAAAACATATATGAAATAGCAGTTCTACTTGTCATTTGAAACATACCTGATATGTTGACCAGTTTCTAAATAGTGGCGTGATTAATTATACTAAATATCGGGACATTAAATCAAGATTGTGTGTGTGTGTGTGGGGGGGGATGTGTGTGTGTGTGTGTGTGTGTGTGTGTGTGTGTGTGTGTGTGTGAATTAACTGCACCAAGTTCTTCATTGCACCATCCAAAGACCTAGTTTTTTATTCCTCTCCTGCTCTTGGAGTTTTTGTGCATACTTTTGCTTTACTGTAGCTTGGCACACCCCACTAAATGATATGATTGTATGCGGTAGGTAGCAATTTCCTTTATCAATATCTTGAAGACAAATTAAGTGAGGCTGGATTTTTGCCTTTAGTCTTGTCAGAGACCAATGCCTTTCTCCTTTGGCAACCTACAGCACTTAACAAAGAGAAATCATGAACAGTGGGCTTCCCCAACTCCATATTCTATTCCTGAGTGATCAGAATATGAGGGTTCAATTATTTATTGTCTAATCGTTCCAACAATAGAAAAAAAATCTACGTTTCACAATTATCTTGAAAACGTTCCAAACCCCCTACTGTATGGTATTTACACAATCATTTGCTTTGACAGGGCCTATTTTATAATGCTACCATATCTGATAGTAAGCTTATGCTTTTAATTGTGACAGTCTGGAAGCTTATTCTGAAAGCTGCTTCCAGAGAAATCTAATTATTCTTAGTTGGGAATGTTCTTGTGGTGATACCACTAGCCTCCTGGGTACTAAGCATGTCTGATGATAGGTGATTCATAAGCACAATGACATTTCCCAATGAGCTGTTTTGTCACAGGTTATCCATTTTGTCAGACGTGTTATTTCATCCTGAGCTTTAATGTGACTATCACAGTGCTGGGCAAGTAGCTCAGAGTGTTGTATAGCTTGTCAAAACCATAACAGTTTGAATCAGAATACATAATTTTTGAATCAGAGCATGTGAAATTTAAATGAGGATCCCACCAAGTCACAGATAATTTCTTCCTTCCCTCCTTGGTAAGCTGAGGTCCAGTGTACGAACATTATACTGCCATAATCTGCTCTTACAAATAAGTTAAATCAATTGAGAAGCATAGCTTTTGGATGGGGGAGGCTGTGTTGCCTGTTCTTGTGTTAGGCTATTGTGGGATGATTTTGAAGAAAGCAGTCTGTTCAGATGATAAACTGCTTGAATCATCTGTGACAAATGCTGGATTCCGAGGCTTTTCTTTTCTTTTTTTTTTTTTTTGTACAATTCCAGTATTCATGCTCCAATCTTATTTTCTTATCCTCCCACCTCACAAGTTTACACATCAGTTAAAAGGTGAATCTTCAATTTCAATATCATTTATTTTGACACAGTGACTCAATTGCATGTGTTCTGTAAATTCAGAGGAGTTGAAGCTTAGACATGAAGTTCCAGAATCAATATAGTATCGGTTATCAAGACTATTCTTAAAAATAGGTCATTTCCTTCACCGATTTTGAAACAAACATTGGAGATTAAAATTAGAAATATCTTGTCAACATAGAAATCCCTTTAATTGTTATAAAATTAGTTAAAGGGCAGTTGCAGAAATTGAATTAGTTGAGAGCACAATTTTATTAATTTCTCTTGTATTAGTATTAGGAGTTTTCTTTTAATTTTTCTTTTTACTTCTCTTATTTGTTGTGTTCATTTGTTTTCTTTTAAAGTGACTGTATATATTTATATAAATAAAGATGTTTGTATGTGTATCCAAAATCATCATGATAGTAAAATCAAGCCAATTAATGATTGAATCAAAATAAAGAATGCAGAAAAGGAAAGACCACAGGGAGAAAAATAATGGTAAGCTTTTCATCGATTTAATATAAAACTAAAACTTAGAAACTGAAAGTAATGTTTTGACAAAAATGGCTGAATTTTAAACCTAGAAAAGGCAAGTTTAAGCATATTCACATTTAAAAATTAGGAAGTAGAAAGGGGCAAGATTGGTACACATGAAATGTGTAATATCTTCATATTTCACAGTAAAAATCATATAGAATCATGCCCTTTAATATGTTGTTTTTTAAAAAGATAATGCCTTTACCTCATAATATTTTTATAATTTATTTTCTTAAATAAAAAAATTTAAAGAAATCATATTTTTATAAAGAAATATTAGAAATTCATCACTGTCCTCAGTTTTATTCTTTTTGATAGTAAACTTAATACTTCAAAAATAGCATTTGTCATGAGTCACTATGCATAAAGATGTCATTTACAATTCATCCATCCATCCATATATATGCATAGAAAGATGTCTGAAATGAAGTTCCTTTAAGATCAATTATAGTATGTATTTCTGCATGAGGATTTTGTATATTTTAAAACATTTTTCTGTAGTCTTCATTTCTTGACAAATAATTGTTCTTAGTTCTTTACAGTGAGCATGATGACTCCTAGTGAAAAAAAAAAGAGACGACAATAACATGATTTTACTTCAGAAAAATACTAATAAGAAATATGCTAAGATATTATCAGTGGTTAATTCTGGGTAGTACAAATATGCATGATATGGATGGTTTATTTACTCCTTTGTACATTTCAATATCTTTTTACATTTAGAAAATATAAACTTTATAAAAATTAGAAAAAATAAAACGTTATAGAATCTGCTATTGACAAGAACTGGTATTTCCAAGAAAACAAATTGAACAAATACTTTTCATAATGTGGGGCTTTATTCTGCCTGTTAGCGACCCCAATAGTATTTCCATTTCTTTAGGGAACGAATTTTGAACCTTATGAAACAAGGTAGAATTTTCCATGAGGATGGAATTCATTAGAGCAATATCTGCATTCTGTAAAACATCTGGTGACTTTGGTCATACTGTCTTGTATTCAGGCTTAAATTCCTGCCAAATAATGAGGCTGAGTTTTAAGAATAATTTACAGATTTTTCTGTCCATAGACTTTTGAGCAATAAAAATATATTTGCAGTAAAGGACTGAATAAGTTGCATTATAATTTTGACCGTGTTTAAACTTTTCTTAAATATGTAATTTTTTTTTCATTTTGTAAAGTAAATGTCATGTATCTTAGAATAAGTAAGTCTGTTTAACATTTAAGGAAAGCCTCTAAAAGGTTCCATATCTATTGATGTTTGAGAAGGAAAATAGTTGTAGGTGTCATTTCCATCCTGCTTTCTACATAATCAAACTTATGTAGAAATGTATCTTATCACCATGGTTTACTGTCAAAGAGGAAGAATAGAATTAGTGCTCACAAATGAAAAATTAATCACTCTTATTGACTTTGAGGTGAAATATGGGAAGAAAGACAATACAAGGAGATATACAAAGAGAAATGGTTAAGTAATTGAAAAATATTTTTAGAAACAACCATCTTCAATGTTTATATAGAATGCTTATTTCTGTTAACTTGTCATAAATATATTAATAGACTAGTATATAGCTAATTTAGAATCAATAGACTGTTACTTAATGAAAGTAACTGTGGTGTTATCATTCTGTCCAAATTATTTCCATAGTTCTGTCATGTGATAGAGTAATACCACATGTGAAGTAAGTGTTTGTTGAAGTTGGAATTGACCTAAACGCCGGAAAATAATTAATTCCAATGAAGGATTGCGTATTATTTTCAAATTGTAAGAAAGTCAAGAAATTGGCCTAATCTTAATCCATTATAGCTTAAATGGATAACTGAAAGATTGTTATAATAGTCTAATAAAACATAACTCACATTATGACCAATATTAAATATAATATTCCATTATCTATATTCTATTTGTAATATTAAGAGAGATGAGGAATATTTCTTGTTAGTACCTTGGAGTCTCCACAGGTTACTTGAAACTAAGACTTTATTATTAAACATCTGAAAAGTGAAAAAGTTCATTAATTTTTCATTTTCCAATACCAATTCTCTTCCTTTGCACATTGAACTAAGTTGATGAAATAGTTTGTTATTTGGAAAGGGTACTTGACTTGAAGTAAGGATTGTGGATTTGAAGACCTCTTCTGTTCTGTCCATTTATAACTTTGCATCAAGTGTGGAGGGGACCATCTGAGCTCCTGGAGTTTGTTTCCATATTGTAAAATAGAGATGATATTATCTACCTTTTATAACTCTGAGGGTTGTCATGCAAATTAGAAAATTACTGAGTGGATTGTGAAAAATTATATCCCAATGTAAAGTGCATTAATCATCAGTGGGTCTTGGTTAAAACAAAATTTTTTAATTTTCATGAGTCTATTTTCCTTGTCAAATCTCAACTCTATTTCCATTTTCCTTTCTCTTCTCCATTTGGTCTGATTCTCACTTTAGAGAGTAGCTTTCTGTTTATTTTCAGAGGTGCTCCTAATTTAACTCTCTCAGTTAACTCTCACCCTCAGGGATATGTCTATGGCATTTTCTCTAATAATTTTTAAAATACAGTTTTTATTAGGGGACTCCTCCCATGTATTATTATTTTTTTTGGTAAAATAATCTATTTCTGTGTGCATTGATTATTTTTAGATAAAATTTCATAAGTTTATGGAAGTGATTGAATGGGAACTAGAGAGTGAAAGCTAAAAGGAATTTTATGAATGGATGCTGCAGTGCCCTCCCTCTAATAAAAGCAATGTACGTCTCACATTTAGTTTATATTGATTGCTTTCTGACACAGAAATAAACCAATCTTTTTATTATGCAGGATTCCTGTTAGTAGTATATCAAGAATATAAATCTTCCCTTGTGACTTCTATTTTTGTGCTTTTCTCCAACCTGAAATAACCCCAAGCAGGTTTTTAATTAAAGTAATGTGAGCCACTGAGTGTATCAAGCCTTTTATGCGTGATCAGGTTACCATAGAATATATTCCAGCTATCTTATAAACTTGAATTTTATGGATAGGTAATAAAATCTTTCTTTTTAAGGTTTTTAGTTTTATTTCCACCTTTAAAAAGTGGTGTACTCTTGACTGTATAAAAATGTATAAGGTGTGAGTAATTCACATACAGATATTCGAGATTGGGTTTGCAAATGTGAACTTTTAAGTCCCTTTTAGTTTTTTCAGCCTGTTTAAAAATTGAAGTGATTCTAATTGAAGTGATACACAATTTATATTTGATAGAACTTTATTTTAATTTGCTTTATTTAAAACTTACGGCTCAATTGTGGAGTCCAACAGAAATATTTTAGATTTTAATCAGTGTTTCATTGTATATACATTAAAACTCTCAGCCTTTGAAAGGGAGCCTTTAAGAATATTAGTACAGTTAATATTATCAAATGTTAGCTCCACATAATGCATGTTACTATATGCAAAAACAGGTAGGGCTTAAGAGTGTGGTATTTGGAAGTAGACCAGCCTTCAACACTTATGGCATTATGACCTTGAACAGTGTAATTAGTGTTTTGAAGATTTAGTCCATTCTTCTATTATAGTGAGAATAATTATATGACTACTTTTCAGGTTTGGGAAGTTAGAGTTAATGCAATTAATGCAATGACTGGCACAAAGAAAGCACTCTAAAATGTTAAATATTATTATTTGTTCATAATTCAAATTACTAAAAACCATGCTTCTGCGCAGTCCTAAACAGGAGGCCTCAAATATTTTAGAAGATGCTCTGTGAACTTGAGATTTGTGTAGGGCACAGTACACTAACCAAAGCTTTGTCTATAATCTTACACTAAGGGTTCTAAGTATATATATAATATACTATATTAAAATCAATATGTTTCTACTACTGGTAATGAAACATGCTATATAATATATTATACATTACACATTATATATACGTATACTTATATATGATAGTGCTTTGAACTAAGTAAGTTTCTATGCCAAGTCTGCTCATATCCCAGACTGGTTCAAGAAATTCTCTGCATTTGCTTTTTGTTCTGGAATAAGACGTCATTATTTTTTTTCTCTATAATGTTCTCTTACTTTTCCAGTTGAGGGCTGTTATGTGGTATGCCAGACTTTTAGATGACCTGAAGTTTACCTTTGTTCAGGATTGGCTAAAACAATTATTATTAGGTTGGTACAAAAGTAATTGAGGTTTGAAAGGTTTAAAAAAAAAACCCACAAAAATCGCAATTACCTTTGCACCAACCTAATATTTCTTACTTTTTATAATATATCTGTGGGAAGATTTGTTGAGTGAAAATTATCAAATAAAGTTTAAAATAGCATTAATACCGGTAAATATTTTTCCTACTACTTTCAAATACCATATATATGTGTGTATATATACATATATTTTTTAATATATATGGCATATATATAATATACTATATTAAAATCAATATGTTTCTACTACTGGTAATGAAACATGCTATATAATATATTATACATTACATATTATATATATATACATATATATATATGTATATATACACCTGCTTATATACACCTTATATATAATGTATATAAGTGTATATACTGCTAATTTAAACAAGGAACTGAATTTAAGAAGCAGTTTTCCTAAGAACTAATCTTTGTTTTTGGCAAAGAATATGTCATTCTTATAACTCTCAACGAAGCAGGGCTAAATGTACCCATTTTTAAGTAGAGATGCTGAATGATGTAGAAGATATATGAGCTCTTGGCTTGAAGAGAGAATACTTGTACTCTAAGCACAGATGGCATTCCTTCTAAATTTAGAACTATGATTTAAGTGTTTTCATTCCAGGTCTTTTTTTTTCTTTTCTTTTTATTTTATTTTTTTATTTTTTTATTTTTTTTGCAATAATCTTATGAGCCTAAACACTGCAACAGTGAGAGATTGGATACAAATATGATTTTCACTTTGTTTGGCCTTATTTTCCTTCAGTATGTTGGGTTCTACTTAATTTATATGGAATAGTGAAGTTTATATTATCTAGGTATCATGATAACAAGAGGTAAACAAAGCCAGTGTCTTCTCAAGCTTTCTGAGACTATGTCTCGTACAATCATATTTTATCATAAGATTGTTTACCATATAACTGGTCCTCGGGGAGCTAAGTGGATTGAGTGAAAAGCTGTCTGAATGCATTGGGAAAGGTTTCTCACAAGATGTAATAATTGAGTTTGGAGAAGGAATTTTCCAGGGGAAGAAAGAGGAAAAAATTATTAGAGCTACGAAGACTATAATGCACTAGTGGGAGTTGCAACTAGAGAAGAAAATTCTATCAGCTGAAACCCTTTCAACTTCCAGTATTAGAAAGCACACTTCACACTGCCTTAAGCAGCAGTAATTAAGACTCTCATATATAGCAGATCAAACAAGATAGAAGTTTAATTCTATTTCTTATAAATTTCTTGAGGAAGATAGGTTGTCCAGAGCAAGGAGGTGGCTCCATGAAGATATCAAGGTCCCAGATTCCATCTAACTGATCGTCCACAATTTTTCCAAATACTATTTACCTTCCTGAACTGTCTGTATGTTATAGAAATAATAGAATGTATTCAGGAAATGACCTCTGTAATGTTTTTTTTGCACAAATTTGATTTTGGAGACACCTTTGTTTCCTAGGGAGTTTATGGTTCTACAAAACACTGAGAAATGCTGCCTTTGATTATAGTTTATCCATTAGTTTTCAACCCTTTGGTGTGAGAAAAATGCCTTACGTTTGTCATAGCCCGTCTCTCATATAGGAATCCATCAAAAAAGGGTGTACTAAATATGGAAGAAGAAAAAAAGAAAGTAAACAAGAGATATGGAAGACTTTTATGCAGATTTGGAGTTATGATTTCACTGATCTACAAGAATTTAAGAATTTAGATAATCTTTTGGGACAAGTGTTATTCAAAATGAAGAGTCTCAAGAATGTTGCCATTAGGTTATAGTCACTACCTGGACTGAAATAAAAGGAACTAAATGGAAAGGTTTTGTTACAGTTATTGTCCCAAAACATGCAAACCAGGAAAGTAATTTCTTCATCTTAAAATCAGATATGAATTAATACTGGGGTGATTTGGGCATCATGCACTAGATGTTCTTTGTGAAAGCAATTCATAGAACCTTAATTGAATGTATGGACTGTTACAGGTAATGTCAAATTGCCAAAAGAAATGAAATTAACAAAAGCAATGCCTCTTACTCATTTGATTTTTATTAAGGGAAACCAAGTGATTGAAAATTTAAGGGGAGAGTGAATTATTTCAGTCACGTAATTCACAATATCAAGGGGAAGCATAAACATTTCCACTGAGGAGAGGATAAATTAATTTGGACTTTTTCAACAGTAGGGGGAAAAAGTGATAAACAGATTGTTGTCTTCAAATCACTATATTTTTGTTGTTGTGCTTAGTTGTGCTCTATGTCAGTAGATAACCAATGAGGGGATATAACTATAGAAAGTTATTTTTGAACAAGGAACAGACACAGTATGTTATTTGCATATCCTCAAACATAAAGGGATGCGTTTTTATAGCTGCTAATGTTGTCTATTTACAAACATGGGAATGAACCCAACAATGTTCTAGACTCTATCCCAGATTTTTAAATTCTGTTTGAAACCTAATATTGCACCAATTGTGTTAGTTATTTTTGTTGAGTATCATAAATTCCAGTTCTTTCTTTAAATCTTTAATGTGGATATGTAAGATGGTACTGTGAGGAAAGGTGTCTGCCACTTGAATGGTTTTCCTAAACCCTGTATTCTGTACTGTAATCCTGTGAGCAGCAATCTGAGGGAGATTCATTGAGTCTCCTTTTTGCAGATGAGTGTTTTTAAAACCAGACATATTTGAAGAGGTGATGTTTTCTCGATTCTAGTGCAGGAATTGCAACGCAAATGTATGAGACATCTGCATCCAAAAGCTTCCATTCTCTACTGTGTTAGAAATTTGCAGAAATCTGAGTGATGTGAGGAATATTTCTTTTAAATTATGCTTTATGTGCATATCCATCTTATTATATAAGAAGGGTTGTTATACAATTATTGAACGTAAGGCCTTCCATTCATTCAATGAGTTGACTTTTATTATATTAATAAAATATTTATTAAATACCATTTAAGAGCCCTGCTACTGCTGATGATACCATTGTGAGCAAAACAGGTATAATTCTTGCCTTCACTGACTGAATAGCTATTTGGGGATTAGTTGGGTTGTGCACTAGAGGTGTGTAGAACACGTAAAACAGCAAGTCAAAATGGATGATGTATAATATATTTTTCCTTATTTCTCAAATGCAAATTAAATGTATCTTCTAAAAGCATAATTGTATCAGTTACAAGATACATGTATTCTTATAGAAAAACACATAGCATGTTTGCTTTAGGCTCCAAAACATCATTCTTCTGGTAAAACTAACAAAAAAAAGTTTTACTTACGTCTTCCTTCCCACCCCCCACCAGTCCTTGAGTATTTGCATGCATGCACACACATCAGCAGAACACAAACGTGCCCAGATAAACAACGTTATGTAAATCTCAATGTGAAAGGACAAAATTGTGCCTGTGAATTAGGCTTTTTGAAAGTTCAGTACTGTTATTTAATTGGTTAACTTGATTATACTCTACGCTTTATTTTCTACTAGTTAGGAATTTTCAAACTGTAAAATCCTTCTGATAGTATACATCATTGGATTGTTATTACATCTTATAGTTATTCCTGGAGATTTTTGTGAATTTCCAAGAACTATAGCTCTTTCAGAAGACTTATGCATCATTTTCTCTTTCCCCTTTTTAGAAATGGTGTACAATTTGTATTTTCACTGCAAAACACCAACCTGTTAAATACATGTAAATCGTCATATGACAAGTAAAATAAATCTGCTAACTAAAATAAATCTGCTAACAGTAATGGGTGGCTAATGTAGAAAACATTTTAGTGTTCAGTGTTAATCTTATTTTAAGAGAATCAGAGCATTTCATATATTTATAATTATCAGTCTTGCCAGAAACATTTAACTGAGCCATTGTAATGTATCTTGTATCTTTATAAATGTTGTGGCTCAAGATCATGTAAAAAATAAGTTTTATAGTTAGGATATCATAATTTAGTTAGCAAATACATCATCCATATAAAATAAACTAACATGTTTGAGGGAAGGAAAACTTAATAATTGATATTCCAAATGGGTAATTTCTCTACCAATAGATAAAAATGTTAAAGAATATAATAAATAGAATTGAAAAAAAATGGGCAACATATAAATATTAGTTTTTCATTTCAAATCAGAAGTACAAAATCATAGCAAAGCAAGATTTTGATTCAGGATTAAGATTGCCTTAAAAACGAATTGGGGAAAAAAATTAAATTTGGTCTTCAGTATGTCCGGGAAATATTACAATGTTTTTTATTTAAAATATTGCTGATAGGACTAATTTAAACATATTCATACATCTCACCTGAGCTAATAGCCCTGCTGGGAGACAGGAAGATAACAACTATTTTTTCTTCAGATAATGTATTATTATTTTAATCGGAATGATTCTGATGCAATTCAATTAGTGCTTATTAATAATGAACCCACCATGGAATGAATTTTAGCTGGGCACCCAATTGTCTATTCTTCTTATGCTGTATAATACATATGCTGAAAAATGAAGATAGGGGAACTATGATGATGGAACAGCACGCTGTCACCAAAAAAAAAAAAAAAAAAAGACTGTATTTCCTTTAGAGCTTATGGTATTTCAAAGTTCCATGGAAAATAATAATTTATAATTACTTGCACATATTACTGGTCATTGCTTCAGAATTTTTTTGTTATATTAATGCCTGTGTTCTATAACAAAATTTTAAGAAAATTTCTTATGAAAATGTGCCACTTTCTTAGAGACGCTACTCTCTGTCTCCAAGTATGAGCTGTGACTCTAGGGTCTATGACTCTAGGGTAATGAGATTGCCAATGTGTCTTCTGTATTTTCCATTCAAACATTTTTTTAAAACTTTGAAATTTTACAAAGTAAATAGTCTGTTCATGACTCAGATTCACCTAGATGACACATAAAATATTTAAATTGTCATCAACGTGGGATGATAAATTAGTGGGCACAATAAGTCTTTGGAATAGCATATGCCTCAGAATTCAGATACCAAAAAATTCATAACAAGAGTCTAACAATACATTAATTATCAGGTGAACATATCTGAAAATTGAGATTTTCTGCGTAATAAGCTATTTCAAAGACTTACAATGAAAGTAATCTACTGAGTAAAATGCAATATGTATGACAAATTAAATGAACACATACTGTATGTCAGATCGGCATTGCTCTAAACTTACAAATTCCCTATGAGTGGGGTATTATTTTCATTTCTATTTTACATATTTATAAATATAGTACAGAAGATAAGGTGTAAAGTCACACAGCTAGTTGTTGATTGAACTGAAACATGAACCCAGGCAAGCCAACTCCATAGTCTGTACACTTAATATATAGCTATACTCCTAAGCAAACTGTGACTATAATAGATTTTAATTTTATCCCAAAGTTCATAGGTAAGAGAGGTGTTCACTTGGTATAACCATTTGGGTTCTTGAGAAACACTGAAATCATCATTTTCAGGTATTCTTGAAACATATGACAAGTTCTAAACTCCATAGACAATTGTTTTTTTCTGAGAAGTACATTTTCAGCTGCTTCTCCCCTCACTTCTGCTTGTGTCAATACAGTCACCCTGAGTTTCCTCATACGTGCTATGACCTAACCCTGAACACACCCAGCTTGGCCAGGGCACTAAAATTCGTGTTGTGTTCTATCCAGGAGAGACAAGAATCAGTTCCTTTAACTTCTCATTCTTCAATAGAGGACTGTTTTAAAACTCTTTGCCCTTGAACCTCAATGATTAGATGCTGGAATTTCATTGTGCCTGCAGAGTGTCACTGTCAGTGGCCAACCTGTGTGCCGTATCTTGGACTCTACTTGTTATTGCATTCACCCCAATCTCATGGCATGCCACTGCATGAAACTATTGATTACCCACCTCGCAACTTCTACCTGAAGTCTGGTCATTGTCCCTCTGTGCTGGCTTTCTTTGTGCAGACTCCTTCTGCCGATGGTACTGATATCCCAACAGGCTTTCATACAGAATGACGTGCTGAAGTGCGATACATAGCAAAATGACTTTTGTGACTGGAGTCCTTAACTTGATCCACTCTTTGGCGGCAGAAGGTCTCTGGAACGCAGACATTGTGTGCAATATTCTATGCCTGTCTATAAACACTTTTTTTTCTGAGAAAGGTCTAGAGTTTTCTTTTTTTCTTTTTTCCTCTGAGTCTATAATCCCAAAATATTTAAAACCATTGCGACTAACAAATGCAAAACAAAAGAGAAGAGTAATTTATGTTTTAGACTCTTGACTTAATTTTTCTAAAGAGAAATATGTTCCTAGAATTAATATTTCACATGCTCACTAGCCATATTTGGCTAGTGGCTACACTACTGGACAACGTAAGTTTATAGCAGTAAGTGATCTTTTGTACATACAACTTCAAAATATGGTAGTGCAGACAAGTGTTCCAGTTGGTTTTTGATGGTTTGTGAGCACCCAGTATAAGGATCAGATTAACGGTAGAGAAATGTCTACTGAGAAGACATATTTAACAATTATTTTAAATGTCTGAGAATAAGAAATGCTGGTACATTTGGTCTATATCAATGTTATGTGGCATATTTTTAAGATCATGTATGGAATGTGTTTTTCAAGTGGTTTAATGGTTTATTGGTGGTGGTGAAATGACAATTTGTAGAAATAGAGTAAATTATGTAAGTGAATCCAGTAGGACTAAGTTCTGGAAATGTAGTAATATTCTGTCTACCCTGAAATAAAATATAATATATCAAAGCTGTTAAAAAATGCTGGAATCACTAGATATTGTCATATAAAATAAGAAACAAAACATACTAAATAATTGATAAATATAGCTATAAAGATAAATACCAATATTATGGTTCATAATTCGTGGTTAAAAAAATTTGGTCATAATATATAATGTATTTGAGTGCACTTCCATTGAATAAACAAGTTACTATTGGTACTTCAGTAAAAAGTACCTAAGCGACAAAATAAATTAGAATGTATCTCTGCCACAGATAAGTAGAACAAATATTTCAAAAATATTTAGAAAGTACAAGTAAAATAATAAATTTGAAGAAAATACATTTACTTGAATATTATTAAATAAGAAGCATTGAAATAAAAAAGGAATTAGTGATAATCATATTAATAGATAATTAGGTAGCCCTAGGAATATTGTATTTGCTGAATCAAGTGGCTCTCAGCTCATCTTGTGTGTACAAATCTTTGTCTTATTTTTTTTAAGAGTTGACCTTCCAAGAAGCTGTTCTACAAATCTCTTAGCAAGCGCATTTCTGACATTTACAACACTCAGTTTGAATCTCACATTGGAACAATGTCTCAGTTGGGTTTGAGTCTTAGATTATGGTAGTAAAACTTTTGTGTGTAACATTTTAAGGGAATCACACCAATTCTAACTACAATTAACTGTGTAGATTATGGCTCTTCATATTTCTAAGAAACCAAAACCATACCATGATGTTTTTGCTACTACTCTCTCCACCAGAGGATATCACCACTCCTAGTGGCTCCATTATTGAGATCCTTAAACACAGTACCCTGTATTTGTGTGTTCTATAATGACAGTAAAGGCTCCAAGTTAAAAGACATTTTGGAAAAGTTCTTGTCAAGACTGGTCAAAAGTATTGTAATTAAAGTGAAAGATTTTCTTGAGAAAAAATATATGCTGAAAGAAAAAAAGATTTCGATAGTTAATTTGTTGATTCCTTTTGTTAAAGGGCCTTTGCCCTTCATTTTAGAAAAATCTCACTACTTCTTAAGACTCATGGGGAGTCTTATAGTGAAAAGACTTTTGCTTTCAATGGTTTTCCATGGTTACCAAATTCCCAAATTTTTATGTAAAAGAAAATACAGAGAAACGATCATCATCACCAGAGAGAGAGAGAATGGGGGAAACAGAGAGAAAATGAATAAATGACCAAGATCTTGATATAAGAAAGCAAAAGAGGTTGAATTGATAATGCTCACCTCTTTGCTCCATCAGAATTATGAGAAGACGGACTTTGGGTCAGGCATGATGAATTAGTGTCCCATCTCTACCTCTTCCTTGCTGTGTGACATTTAATAAGTCATGTAACAGCTATAGGCCTCACTTTTCACATCTTCAAATATGGAGAAAATAATAGTGTCCTTATGATCTGTGGCAAAGATCTTGCCATGTTTTGTTTATCATTTCCTGGAAGTAAATCATATACCTGGTATGATTTACAACATATACGAGGTATGGCAATTAAGTTCACGAACTTGGTGCAAGGATGTTGCTCACTTTTTTTTATTTTAGAGGGATTATTCATTATGAATTGGTACCAACTGGACAAACAGTTAGCCAAGTTTATTGTTTGGAAGTACTGAAAAGGCTGCACAAAAAAGTTAGACAACCTGAACTTTTCACCAAAAATTCATGGCTCTTGCCTCAGGACAGTGCACCAGCTTACACGGCACTGTCTGTGAGCGAAGTTTTAGCCAGTAACCAAAAAACTGTATTGGAACACCCTCCCTATTCACCTGATCTGGCCCCCAGTGACTTCTTTCTTTACCTGAAGATAAAGAAAATATTGGAAGGAAGACATTTTGATGACATTCACGATACCAAGTGTAATAGGACGACAGCTCTGATGGCCATTCCAGAAAAAGAGTTCCAAAATTGCTTTGAAGGGTGCACTAGGCACTGATATTGGTATATAACTTCCCAAGGGGAGTACTTCAAAGGTGACAGTGGTGATATTCAGCGATGAGGTACATAGTACTTTTTCTAAGATGAGTTTGTGAACTTAATTATCCAACCTTGTATGTAAGAAACAACAGTTAAAAGTTTAATAAATATCATGTGTCACACCACCCACAATTCCCAGAATAATGTAGGTGCTCAATGTTAGCTGTGATTATTTTAGTAATGATGATAATTATGTTTGCACTTGCTGAATTATTCTGATTAAATTAGTATATTTAAACTATCATTTCTATTTTATTTGTTCAATTCTACTTCAGCTGGTTATCTTATATTTAAACTGTGTTTCACATATGCTGTTCAGTTATACCATAATACACAATACATATGTAATGCATATTTTAGCATTTCATATTTCACAAAAATAATGAACTTTTATCATTGTCGTCTATAAAGCACACCTTTTTCCTCCCGTAATCTCTAGATTTTACTTTCATTTTGGCTAAAGAATGTTCATGCATTTAGAACTTACGTTTGAATTGTATTTAAGGGTTAAGTGTAGGAGAGTACATAGATCAAATAGAGCTGCCTGGACTCTGCATTTGAGCCTGTTGTGATTTGAGTCTCATCAATCTTGACGCAGTGCAGAAGGTCCAAAGGCCTGGAGACTCCATAGGGAGCAAACATCTCCAGAGTTAAGGAAAGCTTAATAAGCAAAGTGTGTGACTGAATTCTTCAACTGTCTGCATATTCAAAAATGAAAGAGTAGAATTCTTGGTGAGTACATATTAAGAACTGCCACATTCAAAATATTTTTTAAATAATTTGAAAGGTGTTTTTGTATTTTTTTTTCAAACTAAGAAAAAAATCTCTTCTGAAATATTAGTTTTGGAATTTTGGGGACAACTTTTGTGTTTTAACTATTTCTCACCAGCCATTGAGTTTTATCTAGCTGTTGGCACATGCAGACCCAAGGAAAGGTCCTGGGACTTCAATCTATCTCCATAAACGGAAGGCAGGGAAAGTCCAAACAAAGAGACTGGCCACTCCAGTCTGGTAATTAATAGAGTTTATTAAAGGAAATGTACATATGAGGTAAATCTTGGGTGGCTGCAAGATGAAATGTATCCCCACAGCACTTGATAGGTGCCAGAGTATTTTATTGTGTAAGGTGGGGATGGTCACAGGTACTAAGATGTGAATGTTACCAGGTATGAGCAATGACAGGCTTGACCCAGTCAGGACAATGGTCCTTTCCACAAACCAGCACATAGCAGCGGGCAGAGGAAGGGGTACTGGTTTACGTCAGAAGGAGCATCGATCATGACCAGAAGTCTCTAAACGGGATTTGGGGTAAATAAATTTCCCATTCTGGTCTGGTACAGCTCGTGAGTCTGGTCACGGTCTCATCATGGAACAGTCTCTCCTCCACACCAGCAGGTAACTTTTGATGTTACTTAAAGCTAAGCTAATACTTCGATTCTATCAGTAGATGCATTTATTTTTGAAAGGTGATCAATAGTTGAATAGACCATATTAGCAACTTTAATGTTACAAATTAGAGACAATAATTTCTTGTAAAACTATGGCAAGGATATATGTTATGTAACGATAAGCAGTTTTGGAGGTGTACTGACATTGAGTTGGCACAGTTTTCGTCATTTATATCCATTTTTAGCAGCTTCAATTTGGAAGTGTCATACCTTATTTTTCCTTATAATATTTTATCATCTTATAATCAAATTTGCTTCTAGAGTTTCATTTGGAAATAACTCACTCCAATGTTATACCCTGTAGA
Source organism: Rhinolophus ferrumequinum (assembly GCF_004115265.2). Taxonomy (NCBI): domain Eukaryota; kingdom Metazoa; phylum Chordata; class Mammalia; order Chiroptera; family Rhinolophidae; genus Rhinolophus; species Rhinolophus ferrumequinum. The sequence goes on from NC_046285.1 coordinate 86,524,273, forward strand.
AGCATGAATATAGAATAGAATAAGATTTTATATGTTTTGTTTGACATTTTATGTATGTAGTTCACATATAACGTATTTTCTTAAATGAGAATGGAGGGCTATATTTAAATTATCAGCAAGAGTAGACCACAAACAAAACCATTACTGTGACCTTTAAAGCAATGCATAGTGATAGAAAAGACAGAAATAAGACTAGAACCAGAATATCTTCTGTTATATCGTTCCCTGGAGTGCTTAAATGGCTTCACAATATTCCACATGGAACCTGCACCTAAGGTGTGTTTCTGACAAATATTATGAGTATTTTGATAACTGCATGTTTTGTATGGCTCACACAATTTTTCAAATTTCTTTAAAACATCCTTGTCTTTCCTTAAAGTTCCAATTTTCAAGCCAAAACAAAGCATATTGTTTTCTATTACCATGTGGGTCCATCATCAGGGCATCAGAAATAACTCATTAACAGTCTCCTGTCTGACTTGATCTGTCTCTGAAAATCCTTAAACATCACCCTATTCTCTGTATATTTCATTTGTAAACTAATCACATGCTAACTTGTCAAAAGCCTTTATTTTTCTTTAAAATTTTCTTTAATACATGGATTTATCTCATCATCTAAATTTTAACCCATTTGAGGGCAAACCACATAGTCTTATATTTCTTTATATCGATTAGGATTGATCAAGGTTTTCCTGTGTGTTTGATTAAGCTAGACTTTTCATATGCATGGTGCCTATTTTGATACAGTATTAATAGCACCTAACATATATTTAGTAGCAAACATTTGTCAAACACTCTTCTGGCAAATGTGTAGTAACTCATTTAATCCTCACCCTAATGCTTTGAGATGACGTCTGTTTTACACATGAAGAATACAGGAAGAAGGAATAGCAATGTGCCCTAGGTCACATAGCCAATAAGTGGCCATGCTTTCTGTGAACTCCAAAGTCTGGTCCCAGAGTTTCATTATTTTAACTGCCTTTGACTTTCTAAATCCACCTTCCTAAATATGTGAATTCTCTACCCAAATCTGGACATTCCTGAAAGAGTAGCACACAGAGAAATGAAAAAGGAAAAGACTGAGTGAAGAGAATGTGAGTGGGAGTGTGCCAATCATAGCTGTCTTGTTACTTAGCTTAAACTACCTAAAGCCAGGATAAAAGCAAAGTGTGGTAACATATACCTCTCATGATGCCAGTGGAGGCCTCAGGCCTGTGGCTCTTAAAAGATCATGTAATGAACAGAGTTCTCCGAAACATCCTAGCATCAGAACAAAATACTCTTTTTTTCATACTGAATTTTGAAGAACTTTTCAGGCATTATATTAAAAAAACATTCTGTGAAAGTGATTCTAGGAAGGCATTAAGATTGTATGACTCCATGAAATGTCAATTGGTGAAGCCACAATGAGAAACAGTTGGAGATTCCTCAAAAAATTAAAATCGAACTACAGTATGATCCAGCCCCCCCCACTTCTAGGTATATATTCAATGGAATCAAAATAGAATATTGAAAAAGACTTGCACTCCCTTGTTCATTTCAGTATTATTCACAATAGCCAAGATATGGAAATAATCTGTGTGTCCAGTATGTATGAAAGGAAAAAGAAAATCTCTATCTATTTATCTAGCTATCTAGCTAGCTAGCATGTTTCCCCGAAAATAAGACCTAGCCGGACCATCAGCTCTAATGAATCTTTTGGAGCAAAAATTAATATAGGTCCCGGTCTTATATAACATAACATAACACAACATAACATAATATATAATACTGGGTCGTATATTCATTTTCGCTCCAAAAGACACATTAGAGCTGATTGTCCGGCTAGGTCTCAGTTTTGGGAAACAGGTTATCTACCTACCTATCATCATCTGTCTATATCTACCTACATGTAGATGTGTATATAGATAGATAGATATAATGTTGGAATATTAATCATGCATGATAAAGAAGGAAATCTTACCATTTACAACAAAATGGATGAACCTGGAAGGTTCACCTGGAAGGCTAACCGAAATAAGCAGTGTAAAGAAGGACAAATACTGCATGGAATCATTTTCATGTGGAAACTATAAAAAAAAAAAAAAAAAAAAAAAGTCAAACTCACAGAAACAAAAAGTAAAAAAGTGACTCCAGAGTTTAGGGGTTGGGATATAAGGAGAGGTTGATCAAAGGGTACAGAATTTCAACTATATATGAGTGAGGTCAGGATCTAATGTAAAATATGGTGACTGTAGTAGCTAGCACTGTACTGGACAATTGAAATTTGCTAAAAAAGTAGCCATTAAATGTTTTCACCAAAAAAAAAAAAAAAGAAAGAAAGAAAAAAGATATATGTGAGGTGATGGATGTGTCAATTAATTAGATAGAGGGAAACTTTCACAATATATACTTATATCTAATCACCATGATGAACATTTAAAAAAATCGTACTACTTATATGTCAATTATACCTTCATAAAACTAAAATTAAAATATATATATATATGAATCCAAATATAGAGTTTTGATACCTTAACTGAAATGAAAGAAATTTAGGGAGTCTAGAAAACTGCAATGACAGTGATAATGACGAGAATCATGATATAGATTTGTATCACATTGCTAATAGAACCCAATTTACCACGTTTTGGTATCAGTGAGATTTCTCCCGTTTTACAGCTCAGGAAACCAAAGCTTGGACTGGCTAACTGACACGTTAGGTCAAAGAACAAGTAGATAGCTGAAGATCATCTGTACCTCGACCTTTACTCTAAAATCTGTACTCTTCCTCGTTATACCATAAATTTTTTTTTCTCACATAGGTATTTTGAAGGAAGATGACTCCAGGTGAATTAAACATTATGCTCTCTAGTTTAGTTATGTAATCAATAATGCTTGTTAAAGACAGATTTACAAGCTGTCCAGCAGTTGAGTGGTAGGCTCACCACCTTACTACAGAACCAGGAATACAGATTGAGATTCTTGTCCACTTCACGGAGATCTATAAGAAGGGAAGAGAGAATAGGTAAAGTAGAACTATCCTTAGAATGCAGTTCTGGGTTTATCCCAATTTGTTATTATTAGTGTTGGTTTTAATATGTGTACTGATCTGTTTTGCTGTTATAACAAAAGGCCACAGATTGGGTGGTTTAAAAAACAGAAATTTATTGTCTCACTGTTTCAAAGGCTAGAAGTCCATGATCAAGGTGACAGTAAAATTTGTTTTGGCGAGTCTCTCCTCCTGGCTGGTAGACCTCCGCTTTCTTCCTATGTCACTTGGCCTTTCTTCAATGCCATACATGTATGTAGGCAGGGAAAAAGGGAAAGAGAGAGAGGAAAAAGGCGGGGAGGGAGAGAGAGAGAGAGAGAGAGAGAGAGAGAGAGAGAGAGAGAGAGAACTCTGGTGTTTCATATTATAAGAACACTAATCCTATCAGATCGGATCCCACCCTTATGACCTCATTTAACCTTAATTACTTCTTTAGAGGCCCAATCTCTGAATACAGCCACACTGGAGGTTAGGGCTTCAGTATATGAATTTTGAAGTGACACAAACATTCAGTCCATAATAGTAACTTGGACTCAACTTGTCTCTGAATTTATCTGGAGGCTCCTAAAACCTTGTTACAGCTCATATTATGGAACCATATTAATATCTACATTCTGAATATAAATACACATGCCCAGATTCGAGTTCTCAATTGCTTCACCTGGTTACCACCTCCAGGCTAGTTCTCAGAAACAGGTCCTCTCTCTGTGGTTCACAGTGTTTCTAGGTGGAGATGAAAGTAGTACTGGTTGCCCCTTTCGAAACCTCCCTGTAACATGCATGTTCAACTTTGTCTCTTCCTTCATCCTGTCACGGATTGCAGGACTCCATGGAAATCAGTGGGACACATTACCTAGAAAAAGAATGAGGAGCCCTACTCTAGAAGAACACTAAAATTTCGAAAACACATATTTTTGAAAAGCAAACTCTTAAAGGGACTTGACTGAGCCATTAATCCTGCTTCTCAGAAAATACCCATAACAATAGGAATTAAGGTTTGGTAATACAAATTCTGTGCTAAAATATCACTATTCCTTTGGCAATTAACGGAAGTAAACCAACCTTAAATATTTGAGGTGATATAATTCAGTAACATACTGCCTTACAATAAAAATTACTGAGTTTCTCATTACTATAAAATTAGCTTATTGAGTAATTATTTCATGTAAGAGCAATGTATATCTCAGATCATTCTCCATTTCCTAAAATAACTTTTTTCCCACATATTTGTACAACTTTGCAAGTGTGTCTTCAACATTCATTGAATTACTCACTTTTATATATTTAAAGATTAATTTAATTTAGGTACATTGTGAAGAACAGCTGGAACTTCTATACTTCCAGAAACAATATAATACATACTAATTATGATAATAACTTATATCAGTGCTAAAGAATAATATTGAAATTTATTTTGCTTTTGTAATTCCATTGTGTCTTTAATGAATTTCTAAAGTTATAATACCTAAATAGAATTCCATGAGGCACTGGGATATTTAATATAAAACTAAATTTACTTTTGTTTTGAAAATGTATCAGACTTCTATGACTTAAATTTTATGTAGGAGAATTCTTTCAACTAGTGATTCCTATGTTTCACATACTAAAGAGATACATATGATATAGAGCAAATGAATGTGCCATTTATAATAGTGACTTTGTTTTAAATAAATTGAGTGATATAACACATTTGTATTACTTTATTATGTGAGTGGTTAAGCTGTCATTTTATCTTCCTTTTACTTTGCTTGTTTTTAATAAACTCTGTGTGTGTGTATACGTGTGTGCTTGCATATTTTTATCTTCTCAAATATTACCTAATGGCATTACTATATATGTGGTGATAGAAATTTGCATTATATTTATTTATGTATACCTTAAATATATTTGTTTTTAAATATTCATTTTTTGACATATGCAGTTACAGGAAAGAAAAGTTTAATGAAAGAAATCTTGGAACAATTTATGTGCAATGAGTTTAGAAGTTAATGTTGCTTTATTGACCAAACTAAAATGAGAAAACCAATACTTGATAGGGTCCAAATGTTCATTAGAGGTAAAAAATACTCTTTATTCTGAAATGGGCCTGAGTGTAATAAAGCAATTTGAAAATCTGAAGCACAAATTCAGATGAAATTTCTAACTTCTTTATTCTTTGTAAAATTATTATCAAGTTGACATGGAAGTTAAGTGCATTTCAAGACTTTTTAAGTAGAAAACAGATTTCCTTCAGGAGTTACTGGGGTAAGTTCTTTCATTTTATTAATGAAATGGATATTGCTTACTATTCATGACAAGGGTGAATAAAAACGAAGCACTTTAGTTTTAAGAAATAGACTCCAAAGAATGTAACACATTTATTCCTTAGGTTCTTAAGTCTTTTTTTTTTTTTTTTTTGTTCTTTTGTTCTGTAATTGATTGCTAGCACCCTCTTTAACCCACCTTAAAGGGCAAGCAGGAAATTCATGTTTTCGTTCATCAGCCCATCCCTCTGAAAAGCGTTCGATATTAAAACAGTTTGCAAGGAGCAAAAGCAGAGGAAACGAGAGGCCCAGATAGCCTGTAGCAAGATACACGCAAGACTGGCTGCAACATACATCGAGTCTTGTTCCTGTCCAGTATTTGCATGGAGAGATCAAGTTAATTAGGGTATGACTCTGTTCTTCGCTTTATATGTGACCTTTTATTATATCTGTGGCTCTCTAGTTCATCTGGTATCATAAAGCTCTAGGAAAGTCTTTCCAGCTGTTTGACACAAACTGAAAAAAATTAAGCATTGATGTTTCCTTTTGCCTGAAGGTTTTTACAGCAGCAAATTACTGCAGAGGCAAAGTTGATGTTGTGGGAGATTTGCTGTGGGTGTCAGAATGCTTCTTTTGTCTTTTAGCTCCCTGCCCTCCCTGATGATCAGGTGCGGCCAAGAGAGTTGTAGAGAGAGGTGGGTGTTGGGGGTGGGGGCGGGGGGGTTGGTTCAGGAGGAGGTTACATGGCAGAATTCCCACGAATGCTGGCGAAGGATGAAAAAGATAAAGAAATCTTGTTTTTCTGAACTAGAGGATTCTCTGCATGACTTCCCCACTGTTGGGGTGATGAGCTTTCAGGCTGAGATTTTATTAACAATTCATATGGAGATTGAGGGCAGTAGAGGAGCAGATTCTCACATAAACTTGATCTGTCCATGAATGCAGTTCTCTGTTTGCCCTGACCCTGCATGGCTTAAGACACAGCCTGTGAGGCCAGTGTGCCAGACACAAAGAAAGAAATGAAAAGCAAGCACATTCCAGGAGTCTGCACAAAAGACCGAGCAGTTTCTAGTCGTCTCCCCAGAGAGGATCTTATCTCTCCATGGCCAAAAACCTCTAACATGTTTATTTGTATACCTAAAGTTTTAAAATCTATGTGGCCGTTAATTAAGCAATCGTCTATAGTGATGTTTTGTTAGGTCTTAAAGTTTGTTTTTCAGAACTTGTTGAAACTAGAAAAATATTTTCAAGGGAACATTTTTTGAAGCTGAGCTTTAGAAGTCACTGGTCTTGAAGTATTTTTACTTTCGTGATTGGTAGGTAACTTGCGAAATGAATCCTTTCTAACTTTAGGAGAAGCCGGATCAACATTTTAAAGCTTGATTTGACTTCCTGATGCCTTGTGACACTGCAACTGAAACTTGTGGCAGAGTTCATGCCTGAGATGAAACTGACATGGGGGCACAAGCCCATACATCCCCATGCTCATGAACACAGACAGCAGTGCTACATTAACAAAAAATAAAAAAAGGGGAAGCAAGTGGAGAGAAAAGTTTGAGTGGAACAAAAGAGCAAGGGATACTAGGAACTTTTAACACTGTAACATTTCTACAGTTATTGGCAATTAACTTTATCTGGATGCATTACAACAGGATAATGACAAGGTATCACAAGACATTTCTCTGTAACTGTATATACTACTTTTATTATTTAACAAGTGCACACTCTGGAAGTATGATACATTTAGTTTTAGGGGGTAAAAATTTGATATATATAAAATATTGTTGCTAAATTACATTTCCACAGATGCTTTAAAAATCAGAAAAACCAGGTCCACAGACTCTTGAATTTTACTTACATGTGTAGCTATTCAAGTTGTTTCAAAACTTTTATGGTTCATGCCATTAATTATGATGGAGTTCGTTCCTTTCATTTTATAGTGGTTTTATTTCCATGAAATTAACTGTTGTACTTTGGCTAATTGTCAGTAATTGGTGACAAAATCACTTCATTGTTTTTTTCTATAGCATGATACTAATTAGGACTTTGCAGTACTGGCTCAGCTATGTTCTGTATTTTACCTTCGATGTTGAATCAATGGTAGATAATATCAAGTGCAACTTAAAAAAAAACTATGAGATAGAATGTTTCTATTAATAATTAAACAAGTCTTTTAAACAGCCTGTCATAAATTAATTTTAAAACAGTGAAATTGAAGGATGCTTTTATTATAGATTTAGTTGGTTTCATGAAAGCTTGGCTAATTCTTTTTTATTTGAATCCTATTAGAATCATCTATAAAATAACACAATTACTAATTTCATCTGCTTAGCCACATGCATTTTCATTATTCTATTTGTGTCTGCAACATTGAAATTAGTATTGCTTAAGTGCTTTTGTAAGGTATCACAGGGCTGGATGGCATTGTCTTTCTTTTCATGCCTGATAGTTAAGTTGATTCTAATAAAATATAACATTATTTATTCTTGGTTCCTATCTAGTTTTTTTTTTTTTTCCCCTTCTGTTTTGCTTTGGCACAGGAGAATGTTTTTCGAAGCATTATATTTCAAATGAAAATATACATGAACAGTTGAGATTATAAAAACTTGCTTGCTTTCTTTTTTTTTTTCCAACATAGAAAAGTGTGTTCCATGTAGGTAATAAGTTATATAGAGAGAAAATGGGAGAGTATTATGAAACGAGGTTTAATACTGATGAGAGAAAATAGTACATTACATATCCCAGTAAAATAATCACAGCCAATAATATTTTGCCCTTTCTTTTCCCTTAAAAAAAAATATTCTCAACTGATTTTCCCTGTGATTTTTTATGACTTTTTGAGTTACAAAAGTTTTCTAATACATTGAAGTATAGCCTCCTTGCTTCTCCCTCTAAGATACTTTTAGCAATCAAGTGCATTTTGCAGTTTACGATGTACTCAGTTTGTTTTAAATCCATCCATAATGTATAAGTTAGAGCTGAGTGTCTCACAATCATCCTGAAAAAAAGTTTTAAAGAAGCAATTAGAAAAATAATTGCCTATTAAAAGGTGAAGATTGGTTTGAGCAGGGAGAGAAGAAACTGAACGTTGAAATTGAAAGCATTCATTGTTAGCACGACACATATGCACAAAATCTGAAATTAGAGAAAACTCATGAAATACGTATGTTGGCAAGGGGAATTGTTTAAATTTTCTAAAGCTGTCAGCCCATTTTCTGTATTTTTTTCCTGTTAAAGAAAAACTTAAAATAGAAAGCCTCACCTTTTGTACAAAGTTGAAATGTTTTATTATTGCAGGATTGTTCTACACTGTACAAAACCAGAACAATTCATTAGCTTCCAAGGGAGGGGGAACACAAATGGAAATCTTTCTATCATTTTGGAATGTCCATAGCAAAGCGCAGAAACTATAAAAATCTATGGTTGTTTCTTTGAAAAAACACTCTTTTGATTACAGCAATTATTTGAATACCCATTCAGGCTCTTTTATAATGTGTTGTAATAAATGCACATCTCCTAAATGAAGAATACTCTGAGGGGACAAAACTCAACATAAACTATGTTTAGATACTGCATTTCAATAGGTTGTCCCATAGGATTAAACTAAGGTTCTTTTTCTTTTCATTCTCTCTCTCTCTCTCTCTCTCTCTCTCTCTCTCTCTCTCTCTCTCTCTCTCTCTTTCGCTTTTCTTTTTTTTTCTTCGTGCTCTAAAAGTAAATTCACTAAAGCAAAATTCAGTGTGGTCTTTTGGTGTATATCCAATATGCTCTATTGTTTACTATCGGTTTCAAATATCTAGAATGTGAAAAATAAACAGATTTGAGGCTGACTTTAACTTTTAAGAATGATAAAGTATTATAAAAGTTACTTAGAAAAGATAATAGTTTGCTTTTATTCATCCTGCCTTATCCTAGACTCTGGGGAGTATAAGAGGATTGGGTTTTTCTTTCTTGAGTATTCTAAATGTTCAGGGAAAATAAAAGAGAGTAACTAGGACTCTGGTAATACTGTGAGCCACATCCATGGGCATTGAATCCTACAGGGAAAAAAACAACAACAACAAAAAACAAACTAATAAATACAGTCTACTTCTAGCGTAATCATAATTGACACAATATAGACAATGCTGGGTTACTCAGGTAGCCGCGAGCATCTTTGTCTAATCTGGCCCCAGCATCTTTTATAATTGTAATCAGTTTCTTCCTCAGTCTAAGCTGTGCCAATACCCCTAATTAGTCATAGCCTCATTTTAAAAATTAAAAGCAACACACAAATATAACATCAACAAGAAGCAGCCCACAGCACTATATTCCTTGTGTGATTCCACACGTTGTACAGTTGCCTTCAGCTCCTAGCCTCCGACTACATGGCTGTGTGTGGTGTGGTTAATCAGCTTCCGCAGTCAGGGGTACACACACAGCAGGACGACCAGAGCCCAGTCTGGGGCCACCAGACTTGGCTGTTGTTTCTTATATTTTAGTGTGTGTGTGTGTGTGTGTGTGTTTGTGTGTGTGTGTGTGTGTGTATTTCCCAGTGAGGTGTTTGTTCAAACCAGAAAGAGCCTCACTCTCTTACTGCTAAATATACGTCTACTAATTAAGCACACAGCAATAAGTGAAATAAAAAATGATCAGAGGTAGAACATATTTATTCAAAGTTAGTTTTAGTTTATGTTGCTCAAATAAGTTCTATATCCCATGAAACTTGTCTTTTCCCAGGGGTTAAACTCCCGCAGCACTTGGGAAAGTGAGCAATGACTACATTAAGAAACAAACCATAATACAACAATGTCGTAAGCCTGGAGGGCTTCTAAGTGTCACATATCAATGGAATGTCCAAAGTAACAATTTTTGTGTCTTGCGATATGGGCATACATGTGTAAAGACACATTTTCTGGGACCTTGCTCTGTGTTGGGCAACATCACAATCTGTAACTTGGGGAAAATTTACATGACATCATATACAGGTCTCCACAAGGAAAAAGTGGATGAAACAGGTTCACTTGGTGCGTGTCATGTGGCTTACCGGGGCAGGCAGCCATCCACTCCTGCTTCAGGTGACCAATGTCAGCAGGTGAAGTGCAACTGTGTATGTTTTGCCTTTTGTTCCATATGACCCATTGTTTCATTCATAAATAATGATTTAATTACAAGTTCATTTGCTCTGGAATCCAGGAGTAACCTGAGAGTAATGATTATTTTGCAAGTTGTCTAGTCATACACCAGCCAAGAAAATACTGTTCTCTTCTTTTTAGCAAACAGAAGCTACTTAAGATTTTATCTCTAACTATGAACATGAAAAATATTCAAGCTCCAAATCGTGCTTTGGATATAGCTTCTGATTCTCTCTTGACCTTCTTAGGATGAGATGTGACACACATTTTGTCATTTGTTCAATGTGTCATTTTTGAAAATAATTTAAAATAAAATAAAAAATAATATAGAAGTTAGCCACTAATATGTGCTATAATCTTGCATTATTATTGAAATAAAAGAAGAGTAAAATTACATAGAATATCTTGGGAGTACGTAGCTTACATAAGGTGTCAAATGGCAATGGAAAGAAGACATCCATATCTAGAGCACTCACCTTTATCAAATTAAGTTTCAAAATATTATAGAGAAAATTCACTGGAATGAAGAATTTAAAAATGCCCTTTTTGAAACTGCATTGAAGACATTTTAATTTTTTTATGCATTCTTTTTGTCCCAGGGATAGCATTCAACAAGCTCAAGATGTGGAGTATTAAATGAACTATTATGACAGAGTTTAGCATGCAGCCACACTGTAAACTGATAAAGGTATAAAAATACCAAAACAGGCCATGTGATTGTAGTTAACACATTTAGAGTGAAGTGGATGTAGGCAATTCTTCACCTTCTTGGTTTTTCCACGTGCAGTTTTCCTCTCCGGTTTATTTCTTCCTGTGATCGATTCCTAAGCAAAGCAAAGCTTTTCAGGAGAAGGTTGAGATTATAACAATGTCAGCCTTTGCTTTTAGGAGAGTGATGAGGTTATCAATAATGCATTGGAAATCTCAGGAACCTTGTACATACGAACATCACGACTAACTGCCTAGCACTTATTGTAGGACTTGCAGATTTGAGCTGAGATGTCACCACATCTGCTTTTGAGCCAGCCACTGATGCATTCTCAAGAAATCTTGGGGGCATAGAGAGAGCTGTTGAGATTCTCTAACTGAAACAATGCAGTTGAGGAGGTTATTTAGGAGTGAGAATACATCTATGAAATTGCTTTTTTAAAGAAGCCTATTCAATACTCCTCTAATAACCTTTTGTCTCCCCAGCTCCCTTCTAACGTTTATAAGTTTTGTTGTTTCTCTGACAAGTTTATTCGCATCCTTAACAGCTTGCCTTCCAGCAAGGTTCATATTCTGTACTTGGGCTTTCTGGTCACGGTGGTGGCTGAGAGTAATAGAGAGAGGGAATAAGTGAGTGTGGAAATGCAAAGCTGTCTCTTGTTACGTTTTATCGATCTCATTCTGGTGTCATTCAATTAAGACAGAAATGTGATGGATAGTCTTTGCACAGATTCCTGGGTTGCTCTCCATCTATTGTAGATAAAGCTTTTGTGTTTTATTTGGGGAGTGGGGGTGGGGAAAGGCCATGGGCAAGTGGGAGAAATCAAAGATGCTATGTGATCTGAATTACAAGTCATTGTCTTTCCAAAGATGCTCCAAAATGTCAAACATACCATATTTATATTTTCCTTATTTTCTCACACACAGAGTACTTCTGTTGACGTAATGGATAGGTAACCAGAATCTAAGGTAGAGTTAATTCTTATTTATTATTTTCAGAGTCTTAGGAGCTATCTTCATTTTCCTGCCAGCCCAATATAATTAAAAATGAGCCCAATGGAAAAAGACTTGAGTCAAACTTGTGCCAATTTTGAAATTTGAGAAAATGAAAAATTCTCTTCTCATTTTTTATGGGCCTGTGACTCTGGGTTGACCTATTTCTGTAAATAGACTTAAAACAACACATCAAGTTTTGTTGTGTTTTTTGTTGTTGTTGTTGTTGTTGTTGTTGTTATTAAATAAATCATTCCTACTATTGCCTATGCTGCAAAGTATGCCATCATGAGTAAAATATCAGAATTTAGGGCTGCATAAATTCTGATCCTTAGTCTTGGTGACTTTCTTTTTCTTATATTTGCTGCCAGTGTTATAATGGCAGTGATAGTAATTCATGGATTTGAAAAGCTGTAAAATTAAAACTCATGTAAGCAAATTGTTTTATTTTTTTAAAGAAATTCAAATAATTAGTGTAAACAGATATCATAAAACAGGTTATGCTAAGCAAACTCCTTTGGTACCTCTCAAAGCAATACCAGATTCAAATGAACATTCAGGATTTTCAACCAAAGTTATGGTTTCTGATAATTAATGCAATTGAAAGGCAGTGTGTGGAATAAAAATATAGTTTTAATATTAGACCAATATATTAATGTCCAGTCTCCCCTATGTTCATGGTATGTGACCTTGGATAAGATACATCCTCTAATTTAGACCTTAATTACTTTATCTGAAAAATTACAAAACAGAATTACAAGATGAAGTATATGGAAATGCCTATGTCATGCTTGTCCTATGCACTTGGCACACGGGAGGTATAAAATACATTTAGTTTAATCTTGAATCTCCCTTCATGGTTTTGACACTGAGTAATTTGGTCCTGTAATAAACTTGTTCAGTCATTTAGGAAAGGAATATAAACAATGAAAAATAATACATCTGGGTTCTTCCACTGTGAGTCACAAGTTTTCCAGATCCTAATTCACATATGGTAATTGACCAAACTGTGTAATATTTCATTGAAGAAATTTCCAATTGTTCACTAGAAGTTTGTCCTAAAACTTCATTTGTAGAAGGAACTCGGTGTATTAGCTCTTAATCCAAGTTGTATTTGTCAAAGATGTTCTAACGATCATGCTTTAACCCTAAAGATAAAGGCCAGCAGTAAGCTAAAGCACTTTTTGCTAATTTTACAAAGAGGACCAGAAAATGAGTTAGTTGGGAATTTAACGGGTAGCTCACACTGTAACCCACTCAGTAAGCGAAAAGAACCCCACAAAATCTTGTATTGCTGGTACACACATAGCCGTATTGGCATAGTTGAAAGTTAAATATATGTATGTGTGATGGAATTTGGCTCTTCTTATGGTTTTTTTCCCTTCTGAGGTCATACATTTTTAAATAGAGTGTTTAAAGAAAATTGTCTTTATGAATCAAGGCTTACCTCAAATATACATCAAGGTATATGAGGTATGATTAAAAAATATGGTGAATGTTTAAATTTTAAAAAAAGTTATAGTAAAAGACACATTGCCATTAATCCTTCTCACTTCTAACACACTTATCCCATCTTTCTTTCCACTTTCTGAAGCAGTTCTGAAAGTCCTCCTTCATGCGTGTTTTTAGTTGCGCTGTCATGGCTGCCTCCATGAATCGAATCAAAACATTTACCTTTCATGGTCTTTTGACTTTGGGGAAGAGCCAGAAGGGGCACGCGCCTGATTTGGTGAATAAGGTGGATAAGGACACACTGTAATGTTTTTATTTGACAGAAATTGCTGTACTAGAAGTGATGTGTGACACAGTCTTTCCGTTGTGATCACAAATCAGAGTGAATGTTGGTGCCAGGTGCCATCCAATGGAAAGGCAGGGATCTCCAATACAGGAAGTGGCATGTCGAACCTTAGTAACAGTGTGACAAGTTTCAACTTGTTTGGTGCAGTCAGTTGTGTGTGAGCTACAGTTGAGAGAAGGTATGTTTTAAAGTGTGCCATAAATCATCCTCCATCAAGGCAATGCTCTATGTCACACATCGCTTCTGGTATATGGCAATTTCTGTCAAATAAAAATATTTTCGTGTGTCCTCATCTATCTTATTCACTAGGTCTGGCACCATGCGACTTCTGGCTCTTCCCCAAAGTCAAAATGATTCAGGACATTGAGGTAGCCACAACAGTGCAACTGAAAACACTCATGAAAGAGGACTTCGAGAACTGCTTCAGAAAGGGACAAGAACTAAGGGATAAGTGTTTGAAGTAAGGGGAAGTATTTTGAGGGGGATTAATTGCAATGTGTCTTTTATCGGTATTTTTTTTTTTAATTTAAACATCTGTATTGTTTGAGCATACCTCATAATTGGCATCTATTTAAGGAAAGTACATCTATTAAGGTTAGGTAGTAAGTAAAATATTTTCCATGATCAAAACATAATAATAAATAATTAGTCTTTTTGGTGAAAGACAGTTTTTATTCTAAATTTGCCACATGATTTTTTTTTCCAATTTTTTTACTTTGTGTGTGCTAAGGCTGCTTAACACATCATTTCTGAAAACTACCAACACTTTGGTTGAAGATACAATGGGTAAACAGATTCCTACACTTTCACAGAATCATTCTGCACTCTATCAACATTACAATAGAATTTATGTATTTGTGTGTTTATATGGGGGATTAATACAAGTCATCTAATTCATTTCATAGAAGCTATGACAGTAATCCTTGATGCCCTAGGGTAATGTTCATTTTTTCCCCATAGTAAGATGGGAATTGCCATGATGTGTTTGGTCATTCTCAATGACTCTTTGAAGTAGATCAGGTTCAGTCTGGAGGTGGAGTGCTTTTCTACTCTCTTGGATCCAAGGAGGTGCTACTGAAAAGCAACTTTCTAAGATGCACCACATTCCATGGCTGACTGACAGAATTTTAAATATTTCAGAAGGTGTACCTTTAGAAAAAAAAAGAATTGCAAGTAATCATAATTTACAGAAACAGAAACCCTAGACTGGGATCTTACTTTATACATTATAATTTTCCATGTTCAATTCCAGGAGACCACATAACCTAATATTTGTGGCAATATTGCCTCTTCTTAAATTTGTAAAGAACTGCATTCCTAGCAATTTACAAGATACTTAAGCACCAGTTGCCGATGATGTTTTTTATTTCCTTTTTAAAAAATTATGTCTGCCTTCAGCTAATATTGAAGTCCTTGTCATTGTTTATTTTCTATCTCTTTTCAATTAGAATGTAAGCATTGTGAAGTAAAAACAATTGCAGATGAGCAAAAAATGTTTGTTGAAGTAATCATGCTGACTCTATACCTGGGATGTCCTCAGGAGCCAGAATGCTACTATATTGTCTCCATTCTTATTTTCTGTTCACCAAAGGGATAGAGAACAACGGTATCCTTAGAGCCTGGTAGTTCCTTCCATTCAACAGTCACACTTAACCTTACAGACTACAGAACAGGACTCTCCTTTACAAGGACGCAGTTTTGAACATCCCTCTCTACATTTATTATTGAACTCATGTGAGGTTGCAGACATTCTGTTGAGTGCAGAATATGCAAACTAGTAAATTAGTAAATTACATACAAATTCGTATTAATTTTTATAATCACTTTGTGTTTATCTGTAGGATTCTCTTTTATCTGTCTCTGTTGGTCTGTTCATTTCTATCTTTTTCGTCCTGGTCCTTAAAGAAATAATAAGTCTGTGTGGCTTTCTGGCCATGACAACATGGTTTAGAATGCTTCTTCAGCAGTCGATTACCACATATCTCAAATTGTTAGATCTTTTGTAACTTAAAAGTCTTTCTTAATAATATTTTTGTTAAAGTTGTAGCCTAAGACGACTTCAATCGGTACTCTGTAGTTGAAATTCTCTTAGTTAAATCCATTCTCTCTGTTGGCTCATGCTCATGCGTTTCTACACTTTACTCATCTCCTCTTTTCTAGTTTTGTTGGCAACTCCTTGGAATCCTAAAATTAGAGTTTTTGACTAAACTAGAGTATGAATCTGAAGTCCACAAAGGTTATAATTGATCAAATCAAAGAGAAAGTTTAGGAAATGTCCTTGCTTTGTGAGAAAATTTAGATGCCTCATTAATAAAGGATCAACCATCTCATCTTGGAATTTTCAGGGCAGAGTTCCTTGTCTATTCATTTTTCTGTTCACAGTGGTTGGCACATAGGAAGAGGTCAATGGATACTTGTTGAAATAACCATGAATCTTTATGTCATATTTGAAGATATTTTAAGCATAAGATGAGTTAAATTTCATCTTGCCAAACACACATGTGCTAATTATGCATTCCTATGATCGTGAAGAGGAGTTTGAATATTTTATAACTACATCTTGATAATTCTCTCTTCAGGTTCTACTGTTCCAGAAGAAAGAATCAAGTCTCTATTTTTTGGTTTCCTCTCAGACCGTTTTAGGTGGCTAGTGTTAGCATTAGTAGTATCATGATGTTTATATTAGAAGATGAAAAACTGAGGGTTACTAGGTGGGCGGGGGTGGGGGTAAGAGGGAAGGTGAGGGGATTAGAAAACAATCAGTAACCACAAGATGGCCACGGGGTTTTGAAAATTAATCTGGGGAATGTAATTTAGTGGTTACCAGAGGGTAAGGGGGTTGCGGGGTGGGAGATAAAGGTAAGGGGGATCAAATATATGGTGATGGAAGGAGAACTGACTCTGGGTGGTGAACACACAATGTAATTTATAGATGATGTGATACAGAATTGTACACCTGAAATCTATGTAATTTTACTAACAATTGTCACCCTAATAAATTAAAAAAAATAATAATTAAAAAAAAAAGAAGATGAAACATGAAAGCTTATTTACTAAGATTCTTTTGGAGAAATCCTGGTGACCTGCTACACAAGGGAATTTGACGAGCCACTTTATAGTGGAAGTTTAAGAACAACTATGCTAAGAATATAAGATATACTCCAAAAAATGACACTCAGAATGAAAAATAGAAATTCTCCATGCTGAGAAACCTCACTATACTCTTACCAAGGTATTTTACCGTCTCTCTCTCACCAAAATCCAATTTATCCCTGGGGGTCTTTTGTTTTGTTTTCAGTCACTAATGAGTATAATATCAGCTATTTGGCTGTCCTCTTGAATTACTCAGTTTAGTATTGAACCAAATTTGTCTCTGACCACTGGGCACAGCAAGCATTCTAAAAGATGGACTTAACAACAGATTGAATCAAAAGTGTGGGAAAAGGAGGTGGAATTATCTGGTCAAGTTGATCAATGAGAATAAACGTAAAACAGAAATAGGCCACTCAGTTTTCAAGTTGTGACTCGAAAAAAATAATTTTGGTGTTTCTATGTGTAATTGGAGTTCTTAAAATATAAACATGTGTTCACTTCTTATCTCATTTCCTATCATGTTAGTTTTTTCATATTTTCCCCCCAGTAAAATAAAGAAGAAATCTCACTATTTTAAGCTGAGCCTCAAAAAGAATCTACACCTCAGTTGATCTGAGTGTTCCAGGATTCTGTTGTATTTGGTCAGAAAAACTTACTTGATCATTTTACCCAAAGATGATAAAGTCCATGAAGTTTAACTTGCACAAATTCAAATTTACAGGAGACTCGCCAATAGAAAAATAACAAACTACCATATAAGGGGACACATACTTCTATGCTGCTCAACAGATTTTCTTTTCAGTAAACGAGACAATTTAGGAAAGCATAGTAGTGTTTGTATGACCCTTACAGATAATAAAATCAAAATAAACAGTGCACATTAGCCCTAACGACTATCAACTATACCAGTTCATAACCACCTGAAGTTCCAATCAAGTGGGGAGGAGTCCTCAATTTGGTTGGTGAAAAACTATCCTTCAAATGAATTCTATGTTATATCCTTCCTTTTCAGTCCTCTTGCGGATCATTTGTTCACAGGTAAAATAGGTCATAGGAATAGGTTGATGTAGTTCAAGACAGATAAAATAACTAAGATAAGTAAAACTCCAACGAATAAACCAGTCTCCAACAAACCAAAGCATTTCACAGACAGACACAGATGTACACCCTGGTCATTTTTGTTTGTTTGTCTATTTGTCTGTTTTGATTTTAGTGAGTAGCAGTTGAGCTAGTAAAGTTTTGAATGCAAAAAACGTTGGATTAAATTATCTGTAATGTTGCTTCCAGAGTTAGCAGTTTATGATTTCATAAACATACGAAAAAAGTCCCCAAACAACTATTTTGAATCCTTTCTGAATTTTGAAAGGAGATTTTATGGTTGTTTTTCAATCAGCATAAATGGATATTGTCATATGAGTGTACAAAAGACATCACTTCTTACCTTAGCAGTTTGCACTACTACTCTATAGAAAGCACCTAGAAACAAAAGGAAAGCTAACAATTTAAGTCGGTTCTAAGTGGTAAAGAAGTGATACAAATGATAACCTCTTCAGAACTTCAAAAGAGGTTTCGGCTCTTTCTTATGTGGCATGCAGCAATCAGAGAAGGCTTTTGGCAGAACTGTGTTTTGAGAATGGATCTGAAAGAATGTTAGAGACAGACAAACCAACAACAACAAAAAAATCTCAGCGAACCCTATCTCTGCTTCCAATCTCAGGGCCATGGGAAAGCACACATTATAGATAATCTTTTAAAATAAATTGACAGTTTGATTTTTATAACCACAGTTTTTCTTGAAGCATCATATCACAGTTACAACGATGTTGAGATAAAAGGCAACTGATAATCTGTCCAAGATACAGTTCAAAATCACATCTCTTACTGATTTACACCACCCACTTATAGATGAAGAAAACAAACCCATTTAGTAGTATATTGTCCCAGACATCGTAGAGATGATCTAGAGCAAAAGGAAGACTGACATTTATTACACTTTTTTTTTTTTTTATTTCAGGTATACAAAACAATGCAATAGTTAGACATCTACACCCCTCACAAAGTGATAACCCACTCCCCCAATCTGCTATCCCTCTGATATCATACATAGCTGTTACAATTCCATTGACTCCTCTTTGGCTGGACTTAATCACTGGTTTGGTGACCCAAATAAAATTCTGTGTCCCAGTGAATAAATACAAATGTATAATTTAAAAAAGTAGGGATACTTTTATATTTGCATGTCAGGCAAGTAGGTGAGTGGGTAAGTGTAGGGAGACTTTTTTTTTTCACATCTTGTACAAATCCATGTTAGTTATCTCTCTGCCAAGACCTCTTAGATCTTTTCTGATATAGTTGGTTTGTTATAAACTCAAAATAAAATAGAAATGTAAAAATGCCATAAGAAGTAATAACATGTGTGAAACAGATTTCTTAATTTCCTAGTCATCCACTCCTAAAAACCTGCTCCTTTCCAGCTTTCCCTGTCTCAGTAAATTGCACCAATAACCACCCAATCTCTGAAGTGTATGTAAAACTTCTGTGTGATCTTGGATTTTTCTCTTTTTCTGTCACCCACATACTTTCTATCAGGAAGTCCTGCCAACTTCACTTTCAACTGTGTTCCAATATAACCAATTTTCCTTATGTCGAGGACTGCCTCTTTTCCTTGAGCCACTGTCATCTCTTGTACAGGCTGTTGCAATAGCCTTCTAACTGGTATTTTTGTGTCTATTTTCCCCCTAGAGTTAATATTTCACACAGCAGTCAAAGTGATTTTTCAAAAATGTAAATTAGGTAAAGCCCTCCAATGGTTTCTCATTAGAGAAAAGTCCCTACTCCTTAACCCTGCCTACTTGACCCTGCTATTATGATATCTCTACCATATTCTGATTCCATCTCCTACCACTCTCCCACTTAAGTATCCTGTCCTGGTGATGCTACGCTTCATGAAGTTTCTCTCACATGCCATGATCCTTCTACCCTGGGGCATGTCTTCCACTCAGCCTTCATATGACCTTCTCCTTACTACATTAAGCCACTACTAAAATATCACTTCCTCAGACAGACCTCTGATCTCCCAACCAACCACTACTTCCAACTCATTCCTCTGTATTTTCTTACCCTGATTTTGTTTGTGCACGTCACAGTACATGTCAATACCTGGCCTCATATGTTTATATACCTGTTTATTGTCTCTTTCCCTATTGTAGTCCCATAAGAGCAAATATTACCTCCTTTGCTCATCTCTATCATCTAGAAAAAAAGCAGGGCACATAAAACATATTCTATAACTATCCGTTGAATACATTTATTTTAAAAAGTGGAATATAGTTTTCAAGACTTCATCTTAAGGAGTGAGCAAAGTTTCTATAACCAGGAGAACCTGGATTTAAATCTCAGTTTGGACACATGCTTACCATATGGACTTAGGGAAATAACTAAACACCCAAGTTTTCTTTTGTGAAAAGTGGGACTAACGCTATCTATCAGGCAGGCTACTTTGCAGAGAGGATTAGAGATAATGAGTACTGTTGAACACAGTAATTGGCCAATAGATGTTTAATAATAATAGTAATAGCAACAACAGCAATAATAATGAAAGTAATAAGAAAGTGCCTTGAATTCTAGGTCAGTCTACTTCATCAAAGAGGTGTAAAACGAAAACACCCACCCTTCAATTCATTATCAGGGACATCCATTACATTCTTGAATATTCACCCTTGGGAAACAGAATAGGGACTGTAGCTTAAATAATTTAAACTTATATGGGACCAAACAATGAAAAATATACAAGAGAGAAAATCTTACACTGGGGAAAAAAAAAAGATCCAATGACTGAATGTATCATTTTATTATTTCTAAGGAATCTGTATATTTAATTCATAGAATTTTTCACTGCTCCTAGGCTGGAATACACTTAGATGAAAATTGCACTCCTGTCAACAAAATTAATTAAAAAAATAACAAGGATTTTAGTATCGAGGAGAAGTTTTCTATACAATGTATTAAGGTTTATTGACGAGATTAATCCTAACTGGTACTTTGTGTGAATTTTAAAAAGGTGCCCTTTCTTTCCTCTGTGCATATGACACACCCACACTTGCAGGTATAATTGGATTCCTGCTTATGGTTGGTAAACAGAGTATGAGATGGATTTCAGCCTCACTCACCTCCCTAGCCAGTGTCCTTTTTATAGGGCACAACACAAAAAATAGGAGCCCTGTAAATATTATTAAATAAATAGGAGCTTTGGAAATATTAGATCATGAATACAATGACAGCGTTGGATTCTGCATAGAGTGAAATGAAGATAGGTCAACAGTTCCAGCTCAGTTATGCTTTTCTTTAATAGGAAATTTGAGCAATATACAGAATAAAGGAGAATTATGCTTCCTACCACAGGAAGAAATAATTATAATCATGCAATATTTAATTGTGGATCACTGATGATTGTTAATCTAAACTCGAAAAAATGACTATTTAAGTAGCATGCTTGTCAATATATTAAGGCTAAAAAAACATTTAGATAAATTTGTCACGGTAAGGAGGTTAGCGTAGGAAAGGGAGAAGTTGGTCTAGTCAGGAGCTGAGTTTGAGTAACGCCTGCTTCTTCGAGAACGCCTTCAGTGTGCATTTTAATGATCTTTACTGAGCACTCACTTCACTGGTGGACATTAAAAGGTGTTTAAAAAATATGTGTAAATAGTGTCAGATCTCATGAAAGCATCACCTGGGAGCACAATATCAGTGTATGTATCAGGGTCCCGTCGTATTGATGCCTTAACAGCTAAGAAGGCAGGTCAAAGGAAGAAAGTCTCCATGCTAAGAAGTAGATCAAAAGATCTACTTGTTAAGCAGTCTTTCACTGGTCGCCTTTTAAGGGCAAGACCACTCTGTCATCTTAATGTTACGTCATGGCTTTTGTATTAAAGCTGGCCCTTTGAATGAGTGAGAGAACAAAAGACTTTCAGCTGAGGAGAAACATGAACAAAGGCAGGGATGGAAGAGTGTGAGCCCCTTCAGGGAACAGCAGACAATCCATTTGGTCAGGAGGGCAGGGAACCTTTCGGGAAAGAAGCAGTATGAGTTGAAGTTGGCAAGATACAAAAGAGATGATTAGACTAGATTCTAGAGGATTTGGTCTTTCTCTTTTCTTTTTTAAGATAATATATTTTCTTTGAAGGTTTTGAACATACCTGTTCTATAATTTATAATGAATTATTTGCTGTATGTATGTAGAATGGATCATTTGAGTCAGGGCAGGTAAGGATGATATTTAAGAGGATATTCTCATGTGGGTACCTTAGAGAAGCAATAAGGACTTAACATCAGATAAAAGTGAAGATAATGAATTTGAGGATGTGGCATGACTTAGAAAGTGTTTGGATAAAAAACAAAATGTAGAAGGAAGAGTTAAAGAGGTCTCTAACATTTTGTACCAGAGTAAATAGAAAAATGATGTTGTGATGAACAGATTAGGGAAGGCTAAAAGACATGCTTAGAACTCAGAAGATTTATAAAATGCTTACGTAAAAACAAGGGCAAGCTGGTCTATAATGTAAGCAAGTTTGCATTCAGATTTATGGTGGATTCTTAACTCCTTTACAGTTCTTAGCTTCTTTATAATATTAATTCTTGTTTATTCATTTAACTCCAAGATATTTTATATAGTCATATGTTTGTTCACATATTTTATCTTATTTCATATAATTTAATTGGATTTGATTTGCAAATGTAAGTGAATTCATGCATTTAATCAAGCATAAGAAAAGACATAACACTAAATTATATCTCTTTAATGCTGATATTTGAATACCTGTCTTTTCATATATCTTGTATATATATTTCCCTTTTAACTCCGTCCTGTAGTGATGATTCACTTTTTAACTTTTTTGTTTTAAGACAATTTTAGACCTACAGAAATGTTACCAAATAGTACCTTTTAGAGTTTCCATGTATCCTTGAGCCTGCGTCCCTTAATGTTAATATCTTACCTAACCATAGTCCAATTATCAAAACCAAGAAATTAACATTGGTACTGCTGATTTAATGCTATTAGTCTCTCAATCATTTTTATAAAAATAAATGCATATAGAAAGAAAAATATTATAGCCTACTATTTATATGCTCTGAGTGCTATTTTAAGCTTAGCCAATGAGAGCTAATGCGACCCGTTGTAACACAATGTGACCCATTTTGACCCATTGTAGCTGACAAAGATGTTTGCGAATCATAGAAGTTTGCAAAACACAAACAAACAAAAACTAAGAAAGAGTATTTCCAGATGTAAAATATCAAGTTCAATAGAGGCTGGGAACACCATCAAGGAGATGGTTAAAGACAGTGGAAACAGATCAGTAGGCAATTAAGGGTTGATGGAAATTCTTTGACATTATTAATGGCACTATTCACATCCCTGGAGCCTAGGAGAAGTGCCCAACAATCTGCAAATAAGAGGAAATGAGATTTATGTTTGGTGAGGACTTTTATATCCCCCAATAGAAAACTTCTGAGGTGTTGAGTTTTGGCCTGGTATTGACCCACTTCAGTCAGACTTCCAGCCTTATTTCTCCACCCACTCTTATTTAATACCTTCATTCATCCAATTGCTCAAGCCCAAAGCCCAGAAGGCATCCTTGACCTCTCTTTCTCTAATTTCCAAAATCTGATTCATTAACAAGTGCTATTATATTTGCTTCCTAAATATGTATATTTCAACCATTCCAATATATTCACCTCAACTGTTACCAACACAGAATGCGGCTCTCTCCTCCCACACCAGAACTTTGCAATTAGCACCTCAACTGTTGTCTTAGACTTTATCCTTCTCTAACCTCTTCCTTATAAAAGCCAGATTTATATTTTTGAATCATAAATCTCATCATGTCACTTCTCTCTTAAAACTCTTCAAAATCTTTCCATTGCATATAGTGAAAACTTTCTTTAAAATAGGCCCAAAATACATCCAGACAATGAAATATTATTCAGTACTAAAAATAAATGAGCTATCAAGTCATGAAAAGACATGGAGGAACCTTGCTAAGTGAAAGAAGCTAATGTGAAAAGGCTATATACTGTATGATTCCAACAATAAGACATTCTGTAGAAGATAAAACTATGGCAACAGTAAAAAGATCAATGGTTGCCAAGTGTTAGGGAGGAGGGAGATATGAGTTCGTGGAACACAGAGGATTTTTAAGGCAGTGAAACTATTCTGTACGACACTGTAATGGTGGCTACATGTCATACATTTGTCCAAACCTATAGAATGCACAATAGCGAGAATAAACCCTAATGGCCTTTGGTTTATAATGATGTGTCAATGTAGGTCTATCAATTGTAACCCAAGTACAACTCTGGTGAACGATGTTGAGAATGGGGAGGGTATGCATGCTTGAGGGCAGGGGTTACATGGGAAGTCTCTGTACCTTCAACTTTAGTTTTTTTAAGTGGCCTAAAGTCCTTGCATTAACTAGCTAGTGCCTATACCTCTAACCTCATCTCTGTTTTTGCCCAGATGGGTTGTGTTGCATGTTAGATGTCCATGGTCCAGAAAGCAAAAAGAAGACCCTCTCTCCTTCCCCAGCTCTGGATTCCATCCCTCCTCTAGCAGCTTCCTAAGGGCAGTTTCTACTGTACAGTATCAAAGCTGTAGGAGGGCAAAGTAAGAGTATCAGGGAATTCTCATTTTGCTGTTATTGTCTTAAGTTGGCGTCCCATGTCTAGGACACGTAGTTGTCTAAAGCTCTCAGGGTCCTTCTATATGCACATAAGAAGTCCCCCTGGGGACATTCCACTGTACTTCCTGTGCATCTGGTAGTAGATATTTCCTCTCTTTGCTCTGCCATCCTCAGCTTGTGTTGTTTGGGATTTACTCCGCACAAATTCTCTTGTAGTGTCCACCATCATTCCAGATGCTTTCTTAAACAGCTTCTCTTCATGCTAGGAACTATATTAGTCTACAGGGTATATTCATGCAGTTTTTGGACCAACAAACTCTGGAAATTCAAACAGATATCAACGTTATAGGAGGCTCTCCTTTGACCTGGCACTAAAGCAGGTAGCTCATCCATGTGTATCATTTATGTCATCCAGGCAGCAGTCAAGGGCAATTCCACTCCATCTCTCATCTCCAGATCTCTAAGAGGTCCTACAGAAGAAACCCCCTCACTAAAATCGATGGGAGGGCCAGGTCCCTAAATAAATCTTCAGAAAACCCTTTTACATTGTCTCATTCCAAGCCTTTTATAGTTTCAGTGTGTTCAGAGTCACCTACTTTGAAACTGCTACTAGGAGCTCTGTCTCAAAACTCTCCTTCATCTAATATCTCATATATAGTATTGCCCCAGTAAAAACTTTTAATGTAATGCATTAATACGTACACAAAATAGATAAGATCTTACATAAAGTGATGACAAACCCTCTGGTTTTAAATTAGATTTATCAAATTGGTCATATAAAAGACATTTCAGTATATAGAGATTAGTATAGATGACCCATACTAAAAAAAAATTTTGATGGAAACCAAAATTTTGAGTGTCTTAATAAAAGTGCACTCTTAATGTTAAGTGAAAAGTTCTACATTGGAAGTGTCTTAAATGTTCCTTGAAGCCTTATTTTCATCTTATACATGGTTAAACCTAAATCTCGAGGAAGGATTGCATCTGTATATTATTCTTTTAAGAAGTGCAAGATACTTGTTTGTGGACAAATTCATTAAAGGGAAGCCCCAATTACAAATGTCAAGTACAGTACTGCCATGATAAGTTTAAAGAATTTTGCTATATATCATGTGTTTTAAGATCTAGAATTGACAGTGATATAATGATTTGTCTTAAGGGTCTATAAAAGTATAATGAAACTTTTGATTAAGTATCTCAGTCAGAAGACACACCTTGTAATTTAGCTTACTCATTGTGTTTTATTAATTTCAAAGTTGTGGTTTTGGTCTCCGCTTATTAATTATGATTCCAACTGCTTATCCAATCTTTATACCTGTGCTCCATTTGGTTTTAATGAACATATTTTATTTTCACAAATAATAGATCTAATTAGTTAACTTAAACAACTTCATAAAAACTTAAATGATATTTAAATTGAATATTCCTGGCTATTGTTTAGTGGAAAATAGTATCATGTTTATTTGTCATATAAGCAGTAACCTATATATGGGCTCTTAGGTTATTCAGTCGCTAATAAACTGAAAATACCTCATTCAATCCCTTGAATGCGTAGTATGATACCCTTAAACTTTTTAGTTGAATATTTAACGATCAACGTAATTAAATAAATTAATCTCATTAGTGAATTATTTTGCCATGTGAGCGGGCAAACTCAGGGGATGCAGCTGTTCTTGATAAAGAATATTACATATATTTGCTTCTAGAATTACCAACCTCACCTGATAGCCAAAGTAACCAAGTTAGCATTGACCCTTAGGAAGGTATTTGTTTCATTAACTCCTGGGAATAAAAACAATAAAATGAATATCCCAAGTATGCAGTTTTCAGGTAAGAAAAATTAGGAGGCCTGAATTACTCAACAAATAATGACACAAGGATTGTTTTTGACATTGTTAAGAATGAGTCCTTAATACATTGGATTATGATTATTGGTCCCAGAATCTAGGGAGGTTAAAAAATTTTCATGTCTCAATATCTCCTAGAAGATTCTGCCTCAGGAGGTATCCACTGCCCTATGGATAAGATTCATACTCTTCCTTGTGTCTTTTAAATGCTTCACTGCTGAGTTTTCTGCTGTCCCATCCTAGCTGGTCTCGGGTCACTCCTGCTTGCTTTCTGGCTGTTCTGGTAGCGCTGGCCTCCTCTTACTGCTTCTAATAAATATGCTGTGTCTTTCTGCTTTGGGTCCTTCACACAAGTTGTCCCTTCTTGGGAGAAAATTTGTATGCTGTTTTTCCCATGGTTAGGTCATTCTCATTTTCCAAATCTCATTTCACATATTGTCCCTGGAGACCTTTTCTTTTGGCCTTTCCTGACTATCTTATCTGTATAGGAACTCTTTCTCCTCCTTCTCACTCTCATTATTCTCCATCATAGCACATAATCCTCTAATCACTTCTTTAAAAAATTGTAATTACCTATTTAGCACCTCGAATATTGCCAAATAAATGTGGAACAAATCTTTATTGAATGAATAAATGTTCTCAAAACCTGGGAAAGCACAAAGGCGATAAAAAAATGTTAGTTCAATGAATGAATATAATTAAGATCAAAGGACTACTAGATATAAATATGGTCAATATCTAGTTCACTTTATGAATTATTTCAGAAATATCTTTTTGAGAGTAGGCCTCTATTGATTCATATCCCCAAAGAACAGGTGGCAATTTATTGCAACTTTTCATGATTTATCATGTTAAACTTTCAAGCTGTCTACAACTTTTTTATCTGAATCTAATGAAAGAATAACACCCTTTAGAAATACTGTCATGTTCCAACTTTTAACCAACATTTTAAAACTAGAATATGGGCTTAGAGGTCTATATTTTCTTCATTTACAAAACAGCATTTCACAACTTAATATATACAACTGAAGTGTATTGACTTTTGATAGCAAAGACTATAATACTGCAAATACCTCAACTGTATTTTTAAAATTTTTAAGTAGAAATTGAGAAGTATGAATCAGTGCATTTCGCTCCTACTCATAATAGATTTGAACTTGAGGCTTTGCTTTGAGGAATAATATCTACTAATACACACACACACACACACACACACACACACATATACAAATATATATATATATTTTTTTTTTTCCCCCAAACCACAGTGACACGTTTTCTTTGATTAAAGAACAGTTTAGCTGATAGATGGGATTTCACCTACAGTCCAGATCAAAAATGAAAGCACATAAAATTTTCATTGCCTAGTTAAGACATATTGTAAGTGTATTTAGAAGGGTCTATGTTTTTGTGACACATGAGATACTATGTATAAAGTTTTGACATTTAAAAAATATATTTTAAATGGTTACTTTTCAGAAATTTAGTCATTCAATCTCATTACTTTTACCAAATGGAAAACTAATAGTAAATTATATTGATTAGACTTCTTTAAAAAATCCCTTCAATATAGAAAGTATCATGTGCTATAGCTTTTGATTTATATAGAAATTGAGCTTCCATGAACAAATTATAGTGTTTTTAATGTACAAAAGAAAAAGAAATCATATTTTGGCTGTATTTGTTTTTCAAATGATAAAAATGAATAAACTAAGGAAATGCAGTTGGTGATTGTCCTCTTCCTCTAGGAAATCCTGCATTCCAGACAAACTTGGATAGAATGTGAAGGATGAGCCCCTTTCTGAATTTGCAGAAACTTTCTCTCTCATTTACAAGGATCTATGATGGAGTTGAATACAAATGTTAAAGAAATGTTAAATGCCATGTGAGGTGTGCAAGAGTAGATGCCGTAGTTTTAAGGAACTCCCTGTTGTAGCGTCAGAAACATTTAAAAACAACAGGACGGTCAGTATCAAAACTCATAAGCATATAAAAATCAGCACCTAAGGTTTTTTTCTTTAGTTTGCTTGCCTTTGTTTAAACATCAAAGTGATATCCATCTTCCTTTTTAAGTTTTGCCCTACATAACGTGAAATATTTCTGCTTTTCAAGTGATTATACTATGAATGGTTCAAGCTAACCTTTACTCTAAAACAGCTTCGTCTGTCCAAGTCCATTGTGGTGACATCTAAGTAGCTGTCAGAGGCTCAGCCTACCTATCTTTGTCCTCTTCAGTCTGAATTTACTCTAAGTTTCCTGGGGCCCAAAGCATGACGTGTACAAGTCATTTGTAAGTGTGGTGCTTTCACAGATTAAAAAGTGTAGCCTGGTGGATAGGTCAGAGAAAAATGGAGTAGAGTTACATGCTCAGAGGTGGAAGCCGTTGAAAACAAGGAAACACAGTTGAACAGAAGTCTCATTCAAGGCCATTCAAGGCCACCAGAAATTGAGTTCTAGAGGTGAAGAAGAATGTCTTCCAGGCAGTGACAGTCTGTCTAGAGACTGACATTGGGTTCATTGGCTTTGTGCTTATGTATGCAAGGAATATAGCACTAAAGACACCTTTTCTGGTGAGAAAACTTTAAGGCCCCTTAGGACATATGGAAGTACATAGGCTGTATTTGAGGAAAGCTGAGTCCTAGGAACTACTTTTTGTTACTAGAATGGGAATTTCATTAACCACAGTTACAATAAAAACATTGCTGAGTGATGACAGAGAAACGTATCCTCAGTTTTGCAGGAAGAATGAAATATTGAGACTAAATTTGGCATTATATTTTTCTAGTATAGAAAACTTTCCCAAACTCCAAAATTTCAAGATCATGCAGGTTGCATAAATAACAGTCTTTTTGATGAAACAACCAAAAATGATTTAAATTTGAATTATTCCTCTTATTTGGAAGGGAAAGAATGCCTTTTGAATAACAAATATATATTTTTAAATATATCTGAGAGAATTGTAAATTGTTTTCTTCCTGAAGACATTGATTTGCTACATGTTTGAGGAAATCGGGAGACTGTTAAAACATGTTTAAAACTGGCATGAAAAAGTCAATATCCACATTTATAAAATAAATGGAAAATAACTCATTTAACTACCATTAATATTAGCATACAGTAATTTATCTTGTGCTTTCAACTAATTTACAAATGTGAAGATTGTCTTAGTTTTGATATTTAAACATAATTGAAATGATGGTTCTATTATGTGTAACTTCAGTACACAATGGACATATTTCTTTTGTTTACTGAGCTATGCTTTCTGCAAGAAAGCTGAAGGCAAAAATCTTGGTAAGTTTGAGGCAAGATAAGACTGATCAGAATAAAGTCATTTTTTGAGAGCTGAGAGGAAAGTGACATTTGAAATAATGGTTTTATATGCTAATTTCAAGGTAGAATTTTTGATGTGTGTAAATTTTTATTGAAATAGCAAAATGGCTGTGTAATAATGTCTTGCTCACATTTGAGTCAAGGTAGAGAATCTTTTCTTGTATGGTTTTCATTTTATAAAAAGAAGAATTTTTCTTAAATGCCACTTTGATGATGAGTATGCTCTTAATTTTTGGTTGGAGTCTATGTTGCAAAACCAGTTTAGGCATGTTTCCTTTAAATGACCCATGTACACTAATTAGAAAGAAAACAATTAACCAGGAGCTATATCAAATACAGCCCTGCAAATGGTATGAGCTTTTCTCAAGGATCCATATTGTCCTTGGACTTGGCTCTTGTATTATACTTTAAATGGAATTGATTGTGTGGTTGTAATGAAAGTAACAGATTGATTTCTATCCAGTGTTACAAAGAGTAAATAGAAAAATGTTCCTGTCTTGACCTGCATTCATAACCGATGGGATTTGCTGGCTTTAGACTCAATCCTTAATAAGAGACAAGATGCAAATGTAATAAAACTGGCTTCCAAGTTTAAGGATATTTTCAATGCTCATCAAAGATCTTTTTTTGTTGCATTTAGATGTATTATATTGATTAGATCACAATTGCCTAGGAAATGTTACTTTCCTTAAATGCTATTCATAATTTATCATATAATTAGCATTCATATGTGCCTTTATAAACATATTAAAATTATTGAAGTGGGGGTTAAGACGTAGTGGTATGCTTTTTAATTACCCTTAAAACTGAATTGTCTTTTACAGTTATTTAAGCCAATGAGGATGGTTTACTTCAGATTTATTTGACTGATTATTTTTGGTTAACAAACACTTTTGGATGTGGAGTAAATTTTTACATTGCAATATATTAAGAAAAGGGTAAATATTAGTATATTGTTGTAGAATCTTGTAGCAATATTTTTTCTGAAGGATAATCCTGCTGAATAGTCATTTGGAATTATCCTTATTATTTACTAAGGTATGAAATGCTTGTTTCCCATAGTGAACTCTTGGTCTTTTTCCTCCATTCTTCTTTTAATAATTTAGAAGAAAATCAAACATGAGTATTATAATTACATTTTTTACTCTAGTATTCAGGATTGTATGAGCCTTTTTTCCTAATCAGTCTTTGTAAATAAAACTCAGTCCTTATTCACATTTCTGTAAATAAAACTCAATCCTACAAAACAAGGAATTTAAAATATATAGTGCAGTTGATAATTTTACTTTGCTATCAATGAAGGAATGAAAAAAAAAAACAACTACAATTTATTTGTAAGCAACAGTTTCTTCACACATTATGTGACTTTTTTTGGATTTGTTTTATGTTTTGGGTAAAACAGTTTAGTATAATGATGCCTAGATGAAACAAAACAAAACAAAACAAAATTGAAAAAAAAACAACTAACACATTTGACTGTCGATGTTTCTCAGTTGTAGCTTCCAAGGCTCTCTATTCTTCACAGCCCACTTGATACCCTGCAGGTTGTGGCAGACAATTCACAGGAAAAGCTTAGACATCGAGCTTGCACGCTTCTTGACTCCATTTTAAACCTTTTGTTCACACCAGGGTGGCATTTTTTCACACCGCATGTGGCAGTTTTGACTCCTATCCAACTTGTCTTATAAAATCAAAGTCTGTGATTTTTTTACATTCACAGGGCTGCTTCCTGAACTGCTACTGCAGTTTGTGTCTTTCCTAGTGATTGGTGTAGAAGTTTATAGCAAAAAGTGTTTTAGGGTGGGAGAGCCAGAAGAAAGCAATATGAAAAATGTTCTGGCCTGAAACACAGGAAATATCTTTTGAATAAAACAGAGGTTGACTTTGCAAAGATTATACATGAAAGTGAAATATGCTTGCCTCTATTTTTATTTTTGTCAACACTATAATGAATATGCAAGTTACTTTGTATATATATATATATATATATATATACACATATATATGTGTATATACATATATATGTAGATATATATGTGTGTGTATATATATATCACTTTCAGGTTGAATAGTTTTCGTTTTTTTTAAAGCTGTCATGTAATTGCAAAACAAAATAATCTCAGACAAATACAATTATTTCCCATAATATTTTATAAGTTAGTGGGTGCAGATGAATTTTACTTTTAGATATGATTATTCGCATACCCCATTTGATTTTAATGTCAACAACGAATGAAGTACAACCCATTATTTAAAAAAATTGTGCTATGAACAACAATATTTAAATAATTTCTGTATCAATGTCATCATTCTTGCAGATTTCTTCCTTCCCCCTTTTTAATTAAAAATATCACTGTAGTCCTCCTTCATTTCATTCATATTTTCTAATAATAAATCACACAGATATATTAAATGAGTAATATAAAGCAATTGTTATTGAATAACAGCAGAAGTGGAAGATTTTACCGAATGCAAAAGATGTGTGCATTGGCATGTTTCTACAGAGTAATTATTAAGAAGGCTATAAAAACTACAAAGAGGAGAAATCTCTGTGGATGATCTGGCAAAAATAAATATGTACAAATTTTCATTCTTTGAAATTATTATTTTGTATAAAGATTATCTTTTATTTGTATTAACAAAAATATGTAAAAGAATATTTTAAAGTTACTTTTTAGACATGTCAAGATTTCTACTTTAGTCAACAGATAGATAATAAATATATAATTTCTTATATTTTCTGAAGTTATAGAATAGTTACATTCTTTTATTTTCAAATTACTGTTTTCAAATTACTGTTTGAACAGTAACAATCATAAGACAAAGAAAAATGAAACAGTTAATAGAAGCAAATCTTTAATGCAGTAATAAGTTAACACTATTAACAAATTTTAAGGTGAAAGAATCTTATTGCATATTTCATTAATTTTTAGCTACAAAGCCAACTTCAAGAAGTAAAATTCATTTCAGCTAATACAAATTATATATATTATGTATAGTAAAGAACCATACTATTGTGCTTTAAAAATATACACAAAAGAAGTAATTGTAGATTATAGTTTTTGTGCCTTCATCCAGAGTACCTACATAAATTCAGTGCATCTGAATTATACATCATAGTATTTGATATATGAAATGTATCCATTATATTGAGAAAGACCTCAATTTAAAATTTAGATCTTTTATTCAAGTTCTGAATAACAAACCATGATTGGCAGAACATCGCTGAGAAATAGCATTTTGTTTTGAGTTCCATAATAGTAAATGCACTAGCAGACAGAACAACTGCTTACTTTTCCTTTTATAGATAGAAAACTAGTTCAACTACAACTTATAAAGTATTTGAAGGATAAAGCAAAAAAGAAAATAAAATTCGGGAATAGCTAAATCCAAATGGATGATGTAAATGAAACTATTTATGAGAAATGAAATGCAATGGATTTTGTGGCCTGGAATTTCCTCATAATATATAGGTATTTATTAAGCACATTTTTTGTTTGCCTGTCTTTTTAGTTAACTTAAAAACTGACTTCTAATATAAGCAAGAGAAAGAAAAAAATTATATAAAATTTTATAAAGATCAAATAAAATCCTTGTCATTGAAAACAAAATAGTTGAAAACAAGTAAAATATCCAAATAAACACATACCTATTTAACTGAAGTTTAACATTAAGTTAAACTAAACAGCATATGGAAATCTAACAAACCATTAGAATTAGAATATGACCAAAGAAGGAAGAAAAAAAAAACATCATCTAAAGAAATGTAAGTTAAGTTTATAAAATAAAATTTACCTACTTTTGCAGCTCATATGTTTGTTGAAAAAAAGTATGACTTTATTTCATGTGCATGCCAAAGAATGTAGAAATATATTGAACGCATTGTTTTCATTATCTAAGAGAGAAAAACCCAACTTTCATGGCTTTACATTTCCTATTTCCTACTCTCCCGCCTATTCCCTCTGTTTCTTCAGACTCTCTTCGGTCCAGCATATCTTCTGTTTGAGGGGAACAAAATAAGACTCCTAAACAGACACACACAAAATAACTACCGCCCAGCTGAAGAAAAATAGGTTTTCTGCCTTTGGCCTGTCCTTATATGTTAATAAAATCAGCTCATACATTCTGCCACCAAATTCAGCTTGGAAGTAATCCTCTGCTACTTAAGGCTGGATGAAAAGAGTACTCATTGTGAATTATGTTTCATCTGTCACAATAACCTTCTTTATTCTGTCACGGACCTCCCCTTTGCCTGTGGCAATTAGAGAAAATAGGTATGCCTTGAAGTATGAGATAGTGGTTTCTTAAAACAAAACAAAACTTGTGACACATGGACAATGCTTGCTAAGCAATATACTGAAGGTAAGCATAGGAGGCATTTTGAAGTGATTCTGATTTTTGAAGCACTCAGTGAAAGAATACATTTTAAAATGAGCAGGTGGTATGGTTGCCATCAGTTATTGTTAACACAAGTTATTGATGACAAGTAGTGAATTGTAATTGTATTAAAAAATGGAATGCAAACAACGTATTTTCATATTGCAGAATTTCTAGTTAAATCATGTCATAAAGTACGTATTATAAATATATGGTATTTATTTAACATATATCACAGTAATTAATGTATGTGCCTTTAAGTACATTTCAATACTTTGGACTAACATTTTCACAAATTTTTAAAAGGGGAAAACAGAGAAAAAAATTTCCATTAACAGAGTTAATCAAACATTTTGTTTAACTTAAAATCAATGTGATTATTTGATTTACTTACTCTTACAAATCACTGAAATTACCTTGAGGCAGTTCAAGTTCACCTTTCTGGAATTAAATCTGTTAAATGATGGACATCATCTAATCATCTTCTTAAAAAGATACCTCAACTTTCTGGCTTAACGGGGTACAGTTACAGCACTTAAAGTTACAAATGAGTTCAGCTAGAAGAGCTTTAAAAGCTACAAAAGAAAAAGAAAAAAACAAAAAACAAAGAACAAAAAACAGTTGACAGAAAAAATGCTCTTTCTGGGACCAAAAGAAAGTCACTGCTGATGAATTAATTCAAACGGTCATCATAACAGTTGGATAAAATAAAAGCATATAAATAATTTAAGCTAACACAAAATTCGTAAAGTCTGAAGAAAAAATTCCTGAGACTAAAAGGAAAACCTTTGGCCCACCGCACAGGTTGGGCACAAAAGTGCTTGCTAAGCTATCTATTTCACACATGCAACGACAGAAGGTTCGATATTCATTCGATCGATGAGTGAAAAGGCACAATGGCAAAATCAGACAGACTTCTTTTCAAATACAGATCTCCAATGTCCCTCTACAGTCTACAGATGCACGGCTGGTGGTGTGGCTCAGACGGAGCAAGGGTTACTTCAAGGCTGTTCTCTGGACCGTGCA
The DNA here is from genome assembly GCF_004115265.2 of Rhinolophus ferrumequinum. NCBI lineage: Eukaryota > Metazoa > Chordata > Mammalia > Chiroptera > Rhinolophidae > Rhinolophus > Rhinolophus ferrumequinum. The sequence goes on from NC_046285.1 coordinate 86,559,512, forward strand.
AACAGTCTAGACCAGTGACCTGCAGCATCATGCCCTTTGAAGAAGAGGCAAGTTCGGTCACGATGAAGAAAAATCAAGGCGTACCCCTTTTAACAATAGGGAGCAGCTCGAGGCTGCAAAGAGGTAAGCAGGGGTAAGAAGAAAACGGCATCTGCTTCCATGGTTACAGGCCAACCATGAGAACCTTGCTTTTCAAGGGAGTCTGTTCTCAGGCTCCCTCACGGGGTATGTCATGCATTATAAGCAAAGGCAGGTTGAGCTGAAATCCGCATAGTTATTTCGGAGTAAAATGATACGATGCACATGGCTGGCAGGAAAAAAAAAAAAAAAAGTCACATGACTATTAAGAACCAGACTTGGGCTATTTCAGAATAGAAATTTTTCCTTATACCAGTTTAAATAAAGACAATAAAATTGTATAAAACAAATAGCGATGATAAACATGATTTTCATTTCTCAGGCGCTTATGTAAGCAGAAGTCAAGGGTCAAGCTAATACTCCCCCTTCCCATGGCAGGACCATACAGCCATTGTTAATATAGCTTTATTATGGATATCATTTAAAAATATTTCCCTTTTTTTACCGGACATCGGCTATATGTTCTTGTGAGTCTCTTTCTCTGACCTGGTTCTCTTGGATTTTCTGCCCTGGATTTTCCCATGTTTATGTTCATTTCCATGGTTAGATCTCATGAGGAGAGGTAGAAGGTTTGGTGAGAAACTTCTTTGGTGTGGTGTTACTACTATTCACAGAGTGTGCAGAGTTTCTTCTGCCTTTTGAAATATACTTATAGTAAATTCAAATCTGTGTCAAAACCATTCGCCTCTGACAATAGTTCTGTTTTTAATTAATGTGTTTATATTTTATTGATTGCTTGATACGTCAATGAGTCTGTGGATTCAAATATAAAAGTTTCTTTTTCTTTTCTGTGGGATGTTTAGTCATTAAAGTTGAATCTTGTGATAAAATCTACTCTATTATAAATAGCTGATGCTTTATGAATAAATTTTGACAAATATAAAATGCAGCATATCCTATATTGTTGAGGATAGGTCTACTATAATAACCACACAAAATCTAGACATATGAAAAATTAACATAGATAAACATTCCTCTAACAAAGTACCATAACTGAATATAAAAGAGCTCATGCTTGGTTATTTTCCAAGGATGTACAATTAACAAGTGTGTTCCATGCAATTTATCCTTTGAGCAATATTTGTTTGCAAGTGTATTGTTAAAATTAGGGAATGATAAAGGAAAGAATGCTTCAAACAACTTTCATTACATTTATTTTTCAGAAGCTCTGTATGTTACTATAAATGAGCTGCATATGGTCTTGTATGTAGATATTCATTTCAAATACTTACCTGAAGGAAAATTGCCTTGTAGCTTTACAAAAGCAATTAAGTGTTGGTGACTATGATAGCAAGAATTTTATACTCTCAATCGAGAAAGCAGAAGATAATTTTCTGGTGTGTTCCTCCATATGAAGCTGTGATTTGAGTTAGGTTAAACGTATGCGTGTGGTTTTATTTCTTTCAATATGTTGAGATGCATTAATTTTTATACTTGCATGGTGAGGAAAGTGGGGTAAAAAATGAACTATTGAAGTGTCACTATTTTTAGTATAATAATAATTCATATGCTGTTATAAGCAATGAACATATCTTAAAGCAGTCGTGTTCTTGTTTCTTTAAATAATTATATACTGCGAAGATATTTCAACATTACAGTTTCTTTGGTGTAAAAACAGATCATACTTGCCAGCAAAGGTCAAGTGCCAGTTATTTCTTCTGTGGAAAATCTACCTGTTATTTCTCAAAAGGAAAACAAAACAAAAGCAAATGCACTGAGGTTTACATTATTACATGATAATTTGTGAGTTGTGGTTAAAGGAAAATGAGGCTATTACATGAAATCTGTTGCAAAAAAGATAGATTCGTTTTTTTCCTTCAGTTAACATTTAGCCATTAGCCTTGCTCTTTTGTTTTTTACAACATACTCAGTTTTATGAATATTAATGTGTAAGTACAAATTACGCTATCTTGCCAAATGTGGATATAAAGCTCTTGGAAACATTCTCATAGAATCAGATTGATAGTTATTAAAATGCTATTACTTTAACACATTAATATGCAGATAAGAAATTTAATACTGAGTATCTAGAGGGGAAAATGACAGCTTCTTTTCTTAAAAAACAATCTCTTAGCTGAGGTATTAAACAGCTGAGTAATATGTCCATACTGCATGTAGTTTGCAACAAAAACTCTCCTCATATAGCAAGATATGTTAGATTTAAATATTCCTTAGAATTAAATTTTAGGATAATTAGTGTATTTTGCCCTCCCCATTGCAAAATTAAAAAAAAAAGAAAGAAAACTAAAATTGGCCTTGCCTAATAGAGCACTTACCTTTATAGGTGAAATAAAGAACTGAAATTTTACAGTGCCTAGTGTCTGATAGTGCTTTGAATATAGTAGATGCTCAATAAATATATTTCTAATAAATGAACAAACCTGTGATTGTACCAATGAAACAGTTATCTAAAACTAATCTAATCTCATGGAAGACAGGACAGAATCTCCTCTACTTCCTCATGTATGTTTTCTTTACCTTTTTCTTATGACCTTTCTAAAAGAAGAGTACTTTTTGTCAGTAATCTGTGATTACTGAATGCCTGCTATGTCTGTGAAACAAGAAGTGTGTAACCAGAGCCATATTTGATGTTACTAGGTATTCTGAGGCAAATAAATAAATAAATAGATAAATAAATAAATAAATAAATAAATAAATAAAATCCAGGATTCAAATAACTATGAAAGGGATGCTACATTAAACAATGTTAAATAGATTTCATATATACAGTACTTTTCAGGGCATTCGAAAAACTAATGTAAATACTATATCCCTAAAAGGGGCATATATTAGATACCACTTTCCAAAGTTATTTAATCAATATTTTAATAACATACTTATTAACTTACATACGTATGTATTTAATCAACTTTTTTTCATAAAATATTTATCTACTTAATATGACCTAATTTCAGTGACACCCTGAAGCTGGCTAAACCAGCTTGATTGAGTCAATGTAACTATTCCTTCCTAAACTCCATTTTTAAGAGACATTATTTTCTTTGCCTGAAATAGGTTGTTGCAGGAGTATTTTCACCCTAGAAATTAGCAAATACTGCAAATCAGGTCCTTTTTTCCTTTTGCTGAGAACGGGTTGTTAAACATTTACCAGCCCACCATTGCCTAATTTCCTCTCTCAATCCATCTTTGTAAGTTAAGTTATGACCACTAAGAGGTCAATAAGTTCAGAAGTTTTCTATTCATCAAACTGTCTAAAATATAAAACTCTTTAAATCAATTATGAAGATTAGACATAAAAAAGAAGGATGGCCATGGAAAATATTAGGCCATTACTCTAATTTTTCTTTGGAGATTTTGCTTTTATATCAGGAAGTCATATAGCTTATCTTTCAGACTTCTTTAATTTACCTGGATAAACATCCATGTTTATTCCCTTTTTCCTTTTCTATCAAAATATTTATATACTTTGATATATAATTGTCTAAACATTTCCAAGTGAGTTCCTGAGAACGGGGTTCTAAAATTGCCAGATACCCTTTAAATGTGTCTCTAACTCAGACTCACTTCATTATCATCGAATTTTTATAAAACTGAGATGAGGTATCCTGAAGTTATGTATACTTTTGTTTTGCATATCATTTAATTTCAGGCATTTTATCAGATGTGTTAACCCTCTTGTCTTGAGATTATTAGGAAAAAACAAAAATGAAAATTCTATGAATAAAGAAACTGAAATATACATTTTTGATAGTTAAGCTGCTTAATTCCCAATTGATCTTTTGTTGTGGGTAGATTATAGGTAAAATCTCTAATATAAATAGATTCTGAGTGTAGATATTTGACTAAATAATAGATGACTTATAATCATGAATGAATTATTTTTTGGCTTTGTTGCTTGAAGAATATTACTTGAAGAAATGAGTTCTATGGTGACATGTTTTAAAGGTCTCTGGGATCTACTTTGTGACAATACGCGGTATTATTTATATTAAGGTTCTAATTTACCTTCTCAAACATATGCACCCTAAACTTTTCAGCTTTGGCCCTCAAATTAGTTAATTAATGTGTGTGTCTATTTTGGGGACAAGTATTGCACTATTTATTGGGAATTCAAATATGCTTAATAGCTGAATTTTCAATCACTTTTTAAGAAATGCTTTGTCTGAACCTTTAAAAAATATAAAATAAAACCAATCTCTCACCCATCTGAAAGTGGAAATGAACTTCCTACTTCTCTCCATTTTTTTATCTGAAGTATGAAGTATACATGTGCTTATAATAAGCCATATTTAAGCTCCATTATTGCCTTGATTTCTAAAAATTATTGTTTATTGTTACTAACGTATGATCATTAAAAGCAATTTCCTTTAATTAGCATGTCACAACCTTCATATTTCTGTTGAGTATCAAATCCATTCTATTTAGCTTGTGTGTGTGTGTGTGTGTGTGTGTGTGTGTGTGTGTGTAAAAATCCCCTGGTGTTAATGTGTGTTGAAATAAGCCTCTCTTAATACTTTGTTTTTATAGATAGATGCCAACTATTGTGCTTGCCATATTACTTTGTGTTTCCTTTTGTATTCCTTTTCAAAGAGATGATTGAATCATTAATACAAGTACACTAAACAAGCTTTCAGTTAAATTTGCTTTAATTAAGAAGAGGCTCATCCCTTAATTTTTTTTTTTAAAGGCCATATTTAGGGACCTAAACAATGTTCCTTTCTAATTGATAATTTTGTAGTGTATCTTACGTAAATCATATTATTCAATAACATTAAGTATAATAATACTCAATGTTAATAACATTACTCAATGTTTTTAAATAAGGGTGACATATCTATATGCTGGTTCTTCTCTTGATATATATATCATATATCATGTTCTATCTATCTATGAAGGTAGACAGATTTATATCCAGTTTTATATCCTGTAAACAGTTAAAGATTATTTCAAATCACCTAGGGATATTGTTAATATTCAGATTCTGATCCAGGTGTCTGGGGTGGAATCTGAGAGTTTGCTTGTCTAAGGAAACACCAGGGGGTGACAATTCTGGTCGTCTGTGGAACATAGGTAGAATGTCAAAGATTTAGAGGGTTCCTAACTGGGAAGTTTAAGTTTTGACTTTGCCCCTGATTCTGATCTTAACCGAGAGACTTAACCTCTTGATCTTGTTCCTTACTTGTGAAATGGATGGAATCATGTTTCTCCTGCCTCTTCGCGGGATTGTTCTGTGGTTCAAATGAAATTAATTAGGAAAGTGCTTTATAACAAAGAACAGTGAAATGAGGTAATACAGCCATATTTTCTCTCATTCTTTGAATAGTATATTTTATACTAATAACCTCATTTCTGTTTGTGTCTGCCCATTTATCTTGAAATGATGGACATGGTTTTAAGATTATATTTCAATAGTTATTTTTCTACATTTGCACTCCTTTTTTTGTTCATACATTCATTTATTCATTCAACAGGTATTTATTGTGTACCTATTGTACATCACGCATGTGCCAGCTTCTGAAGATACAATGGGCTCCTTCCACTTAACTTCTACTTTTCTTCATTCTCTCAAATCATTTCATTTATTGATTTTGCTCTATGCCTTATATTGCTCATATATTTCCTTCTCCTTTTAATAGACTGTTGGAATCATTAATCTGAGGGTTACATATTTTTCTCTTTGAATCAATTTTATCCAACGTCACAAAAGTTTATTGACTTCCCACTACATAGCAGATTCTCTGCAAAAAGAACATAAAATTGAAGTTACAGAAGGGGCAGTCCTTTTATCAAATCATTTGTATTCTATTTGGGGGGTGGAATATTTAACAACTTCTCAAATAACTAGTACAAAGTAGAATGTCCGGTGTCATCAAACTTGAAGAATATCGTGATATCACAGCTGATTTGAGGGGTTTGCCAAAGACTCCTTAAAGATGGTTAAATTGCAACAGAAAGAGTTGAGAAGAAGAGGGTAGATGTTACAGGCGGAACAAATCCTACCTTCTGCTCTGTTTGCTTTTGTTCATGTTCAGTGACTTGGAAAAATGATATGCGATAGGCAAAAGGTCTTAAAACTTCTTTTTGAAGGCATATATGAGGTAAAGCTGGATATTCTCATTGGAGTCACAATGGGATGGCCTTGAATGCCAGGTACAGGAGTCTGGGCTTTGTTTGGGGGTCATGAAGAAATCTTTGAAAGTCAATGTTACTGTTGGTCTTCCTGCCATGCATTCAAATTTAACCTTTAATTCAAGTCTGTGGAATTTAAATGTGAACCAAGTGAGCAGATTGGCAACCTCTAGGTAATCTGGCCATTGTTTTATCAAGGCAACATAGATAGCATAATGGCATAATGGGCATGAGATAATGGACTGGGTGAGGACGGCTAGGTATGCCTCTTTCGCTAACTGGCTAGTCTGCGGATCTTAGAGAAGGCATTCACCTCTATAAGTCTCAGGCTCTTTTACTTAATGACTCTGACAATTTTCAAAGGTAATTATCAGAGATACATACGGTAAAGAAATTTGAAAATGTAAACTTTGAAAGTATAAAGGTCTGTACAAATATAAGGATTTCCCCTTGAATTTTTCTATTCCTCCCTATTCCTCTTCAGGGTGGGTCATTACAGGTGGTGATCCTTTCTGCGTCCTTTTCCTTCTCCTTTAAATAAAATGTCATCTGTTTACTCTGTCATTTTAGGACTCAGTGGGCACTTTTTGAGAACACACGTAGCAATTGGTTTGTTTTACTTATTCTCTTTTAAAACTCTAAAATCATCCACAAAGCTGTTCCTTCCTTTTATCCCATAATGAATTTTTATTCATGTGCACACTGTGCTAATTACATTGTCATTCTGACCTTAGCTTAAATATCACCTCTTGTGATATCTACCACCCACCGGCCACTGCACCCCCAGGGATCACTTACCATCCTCCTTTATTTGCTTTATGGCACTTTTCATTACCTGAAATTACGTTCTTTGTTTATTTGCTTGTATGTTGCTTTAGTCAATAAGATTTTATTAGTTCATTATGTGACAGACTGTGTCATAGGAACTGGGGATAGGAACATAGGAACTGAACCAATGTGTGTGCCCTTAAGGAGACAGACAATAATAAATATTGATAATAATAATATCTATCTCTCTATATAAATGTCAGGGGGTAAAAAGTGCTATAAAGGAAAATAAAGCAAGCTGCAGGATTAGAGAGAGAAGGTTGTTACGCTGTTTTATATCAGATGTTCAGGGCGGGGCCCTCTGATTGTGTGTGTGTGTGACATGCTGTTGAGTCAGCTCTGACTCCTGGTCATCCTAGGAATGAGTGATGGCTGCAATGTCCTGACCTCAACAGTCCTGCTCAGCTCCTGTGGACTCACACCTACGGCTTCTTTTATGGAGTCAATCCATCTCATATTTGATCTTCCTCTTTTCCTGCTGCCTCCTGGTTTTCTCAGCATTGTTGTCTTTCCTAAGCATCCTGCTTTCTCATATTGTGCCCCAAGTAGGACCGCTTCAGTTGTGTCAGTTTGCCTCCAGTGATGTTTCAGGCTTAATTTGCTCTAGGACCCACTTGTTTGTCTTTCTGGCAGTCCATAGTATACATTGAGCTTTCCTCCAGCACCATATTTCAAATGAATGTTTTTGTTTTTGTTTTTTTGTTTTTCTTCCTATCAGCCTTCCTTACTGTCCAAATTTCTCATCCATACATACTAATTGGGAATGCAGTGGTAGGGATGATCTGAGCCTTGGTATCTAATGACACAAATTCTTTGTCCTTGGTGATCTTTCCTAATTCTTCTATTGCTGCCCTTACGAGTCCCAGCTTTCTCTTGATTTCTTGACTGATTAGGTGTTGTTTGTTTAAATACCAGAAGGCAGTAAAAGAGTGACATACCTAGGGAAAAAGTGTTCCAAGCAGAGACAACTGAAAGTGCAATGGCCATCGTTGGTATGTTCAAGATCAAGCTTGGAGCCATGGGTGGCTGGAGGACAGTGAGCCAGGCAAGAGTGATAGGGGAGGAGACTGCAGAGCAGAGGACAGCCCTGGGCCCTATCATGCAGGCTTTGGAATCTATTAAAATCTGACATTTTACCCGGAGTGAAATGGCGAATCTCTGAAAGGCTTTGGGCTGATGAAGGACGTTATCAGATTCAAGTCATTCTGGCAGCCTGTGATGAAGAAGATATTAGCTGGGAAGGCTGAAAGAAGGGGGCACCCATGGTACGCTGGGACTCGCTCCTATTTGCTCCCAGAACCCCGCTATGCACATCTCTTCCCAAACATGTGGTCATGTTGCCTGAGATTAGCCATCATGGGAATGTTTACACCATGGAAATCTACAAAAGCTGTACATCAGGGATTCTTTTTTTTTTAATTAAAGTTTATTGGGGTGATGATGTTTAGTCAAGTTACATAGTTTTAAAGTGTATAATTCTGTAATACATCATCTAAATTTCTTTTCTTTGTTTGTTGATTTCTCTCTCTTGTTCTTGCTCCTGCTCTCACTCTCTTTTTCTCTTTCTCTCTCCTTCCTTCCCTCTTTCCTCTCCCTCCTCATTCATACTTCTTCCTTCATCCTTCCTTTCTTTGTGTTCTTTTCTTATATGACTATAAATGTTTATTTATTCTTTATAAATACAGTTGTTGATAGACATTTACGAGCACATCTCTGAAGAGAACAGGAGGTTATTGCAACAGTCCACATGAGAGGTGATGGTGGCTTAGATTAGACTAGAGTGGTAATGAAGGAAGTGATAGGAAGTGGTCAGATTCTGGAAGGCCTCTTCAAAGGCAGCACTGGCAGGGTTTGCTGAATGACTGCGAAAATGCAAAACAATGCAACAAGGATGGCTTCAAGGTTTTTGACCTGAGTAATTGAAAGAATAGTTGTCGTTGATTGAGATGGAAATGGCTTCAGCAGGAACATTTTTGGAAGTAAGTGTTAAGAATCTGGTTTTTGAGATATAAAGATTGAGATTCCTGTTAGGTCTATCCAAATGGAGATATGTAGGTAGACAGTTGGATGTTTGAGTCTGAAACTCAGGAAAGAAGTCTGGATTACAGATATCAATTTGGGAATCATCTATATAGAGAACAGTATGCCCCTGTTCTTTGTAATTTAAGGGAGGGCTAATAAGATACCCGTTTTTCAAAGTTTTTATGCAGAGAAGAGAAGCAGTGTCAATGCATAGCTATTGCATCTTGTTGAGACTGCTGAATCAGTGTTATCTTGATACATTTTTATAATAAAATTTCAGCAACGAAGTAAAATTTGCCATGAATTGACTGAAGGACCACTTGCTCTTCCACCAATTAAATTTCATATTTATGCTTCTTGCTTCTTGGAACCAATCAGCTACAGCCATTACTTCTCAAAGTCTTGTCCCAAGACCCAGTATTGCCTGCGTCAAAATTAAATGGGTGTACTTTAAAATGTAGAATCTTGTACTCAAATATTAGACCTATTCAATCATATTAGTCCAGGGGCCCAGGAAGCTGCTTTGTAACAAATACTCATTATTAGTATGCACATGAAGATTTGGTCACTTCTATTATAGTGTGTAAATAGAAAATATAGTCTCTTTTTTAATCTTTTTTTAGACTCTCATTGCAAAATAAAATCAATGATTTTTATATCATTTAACCGACCTACTCATATTTCAGGTTGCTTAGATTAAAATAGAATTTACTTCAATGATAAAGATTTTAATCTTTAGTTAAGTAACTCAATAGCAAAACAAAAGCAAACTTAATTATCCCTTTTTTCCTTGCAAAAAAAAGTTAATTTTATAATAGACTGCAACTTTAAGATATACTGTTCAAACAGAAAAACTCAATTTCAATTGTAGATATTGAATAGCTGTGGTAATTTTAAAAGTTTGCGGAATATTTCTGATTCTCCCCTGTTCTGGGCACATGATAGAATTATATTGCATTTCCTAGTTTCCTTGTGATTTAAGTGGGGCCAGAAAAGTAGTTGAGGCCAATAAATATTGTACCTGAGGCCAGAACATTTAATTTCTAGTGTTCTTTCATAGTGTTCTTTCAACTTTCTCCTAATTTTCCCCACACTTGAGATGGAGGCTTCCTTGTTATGCTACTTACCTGACTTACTATGATTAGCAGAGCTCCTCTGCCAACCTTACTGGGCATTTAGTGAGGGTGAGAAATATATCTTTGTAATTTTAAGCCAGTAAGATGGGGTTGTTACTGCAGCACCATCTACTTTCTCTAGCAAAAATGTGTCACTTGAACCTGAATCTCCCATTCAACAGGCAGATGTTGTGAACTGACCGGAGCTAGTATGTACTTTCAGCAATCATCAGAGATCTGTGTCAACCTTTTAATTTTTGACAAGAAGTAATAGGTAGGGACTACATTTCTTCTCTTACAACTTTGCTACCAGATAGTTTTTAAGGGACAAATAAAAAAAAACATAAACAATCTCCCAAATAATTTACAGACCAATTTCTGTAAACATCCAAACTATTACTAATAATCAGTTACAAAATCCATCAAACAGCCCATTCGAATAATCTGGGGGTAGCCTCAATTTTGTGTCCTTTGTGGGATGCTGTCCAGGACCTTGTAGGGAAGGTTCACTGCAGAGCAACGGCATCACTATTCTGCTGGCAGCAGCAAGGAGCCACCTTCTACATTAAGGGGTGGGTAACAAATTAAATCAAATTCTAGATCTAGGGTGTCAAAGATGTTAGCCTTCTTGACCTTACACTGGGATTTTTATACTTTGTTCACATAATAGGGAGATGATTGCTCTGCATTTCTAGCCAATCACATGTCTTGATCACCACTTACCTCACTAGTGAAAAATTGGTACACTTCTTTGTAAATTACCAAGCCCCCACAGATAGTTGCACAGAGCCATATTTGGAAATTTGAAGCATTTGTCACAGTTGCCCCTGGAGTGCAAACTATCGATTAGGAAACTTCAAATCCTAACCAACCTAGAGAATGAATCCCTGACTGGAGGCCTCCAAATGTTGATTAATTTTTTCTAGATTGTAAATCAAGGTAATCTGATGTATTATACTTCGTACTACACCTACTGGAGCATTTTAAAGTAAGTTACAGGTGGTAACAGAATTAATTATGGATTTTTATTTTTTTCTCCTTATGTTCTACTAGGAGTACAAAAGACATAAAAGTGACGAGAAGCTTACATTACTTGATTTAACAAATACAGATGTATTATTACTTGATTTTTATTAATTTGCTTTAGAATTTGTTCTCAATATTTCTCTAGTTCACTTTAGTATTAAAAGATCAAGAATTATTTACAGTTATTTATACAAAAATATACCAGGGGCACCAAAAAAAATGCATACAAGTGAACACTTTGGTCACTGTTGCTCAAGTAGTAGTTTGTCTAATCAGATGTGTCTGGATGCTGATGGTAAGTAACCACTTTGAGCACCTCTTGTAATTGCAGAAGTCAAACGTGACTTGTATTCATTTTTTGTTATTGGTATATATCAAGTGTTGCGATTTTAATAGTTTTTTTCCTTTCTTAAAATGTGTATGCATTTTTTTGGTACCCTCTCTGTATAATTGTACTGTTCATATATAGTGTAGAGTTTGTTAAACAAACAAAATAGGCTATATAGTGTTAAAATGAACAACTTGAAACATTGGCTTATAAGTTTAGATTCTGCTGTCCTCTTTCTGCATATTCATGGTCTGGAAAGGAGACCAGCTTTCCTTAATGTTTTACTTTCCAAATATTTTGCCAACTATGAATGAACTAGGTCAACAGAGGAAAACATTCTTTCTACAGCCTTCATGAATATTCTGCTGTTTGAAAAACTGGACTAGCCCATTAATCATCTTGTTAATATTTGTAGATTCTCACAGAGTTGGAATATAACTTGTAAAACCTCATCAGTAAGCATACGTTTTCCAAAATCTTCACCTCATTTCAAATTCTTTTAGTTATTTTCATGGATAAATAATTTCTTGATGCCTGTGGCAGCAAATCAGATTGGTAAGGAAATTAATTGTAAATGCAGCATATAAAATGACATTTTAAAACATTTCTAAAAAAATAGGAAAAACGTTTTAAGTATTAAAAATTTAGACATTAGACATTTTATATTATATTTCTATATTAACATTTTTAAATAAAACTACATTTAAAAAGTAGGATTCCACTAATAATGACCCCTGTGATTCAAAAAAAAAAGATTTTTTTTAACAAAATAAAATTAGAGACATTAAATAAATTGGTGGTGTTTGTATGTTCACCCATATGGCAATCCTCTAAAATATTTATGGTATTTTGTAAACAACAACAACTATAACAATAAAAATAGCAAGAGAACATTTTAACTTCAAATTCGATTTATGTAAACTTAATTTTGGCTGGGCCTTTTCTAATACTTTTATTAATTTTGACTCCTGTGAATGTTTATTTTTGAAAGTTGTATATTTCCAAATTAGAAAGAATCCTTACAATACGTTGGATTGATTATTCCTAGCAACATACTTTATTGATGTTATGTATCTTATTACTGTGTACTAGTGTTTAGGAAATCCAAGAGGCAGACTATTTTTATTTTAGGGAAGGTGTTTCCAATGGACAGAATGTAAACTGAAGTATTCAAACTTTTTAGACATGCCATTTTAATAAGGATATTTTGGTTTTAAGATTTTTAGAATAAATGTAAAATAAACATTATATATTAATTCATAGGATTTTTTAAAATTTCAGCTCTATTGAGGTATAAATGACATATAAAATTATAAGCTATTTAAAGTGTATATCGTGGTGATATGATCTGTGTATGCATTGTGAAAGGATTCTCCCATCTAGTTAATTAGCACATCCATTACCTCATGTATTTATCGTGTGTGTGTGTGGGGGGGGTGGGGTGGTGAACGTTAAAAGTTCTTCTCTCAGCAGAGTTCATGGAAATTTGAAATGATGACCATACCTTGATATATATTTTTTTCTTTCAGGTTACTATTTATCATTAAAATGGCATTGTGAAGGGATGATGAAGAAATAACAGTAAGTCTTAATTATTTGAAAGATATTTTAATATTGTACTATAACATAGTATATATTATACCATATTTGGTGATTTTTTCTTCTAATTTTGTATAGTAATATAGGGCATAGAATGTGAGCAGAACTCTTAGCCCTCAAAGTACATTTTTATGTGAAGCCAAAATATTTTTAACTAAACTCTTCTAGTCAATTTTTGAATTTGGCAAGTTGCAGTACAGTCCTATTTTTGAGAAAAGTCAACAAAAGTATTTCCCTTCTAATTCAATGTCCTCTTTTCCCTGAAACAGTTTTTCCTTTTAGTGCAAATGCTTATGAACTCAGTGTTTCTACAGTAACAATAATAATTCTGTTTATTTGCTGTGATGAGCATAATTAATGTTTATGCTGGATTTAAATTTTTGTCAGTAAGATCTACTTATTAAACCAGTATGATAAGAACCCTTTCTTTCCTTATTCAGTTAGATGACTCCTGTTAGTAATCTACTTACATCTACTGTTTATATATTACTATTGCTCTTTCAAACTATGAATCTTTAATGTGTTTCATATTTACAATCTACTTTGATCAGCCATGTGCTTTCTTCTGAAATAGATATACGTTATTTGCAACAGACTGAAGGAAATATTTTGCCTTTTCTTATAATTCATTAGAATAATTTAAAATATCTGTTCTGCCTAAATTATTAACCAATACATTAACAAAGTGCTATTTTAATGCAACGGATTTACTTCCTCTCCTGACACTAAGATATTCATTTTTGTTGATAACATTTCTTACCCAAAGACAGCTGACACAAAAATATACTTAGGAAAGATAGGCTCAGAAATAAAACACAGGAAAACAATGTTAAATTAAACATGACTTGTGAATTTAAAGATCTACATATGTATATGCATGTGTGCACACACAACTACACACACACGTAGAGATTACATGGGTATATAATAACATATCATTATATATTTTAAAGATATGTAATTGTATATTGTATGGGTATGTAATAATATATAATACATTTAAACAAATTACATAAATATATGTAAGTAAATTATGTAAGTATATATGAATATTTAAAAATATATAATTATATAGATATATAATTGTAAAAATAATATGTTTTAAAACTCAAAGCAAACTTATATAAAGAGAAAGTTACTAACCCGTTCCCCCACTTGGTCTCTGTGGCCCCCCATGTGGCCAACGTCAAAGTGTGGTATGGGTCCCTGTACTTCCCTCTCGTGCGCTTCTCCAACCTCAGAAAGCACAACCTCAGATGCACATTTTTATGTCTCTTTTGTCAGAAAGGGATATTTTTGCTGTTGACATTTGTTTTCATAAACTACCAAGAGCATTGCTCTTCAGCTTGTTTTTTTATAGTTATCCTTTTAGGTTAATATAATATTCCATATGATACGCACTAACTTTTAGTAAAAGAAAATAAAAATGTGGCTGTTCAGTTTCCTCTTTCAATCATAGTTTTAATTTAGAAGGCACGATATTGCTGTGAATGGCAAATCTCAGTGATGTAGTGATAATTCAACTCCAAAAGCAGATAAAGCAGATAGCCAGATGAAAATGACTTAGAAACCTATGTTAGAGCAAGATATCAGGTTTTAAACAATAAGTTTTTATAGTGATCTACGTGTGATCTAGTCTTATCCATCTCCAACAATATCTGATCCCCAAAGCTGGATACACGCTGATTTGGAAGGATGTGTTATTGGTTGCAGGTTTCAGATAACACATTTGATGAAACAAAATCACATTGCAAAACCATGTGTTTCGGTAGAAAGGAATGCGTTAGGGGATAGATTGGCTATTTTTACTAACCTTCCATTGGTGGTTTAAAATATTCAGGATTCTCTTTAGATTGAGGTGAGTCATAATGAAGAGAACACAAATTAATGAAGCCATAGACTTATTTATACAGTTAAATATAATTCAAGAAAACAAACATATAAAAATCACATTTGAAAATAAATAAAATTACTTAATAACAAAATTATTAGTCATTTTGTTTAGAATGACAGGTCATCAGAAAGATATATATATATATATATATAATATATGTATATATTGTATATATACATATATTATATATATAATATAAAACACTACATTTATAATATAATATATTCATTATTTTATATATTACATGAATATGGACAATATTGACTATATTGAGGTTTCATGTATTATATATTTATATACAGTAGTTCCCCCTCATCTGAGGTTTCACTTTAGTCCATTTTCAGTTACCTGTGGCTAACCTTGGTCCAAAAATATTAAATGGAAAATTCCAGAAATAAACAAGTCATAAGTGTTAAATTGCACACAGTTCTGAGTAGCATGATGATACCTTTAGCCGTCCTACTCCATCTGTCAGGGATGTGAATCATCTCTTTGTCCAGTATCTCCACATTGCATATGGTAGCTGACCGTTAGTCACTTAGGAACTGTCTTGGTTATCAAATTGACTGCCTTGGCATTACGGTGCTTGTGTTTATTTTACTTAATAATGGCCCCAAAGAGCAAGAGGAGTGGTGCTGGCAATTTAAACATGACAAAGAGAATTGTGAAGTGCTTTATTTAAGTGAAAAGGTAAAAGTTCTGGACTTAATAAGGAAATTTTAAAAATCGTATGCTAAGGTTGCTAAGATGCACAGTAAGAATGAATCTTCTATCCATGAATTTTCCATGAAGAAGGGAAAAAAAATCATGTTAATCTTGCTATCATACCTGAATCTGCAAAAGTTATAACCACAGTGTGTGATAAGTGCTTAGCAAATATAGAAAAGGCATTAAATTTGTGCATGGAAGATGTGAACAGAAAACGTGTTCCGTTTGACAGCAGCCTGTTGCACCAGAAAGCATTGTGCCTATATAAAGTCTTCAAGCAAGGAATAGCCTGAAATGTGTGACACCAGGCCACTAGGTATGGACTGAAAATACAAAATTACTGGAGAGGCTGTGTCTGCCGATGAAGAAGCAGCTGCCACATTTCTGGCTGAATTGAAGAAGTTGACTAGGGTTTAGTACCGTCAGTGGTTTCAAGCATTCACTGGGGGTCTTGGAATGTACCCCCCATGGAAAAGAGGGGACTACTGTATGTTATACTGATATATTATACCTACCTACTGGTAGATGCATCTGACTTTTACCCCCTTATATTTGCATAGAAAAAAATATTTTTATTTTTATAAGATGTAAATCATAACACAACAGTATGACAAAGCTAGCTGGTGCTTTTAAGAAGCTTTCTAAAATAGCAAGTTTTTAAAAGTCCCTGTGTAAGGGTGTAGTGTGTGTGTGTGTGTGTGTGTGTGTGTGTGTGTGTGTGTGTTCAGCATTGAGCCTACATTTGCAGTTAACAGTGTAAATCAGGCAGTTTTAGCACAGCCAAAGTGTGAAGAGAAAATTGACAAGATGTTTCAATTCAATTTATCAATATTAATTCAGCACTTACTATGCACTAGGTTAAAGTAGTGAACATAAGCGTAGCTCTTAGATTCTTGTGGTACTGATGAGGGCCGCCATGGGGGACAGACGTTAAGCAAACAACCAAACTAATAAAAAATATTACACAGTTTTTGATAGTGTCAAATGTAAAGAAAAATAAAGATGTGTGGAAGGTGAAGGAGAGGGTATCTTCTATTTTAGGTTAGGGAAGGCTTTTCTGAGTTGGTGGCATCTAAAGAGAGACCTGAAAAAATGAAGGAGTATGCTTACCATGCAATTAGCAGGCAAAGAGCATCCCAGACAGGGAAGAGCCAGAGTCAAGTTCCCAAGGAGAAAGCACTGTTTCTGAAGTGCACTCCCTCTAAAGAGAGAGCTCATATTTGAGCAATACCAAAGCAGCCAATATGGTGGGTCAAGGCCATGTAAGTTCTTGCAGACCATGTTAAAAGTATTGTTTTTTTTTTTTCTAAGTCCAATGTGAAGCATCCATTGGATGCTTTTGATTAAGAGATGTGAAATGCTTTACATTTTTAAGAGTGTGCTTTGCTATGTGAAGAATGGCCTGAGAGAAAAGTGAAAAGTCAGTTAAGTGTTGATTGTAGCACTTTGCAAGAGTGGATTGGCATCCACTAGTTGCTTTTAAACAGAAGACTGTAATGTTTGATTTATAATTTATTTTATTGTCAGAACAAAATATAATAATATGTAAAA
This sequence comes from Rhinolophus ferrumequinum, assembly GCF_004115265.2. Classification (NCBI taxonomy): domain Eukaryota; kingdom Metazoa; phylum Chordata; class Mammalia; order Chiroptera; family Rhinolophidae; genus Rhinolophus; species Rhinolophus ferrumequinum. The sequence goes on from NC_046285.1 coordinate 86,576,811, forward strand.
AATCTTTCAAACAATAATGGCATGCAGAAAGTTCTATGTAAATACTATTACCTTCATCCACTTAGTCGTCAACATCATCTTTAGTGTTATCAAAAGGCATGATAGGTGCCCTTCGGAAAAATGGTATTCCCCTCACATGTTTTTACAAATATGACCCTCTACTCCTTGCTAAAATCAAACTTAAAGGATTTGGGGATGTGCTATACAAAGAGAATTGTTTAAGAATAACATGCGTAACATCCAATGCTTTGCTCATTCTAAAGTTATGTTATAATTTTAAAAACCTAGTTTTTAAAAACAGCTAAAATAAACCTACTTGCATTATTTCTACTTACATTTTAAAAATTAAGTCCCAATCAGGCTTTCCCCCCTCATTTAGATGAAAATTTGGTTCCCAAACACAAATACATACATTTGTTTTAAGTTGACTTTCCTGAGCACCGTTAATCCTTAGATTTGACTGTCTTCTGTGTACTGTGGTTTTGTATATTTTTTTCAATACTCAGCCTAAATTGACATAGATGTTATACACATATGCACAACCATGCATAACATTACCTGTACTTTTTGAAAACCATGGCTTTGCACATAGAGAGGAGCATGTTATTGAAAACACATCTTTTGTCCCTTCTTCAAGTTATTGCTTCTTTAGTTTCCTGAGGACTGCTTTTTAACATAGGGTTTGCTTGGTGCACAAATCACTTTTGCACATTTTTTTGTAATTTGTTTTGTTTTTTGGACGGGCTGTTTTTGTTATTTTGTATGTTGGCAGAATGATGAATAGTGCTAATTTTAACTTGAGTTTCAAACACTGATTCACATTTTAAAATATATACCTCTGAAATAGTAACACAACAAACAAAAACAGATCATTACGCTGAATACAGAAATACTAGTACAGATAAAATGTTCCAGCTTTCTGATCCAGGTTTGGCAACCCAATATATATACTTTAGCAACTTAGGTATATTCACCTACCTGGTGTGTAAATAAACTGGATAATTTTAATATATTCCACATTTTATACACTAAATTAGAAGGAAAAAAGTGTAACATATATTTAAAATTACAAAAGATTGTTAGTAATACTCTGTAATATATAATGACTCCATACTTATTTGGCTTTTAGTAAACATTTCCAGTTTAATGAAAAATGAATTTTCATATCTAAGGGCAAATCCAAAATAGTCTAACACTGAAATTTAATTTGCTTTCAGCTAAATTAAAAATGATTAATATGTGTCATCATTTCATACATATATTATACATATAATGTATACATTTATATACACATATGTTTTATACATACATTTACACATATATGTACGTACATATATGTACGTACATATATGCATGTGTGTAGGTATAACTGAAAGTTAACACTGAACTCATTTTAGATTTTAAATATAAAACATGTTGCAAAAGTTAGTGTGACATATGTCAAAGATCTTCAAAATATATATCAATATTCACATAATATATTTTCATAAATATTTATGGAATTTTCTTGAAATTAAATTAGTGGTTTTTAGAAAGTTAATATGACACCATCCAAACAGAATTGCGCTCTCAGACATAAAAACCTAAGGTCAAGCTTATTTGCCATAGGCCTAGCACCAAAGTGCTTTTGAAGGATACCACCATAGAAAGCTCTTTGTGTGGCCTTTCGTCCTGCCACCAAGTGAATGTACATAGCTCAGCTGATCTCCAGAAGCCATTACATTGTGTGAGTAGAGACGAGGCTTCTGCTTTCTTTGCTAATAGTATAAGTTTTCACAGTTCAATCCCGAGATATGGCCGTAGAAGAGAGTATGGCATCAGTACTCAATCGGGGGTAGGGAGGGGAAGGCAGGCAGAATGGGGAGTAGGAGAGAAATGCAGACAGAAGGAAGGCCAAGGCTCGGTGAGTCCCAGCTGGGAGAGAAGAATCAGCCTCTGTGCTAGAGAGCACCATTCTGAGCACCCATGATGTGTTGTGTGTCAATCCAATGTAGAAATATAAATATTTTTCCTACGACATAGTACCGAAATGCAAACCAACTTCAGCATTTTGGATAAACAAAGATAACATATTTTAAAGAACATAAGAAAGCCTGCCTTTGTTAGACTAATCGAGAGACCCCAGGTTGGTCTTCAAGTTGGCCCATTCCTCACAGATTTTCTAGGGTAAATTTGACAAGTTTTGGTTTTCACTATGTGTGGTTGCTTAAAATCTAACAATTTTCCAGTAGCTGCAGCTTCTCTGTGCCAGGAAGCAGTCTAGAGCAGTGCTATCCAAAGGGCAGTCCATTGGACAGGCTCTTCTGAAAACTAATACCAATCAGAAAACAAAACGTATGAAAACTGAGAGTAAACATTTAGAAAACTTTATAGAAATTTGACAGTTATTTTGTTTCTGTTGACTCAAATAATAAAATACGGATATTTTAATATTCTCTAATTTGATTTTCCTAGTTATTCATTTTTATTGTCAATGACTATTTGGGCAAAGCCAAAGTCTGGCTCCGTAGCATAATTAGTTCTAGAGGCACTAGGCTAACACTTCCAGTTTTAACATAGACGAGTCTGATCAATAATAAAATGTATTTCTACTCTCTTTGAAATATCAAGACTACAATTTAGTTGCATATATCCCAAAGGAACTTTTATTTTGATTAATACACTTCTTCCTTTCTTTAAGATGATTGTTAAATATTTATGTGAAAACATTCTGAATGCAAAAAGTCATATTTAAATACTAAATAAAATGTTAATAGAACAGCATTAATAAAATACTATCACTTTACTATAAATCTGTTTTCACTGTTATTGTTTAAATATGGTATTTGTATGCAGTGCCCTTTAAATATTTATTAGTACAGAACTTAATAAAATATGAATTTGTAACCCTTGATTTCTCAGGAAAATCTTGAATTTCTGCATTTAGAAATCATAAACATAATATTTGATAGAAAAAAATAGAAAAATCACCATTAAAACTTGGACTAATGGAATGATTTATTGACAGTTATAATACAAAGTATCTTACATTAGCAACCACCTATAGTTTCAAACTCTTACCAATGAAAATTATTCATAATTGCTGATTCTTAGACCTAGGGGTAAGAGATAGGCAAACAGGACTGCTTTAATCTTGGAAAGCAAACAAAATGGAATTTAAACGCAGACATCAAGAGAGAAAAGTGTTCTTTAATTTGTCACCAAATCATTGCTCCCTATATTAAAACAAGCAATTCACAAACCTTCACGCACAGTCATTGTTTGCTGTGCCTGTGGCAAACGGGCAGTTGCTTTATAAATGTACTATTAAATTGCCATTACTGCCATCTAGTGGAAAGAAATAATCCCTAAAACCCAAAAGTTCTAGGAGGAATGGGAAAAACCAAAGTGTGTATTGTAAGTAAAACAGCATACCAGAAGACACAATCTCATGGATATTGAAACATAATAGACATCTATTCACTTAATAAGTTAAAGAGATGTGTGGGAAGAAGAAGAATGGGAGAGGATGCATGCATCTGTAAGATTCATTTTGTAGAGAGCCAATATTCCATATCAAATGTTATTGTTCACTGAACACAGGTTACCTGAACCATGGCATTTTTATTGTACAATTTTTTTCTCTTTACCTATTGGTATCTAATTCGTTTTCACATATGCTCATTAAATTTTAACAATCAAGACAGCACAATTAATTCTTCTCAAACTCTAAGGTACCTAGGAATCACCTAGGAATCTTGTTACAAGGCAAATTCAGCCTCCTTTCTCAAAGCCAGAGATTTTACATTTTTAACAGTCCTCAGGTGATGCCCATGTCGCTCTTTATGATCAGGTCCTACGTTGAGTAATGATAGCCTTTGAGTCGGTTATCAAAGGGAAGAAGTTCAAAAATGAAGCGAAACCCCCATACATACACCTCACTGTATGTTATCTTGTTATAACGCATAGCAGTTCATTCAATGGCCGGTAGAGTCAAATTGCCAAATCCATTACTTGGCTTTGTTGCTTACTATGCATGTAACCTTGGACAACCTACTTAACATGTCTATGACTCAGTTTCATCATCTGTAAACTAAACTAACAATCATACCAGCATCCCATCATTCTTAAAGAATAAATAAGACTTTTTTAAAAAAGAATTCATAATGAACCATATGAAATTGCCCTTTTGTATAGACTAAAACCAAGCACCCTGAATTTTATATAGTTAAAATTAAATGTGTAAATTAAGTAGCATATCATCTAGCACCTAGTGGCCAATAAATGTTAGTATCACCAACAAGTATCACAGAGCAAATGCATGGACGCATACAAATATACTCGCACCCTAGAAAGTTTCATTCAATGAAAAGACAATTTTGAAATCCCCATAGAAGAAGCCTGAGGTAAATCTGTGGAACGTGATGCCTTGAGGTTTCATTGAAGGATAAAATAAATAAGAAATTTGTGAATTGTTTTATAAAGAAATCCATTATCACTTCTCGGCCTTTTGGCTAAGATCAAGTGTGAAGAAATCCATTAAATATGACAAACAGAAAGCATTTGACCAGGTAAAGAAATATTGGGATTATTTCATTTTGCCTTTTTGTATTATCTGGAACCAAGCCTAGAGTGGAAGGGTAAATATATTCAGTTTTTAAAGCAGATTTAGGTTCACAGAAAAATTGAGAGGAACGTACAGAGATTTCCCATATACCCCCTGACACATGCATAGACTCCCCTACTATCAGCATCCCCCCAAGCGGTACATTTGTTACAATGGATGAACATACATTGACACGTCATTATCGCCAAAATCCCATTGTTCACATTATGATTTACTCTTATTTTTATTTTTTCAATTACAGTTGACATTCAACATTATTTATATTAGTTTCAGGTGTACATGATAGTGGTTAGACATTTATATAATTTACAAAGTGATCCCTTCAATAAATCTAGTACCCACCTGCACCATACATAGTTATTACAATATTATTCACTATTCCCTATGCTGTACTTTGCATACCCGTGGCTATTTTGTAACTACTGATTTGCACCATAGGATTTGCTCTTAGTGTAGTATACTCTATGGGTTTAAACAAATGTATAATGAATGACATGTACCCACTATTATAGTATCATACAGGATAGTTTCAGTGACCTAAAAATCTTCTTTGTTCTGCCTGTGTATTCCTCCCTGTCTCTTAACTCCTGGAAATTATTGATCTTTTCACTATCTTCATAGGTTTGCCTTTTCCAGAATGTCATATAGTTGGAGTCATACAGTTATAGAGCCTTTTCTGACTGGGTTCTTTCACGCAGTAATATACATTTAAGTTTCTTCCATGTCTTTGTAAGACTTGATAGCTTATTTTGTTTTAGTGCTGAATAATATTCCATTGTCTGGATGTACCACATTTTATTAGGTTAATATATAGCTGGGTAATGTATTTTTATACAGCACCAAATTTATATCTTGCAGTAGCATATATAAAGTGTGAGGATATAAGAGGGCGAAGATTCTCGATGAATTTAATAATGATAAGTCTTTTGTGGGGAAAATAAGCCATTAAACTATCTATTGTTTTCTAAAATATCAGAGCAAATCATATTTTATGTATTTCGATTCTGTCATATCTTTCTTATGCTATGAATATTTTACATGATTTAATAAGCTCTGTTACATTCTTTAGTTCTATACAGAATTGTAAAAATGTGATAAATTATTCATAGAGTTTTGCTTCACATATAAGAAGATTATAGCATTGTTATTGGATGAAAGGAAATAACTTTCACACATTTGGATGAAAAACAGTCTGGTTTCTTTTAAGCAAAGTTAGTGCCTTTGCTTATATGAGTATGTATTTCCTAATTTGACCCTCAGGTTTTAAGCTTTGCCTAAAGTGCACTTATTTTTGCTTTTATAAAGTATTGTTGGTGAACTTCAGAAAAGCATGTAAGGAATTACAAAAATCTAAAATTTTAAATTATAGGTTAGAGTTAGGATAACATATTATTAACTTAAATTGACGTTAACGGTTATTTATACATGCTACTGAGTGTGCAATAACATATTTTAATTCTCTTTCTAAAAATTCCTTCTTTTTCTAAAATTTGAGGATTCGTAATCCTTTCAACCTTTTTTCCCTTTTCTAAAAAATTTATATTAAATTTATTGTATTGGGGTGATACTGGTTAGCAAAATTATATAAGTTTCAAGTGTACAATTCTATAATCCATCATTTATATATTGCTTTGTGCGTTCACCACCCAGAGTCAATTCTCCTTTTATACTATATACTTGACCTTTTAATGTATAGAAAAGATAAGTGATAAGCCAGTTTTATAACAAAAGTAATTTTTATTGCCATACAGTTTAAGACTAATGTTCTAAATTGTAAGGATAATGGCAAAAGAATATAAACCAGTGTAATCTATTCAGCAGAGGCAGCTTAATGCGGTTAATTATTAAACTATGTTTATTGGATAATGAAATTCAAGCTGATATTATATAAGGAGATCAAGGAATTAGTGAATTCGATTCACCAAAGATGCAATACCAATGTTCTGTTACAGCAAAAAATGCCAACATTCCGGATACATACACAAAAAATATTGAAAGCAGGAACTTGAACAGGTATTTGTTTACCTGTGTGTTCATAGCAGCATTATTCATAATAGCTAAAAGGTGGAAGTAACCCAAATGTTCGTCAGTGCATGAAAGGGAAAGTAAAATGAGGTATATAGATACACTGGAATACTATTTAGCTTTAGAAAGATGTGAAATTCTAATATATACCATAGCATGGATGATTCTTGAAGACATTATGCTAATTGAAATAAGCCAGACAAAAAGGAGAGATATTGTATGATTCCAATTATATGAGGCACATAGAATAGTCAAATACCTAATGACAGAAAGAACAATAATGGTTATGAGTGGCTGAAGGAAGGGGAAAATAGGGGGTTATTGTTTAATGGATGTAGAATTTCATTTAGCGATGATGAGAAAGTTCTGTAGATATTAGTGGTTATGGTTGCACAACAATGTAAATGTGTTTCCTGTCACTCAACTGTATACTTAAAATGGTTAAAATGACAAGTTCTATGATATTAGGCATATTTTAGCACAATAAAAAAATTTTAAGAAATGAACAAAGTGCCAGACGTACAGCATAATTTTTTCAACCATGCCATAACACACACAACTACATTTTAGTGGGAATTTGTGCAATTTAAGAAATTTAAACAAAAAGGAAAGTGATTTAGTAAAGGTACTGTTAGTTTTATCTACAAAGTTCAATGTGCTTCAGTCTGATATGATAAAGAAAAAAATGAATATAATCACAAAAAATAAAACGTGTGGAAAGTAAAGCAAGAAAACATCTTTGTGCAGACCCTCAAGCAATGTTAAATTGCACTCGGTGTCTTCGTTTATAAAACTCGTTATTGTGGGAATCACAGGAGGATTAAAGACACCTACACCATCTCAGACAGGTAGTAAATTCTAAACAATGGGTGGTTATTATTGTTTATTCTGCTGTGGTGGTGGTTGTTGTTTGACGTTTCCAAATGTAGAGATATAAATTTGATAAAAATAATAAGATGTTAACTAAACACTGTACTATATATGGAGCATGGAGTCATAAAAATGTTTCAGGACCAAAATTACAAATATGTTAGTATAGATTAAACACAAATGTAAATGCTAGAGGGCCACTGCTCCCTTTTGCCCCCATTGTAGGATCAGAGAAATAGAATTAATAATAATATCACAAAATATTCTACATTGGTCTTTTCAGCTTACTAAGCACTTTCATATAGGACTTCATCTTCACATCAACCCCTCCAATATTCCTACGACAAATGTTATTTTAAAAATTCTCCAACTAATGTACAGATTGTGACTGGAAAAGTGACAGTTAGTAAGTGACACAGTGAAAACTGAACATCCGGTCTTCTAACTTCAAGTCCAGCCTTTTCCTTCACGCCCCGTTGCATATCATACAGTAGGTATGGACCAAGTACTGAAAATCTTGTGTTTTCATCATATTAAATTGTTAGTCCATGAGTTTATTCAAGAACAAGATGATGACAAAGAATACATTAATCCACAACTTACAGTTTCTTTGGACAGGAATTCTTGGACATAGGTGCTCAAATGAATTGAAAGTCAGACTTCTCTTTAGCAGCCTCACTTTTGACAATCCCAAGGGGCAGCTGCTCTAAATTTCTGCAGAAATTTGGATAGAATGAGTCTTATTCCTAAATCTTAAACAGCATCAGTGAAAAAGCTGGTAGCAAGAGTTGAATTGCAGAATTCTTCTAGTGCTACAAGGAGAGATATAATTGTTAACACAATTTTGAGTAGCTCCTTTTTAAATTTTTTCAATGCATATATATTTTTTTCCCTTATACCAATTGGTTTATGCAGTACATTCATTGCCTGCCTTCCTGTTCGAGATTGTCTAAACTTAAGTATATTTTCTTGTTTTATTTACCAAGGGTTTAATTTATGAAGGCACAGGCAGATTTTTATGCTCATGGCTCCTTCTAAGATTATTCATGTTTGGTCAGTGCTCTGGGCTAGAACTCCAATTATCAGCAACTTCACTTTAGAAAACAGACTGCTTTGTTATTTTGTGTGGGAACATTGTATAACTCGGTTGCTGTGTTAACATAATATGCTAGTGAGCAATGGTTTAAAGACCGCAGTTATTGTATAAAAGTGTATTATATTTTGTTTTCATACTGTTTTATGGGTTAGAATTTATTCGATATTGGTGTATAGAGGGCATGTCATTTTTTGTTTTTGTTACATGCCACTTCAAAGTTCATTATTTTTCCAAAAGAAATGGCAACTTTGTTCTTTAAAAAAATCTATCTATGTAAGACCCAAATGAAGTGACTTGCTTTTAGAGTACTCTATTTTCTGGACGTATGATGTAAAAAGCTTGCATATGTGTAGCAAAACTTGTGTTAGATAACAACTCCAGGGACCAATAAAACTTGGCTGCCTAAGAAGGACACATCATTAACTATAGATTGAACAAAAATCATCCTTGAAATGTTAGAATACATTTAAAGCAGCCATATAAATCATCAACGATCTGTGTAGCTGATGCCAGAAACAAAACAAAACAAAAAAAGCATAAAAGACTAGCTTGAAAATCGACTTTAAATAAGATCCTGAGGAATAAAACATACAAGCAAAATTTAGTTCTTTAGATTACTGATGTAAAATACTGCTAATTTGCCAATTATATAGCACTGGGACAATATCAAGGGTTAATGCAAGTTTTGTTTGCTCAATAGATTTTTAAATAATATATTTGTTGAATAAACAGTGTTTATTGTAAAAAATGAATGGTGCAAATAAATAATAAATTATTCATAATCCCTATTTTGAATATAAACTGCATGCTTTAGCATATAACCTTTCATACATTTTCTATGCACATATATATGTATATATACATTTTTTTACATACATCAATTGATCCATATTGTTTGCATTCTTTTATAGTTAACATTTTAAACATATATTTTAACATATTACAACGTTTCATGTTGTAATAGTTTTGGGGAATTTTTAATATTATTTTTTAATAAAAAAGCAGTGTACTTCACATGTAAGAGTTTAGCTCCTCCCTGTTTATTTTCATAAATTTTCTGTTTAAAGAATAGGCTACAACATTCCAACTTCCTGTTGTTTCCTGCTAACTCTACACAAGCTCCTAGTGTTCAGTCGAGGTGGCTGTAACCCTTGAGCACGGCATCTGTGTTTAAGCCATGGGACCTTGAGCACATTTTAAAACCAATATGGACAGATGAGATTGGGCTTGCTGGGGAGCTGAGATCAAGTTAAGTTATAGAATGTGGAATACAGGAATACACCTGCAGGGGCTAGGAAATACCTCATCGTAAGGAGGATGAGTACGGCAAAGGTAGCAAAAACTGGAGAAGCATGAAATGTCAGAGTGAACGGTGTATCTATAAACTAAAGACCAGGATATGGGTCATCATAATAAATTTTAGAAGTCCTTGATGTATATTAATTCTACTAATATTTACTGAGTATGGGATCGTTTTATATACCATCCCTAGCTTCAAACAGCTTATAATCTACAGCTTATAATAAACCGTGATTGTCAAGTGATGTAGTACAAGGCAGTTTATAAACCATGTGGTCCAATAGTTATGTGCTACAGGAATTCATATAACGGAAAAGTTAATTCTGACTTTGGTGATCTAGAAATTCATGATAATAATAGCAGCTGATATTTATAAGTATTTTATAGACTTCATCTAATTTTATCCTCACAAAAACACTATGAGATAAGTTGTTATTATCAGGAAGACAGTGAATATGGTGGTTACAGTCTCGGAGCCAGAATGTCTGGGATTGAACCCAGCCACTTACTCTTGTGGCTTTTGCCAATTTATTTAACTCTGTGTTTCAGTTTGCTCATCTATAGAAAAGAAACAATTATAGTTTCTGTCTCATCAAGTTGTTGTAAGGATTAAATGTGTTAATAGACATAAAGTACTTACAACTAATAATGGTATTATTATTATTAGTTTCATTTTTTTGTGGTGAAGAAGTTAAGGTTTTGACAATTTAGGTAATATACCCAAGTTATGCAGGCAGTAAATGGCAGAGCCAGGGGTCAAGTCTAGCTCTGTTCTCTCCTGAATCTGAGTTCTTAATTTTACCACTTTGATATTTCAAACTTTAAGCATTAAAAGAATGGTCAACGATGAAGATTTTGATCATGGCTGACTAGAATCATTAGTGAAATAGGGCAGAGACTGGGAAAGGACTTTTGTTGCTATTGTTGTTTTTGGAAGTAAGAAAGGTTTAATTTAAAATGCCTTGCATTGGAACTGGTGCTAAGGTATTCAGGGTGAAATGTATCACTGTTAGCTAGAAACCTGGAATGGCACTCAAGATTAGGATTAGAAATTGAGATTAGGGAAATATATACATCTATGTAGAGTTAACAGTGAATGCTGTGAGAGTAGGTGAGATTGGCAGGGAGATATTTTTAAAAGCAAAAAATAAAAAAGAAGCCAAGTTCAGAAGTCACTGGAGAAGAGAAGCTATTAAAGTATTCAGAGGTAAAGTTGACAGAGTCCACCTGGAGACAATGATAGCCTATTATCATGGAAGAGCAAGTCCAAGAACTTCGATATGATTAGAGTTGAACCTCTCAACTGTGTGGGTGGAGAGGAAAAATGCTGCCAGCCTGTTGATCCTGAAATTGCTCATGACATGGAGGCGTCAGGAGGTTTGAAGGGTCTGGCATTTTTTTTTTTTTTTTTTTTTTAGGGAGGCGGGGTTAGCAGGGAAATGTGGGGTGGGGAGACTACTATTTTTAGAGCATTCAAATATGCCAAGTTCCTCTTTATTTTGATGCATCTCAGGACTGTGATGTATTTCTCTATGATTATCTTGAACCACTTCAGAGTCATCTTGAACTGTGGTGTGAGGGTTTGTTTCATAAGGCCTTTTTAGAAGAAAGAGTACTATCGTAGAGCTACCACGTCCCCTCTCTTTAAGACCACATTTTCTTGGAAATACTAGAGATCTGTAAGCAAAGGAACATGAACAGAGAGTTTTATAACCCACACTTTTATAACACTAACCTCATGTAATTATTCAGATTTAAATTGATTAAAATTGATAAAATGTATAATGCAGTTTCTCAGTTATACTCTCCACATTTCAAATGTTCAATAGCCACATGGGACTTTTGATGATTGGATTGGGTGGTGAAAAAATGTATGATATTTCCATCATCCCATAGAGTTCTATTAGACAGTGTTGCTTTAGATGGTGTATGTCTTAAGATTTCTGTGATTTTCATACAATCTGACAGTCATTGATTTGTTTTTACATTTTGGAGATATTCAACCCAAATAAATAGCTACTATAAATTATAATCAGCAACAATTTCTTTCCACATCCTGTTTTACTTATAATTCTTGTCATCTATGATCAAAAATTATCTTTATCTCACTTATTTCATACATAAAATTTTTACTATCAAAAAAGGCTTTTCTGTTCTATATCATAGCTGCAAGATGATGCCATATCAATAACTTGAGCAGTCTGTTAGCATGATGTAGACATCATATTTAAAAGCTAATTAGTATCATACATATAATGACTAAGAGAATGTGGTTTTTTTCTTTATGAATTATTGACTGAACAATTCCACATTTAAATTATATAATTACTGTTTTTGAGTCCATTTGAAATGAAAGAAAACATGTCTCATGTGGATATGAACTGGAACTTCTACATGATAAATATACTTTTTTCTATTTAACAAATATCGATGTGTATTGAGGAGGAATAAATTCAGCTTATCAAAATGGTATTTCAAAACTGGTTTTGATTAATACTATGAGAAATATCTCATTACTATGCATCAATTATCTGCAGATGGCGTGCCTTCAACAGCAACTTCCAGTTAATATTGCATTGAAGACATGCCATCTGCAGATAATTGGTGCTTAGTTTTATAAATATGTAAAACAATACCAAAATATTATTCCTTGAATGTTACTTGACCTCCATATTTTTGCTAGTATATTTTCTGTTTAATATGATGTACAAATGATGTTTTTGCATGCGTTTTTAGCAATCTGAAAAAATATGGTATTAAGGCAGTTTTTATTTAGATATGGGTATATAATATTTCCTTTTCTTCATTTTATTTTTTGACATTCAATATTATTTTATACTCATTTCAGATGTACATCATAGTGGTTAGACATATATATAATTTATAAAGTGATCCCCCTGACTAGACCTACCTGACACTAAACATAGTTGTTACCATATTATTGGTTATATTCCCTATGCTTTTTACATCCCCATGACTATTTTATAACTATAAATATGTATTTCTTCATACCTTCACCTCTTTCACCCTGCCCTTAACCCCCCTCCCATCTATCACCCCCACAGATCTAGTACCCATCTGACACCATACATATTACAGTATTATTGACGCTATTCCCTGTGTTATACCTTGCATCCCCATGACTACCATGTAACAACCAATTCGTACTTCTTAATACCTTTCCCTTTTTCACCTACCCCAGCCCCCACTTCCATCTAGCAACCATCAAAATGTTCTCTGTATCTATGAGTTTGTTTCTGTTCTGTTTTTTTATTGTGTTCTTCAGATTCCACTTGTAAGTGAAATCATATGACATTATTTGTCTTTCACTGTCTCACTTGCTACACTCAGTACAATACCCTCTAGGCCATCCATGTCGTCGCCGATGGCAAGATTTCGTTCTTTTTTGTGGCTGAGTGATATTCCATTGTATATATGTACCACCTCTTCTTTATCCACTTAGGGACACCCAGGTTGCCTTCATATTTTGGCTATTGTAAATAATGCTGCAGTAAATATATGGATGTACTCAGCCCCTTGAAGTAGCATTTTGGCTTTCTTTGGATAAATACCCAGAAGTGGGATTACTATGTACTTCTTTTTCTCTTGTTATAATCTTTGTTTTAAAGTCTTTTTTATCTGGTATAAGTGTTGCTACCCCTGCTTTTTTTGTTTGTTTGTTTCCATTTTCATGAAATATCTTTTTCCACCCCTTTAGTTTCAGTCTGTATGTGTCTTTTTATCTGAAGTTAGTCTCTTGTAGGCAGCATATGTAAGGGTCTTTTTTCTTATCTATTCAGCCACCCTATGTGTTTTGATTGGAGCATTTAATCCATTTACATTTAAAGTAATTGTTCATAGATATGTAGTTATTGCTATTTTATTATTCATAATTTTGATTTTTTTTTTTTTTTCCATCTTAAAGAAGTACCTCCAACATTTCTTGTAGTACTGGTTTGGTGGTGATGAACTCTTTAGCTTTTTCTTGTCTGGGAAGTTCTTTATCTGTCCTTTGATTCTAAATGATAGCTTTGCTGGATGGAGTAATCTTGGTTGTAGGTACTTGCTTTTCACCACTTTGAATAATTTGTGCCAAAACCTGTAAATTTCTGTTGAGAAATCAGCTGACGGTCTTATGGGCGCTCCCTTTTATAGGTAACTGACTGCTTTTCTCTTGCTATTTTTAAGATTCTTTCTTTGTCTTTTGGCATTTTAATTATGATGTGTCTTGGTGTGGGCCTTTTTGGGTTCATATAGTTTGGGATTTTCTGCAATTTCTGGACTTGAATATCCATTTCCTTTGTCAGGTTAGGGAAATTTTCTGTCATTATTTCTTCAAATAGGTTTTCAATTCCTTGCTCTCTCTCTTCTCCTCTGGTACCCCTATGATGCAAATGTTGTAGGGTTGATGTTGTTCCAGAGGCCTTTTAAACTGTCCTCATTTTTTTGGATTCTATTTTTTTTTTTTCTGTTCTGATGGGATGTTTCCTGCTACCTTATCTTTTAAATCACTGATTCTATCTTCTGCTTCATCTAACCTACTGTTGATTCCCTCTAATGTATTCTTTATTTCAGTTATTGTATTCTTCATTTCTGACTAGTTCCTTTTTTATGTTTTTATGTCTCCATTTTTGTTTCCTATCACTTTGTGGAAGTCCTCCCTGAGATTATTGCACATCCTATAACCAGTGTTTGGAACTCAGCATCTGTAGATTGTTTTTTTTCCATTTTCTTTAGTTCTTTTTCTGGAGTTTTGCTCTGTTCTTTCACTTGGTACATGTTTCTTTGTCTCCCCATTTTGGCTGCCTCCCTGTCTTTGTTTCTACATATTAGGTAGGGCTGCTATATCTCCCAGTCTCAATAGAGTGGCCTTATGTAGTAGGTGTGCTGGGGAGTTCAGTGGCACAGTCTTTCTAGTCACCTGAGCTACATGCTCCAGGTGCATCCCTTGTGTGGTTTGTGTGTGCCCTCCTCTTCAGTCTTGGTTGCTGTTCGCATGTCAGTCGGAGGGATTGAGCTTCAGAATCCTTGGTTGTGAGGATTGTCTGTGACTACAGTGGAGGAGTTGTGGTACAGAGGCTGACCCTATAGAGCAAGACCTGCCTCAGCAGGTCTCTGGTGCCTGCCCAATCTTCCCCTTGGGTATGTTGTCCTTGGAGGGAGCTGGGTGATGCTCCAGCTAGTTTCAAAGTTGGCCACAGGGTGTGCCAGTACCTGGGCCACTTGGAGGGGACCCCATCAGGTCAAGTTCAGCCACAGTCCATGCCCCACTTGGGCCACCTGGCAGGAGCCACAAAGCAATCTGCAGATGGCCACCACCTGTGTTGTGCTTGGAAGGGCCTCCAGAAGCCAAGCTGCAAATCAAGGCCAGTTGGCGCTGGTGCCAGGCTTAGGGCTGCTCAGCCAGAGGTATAGGATATGCTCCAGCCAGATGCTGTTGTTTGGGTTCCTCGAACTTTTTAGAGACCTAGAGATGTCTTCAGCATGAGCCAAAGCAGGCAATTTATACAAAAAAGACACTTGAAGACGCTTGGATTTGCCCAAAAGTTGGTTGGGATGGGGCCTCAAAATCACCAGGGCATGGCGAACAGATGGCATTAGTCAGCTTGATGAAGACTCAGATATGGTGGCCACCTGCATCTACATGCCAGGATGTAGGAGGGCTCTACAAAACAACAGGAGCTGTGCCAGCTCACATGTCCGGGAGAAAGCTGTCCCTTCAGTCCTCATTCTGAAGTGAGACAACTCAAATCCTCCCTGTATGTCCCTGTTGCATCTCCAGCTGCCGCTTCAGTGCTGGAGCTCAGAACCAGTGATTCCATCTGTGAGTAAGTCCTTGCGCAGTCCTTTTAAGAGGAGCACCTGGAACTCCAGCTGCCCTCCATCGCATTCAGCCACAATCTCTTCTGGTTTTCACAAACAAAAAGTATGGGGACTTCTCTCCCTGGCACTAGAATCCTGGGCGGGGACCCTGGTGTGGCTCTGGGACCCCTTGTTTCTGTGGGGGGCTCTCCACAGCTGAGAGATATCCCTCCTGATATTGAATGATTATATGTGGGTGTGGGACCAGCTTGTTCCATGTCTTTGCCCCTCCTGCCAGGTTTAAGGTGGCTTCTTCTCTATGTCCTTAGTTGTGGAGTTTTGGTTCAGCAAGACTTCAGGCAATTCTCAGCGATTGTTGTTTTGTAGTTTTGTTGTAATTTTGACGTGGTCGTGAGAGAAGATAAGCACAGCATTTACTTATTGTGCCATCTTGCCTAGAACTCCTCTATAATTTTTAATATGAGGTCAGACAATTAAGTTCATGAAATCATCCTAGAAAAAGTGCTACATACCTTATTGCTGAATATCACCGACCCCTTCAAAGTACTCCCTTTGGAAAGTTATGCACCGACGCCAGTGCCTAGTCCACACTTCAAAGCAATTTTGGAACTATTTTTCTGGAATGGCCATCAGAGCTGCCATTATATTACCCTTGATGTCCTGAAAGTCATCAAAATGTCTTTTTTTCAATATTTCCTTTGTCTGCGGGTAAAGCAAGAAGTCATTGGGGGCCAGATCAGCAGAGTAGGGAAAGTGTCCCAATACAGTTGTTTACTGGCTAAAAACTCCCTCATAGACAGTGCTGTATGAGCTGGTGCATTGTCGTGATGCAAGAGCCATGAATTGCTGGTGAAAGTTTCAGGTCGTCTGACTTTTTCACGCAGCCTTTTCAGCATCTCCAAATAGTAAACTTGGTTAACTGTTTGTCCAGTTGGTACAAAACAATAACGAATAGTCCCTCTGATAGCACAAAAAGGTTAGCAACATCGTTGCCGCAAGTTCATGAACTTAATTGTCAGACCTCATATGCATGATTTCAAAGGAAAGTGAAGAGCTTCTGTGTGTGTGTGTTATATGGTCTTTGGCTTTTCTCAGTCAAGTATTTTGAAATACAGTCTACTATAAATTTCATATTATTTTCTTTTCTGTTTATCAAAATTACCAGGTCATTTATCTTTCTCAGAAATTTTGATTTTCAGTCTCATGTGGAAAAAGTGGGAAATTGAGTTATCTTTTAGTATTTATATTGCCATTAAGAATACAGCCGTATTTTCAGGTTCTGCTTGGGGAGAAGTTTACAATGAATGCAACTAAATTGTACTTCCTAGAAATTAATAATGATGGTAAAAGGATAATTTACTTGTCATTGGTCTTACTTTAAAAAGTTTGTTACAGAAAATTATAAAGAAATACTTTAATAAAATTAATTCTACTTTCAAGTAAAATGTAGGAAAAATCTACTAGTGTTTATTTTGTAGGCCTTAGCTAATGAGTGACAGAAAAACAAATAGGATAGTTAAATAATAGCAGTATGGATTTTCTGTATTAGAAGGAGAGCAAGCTACAGTTTTGCAAGGAAGCATTTAATTCTGGAGCACAAAAGGAAGCTAGAAAGCTATTGAAATTATTTTTCTTTTAATAAGTTATTAATTTTTTTTCTTTAACTGCTATGCTCATGTTGTTCAGTTATTTCTCTATAACTAAAATCATGTTTCCCTGAAAGTATGACCTAGCCAGACCATCAGCTTTAATGTGTCTTTTGGCGCAAAAATTAATATAAGACCCGGTATTATATTACATTACCCAATCTTATATTATATTAAAATAAGACCAAGTCGTATATTAATTTTTGCTCCAAAAGACGCATTAGAGCTGATGGTCCGGCTAGGTCTTATTTTGGGGGAAACACGGTGCTTACACTGATGTTTCATTATTGATGTACATTTCCTAAAGTCATCGTTGGAAATCACTTCGTACATGTTCAGTGGATTCAAGTTATTATGTAGAGTCCAATGGTGGTTGGATTCAGGAGCCTGTTATAGGCAGGTTTTAGTTCTCCAAGATTTGAAATGGATTGTCCATTGGGGTAGTTTGAAATTTTATATTTTTAATTTGTATTTTAAAATAAATTGCTCTATCGTTTATATAATCTTGGACTCTTGGATCATTCGAACTCTGCCCCCATCTTTGTGCTTTGAGTCCATTTACTAGTTACTCATTTTCAAAAGAATATGGAAGTAGCTATGCTGCACAAGTGAAAATTTTCTTCTATCCTGCATGTTCCTTCAGCTATCACATGATTAACTCAACAATCTGCCCTCACTCAGGCTCCTTACATGTTATGTTGACTCCACTAGTGTTCTATTACTGTGGCTTTAATATAACATTTTGTTCCAGGTAGTTGATATTGAAAACATAAACTTTAATTTAGAATCATATGAGGTGTGTTTAAAGGAACTGTTACATTTTCCATTTAAGAGAATATACCTCTTCATCCAGTTTGAGGTTGTTGCTTGCATGTTCTGTCTTTATACTTGTTTGTTTCTTTAGGTACTTAAATTTACAGGTTCATTATAAATGAGAAGCTAAGTTGTGGGATTTTCCTCTCTCTCAGTCTCCCATTCTCTCTTTTCTCAACAACTTCCCATCAGCCTGTTTGCAGTTGTCTCAACCAGTCTGTCCTTGGAATTTAGGTGGGAATCCAGAATCTTTGGTAGCTTGGCTTAATTTCTGATTGAAAAATTCTCTGTATGTCCATTAACTTAAGCTCTTGTCCTACTGTAAATCTAATCCCTAAACAACTCCATCTATGAATGTTATTCTTTGTTGTTGTTTGTTATTAGATTGGTGCAAAAGTAATTGCAGTTTAAAAGGTTAAAAATAATTGCAAAACACAGAATTACTTTTGCACCAATGTAACATATGTTATATATAAACAAATTATGTATATATATATATATAAATATATATATATATATATGCATATTATATATAGAGAGAGAAGCAGGATGTTAAGGGGGGCTTTCCTTGGTGAACTAAAATTTAGAAAGAGGCTTCATATCTGAGAACTGTGGTATATGTGCCCACACATTCTAAAGAAACATTCAAAACCCTCAGATTAGATAATAGAGAAAGTAACCTGACTGTTTCATCTAAAAAGGAGTAGTCATGACCACAAGAACTTGCAAAAGCATCCCATGAGATATGTCACCAACATAAGTTACAACTATAATAATTAAGAAAGTTCCCTGTTGTACCTCAAATTTGTCTTCATTTTTCTTCTATAATCATGGGCCAGCATAATGAATGGGGAAACGGAACTCAAGGTGTGAGTTGTGAAAGAGGTAACTATATATACCTTTTCTTCTTTTTCTGTCATTGCACCTTCTGAGCCTGGGTCAAGCCCAGCTACAAAAGATGAAAGCATTATACTGGACTTTAAATTTTAATGCAGAAATTTATCTGCAAAGGCTTTGGATGTTCCCAAGACCTTTTCTAGGAAGAAAACATGTAGATTCAGAGTAGCATGAATGTAAGACTGTGGTGAAAAAAAAAAAGGTTTATTTTAGACTTTGGTTTCTACCAAATCCAGATAGTGCAATAAATCTATTCAATTTTTTTATTTTAGACCCCATTTGTACATTTCCTTGCTATCATACTTAAAAATGCAACATTGAAAAATCTTAAAAGTAATGGATACAGGTTTTGAAATATTCATATGTATACAGACTTTTTGATTGAGGCAAAATGTTTAATGAAATCAAACCTTCCAGACTTGAAATTGCAATTCACTTCACATGAATACAAATGAGTTTAAAAATAATATTGCAAATGTATAAAAAGTCAAATAAGGGAAATATAAATCAGCAGCTGTACTTGTATCTGTTTAATTTTAAGCCATGATAATAGAATTGCTCTGCTGCGGCTCATTAACACACTACTAAAAAACAAATCATAATTTTGTTCCATTTTATGTAATATTTTACTTTGCTTGATTATGTGATCTCATAAAATAGACCTCTGTGACATATAAACGTTAAAAGGAGCTATTTCTGAGAAATGTTATTGGCAATAAGAAATTGGCTTAGGTAAACTATTTTAGAATTGCTAGGGGCTTATATGGAAATCAAATTAATCACCATGTAAATACATAACTTATACATTTAATTGTATAGCTTTGTTGTTATTGTTCTGTTTCTTGTATATATACCTTAATACAGTTTTTTGATTCCCTTCTCTTGATTCTTTCTAAGATTTAGATAGATTGAATGTTATTAGTGGTAATGATCTAATTAGAATATTTTCATGAACTCCATAAAACATTACATTGCTGGAGTATTAGTATATGATGCAGGCTAAAGAAATTCCCTTCAACCCCAAATTTGTCTAAATCATAATGGGCTGTACAGAACTGAGTGATATTTTGATGTTTACAAAGATTAATTATGAATAAAGATTCAGAGCTGGCAACTAAATCATAATATTTAGTAATATTAAATATCCACTTGCTTATTGTAAGATTAATCAGCATAGTTCTGTTGTCAAGTGTATGCCAACGTAAATAAAAATAAACATGAATTTTAACATATAAATGTATAAATATCAGCTGAAAGTGCCAGACAGGAAGGAATGACTAAATACATAAATGAATATCTATGCTATACAGAACTTTCATTTTATATTAATAATAAAAATTGGGTACAGATGTGTAATTTGGTCTTGGTAGTAACTATTGTCTTTTAATTTCATTTATATGTAATATTATGAAGAAATACTGAGATTTTTTAACCAGTCTTCAAGAGAGATAAAAGAGAGGAATTCAAAAGCAGATTTGAAGAAATGTTCCATATTTATCATTTTTGAGAGCTTCATGGTGAGATGCATAAAGCTTTGTCATCCAGGAAACTTATTACTAAAACGTGCCCAGTAGCAGTAGTTTGACATTAGCAGGGAAAAATAAATATAATCTATTACCCAAGAAATTGAAATATGCTAAAGAAGGTAAAAATGTAAAATAATTTTGAAAATTTAGAGTGGTATTGAAATGTAAAGTTAATATGATCTTAGTTATCATCACCATCATCTTGTTATTGAAGAAAGGCAGATTTTATACACCAGTATTTTTTATTTTGTTTAGATTAAAAGCTGCTTCCTGATATATAAATTGACTCTTGTGTCTATTTTTGTGAGATATTATTGACTGAAATATGTTGATTAAATTTTGTAGTAACTCAATTACAAGATTCATAGCTGATAAAGCCTTAATGTAGTTTATAATTTTATAATATGAACCAACATTTCTCTAGTGCTAGGCAGTTTCCAAAATGCTTTCATAAGCATTATCTTTTTTCTATCACTACAACAATCTTTGCAATAGGAAATAGAATCCTTCTTCTAGAGTTGAAAAAAAAAGTTTCAGAGAAATTAAAGCTCCGCTGTTAAATGGCTGAATTGGAACTCAGTTCATGTCAAGAGGGGGACTCTAGAGTCACGGTGAAGAGTCTCTAGCCTGGAGTCAGGTCCGAGTTGGAATTCAGTATTTCTCTTTTACCAGTTGTGTGACCTTGGGCAATTAGAAATCTCTTTGTGTCTCAGTTTCCTTAATCAGTTAAATGGAGGTAATAGAAATAACACCATTAGAAGGTTGTTATGATGATTAAATTATGTCAAAAAAATGTTTGGTTTTGTTAATTACCAACTATTCAACCTAGAGATTCTAAATTGCAGCTATTTGATGTACCGGTCAAAATTCTTATAGCTTTGGCAATAGATATCTAACTTTTAAAAAGTAGCTTAAACAAAAAAGGATGAATTATTGGAACACCAAATTGGAAAAGTTGCTACAGTAACTTATACATTCAAGGGAAGACCTGAATTCCAGATTAGATGGCACTTGGAGACTCAGTTATTTCCCAATTTGTAGCTCCATTCATTTCTCATTTCTGCTGCCACCTCATGGGTTCACTCAATTCTTTTCTACAATAGTTTTGTCCATGTCAATCCCAGGAAAGACTGTGATTGGCTCTGCTTGACATTTGTGCCCGCCCTTTTTACTTCTACCAGTAGTGCTAGGGGGAAGGGGAATGCTTGGATCACATGCTCATCTCAGTGTCTAAGGGATTGGTTCGTTTTATGAAGGAATGGAATGGAAACAAATGCTAGTCAGAAAAAGGAACAAAAAGATATGAAGCAATGTACTATATTTTATTTCTTAAAAATCATAAAAGAATAACTCTTAAAACTTACATCAAACACTAAATCTGCTCTCTAAGGATTTCATAAGGTCCCCTTTTCACTGTAGATGAACATTATTACATATTATATTAATATTATATAATATTAAATATTATGCCCTCATGCTGGCTATCACCAGGCAGAAGCCTCTGAGTCTGGCCTGGCAGTTGAGTTCAGGGGGAGAATATTAGTTTGCACAATTCTATATCAGCAGACAGGCTGGTGATGGTCTGACTTTAAAAACACATCGGTGTAGATATACAGCTGCCTAATCATGGACACATTTACAAGATAGTCATATGTTATATTAAGATGACAACGAAAGCTTTACTCTGATACTTGTACAAAATGAGTTGACTCACCTAAATGCACTAGTTACTTTGTTATTATTCTGTTACCAGGGTAGCATGGCAGTATCACCTTTGACTAAGCATTCATATTGTTAAAATACTTTAAAGTCATTCAAATGTAGAATTTTCAAAGCATGAAATTTAAATAAAATATTGGCCAAGCCCTCTAACATTTCTGTGTTTTCTGGGTGATACTTTGCAAACCATCAATCTGTATAAATTTGGGGGGATTGAATTACAGATTTCACTGGAGTAATTAAAACTTCACTTCAAAGAAAAAGAACTATATATTTAACAATAAAATTACCCTAATCACTTTTTAGGTATATAAATGTTGAATAACTATGGTATACCCCTGAAACTAATATAATATTGTATGTTAGCTGTATTTTAAATAAAAATCTTAAAAAATAATAAAATTATCCTAAGTTGACACATACTTCAAGTTCTTCACTATACAACTGTTTTAATGCTTAAACACTATTACTGCTTCTATACTTTATAAGAATCTTTTCTTGCATTAGAAGTTAGCTTCTATATCCACAGTGGAACTCGTCACCTATCCCGAAACCTATTCTTCCTGCCATTATTTTTAATTCACTAGCTGCCCTCAATTTTGAAGCCTAGAAGACATCCTTGACGTCTTTATCAACTTTCTAATCCATATTTAATCAGTCAATTGACTCTAACACTTAAATCACTCATAATTGTATCTACTTATTTCATTACTTTCACTCTTCTATGTTAGTATTGTCTCTTTACTGAATTACTGACACAGTCATTTTATTAGTTTTCTTGTTCTCATCCTTGCCTCTTCTGATCCACTGTCCATACTTAAGCACAGTATCTTTCTCAAATGGAATTCTCATCATGATTAAAACTGTTCAATCCTCCATTGTACTTAGAATGAAACTTCATTTCTTGACTTGGGTTTCTAAGCCCTTCGTGATTGTTTTCTTTCCTTTCCTTTCCTTTTTTTTTTTTCTTTTTTAATTTCTGCACAGCATTATGCTCTGGATCTGAATTCTTTCCAGATACAAACCAAATAGTGCTAAAATATTGGTTAGGATGTTAGTTATTCTGATCTTCATTCCATACGCTCTTGTGACTGAAGAATCTCCTTAATATGAAGCAGATAATAGCATCTAACTAAACCCATGTATAATGAATACAATGTATAATGAAAATTATTTATATTCAGATATAATTGACGTATAGCACTGTATAAGTTTGAGGTGTACAACATGTTAGTTTGATATATTTGTATATTGCAATATGATTACTATATGATAAAACTCTTTAATATAAAGTATGCCTACTTTCAAATATTTTGATTCATTGATTAATTTCCATATCATTATGTTACACATTATAAAACAGAAACCATGTTTACCATCTGGAAGAATATTCATTAATACAGTATATAGCTATAAAATTAATATACAATGGGGCTTGGTTAAAATTACTTTTTTTCATGGCCACCACCTTTTGTTGTAGCTGAGAAGTTCTGGCTTTTGCTTCTGTTTCTTTTTATTGTTAATGTTAATTATTGCTTTGTGATACAAGGCTTTCCAAGAAAAATGCTTCCAAATAGTAATTATTCTTTTGTGTTCATGCTGTTTTTGTTTTTTTGTCATATACACTGCAGCCATCAAGTGAAGTCTCTGGAGGTGCATAGTCAAAGTGGTGTTTAAATAATTTATAATAGTCTTTTCATTTCCTGAAGTAGGAAGGTTAGTAGTATGACCGACGAGTGTTAAACATAGGACTCAATTATATTTCCTTTTAAAGTTTAAGTGTAATGATCTTTCTCACTGATCATTAGTAATTACTCATATTCACCTGCATTTCCCCTGGTCCTTATTAAAAGTGATCAACACACTTTTAATGTAAATATAGAAATGTAAATATGCATCTCCTCTAAACTTTTGGCTGTTGATTCCTTGGAAAATGAAGGATGATGAATAAATGCAACTGCAAGGTATGTATCAATAAAACACACTTCCTGCTCACTTGGCTTCACTATGGTTCCCTGTACCTGGCAATGGTGTATAGATATTTCATAGCAAAAAATTCTCCTAGCCCCAAGTTCAGATCATTCTTTATTCTTTCATCTTTATTGCGTAGAAATACTGGATACTTGGTTAGTATCTTAAAGCTTAGTATGACTGAGAAATTAACTGTTGACAATAACTCCTATCAAATATAACAAAAGTTATTGTTTCTGATCTCAGGTAACTGATTTCATTTGAGATTCAACGGAATTTCTTGGTAATCAGTCAGGTCTATTTCAACACTTACATCAAAAAGGGTTTTGAAGAAAAAGGAAGGAAAACCAAAAAAGAAAGTTAATAATATCTTGGGTAATGTTATTAGTAAAACTTTCCTTTCTTCAGGATATGTTTTAATAACTACTGATTTTTTCTTATGTATCTGGAAAAGGTAACCTAAATGCAAATTATTGAATTAATATAAAATAAAATATTGTTCATGTAAAGAATTACAAAACAGAAAATTGGAAGTGCCCATAATTTCATCACCTAGGAAACAAACAATATTAATTTTATATTTCATTCATTCTACTCCTTTTATCAGTAAATATTTATACACACTTAATGAAAAAAATGGGGCAGAGTATCCTTTTGGAACTAACACAATTGCCCGATGTGTTGAGCATTGTTCCATGTTCTATTTTAATGGCTATAGAATTGAATACTTAACGGTCTATCACCATTGATTATTTTTTTATTAAATTTATTGGGGTGACATTGGTTAATAAAATGATATCGGTTTCAAGTGTACAATTCTATAATACATTATCTATATATTGCATTGTGTGTTCACCACCCAGAATCAGTTCTCCTTCTATCACCATGTCTTTGACCCCTCTATCCATCTTCTACGACCCTCCTCTCCCCTTACACTCTGGTAACCACTAAACTGTTGTCTTTGTCTATGAGTTTTTGCTTGCTTGTTTGTCTTGTCCACTTGTTGCTTTCAGTTTTATATCCCACATATGGGCAAAATCATATGTTTCTCAACTGTTTCGTCTGACTTATTTCGCTTAGCATAATAATCTCAAGAGCCATCCATGTTGTTGCAAATGGCAGTACTTCATCTTTTCTTATGGCTGAGTAGTATTTCATTGTGTATATATGCCACATATTTATCCAATCATCTGTCGAAGGACACTGGTTGGTCCAGGTCTTGGCCACCGTAAATAATACTCCAGTGAATATAGGGGTACACATATCTTTACAGATAAATGTTTTCAGATATCTTGGGTAGATACCCAGAAGAGGAATTGCTGGGTCATATGGTAATTCTATTCTTAATTTTTTGAGGAATCTGCCTTCCAAAGTGGCTGTACCAATTTACATTTCCGCCAGCAGTATATGAGGGTTGCTTTTTCTCCACAACCTCTCCAACACTTGTTATTGTCTTGTTGATGATAGCCATTCTAACTAGTGTGAGGTAGTATCTCATTGTGGTTTTAATTTGCATTTCCCTAATAGCGAGTGAAGTGGAACATCTTTTCATATATCTATTATCTGTCTGCATGTCCTCTTGAAAGAAGTGTATGTTCAGGTCCTCTGCCCATTATTTAATTGGATTGTTTGTTTCTTTGTCATTGAGTTGTATGCGTTATTTATATATTTTGGATATTAGCCCCTTATTGGAGGTGCTGCCTCGTTTGCAAATATTTTCTCCCATTCTGTCGGTTGCCTCTTTGTTTTGTTCACAGTTTCTTTGACTGTATCATTCATTTTATTATTCTCCAGTTGTTGAATGTGTTGTTTATTTAGAGTTTTCATTATTACAATAGCACTTCAATAAACAAGTGCATGTAATGTCTAAATTTCTATTTCTTTAATATAAATTAGTAATACCTGAAAGGGAAATTACTGTTTCAGAGATAAAGTTATCCATAAGTTTGCTTCTGGAAAGCACCAATTTGACAAATGTAAATATGTCAAATTGTTACCTGAGTACAAACAATATGACATATTTACATTTTATTTTTCCATTTGTATTTATTTCTATGTCACCTAAAGCTGACCTTAATTATTATGACTTTAACTATCATGAAGGTGCAATGCTCCTTTGTTGGCATAAAGAGATCCTAGTTAAGATAATTAGCTAGAAGTACTGTCTTCTTGACCAGAGCTTGTAAGATGCATGTCCAACTGATTGTTGAAACTGTTTAGAACTGTTCCAAGTTTAAATAACAAATTGGCTTCATTTAATTTATTTTAGAATATCTTGGAGTAGCTTTATTATTTTTTTACATGATTTTATTGTATCTCTATGAAATAGAATGCCTATATAAATAAGTTCAATTAAAAATGTATTAGCATGGCTGATATCACATTTGTCTTTAAGGACCAGATGAATTTTGATGATATTACTTAATAAGAAGATTGAATCTATCACCTTAGTGCATAAAAATTCCTATTATTAGATAATTTTATTTGGAAACAAGGAAAGAATCCAGAAATTCAGCTTCTGAAATTGGTACTATTAGCATTTTCATTTAAGAGTTGATTCGACTACAGGCCAGGGATATTTCATTATTGATCAAGCATTGTGGGACCTATCAGTTTTTCTGTCAGTCAGTCATGATTATTTTAAGAAGAAATTTGCTTGACAATAATGTATGTTTTATGAAAATACTTGTGCTCTATTATTGGAAGTGTGATTCTGTGTGTTTGTAAATATACAGGAGGATAGTTATGTCTGAAGCAGAGGAAGTAAAAGGAAGAGCGGTAGGACAGAAAGTCAGAGGGATAACAGGGTGATGTCTGTAAGGTCTCAGCGATTTTAAGGATTTGACTTTTGCTCTGAATGAGTTGGTAGACCGTTAGAAGTTTTGACCAGAAAATTGCCACGATATAATTTACATTTTAACAATATTACTTTAGCTGCTGAATTAAGAGCAAGAAGTAGGGAAAGAAGCAAGGATAAAAATTGAATAACCTGTTGGAAAGCCATGTCAACAAACAACATGTTAGATAATGGCACATTGGCTCAGCTTATTAGCCGTGGGGATGTTGAGAAGTGATAAATAAATATTAAAGGTAGAGCCAAAATTTTTGTTAACGTATTGGGTGGAGTTATAGATGATGCCAAACCTTTTAGCCTCAGTAATTGGCCAAACATTTTCATATCAATATGGAATTGCAGTCACGTATGTTGAGGCTGAATATTAGAGAGCAGGTTTTGTAGAGAAGATCATGATTCAGATTTGAAAATGTGGCAATGTCTAGTCGACATTTTATTTTGACTTCGGAATTTAGGAGGAGAGGTCCATGTTGGATGTATGTATTTGTTAGCATGTAGAGCGAATTAAAAGCCATAAGCTGAATCTGATTATCACTATTAGTTTTAGGAATTAGTAAATAAACAGATAAATTTAAAAAATTGTATCTAGTATTATTGTTTTATCAAATAGACAGTTGGGGAAAAGAGGTTTTGAAAAAGTTTTTATACTGTCCTAGAATTTATGTCATTATTATATGGCCCCAGGATCTGACATGAATTTATAATAAATGGTAACATGAAGCAGCTATCAAACACCACGGTAAGATTTAGAACGATATTCTTTAAGTTATTCAAGGCTTTTTTATCCTGTATCTTATCTTCATTTTGAGGTAGATATACAGCCTTATGTAATTTTCAGCCTTATTTATTTTTTGTTTTAGTTTTGTTTTTTTATCTTTTCTTTGTGCAACATATTCCTACCTGTAATATCTCTGAACACATGTTGTCCCCAACCAGGGTGGAAATGTATATGTGAAAATCCTCTCAACCCACATGCCTCATCTCTTTCCTCCTCCCACCCTAACTCTCACCTCCGGAACAGCTCTGTCAGTAATTGAAAGTGTCACTGGTAAAATGACTAGCTCTTCCACTACTACAATTATCAAAGTAAAAAACACAATACATGGTAGAGAGAAATTTTGGTTGCATGGTGTTTGGCCCTTAAATTCAATCGGAGTTTTTTGTGTGTGGTTGAGAATGCTACATGCGATTTTCCTCTTTTTTTCATTATTAGATGTTAGATGTAGAAGCTCAGGACTAACAGATATACCTAGGATTATTTAGTTGGTTTATAGCTCTAATATTATTTCTAAAGTGCTTTCAAATACATTTTCTTATTAGATTCTCATAAAATCTCTATGAGGAAGGTAGGACATATGCAACCCCTATTTATACACTTTAAAAAACTGAGTCTCCAAGTATTTTGGTCTTATTTGAAGGTGAAATCTGCATAATGAATTGAGAACACTGTCTTCTGTATTCCACTGTCTTCTACTAAATACACACACACACACACACACACACACACACACACACACACGTATACAGAGGGTGCCAAAAAATGTATACACATTTTAAGAAAGGAAAAAGCTGTATTAAAATTGTAATACAATGAATGATGCTAGCATTCATTTGATTAATGCCATTTTTGAGAGAATGTCATTTTACACATTGCTACCGTAATTCAATTCAACTTAGATAAGTAATGTATAGATAACATCTCTTAAAATGTGTGCATTTTTTTGGCACCCCCAGTATATATTTAGGTATATGTGTGGCGGATGCATACATACATACACATTTGTGAAGATGTATGTATTTAGATATATAGCTATGTGAATATATCTCCTCATCACAAAACAGATGATTATATATATATATGTACACGTATATATGGTGAAAGGTGTCAAAAAATTATATATAGTATCTGCTTATATAAGAACAAAAAATATGTGCAATTATCTACCAAAAAAATTAATTGTCAGTGGTTTTTAATTAGTAGTAAAATGATTTGAGATTTTGTTAGATGAAAAAATTTGTTTAAATTTTAATAGCTTAGCTGTTAATAGTTTGTATTACTTTGGAATCATATCAGTAAGCATACCTATTAAGTAATTAAATTCAAAATAATTAGTTAGAAGACATAGAATTGATAAAATAACTAATCAGGGCGGGTTATTTTAAAGTACTTCCTTAAAGACCGAGATTTACAGATATGTGTTTAAAAAGTACTAGATGACATTAATTGTAACTGGAAGCAAACCCAGTCTTTACAGAGTTACCTATGAAATGTGGCCATTTATTTGATAGTCATCTTTGATAATACTAGGGTAATGTTCAACCTAAATTTAGATTTCATTCACATTAAATAAAAGTTCAAAAGTTTTTTATTTAACTTTGTGGTACAATACTCCCCTTTTTGAAAACTGGCGCAAGGTTTGAGAGTTACTCATGTGCGTTCCACAGTTGACTGACTTTTGAGACCAATTTGAGTTTGAGATGCGAACTAACAGTATTTTCTTTTAAGGGTTATTTTATGTTATGAGTAAATCTAGTGTCTTCGAAGAAGGGTAGTGTCTTACATAGTTGAAAAAAAAAAAAAGACTAAAACTGGCTCCACAGATTTAATGCAATGCTAATGGCATTTCTTAATTTTGTGTAAATAGAACTACACAAGTAATTAGTGTTGCGCAGCATATGGAATCCATCAGGAATGTGTTTTGATATATGCATCTCAAGGACATCAGAGGAAATTTGCTTACAAATATATATTTTAATGCAGCTTGCTGCTACAGACTGCAATGTCTCATAATATTTCATAGGTGTCTATTTCTTTATGTGTTTTATTAAAATCCCCCCTCCCCTCAATACTGAATTGATGTTGTGAACTGTTCTTGGCTGTCACTTGGCCTATACCTTCATTAAGAAATTTAAGAAAGTTTAGTAGCACTTTATTTCTTATATCCTTAAGTGAACTTATGCTAGCTCCACACCTGACACTCCATCTGTAGTCAATAGAAGTCTGCATGCAGGAGAGGGAATGAATTCTTGGAAAGCTTGAAAAATCTGTAAAAACATCTTTATCTTGTGGATTCTTGTGTTCTTATTATTAACTGAGGTATAGTTCATATACATTATATTAGTTTCAGGTATACAACATGATTAGATATTTGTATGTATTATGAAACGATCACTACAATAAGTCTAGTTAACATTCATCACCATATATAGTTACAAGAAACATTTTTCTGTGTAGTGAGAAATTTTAAGATTTACTTTCTTAGCAACTTTCAAATATGCAATAAGGTATTATGAACTATAATTACTATGTTGCACATTATATCCCCATGACTTATTTTTTTTATAATTGGAAGTTTGTATCTTTTAACTTCCTTCACCCATTTTTCCCACCCTCCACCCCTGCCTTTGGCAACCAAGAATCTGTTCTCTTTATCTATGAGCTTGTTCTTTGTATGTTTCTGGTTTTCTTTGTTTTGTTTTTAGATGCCACCTGTACTTGACAGTATATGGTATTTGTCTTTCTCATCTGACTTATTTCATTTAGGTAATGCCCTCTAGGTCTACCCACGTTGTCACAAGTGGCGATATTTCATTCTTTTTTATAGCCAAATAATATTCCATTATATATGAATACCACATTTTCTTCAGCCATTCCTTTATTGATGGACACTTAGGTTCTTTCCACGTCTTGCCTATTGTAAATAATGCTGCAAACATAGGGTGTGTGTATCTTTTCAAGTTGGTGTTTTGTTTTCTTTTGTTTTGGATACCCAGAGTGGAATGGCTGTATCATATGGTAGCTCTATTTTTAATTTTTTGAAGAATTTCCATATTGTTTTCCATAATGGCTGCACTATTTATGTTACCACCAACAATGTACAAAGTTTCCCATTTCCGACATCCTCAACAACACTATTTCTTGTCTTTTTGATAATAGTCATTCTAACAGATCTGAGGTGGTATCTACTGTCATTTTGATCTGCATTGCCTTGATGATTAATGATGTTGAGCATTTTTTCATGTATCTGTTGCCCTTTTGTATGTGCTCTTTGGAAAAATGTCTATTCAGGTTCTCTTCCCATTTTTTAATTGGATTGTTTGTTTGTTTTGCTATGAGTTGTATGAGTACTTTATATATTGGATATTATCCCCTTATCAGATATATGATTTGCAAATATTTTCTCCCATTCAGTAGGTTGCCTTTTTATTTTGTTGATGATATTCTTTGCTGCATAGAAGCTTTTTAGTTTGATGTAGTCCCATTTGTTTATTTTTGTTTTTGTTGCCTTTGCTTTTGGGGTCAAATCCAAAAATCATCGCCAAGACTGATGTCAAGGAACTTAACCCCTATGTTTTCTTCTAGAAGTTTTATGGTTTCATGTCTTACATTGAACTCTTTCATCTATTTTGAGTTTATTTAAGATAATGGTGCAGTTTCATTCTCTTGTATGTTGCTGTCCAGTTTTCCTGAACCATTTATTGAAGAGATTTTACTTTTCCCATTGTATATTCTTGGCTTCTTTGTTGTAAATTAACTGATCATATATGTGTGAACTTATTTCTGGTCTCTCTATCCTGTTCCATTGGTCTATGTGTCTGTTTGTATGCTAATGTCATACATTTTTTTATTACTACTGCTCTTAATATAGTTTAAAATCAGGGTGCATAATGCTTCTAGCGCTGTTCTTTTTTTCCTCAACATTGCTTTGGCTGTTCAGAGCCTTTTGTGGTTCCATAAAATGTTTAGGATTGTTCATTTGATTTTTGTGAAAAATTTTTTGAAAATTTGATTGCAATGAATTTGTAGATTGCTTTGGATAGTATAGGTAATTTAGCAATATTAATTATTCTAATCAATGACCACAGGATATTGTTTCATCTGTTTGTGTTTTCTTAAATGTCTTTCATTAGTATTATAGTTTTCAGTTCATCTTGTAGATTTTTATAACTCTGGTAGTTTAAAAACACATTAGCCTTACTCAATTTTGTACATTAGGTTTTTAGGTCTTGTACCAAATTCCTCCCACTCTCATGCTATTGCATTATATTGTGATTTTACTGTGCTGTATTTATACGTCTGTGCAATATGAATAAAACATTAAATCTTCAAATCATGTGATTAATATACAAACATGTGTCCATGGGAGGTGAAGAGACCCTTTTGATTGTCGAGGAATATGATAGTGGTTGGTTTAGTGGGGTATTTGAGATCTAATAAAAATAAATCATTAAATAAAAGGTTACTAACTGAATAGTAATTTATAAGTTAATTTTATTTATAAATAAATAAAACATTATATAGGTTTAGATAATATATAGATTCTGGGTAAATTGTACCAGATCACACCCTGATCAATTTGTAAGCCATTGTCTAAAAAGAATCAATGCTCAATCACTTGTTACTTCATCTTGTAAACATCATCCCTAACAACGGAGTCCCCGTCCAGGTATGTAAATGGATAACTAACTAAGGTGTGTGCAGTCCTTTGTAGAACCATGCTTATAAGGAAGTAAGAGAGTGTCCCTTGAGTCCCAGGCTTTGCATGTGTGCATGTGAATATACACTTGTAGGCGATGAGTATTAGAAAGGGGTATGAGTATTATGGGTATGAGTATTATGAAAAAAACATTAAAATTAAAGCACATATCTTATTAGGGAGACCACTTCATGGACTGTGTAGATGCCTGACCACTGCACTGTACACCTGAAGCTGAAGCTGAATAATATTGTATGTCAACTATAATTTAATATATATATATGGTCACGGAATGTGGAGTACAGCATAGGGAATAGAGTCCATGGAATTGTAATATATATATATATATATATATATATATATATATATATATATATATATATATATATATGATATCAGAGGGGCAATAGATTGGGGGAGACGGGTGTCACTCTGTGAGGGGTGAAATGTCTAACTATTACGTTGTTTTGTACCTCTGAAACTAAAAAAAAAAAAGACATTGAGATATAAAGAAAAAAAAAGAGAATGCTGTTTCTCTGTCCAATTGGCACTAAATAATATTAGTTTGTTACTCTTAAACAGATTTCAAAAAATATCTTGATAATTTAAAGATGTCAGTGGTCTCCTTGAATAAAGAAAAGGTTCTGGATCATCATTCTCTCCTTTTCTTCTATTAAGCTTGTAGAGTGAATCGTTCTTGTCTTTCTATAAGCTCAGGTCATGTAAGTGGAGACTCAAATTCTGAAGAGAGATGATAATATATGTTATTTATATTTACTTAAAGTTTTATTCATTATATTTGGATGAATGAGCTACCTTGAAGAAAATAGTGTTGCCATCATTTTTGGGGGTGGAAGGGGCTGGAAATAAGCTTAAGACATGGTCTTTCCCCCTAGATTTTTTTTTCCATTACAGTTGGCATTCAGTATTATTTTATATTGGTTTCGGGTGTACAGCATAGTGATTAGACATTTATATAATTTATGAAGTGATCAGCTCCAATAAGTTCCCACCTGGCACCATATGTAATTACAGTATTATTGACTATATCCTCTATGCTGTACTTTACATCCCTGTGACTATTTTCTAACTACCAATTTGTACTTCTTAATCCCTTCAGCTTTTTTATCCAGCCCCTCAAACCCTCTCCCATCTGGGAAGCAGCAACTTGTTCTCTTTATCTGTGAGTCTGTTTCTGTTTTGTTTGTTAGTCTATTTTGTTCTTTAGATTCCATGTAGAAGTGAATTCATATGGTATTTGTCTTTCCCTGTCTGACTTTTTTCACTTAGCATAACGCCCTCTAGGTCTATCCACATTGTCACAAATAGTAAAATTTCATTCTTTTTTTCTGGCTGAGTAATATTCCATTATACAGAGGGTGCCAAAAAATGTATACACATTTTAAGTCAGGAAAAAACTGTGTTAAAATTACGCTGATGGTAACCACTTTGAGCACCTCTTGTAATTGCAGAAGTCAAAGTGACTTGTATTCATCTTTTATTATCGACATATATTGAGTACTACAGTTTTATTACAGTTTTTTTCCTTTCTTAAAATGTGTGTACTGTACATTTTTTGACATCCTCTTTATATATGTACAACTTCCTTATTCAGTTGTGTATTGATGGGCACTTAGGTTGCTTCCATATCTTGGCTATTGTAAATAATGCTGCAATGAACATAAGGGTGCATATATGTTTTCAGATTAGTGTTTTGGATTTCTTCAGATAAGTACTCAGAAGTGGAATTCCTGGGTCATAAGGTAGCTCTATTTTAAATTTTTTGAAGAACGTCCAAAATGTTTTCCATAGTGGCTGCACCAATTTACAATCCCACCAATAATGCACATGTGTTCTCTTTTCTCCAAACCCTCACCAACACTTGTTTGTTGATTTATTGATGATGGCCATTCTGACAGGTATGAGGTGGTATCTCATTGTGGTTTTTATTTGCATTTCTCTGATGATTAGTGACATTAGATATCTTTTCATATGTCAATTGGCCATCTGTATGTCCTGTTTGGAGCAATGTCTGTTCAGGTCCTCTACCCATTTTTGGATTTTGGGTTTTTTTTTGGCGTTGAGTGGTATGAGTTCTTTACAGATTTTGGATATTAAGCAATTTTCCTATACATCATTGGCAAATATCTTCTCCCATTCAGTAGGGTATCTTTTTGTTATGTTGATGGTTTTCATTGCTATGCAAAAACTTTTTAGTTTGATGTAGTCCCATTTGTTTATTTTTGTTGTTGTTATTTCTCTTGCCCAAGGAGATATATCTGAAAAAATATTACTAAGAAGCATGTCATATTTGCTTCTGAGAGTTTTATGATTTCGGGTCTTACATTTAAGTCTCTAATCCATTTTGAGTTTTCTTGATTATGGTGTGAGGAAGTGGTCTAGTATGATTTTTTTGCATTTATCTATCCAGTTTTCCCAACATCATTTATTGAATAGACTGTCTTTACCCCCTTGTATATTCTTGCCTCCTGTGTCATAGATTAATTGACCATATAGACATGGGTTTATTTCTGGGCTCTCTTACTTTGTTCCATCAATCTGTGTGTCTGTTTTTATGCCAGTACTATGGCATTTTGAATACTACAGACTTGTAGTATTAATGTTGATACTTTGAATTTTGTTCTTCTTTTTCAGAATTGCTGTGGTTATTCAGGGTCTTTTGTGGGTCCATATAAATCCTTAGATTATTTGTTCTAGTTCTGGGGAAAATGTCATTGGTATTTTGATAGGGATTGCATTGACTCTATAGATTGCTTAGAGTAGTATGGATGTATTAATGACGTTAATTCTTCCTGTCCATGAGCATGGTATATGCTTCCATTTCAGTTTCTTTCTTCAATGTCATAATTTTCCAAATACCGGTCTTTTACCTCTTTGGTTAAATTTATTCCTAGGTATTTTATTTTATTTTTGATTAAATTATAAATAGGACTGTTTTCTCAGTTTTTGTTTCTAATAGTTTGTTATTGGTGTATAAAATGCAACCAACTGAATATTAATTTTGTATCCTGCTACTTTACTGAATTCAGTTATCAGTTCTAATAGTTTTTTGGTGGGATATTTCAGGTTCTCTAAATATATTATCATGTCAAATAATAACAGTTTTACTTTTTCCTTTCCAATTAGGATGCCTTTATTTCTTTTTCTTATCTGATTACTGTGGCTATGTCTTGCAATACAGTGTTGCATAAATGTAGTGAAAGTGAACATCCCCGTCTTGTTCCTGATGTAAAGGAAAATGCTTTTAGCTTTTCACCATTGATTACGATATTAGCTGGTGGTTTGTCCCCTATGTCCTTTATTATGTTGAGGTATGTTCCCTTTCTTTCCACTTTATTGAGAGTTTTTATCATAAATTGAGGCTGGATTTTGCCAAACACTTTTTCTGTATTTATTGTTTTGACTGTATGATTTTTACTTCTCATTTTGTTAATGTGGTGTATCACACTAATTGATTTGCAGATATTGAACCAAACTTGCATCCCAGGATAAATCCCACTTGATTACGGTGTGTGATCTTTTTAATGTATTGCTGAATTCATTTTGCTGATATTTTGTTGAGGATTTTTGCATCAGTGTTTACCAGGGATATCAGCCTATAATTTTTATTTATTTATTGCTTGGTAACATCTATCTAGTTTTAGAATAGGGTAATGGTGGCCTTATAAAATAAGTTTGGGAGCTTGGGAGCCTTCCATCTTCTTGAATACTTTGGAATAGTTTAAGAAGAATAGGTGTTCATTCTTCTCTGAATGATTGGTAAAATTCACCTGTGAAGTCATCCAGTTCAGGACTTTTGTTTGTTGGGAATTTTTTGACTACTGATTCAATTTCATTAGTAATAATTGTTCAGTTCAGATTTTCTGTTTCTTCTTGTTCCAGTTTTGGAAGATTGTGTGTTTCTCGGAATTTATCCATTTATTACAAGTGCACAATTTGGTGGCATATAATTGTTTGTAATATTTTCTTATAATCCTTTGTTTTTCTTTGGTGTCAGTTGTCACTTCTCCTCTTTCATTTCTGATTTTATTTGTTTGGGTCCTCTATCTTTTTTTCTTGATGAGTCTGGTTAAAGGTTTAATAATTCTGTTTATCCTTTCAAAGAACCAGATGTTGGTTTCATTGATCTTTTGTGTTATTATTTTAGACTCTATTTTGTTTATTTCTTCTCTGACCTTTATTATTTCCTTCCTTCTACTCACTTTGGGCTTTGTTTGCTCTTCTTTTTCTATTTCCTTTAGGTGTAAGGTTAGATTGTTTATTTTACATTTGTCTTGTTTCTTGAAATAGGCCTGTATTGCTATGAATTTCCCTCTTAGGACTGCTTTTGCTGTGTCCCATAGATTTTTGGGTTGTTGTGTTTTCATTTTTGTTTGTTGCAAGGTATCTTTTGATTTCTTCCTTGATCTCATTGGTAACTCATTCACAGCTTGATAACATGTTATTTAGCCTCAGTTTCTTTGTGTGTTTTTCAGTTTTTCTTCTTGTAATTGATTTCTATTTTCATACCATTGTGATCAGAGAAGATGGTTGATATAATGTCAATCTTCATAAATTTACTGAGACTGGTTTTGTGGCCTAATATTAGGTCTATTTTGGAAAATGTTCCTTGTGCACTTGAAAAGAATGTATATTCTGTTTCTTTGGGGTGGAATGCTCTAAAGATATCATTTAAATCTATTTGTTCTAATGTGTCATTTAAGGCCACTGTTTCCTTGTTCATTTTCTATCTGGACAATCTGTCCATTGACGTCAAAGAGGGGTTAAAGTCCCGTACGATGACTGTATTACTGTCAAGCTTTCCCTTTTTGATAGTCAATATTTGCTTTATGTATTTACGTCGCCCTATGTTGGATGAATAAATACTTACAAAGATTATATCCTCTTATTGGAGTGACCCTTTATCGCTATGAAACGTCCTTCTTTGTCTCTTATTATAACCTTGTTTTAAAGCCCATATTGTCTGAAAAAAGTATTGCTACCCCAGCTATTTTTTCATTTCCATTTTTCTATCTCTACTTTCAGTCCGTGTGTCTTTTGATCTGAAGTGAATCTCTTATAGACAGCATATATATGGGTCTTGTTTTCTTATCCATTCAGCTATCCTATGTCTTTTGATTGGAGCATTGAATCCATTTACATTTAAAGTTATTATTAATAAATACATAGTTATTGCCATTTTATTATTTATAGTTATGTGGGGTTTTTTTTCCCTTCTTTTTTCTTAAAGGAGTCCCTTTAACATTTCTTGTAATATTGGTTTGGTGGTTTCTTGTGATACTTGTTTGGCTTTCCTGGTCTGAGGAACTCTTTATCTTTTCTTCAAATTTAAATGATAGCATTGCTGGATAGAGTAGTCTTGGTTGTACGTCCTTACTTTTCATCACTTTGATATACCATGTCAGGCCCTTCTGGCCTGCAAAGTTTCTGTTAACAAATCATCTGACAGTCTTATGGGAGCTCCCTTGTAGGAACTGCCTTTCTCTTGTTGCTTTTAAGATTATCTCTTTGTCTTTAACATTTGCCATTTTAGTTATGTGCTTTGGTGTGAGCCTCTTTGAGTTCATGTTGTTTATGACTGTCTGTGCTTCCTGGACTTGTATGTGTATTTCCTATGCCAGGTTAGAGAAGTGCTCTCTGGAGTTTTCTCATGTTCTTTGATTTGGGATATTTTTCTTTGTCTCCTCATTTTGGCTGTCTCTTTGTGTTTGTTTGTATGTATTAAGTTGATCTGTTACTTTTCCCAGTTTTAGCAGAGTGGTCTTATGTAGTAGATGTCCTTTGTGGCCCAGTGGCACAGTCTCCCTGATCACCTTAGCCATGTACTCCAGCAGTGTCCCTTGTGTGGATTGTGTGTTCCCTCTTGTTGTAGTTGAGCCTGGATTGCTGTTGGCACCTCAGTGGGTACAGTTGACCCACAGGCTGACTGGCAGTGAGGACTGGCCCTGTCTGAAGCACATGAACTGCTGTGAGGGGTCTGATCCCACAGAGTGGGATTTACCCTAGCAGTCTCTGGTGTGTGCCAAGACCATCCTCTGGGTGTGTCATTTGTGGAGTTAATTGAGTAGTGCTCTGATGTGGTCTGAAACTGACAATCAGGTTTGTTGGTTCTGGGGCCTTTTGGGAGGGGCTCTGGTGCAGACCAAGTTCAGCAGCTGCCTCTGGTTGGTGAGTGCCTATGCTGGGCCTGGAGGCACATAGGAGAAGCCACACTGTGAACCAAGGCTAACTGCCACCAGTCCTGTGCCTGGGGCCATTCAGCAAAAGGCACAGGGCACCCCAAGTCCTGCTGCTGCCTGAGACTGGTTGTAAGCCTCAGCTGCTGTAAGGGCCTTGGACAGTACATGAGTTAGGTGAGGCAAGGTCTCACGGAGTTGCCAGAGTGGGGTAAGTGGTATTCACCAGGCTAATACTGATTCAGATTTGGCTCTACTGTCGAGCCTGGGGGCACTCAGCAAGAGGCACAAAGCACAGCAAAGGCAGCCACTGCCTGCCTGGGGCCTGCAGAACTTTGAGAAAGACTTTTTTTAAGAAAGACTGCTGCATGAGCCAAGGCCAGTCACCCATGGCTGAAAGAGCCTACAGCTGTATGCCAGTTGGGTGGGGCAGAGCCTTAGGGAGTCATTAGGGTGGGGTGAGTTGTGTTTACCAGGCTAATGCAGATTCAGATTGGCTGTGTGAGGAGGATGGCTCAGCACGGGAAAGATGGTGCCTGACGGCTAGCTGTGTGGGAATAAAACTTAACACAGAGACAGTGGAGACTGTCCCTCCAGCTCTCTCCCTGAAACCACATAACTCAGTTTCTCCTTGTATGTTTTTGGCACCTGAGCTGCTGTCCATTCACCAGAGCCCAGGGTGACTGCCTGCAAATGAGTAAGTCTCTACACAAACACTTCAAGGGGAATGCCTGAGTTTCCAGCAGCCTTCCTTCCATCTCATTCACACATTCAAATGATATTCCTGTTGATTTTCATAGCCAGGTATTGTGGAAGCTCTTCTTCCTGGTACTGGTGCTCCTGGATGGGGAGCCTGGTGTAGGGCTGGGAACCCTTGTTTTTCAGGGAGGACCTCTGTAGCTGAGATATCCATCCAGATATTCCACCGCCACATATCAGGGTGGAGCCAGCCCAATTTGCATGCCTGCCTTTCCCACCAATTTTGACAGGGCTTCTTCTTTAGTTATAGGACTTCTGTTCAGCTAGTCTTCAGATGGTTCTCTAATTTAGTTGTATAATTTAGTTGTAATTTTGATATTGTTCTATAATTTAGTTGTAATTTTAATGTGGTCATGGGTGGAGGTGAGCACAATGTTTACCTACTCCACCATCTATACTGGAATTCTGTCCTCTAGATTTTCTTAAACCATTATATGTTAGCACATCTTTATGTAAAAAAATAAATTTAGGAAATTAATAACCCAATTAACACCATTAATTAAAGTGATAATAAGAATGTTCAAATCTAGATTGATTCTAAGTAAGTCTCAAACACTTAATCTTAGGGATTTGGCCAAAAATTGTCAGGTTGATAAAATAAATGAAGGAAACAGGAAAAGTGTCAGTTAGAGCCTGGGAAGGAACGCAGAATTCAATCCTTTAATGATGCATTTAATATAGCAGGTCATGTTATTGTGACATATTTTACATCAAAGTGCTAAATATTTTTGATCATTTCTGATTATCTTCCTTGCTATCATTTTATAAAATGTTATGTTTGAAAGATTAATTTTACCATACATATTTGAATATTCTGTAAAATTTGAATCCCTTAATTAGGATGGGTACTTTAAATAATCTTTTGTTCCCCTTGTTAACTGTGCGTCCTTGTCTAAATCTAGTCTAAACTATTAAATAGACTCAAACTTCAAAGTAAAATATTTAGAAGGACTATGTTTTTAAAATTCAAATGTATGATTTTTGGACACAAGTACATAATAATTTACAAATAAAATTTTGAATATGTGAAATTTCCAGGTTTAAATGGCGTTCAATATTTTCTAGGTCTTATAAGTTTTTCCAATGTTCAAAAACTAAACAAAACACTTCTTCAATTTGAATGACTATTTAAAATATAAATACAAAATATTTGATATATAAGTAATAAGTACACACATTTAAAATCATTTTATGACTCATTTTGCATTATTAATTAATAATTGCAAGAATTCTTGATGTATAATTATTATAGTATGTTTTATAGAAGGTAATTATAGTATAAGACTCACTTTTAATATATGCATTATAACATATACAGCTATCACTTTATATGAGGCTAAAATTTAGAAAGTTTAAATATCTAAAGATGTCAACATACCAAATATATGTGTGTACGTGTTTGTAGGTGTGTGTATCAATGCTTCTTTAAATGAGAACTTCACACTTAAAAAAAAAGTTTTTTGTGTGTATAAGTTTAGAGTCTCCACATTATAAAAAGATTGGATGACCATGATCTTGAAAAATAGCTAAAATGTAGGCATGGTGTGGTATAATATGCCATAAAATAGTAGAAAAATAAAGGACCTGTTTTATTCCACATGTGAATTGAAATACAAGAGTATATTAACATAGCACCATAGTTTTACTATGGTTCTATTACTCTCTTAAT
This sequence comes from Rhinolophus ferrumequinum, assembly GCF_004115265.2. Lineage (NCBI taxonomy): Eukaryota > Metazoa > Chordata > Mammalia > Chiroptera > Rhinolophidae > Rhinolophus > Rhinolophus ferrumequinum. The sequence goes on from NC_046285.1 coordinate 86,618,058, forward strand.
TTGAGTACCTAAAGCAAATTGAAGGACCTTTATATATAAGAGGCTAGAATGATTGATTCTGGTAGACTCTTCCCTTTTTATTGATATGTTCTGTATAGATTAAAGGAGGATTTTGACAGTGATAATAATAGTTAATGATTGTGATCCCATGTGTTGAATTTAAAACATCACTATTTTACAATTTAAAAACTTTCCTAACTCAATTTGTAAAATCAGTCATGGCTGCATCTTTAATAAAAAATTGGAAAATTCTTACCCAGAGTGAATAAATGTAGTTGAGCTCTTAATCTTCATCTTTCTGACAAGTATTTTATGAATACTTTGAGAAAAAATTCAAATTCATTCAAATTATACCTTGAATTTCAGGAAAGAATAATTTAATAATATTGAAAAAAGCAAAAGGACGGATATTCTCAAGTGCTTTTTGATTACTCTTAGAGTTGATGATAGGTAGGTTAGTGGATAAGAAGGTAAAAAATTAGTTATTCATCAGAGTAAATCTGGCATTGAAATATTACATAATGCAACTTTGTTATATTTGTTACATTTCAGAGTCAATTCATGACTCCAAATGTGCTCAGCTATAAAATAATAGTGTTGAGCTTCACAATCAGTCAGCCTTATTTCAGTACTTTTATGATCATTCTGGGACATGGTTATTTTGTTTAAAAAAATTATTAACATGTAAAAAAAACAAGAAACTTAAAATGTCTTCACAAAATCTCCCAATTTAGCTCAAGGCAGCTATTGAATATACACATAAAATATAATTCAAAGTCTGTTTTAAATCTGGAGACTGAAAACATTTATGTCCCAGAAATGTGGACCCATCACTCATGGATTGTCAAATTTAGATCCAGAGTAATGTTTTGTACCAACTGGTGGCTACAGAAGTGTTCCCTGTGGTCTCTGGATGTAAGAAGCAATCAAACAGCTGGGTCCTAATAGTCTTCTGAGACACAAATCAAGAAGCCTGGTCAGCAATGGTTGCCTTCTACATTATCTTTCAATTGAAAAAAGAAAGAAAGAAAAAAAAACCTTGGGGCTCATTGGCAGCTTTTTTTCTATCTCTCTCCATTTCAAGGATTTCCACCATACAATTCCCAAAAGCCCAGAATGTACTCTTCATGCAGAGGGAGGGCTGAAGAAGCCTTTTCAAGCTTCATACAAAAAAATACAAGCACTGTGAAACCATTAACCGGTCATAATAAAGTATTAGGAACATAGTGAAACTCTCCTTCACTAAACTAAAAAGCCATATGAAAAAATTTTATATACTGTAGATAATATCTTTTTTTATTTATGACATATATATTCAAATCTTTCAAGCAGAAAATTCAGTCAAGTGAGATCCATTGGTAGAGTTCAAAGTCAGTGAGCAAATGGAAATCATTGCAGCATCTCTCTCATTTCCCTAGTGGACATTAGACCACTCAAAATGTGTCACATAATTTACAGTCCCTTGATAGTAATTGAATATACACATTGAGAGTGCACTGGCAGAACACTTAAGGAAGATTGAGTGCAGGAGGACCTGCTTACGTTATTTTTGGCTCTGCCCTGGTTTTTGCTTTCAGTTTTTTTCTTGAGATTAATATCAAATTGGTTCTTCCATCATATCCCCATCCTATCCAAACAAAAGCTTTGGGAAAAGAGATTAACAGCAGCATCAAAGAAATTGTGATTTTCAGTTTCAGAGACATTGTAACGTAATGACAGAATGACAAAATCTACAATTTACCATGAATAATTTTTAAACCACAAGAGTAGTAGAATCAAGCAATAAATGAGAACGATGTTTTTGAGCCATTTCCCAAATATACAGTGGGATTTTCCAAAATTTAATTTAATATTTCTGTTAATATTTATTATAACAGATCCATTAATATTTGAGGAAATGAGATATAATTTTGAAGTTAAAAGTTTGAAATATCAAAATTGTCTTTCTTTTAACACAAATAATTCTAAATCTATATATTTTTATGTATTCCAAGAAATTTTAAATTCTTAGACATATATTTTATCAAGTCATTCTTTAAATGGTTTGTTTGCTATGCAACATGGAAATATCCATAGGTAGTAACATTTAATATTTAAGGTTACAAGTCAAAGTAGGAAGGATTTCATCTTGATTTTATAAAGACTTCCATATATGCCAAACATATAGTAGGAAAATGGAAACAGATAAAACAGCTATTGAAAAACAATTTTGGTTTTCTTTCTTTCTCTCCTTCTCCTTCTGTCCTTCTCTTTTTCTTTCTCTTCTCCTCTTCCTGTCCCTCTCCCTGTGTCGCTCCTTCTTTTTCTTTGGAGTGCTTTGTGGTATCAACCAAAGATTATCCCGGGGACTTATATTTTCTCATAATACACACACACACACACACACACACACACACACACACACACACAAACCACAGTGTGAGGAGATATATACACCTATATGTATATGTATATTTTATTTTTCAGTTTTTTTTCACTGTTGCCTTAATTCAAACAATGTTCCTCTCACTGTGACCAAATTACACTTTTTTTCTGGCCACTAAGATTTGATTTAGTTTAATAAACTGCATTTTATTGAGATCAAGACAAGGGAAAAAATAAAGTGGTTAAATAGAAAATGTTCAGTGAATATTTTCCCATGCTGAAAATAAATGAGAACATATGTAGATAATTTAATTAACAACAATCCAAAATTTATTAGAATATTTGCAAGAGAAAATACTTCTAAAGATATTTATAGATCTTTCAATTTTGAGAATATTACATACATAAAGACGTTTTTAAAGACACAATTATTTCTTTTTCTGCTAGTGAATATGTAGATAATCATATGTTCAACGGTAACTTTTTTTTTTTTTTTGCCTTTGGAATTAAAATAAAAATAAGGTGAAAATAAACCCTTAAGAGATTTCCAAAGCAAAAATTTATTTAATTTACCTATTCACTTTCTCTATTATCTTGCTTGTTTACTTTTAATTTATTCTTGTTTTTATTCCTGATCTTCCTTATCTCCCTTATCTTGGAAATCTTGCTTAATATTTTTTCCTTCTAAATCAGTCTGTTTTAGTTTTCCTTTTTCTCAAATCTTTTGTTATACTTGTTAACCTTCTGTCGCCAAACCAAACTGCCTCTAGTATTGTATGTGGCACAGTACCGTATTCAATAATTTTACATAATTTTGCTTTACATAACATATTGGTGTTTTATGATAATTGGAAGACATTGTGATATTTGTAAATTGGTAGTAATGTTAATATTTTATAAGTACTATTCATACAGAATTCATAACAATTAAAGACAAGAAGACTAGGAAAGTTATCAGAAAACGTAATTCCCCGTCCCCCTTTTTTTTAACAAGGCCAAATATCTCCTTTTCAGTTGTATTCATTTTACTTTGCTGAGAAATGGCATCATGTATTATAATCTTTGATACCTAAAGTGTAAATGTATAGTGGGCACTATAAGTTTGAAAAGTAGTCACAATTCTTTTCCTCTATTTTTGGAAATACTGTAATGCCTCTATTGTAGAGATTTGCAGTAAAAATCAAAGATGGCATAGATTTTGAACTAAGGCAATATTTCTATCTCTATTTCCTATTGTTTACATTCATTGAATTATATCTTTCTGTAAAGCAGTTGCCATAAGCTAAGGGAATAATGCAGAAGTGGGCAATACAATTATAAATGTAAAACACCCAAAAGAGGAGAAAATTATGTTATAATAAGATAAAACAAAAATAAACTGTATTTTATTTTATAAACTTTTATATTTTAAAAAAGCATAAAATACGATAAGGAGTTAAGTTATAGTTATTTTTTGCAAAATGATGCTGTCTAAAGGCTTTTGTCAACGATGTCAACTTTGTTAAATGGAAAACACTAAACTGACAAGTTACTCTGTTTCTGTCAAATCCTACTTTCTACCAAGATATTATGTCAAACTTAGAGTACTCAGACCTTTTTCTCCAACCTATTGTGAAATATGGAGACTCTCAGGAAGGAACTAGGAGAGACATAATATTAATATCAAGTACATTAGATGAAAGGCCTGGGCAGGTTTCCAAACATTTTATAGAGTAAAACTTTAGTTAACTGAGATCAAATATCAGTTCACAAATCTCAAATGTACGAATGAACAATTTTATACTAGATTTCTTCTAAAAAGCCAAACTCATGCCTCATAGTTATATGCTTTGTGAATAATAACGTGAAAATATTAAGTTCATTCATGATAATGAACTAAATCAACAAGAAAAACAAACACAAAAATAAAATATGGAGCATAATAACAGACATTACCATGGAAACACCTGGTTCTTAATGAGAAGTTAGTAACCAGTGAGATCTTTCTGAGAACCTGAATGCTTTTGTTCTCTCATTCATCTGATTAATAAGTACTGAGTACATATCACTTTGAATTATGGGGACAAACTAGCCATTGTTCTGTGCTCTGAGGGATATTATAGTCTTCTGATAGTAAATGTATTTACAAAATAACAGAAGAAAATCAACCAGGCTAACATTATTTTTAATTATTAATTATCGTTTTTGTAGTACGTGCAAAGTGAAGGGACCAATGTTACTTTCATATCATGTGATTTATATTACAATTGCTAAAGGCAGGGAATTTTATTTAATTCAAAGACGTGTAGAAGAGAATGTCTTATTCTCAACATAGTGACATGACTTACTTTTCATTTAAATACAACTTTTTTTCTTGTAACGGTGATCAGCAACAGTATGAAACCCAGAGAGTGAATAATTCAGGTTTAATTTGGGAATGGTTGTGATACAAGGAATTAGTGGCTATCAATTACTGCGTTATTTTAACGTCTGTATGAAGAATTATGATATGTGTCAATATGTTCTAAAATTTTAAATTTCATAGAAAAGCTAGTTGTATAAGAATTACATGTATTCCAATCAGTCCGAACTTTTGGTATCTGAATTGTGTGGGAATGGATGAGTGAATATGTACTTATCAATGTACGAGGTGAGACAATTACGTTTACGACCTCATCCTAGAAAAAGTGCTGCATACCTCATTGCTGAATATCACTATGGTCACCTTCTTAGTACTCCCCTTGGGAAGATATGAACCGATGCAGCGCCTAGTCCACCCTTCAAAGCAATTTTGGAACTCTTTTTCTGGAATGGCCATCAGAGCTGTCATCGTATTACCCTTGATGTCCTGAATGTCATCAAATGTCTTCCTTTCAATAATTCCTTTACCTTCAAGTAAAGAAAGAAGTCATTGGGGGTCAGATCAGGTGAGTAGGGAGGTGTTCCAATACAGTTATTTGTTTACTTGCTAGAAACTCCCTCACAGACAGTGTCATGTGAGCTGGTGCATTGTCGTGATACAAGAGCCATGAATTGTTGGTGAAAAGTTCAGGTCATCTAACTTCTTTAGGCAGTATTTTCAGCCTTTCCAAATAGTAAACTTGGTTAATTGTTTGTCCAGTTGGTACAAATTCATGATGAATAAACCCTCTGATATCAAAAAAAGGTTAGCAACATGCTAGCAAACAAGGTCACAAATTTAATTGTCAGACCTCGTATGTACCAAATTGACCTCTTCCCATCCACATTGCTACTGATTGGCAATTTTCTGGATGCAGGAAATCTCTTAATGAGCCCTATGAAGGATTGTTAGGAGACCAGAGACATGATTTAGTAAGTTTGCAACCCATTAGTCTATGCTTCTCATCCCTTTAGCACAAGTGATCTTTCCAGAAAGCACTGAGGCTCATTAAGCAAAACTCATGTCCTTCAAATAAAGGACATAGTAACATAACTGAGGCAAAATATTGAGTTATGGATGGAGACCCCTGGAACTTAAGAGAGCATTTTGGGTTCCTAAATGGTAACCTTCAAGACACTGTAAGTAGCATAAAGTTACATAAAGATAAGTGTTTCACCCTAGAAATAATAATAAAGATAATAGTGAAATGAGTAGTAGGTCAGATAACTCAAAGCTAAGCAAATACTTTTAATAATAAACTTGTAATATTTCAGGCAATGTTTCCAGTGCTTTACATATATTAACCAACTTTATCTTCACAACAACCCTATATTAGATAATAACATCACCACCACTCTGCATATGAGGAAACTGAGAAACACGTTATGTAATATGCCCAAGGATGTATAGCTAATAATGGAAGAGCCAGAATTTGAACCTGAATAAACTGACTCCAAAGTCGTTGTGCTTAATCACCACTCCAGGCTGTCTCTCTGACAATTCAACTTCATAGTAAACTTTGAGTCTTTATACTCAAATAGGTGAATACTCTGCTTAGGTGATTTACCTAGCATTTGAGTAAAAAGTAGAAACATTTCTAATATCCATAAAATCTGTGGACATAACTGTAAGATACAAGATCTTAGAGAGTAAAATAATAAAAATAATTACATTTAAGAAAGGAGATTCTAATAGAATTAGACTATAAAAGGAGAGGGGAAAAAATGAGCAGGAAAGGAAAATTGAAGATACTGAGAAGTTCACCAAATAAACAATTCTATATCTCAAGAACAAATTATACCAGTGCACAGGAAAGACAAAAAGAGTAACAAGATACTCAATTTACTACAATCAGAGACCTTAAAGTCAAATGCTAAAGCCACCAAGAGTAGAAGGCAAGCCAGAACCCGAAGGAAAAAATATCACAATGAAAAAGATTTGGCAAAAAGCTAAATGAGAAATGAGATGCAATCATGACTAAGAACGAATCATAGCACACACATAAACACTAAAGAAACAAAAACAAAACAAATCAAAAAACCTTAAAACGACAATAAATTATCTCGTTGCTAAAATTACTTGATTGTATAGCTTCAATTGTTTACTCCCTGATTTAGAGATGATCATATTTGCAATAACTTGGCATTGAAATTTACTTAGTAAAACTTTTATCTACCTAAGGAAAAAAGTAAACAAGATAAACATTTAAGAAGAAACTTTCTCTAAACTTCTTAGGAACTCTTTAAGAACTAGCAGTTGGTATGCAACTTGCTTGTTTGGGATCCTGAATGAACTGCTTAATTAACAAATTCTCAATTGTTTCACTCAAGTCAAGTCATAAATCTAATGCAAATCTCAGCTATACTTGAAGGTGGAAATTCTGTATTTGAACCTTTTCATTTAATCAGACAGAGCCTAATTAATGCGTATTTGTGGTATATTTCTTTACAGTTTTGATTATATACTTCTGGTTTTGCTAAAATGCAAAACATTTTATTCTCATCTTATACTTTTTAACAGCTGACTAGCAAGACAGGCTGCCCATGATTCAAATTTAATTGTCTTTAAATCCTAATCTCTAAATAGTCTCTGTTAAATAGTATACCATTGATTCAGTGATCTACAGTTAAACCCGTGACATACAATCAACATCAGAATTTAAGGGTTTTACCAAGAGTTTTCCAAATAGTTCATGTCAAGTATACTTCTTTAAAAAATGCTTCCTTCATTTTTAAATTATCCCAAGATCTTGAATTTGAAATCTTTGAGATTCTTTAGGTCTCAGGCATGGGAATTTGCCAGGGGGACGGGGGGCAATAAAACATGAACTTGGGTGAATACATAATATTATGCTTCAGGTTTGTTTTTCCTCAGCTAACATTTATCTCTTTGGCATGATAAAGGGCAGATCAACGTTGATTATAAAAACACACCCGATTAACACTAAAGCAGCATATGTTAACACTGCTGCAGCCCAGTGATGAATGAGCTGCAAGTCACGCCAACACCTGTTCTTGATGATGGTGCGTGACACTCAACCCCCATGGAGTAATAAATGCTCAGACACATTGGTGCACATCTCACCAATTACCGTGGTTTATGGAGGAGTTCTGGTAACATTCTCACTCTCTCTCTCTCCATCTCTTCTTTGATTACTTCCATATTTGTTCATTCATTCATAACTTCACAGTCAGCTTTGAGTGTGTATATTCAGATGTAGGTGTTCTATACACGTGGCTATATATTAGCCACATGGGACTATATCAAGTTACCCAAATCCTAGGTGATGAGCAAGTGTGCTTCCAAACTAGAATAATCTCTTCTAAGATACCACTGTGAATTTATGTTACTTGGGTCTGATGTTGATTGAAATTATTAAGCATCTCAACTAGATTGATTCCATTTGACAATGGCTACAGGGGGTATTTAGTTGTGTTATTTTATAAAGACAATCTGAAAACAAAATGAGAATAGTTGAACATATGTGATGTTGTGGTCTATAATTAATATCCAAAATACTTAACCTAAGTATGAATATTTCTATGTAACGTGACAAATTATAAACAACATCGTTCTGATACTATCTTCCAGTATTGTTTCAACAAAAAATAAATGACATACCTATGTGGAGTTTTAAACCATTTAATGATATTTGTTTTGTTATATGTGGCTCCATGTCCCATACAATATTTCTATTCATATGTCCGTATAATGTGAAATACTTATTCTATTCTTAATTTTTACCTCATTTTATTTCTGGTCACCCCTCACCCCACCCCCAACCCTTTCCTTCCACTTTGCTTCAAAACCTGGTTGACAAAATTTTCTTTCTTGTTCTAAATAAAATTCCTTTAGAAGTTAGAACAGCCCTACCTGGATGGACAGGCTTCTGTATATATTATAACTTCCTGTTTTTAAGCTCTTTATTTTTCACTTTCCAACTGGCACTTTTCGTCTACCTCCAAATTTATTTAGAGTGTTCTATTCTTAAAGAGAATTTTACTTCCAGTTCTTGCTCCTATTTTATGATGTTCTTCCTTCAATTTCTCAAACGGCCAAATCTATTGCTCTTATGTCCTCATGTCTTTTTCCTTTCTTAACTCACTAAAATTATTAAGGGAATGTCAATATTTCAGGTTATCAATTTACTCTGTCAAAATCCATGACCATTGGCTATTACTATATTTCTTTATAATATTGCTCTTAATGACCAGATAGTAGGTTCCATGAAAATGCCGACTATGTGTGTTTTATTTTCCAAAGAGGCTTTATGTAATAGGTAAGAGTGTAGTCTCTGGAGTTAGACTTCCTAGGTTCCATGTACTAGCTGAATGACTATGGGGAAGTTTCTAACCTCTGTTCTATTTGTCTGCTTTATAAAATGGCAAATTACAATATATAGTTCATAGAACTGCTATGAGCAAAAATGAGTCGATATATGCAATGAGTGTGTGAAACGCTTAACACATAGTAAATGTCCTATGTATTTCAGCTACTGTTAGTATTATTTCAATATTATTTTTGCTGCCTCTCTAATCCCAGAAATTAGCACTGTGCCTGATACATATTAACTTTCAACCAATATCTTGTGGATGAATGAAATGAATTAATGAGTGATTCATGGAACACAGCTGATACTGCTACATTTTTAAAACATGTATCTTATTTGATTCCCACATCTCAGAACAACACTGCTCAAAATATCATCCTTACACATGAAACAGAATTTCATTTCCAGCTCCTCTTTGTTAGTGGAAACATTTTTCTGCAAGTTATACCAGAGAAAAGCTATGATATGTAGGAGTGACTAGAGATGAAGTTACTATTGCAATGACTTCCTTTCCCAACTTCTATTTTTATAACTATAAAATCCGTTCTCCTCACAGTAGCCAAAATAATCATTTAAAAAATACATGAGAGCATGATTTCCTCTGCTTAAAATCATTGCTAATACACTAAGAAAAATCCAAATTCCACATGGCCTAGGCAATAAGACCCTTCTTGACCTAGCTTTGCCTATTTCTCTGAATTCATCTGCAACCATATGTCTTACGTAGCTCATTCTTGCTTTTCACACTTGTTGTTCCTCCTTGCAGTGCTTTCCCCTTGGATTCTCACTTGGCTACCATCTTCTTATTGTTCAGTCTCTGTTGAAACATCCTTTTTCTCAAAAACATGTTTCTTGATCCAGGCCCCTACCTCGACTCTATTGTGTATTTTTGCTTTATTTTCTTTACATCACTGTCTGAAATTATCATCTCAATATATTTGTTTCCTTGCTTATTATCTATCTTCCCCACTAGAATGCAAGTTCCATGATGACAGAGACCTTGCCCGTCTGATTCATTATCTTGGCCCCCTCCCTGGTAAACTATAAATAATGATTAGTTATCTGTTAAAAATGCATTCATTAATGAGGTTAGAGGCAGGAGCCATATTACAAAGAAACTTGTAGAGATGGAATTGTATCCCAAAGGCAACAGAAGCCATCAAGAGATGGTAAATAGAAGATTAGTATATGTATTGAAGAAAACTTTACAGGGGAAGAAATATCTGAGGTAGCACTTGAAGGCCAGGAAGAAGGGAGAAGTACATTCCAGTAACAGGTCCTGAAATGACAGGATGGTCAATGATGCCATAAGGATGATGTGTGTTCAGGGTATAGCGAGTGAGTAGGTGAGTTTATCGCAGAAGTTTCCTTCAAGCTGGTAGTGATAGAAACATTGAAAAGGTGGAGATGAATTACAGTGTACTATTTTGCTTGGCAATGTGATTTGGAATTATCTTCTTTTTTTTAGTTAAAGTTTATTGGTGTGACAATGGTTAGTAAAGTTACACAGGTTTCAAGTGTACCATTCTGTAATACATCATCTATATATCACATTGTGCATTCACTACCCGGAGTCAGTTCTCCTTCCGTCACCTCATATTTGATCCCATTTCAACGTAATTATCTTTTAACAAGAGGTATTCTTTGAAAAGTGGAGATCAACTGGGGATCAACATGATGAAGGTCATAAGAAAAATTATCCTTGATGTGTCAAAATTGCTCTGGTTCTTTGGAGCCCAAGCTAAGGACCATGCCCCAATGATGGCCCTCCCTGATGAGAGTAACAGAGGAAGACTGGTCCAACCTTTTCATTCTGTGTGAATTCAGATCCAAGGAGGAGGTGATGTCATCAAGATCACAGATAATTAATTCAGAGTTAAGACCTGTAACATATAGTCAGAAGATAATATTCTGACCCTGAACTCCCTAAATTTAAGCCACTATTCAAATAATATTTTTAAATGGTCCCTTTTTCCATATAAAATTTTTCGATAAGAGATATAACAACAGTTTCAAAACTGCTTCACTGGGTTATTTTGAATTTGATTGTATACTAGGTATTCTTTCTATGAAAAACCTAATGAACTATCTTATTCATAGTGGAGATATAGGGATACTAAGATTGATTGTGGCAGGTATGTCAAACTAAAGTACCTATGCCTTCTTAAAATGTTTGTGGGGAATGATAAAAAGTTTTCCTGATAAATGTTGGCTATGGAAGGTTGTTAGATGTCACCCACACTATGGAAAGAAATATTACAAAACCAGCAGTTCAATTTAAAAAAAACAATTATTGGAATACTGTGGAATGTAAAGTAACAAAAGACTCAAAATAGAATATTCTTCGATTTCATTTAAGGTAGAAAAAAATGACACATAAGAAGCTCTATTACAAGAGCAAAGGGAGTTGAGATATATTTATTATGTGTAAAGGTATTTATTGACAACAGATGTCCATTTGTTCTGTACCAGTATCCAATATAACCTTGTACTATCTACATCATTTGGTCTAATGCTCAGTTTAAAATCTCACACGAAAGAACTAAATGGATTAATTCCATTAATTAATGGAATTAATTTAAGAGACACCAAAAATCTCTTAAGTTTTAAACAAATGAGTACCACAAATTATTTGAAATCTTCCCTTTCAACTAGCATTTTAATTAAAGATTTTAAAAAACAACTTTTGTTTTCCTGGTTTACTGTGTTGTATTAATTAGTCATTTGGTGCTTCATTTTATTTTCTTCTCAAAGATATACAGTTATGATTTCAAAATTAACATGGGGACTTTTGAGTTCTTTGCAACATTAATACAGTCGCTGTAGACATGTAATGATCAGTCTGCAAAGCTTTAAAATTTTGAAAAGATTTAAAATTTTTGAAAAGATTTAAAAAATTTTTAATAAAACTTGCTTTGGAAAAAGAAAATGAGTATGCAAGTTTTACTAACATGAAATAAATGTCTTTCTTCCGCTTAGTGTAATCCTCCCTTTCTTCATTCCCATATGTAGCTAAGTGCAAATCCATGCAAGTGCCTTAGTCAGTTCAGTCTGCTATGACAAAATACCAAAGACGGGGTGGCTTAAATAATAGACATTAATTTCTCACAGTTCTGGAGGCTGGGAAGTCCAAGCTCAAGGTGCTGGCAGATTCAGTGTCTGTGCGGCCCTCTTACTGGCTTGCAGATGGTTGCCTTTCCCTTGTATGCTCATGTTGCAGAGGGAGTACGGACTCTGATCTCTTCCTCTTTTCATCTCATCCTCAGGGTCTCCAACTTCATGATTTCATCTAAACCCAATTACCCCACGACGGTCCCTCCTCCAATTGCCATTACATTGGCCATTAGGGCTTCAGCATATCAATTGGGAAGGGGTAGGGGGACAAACATTCAGCCCATAGCAAGAACCAAGGACAGATTTTAAGTTTTCTGTTTTAGGGCTCTCACCCTTTCTCACCTTTATATGAGAAATCGTGCCGAGCATTGTCCCCAGGGGCCTGAGGATTCTGCCACTGAGGGACATGGTGACTGCAGAAGGAGTGAGGACAGGCACAGTTCGCAGACTCTGGCCCTGATTCTAATGGATAACTTTAGCTTTTATTTGTTTTTATATTGGGATTTCTAGTAATAAGTAATTTAAGCAACGTGTTCCATTCAAGATAAATGAAACACACGTTTGAAAACCACTGGTGTAGTGGGAAAGAAAATAGACAGTAGTGCTTCACCCCCCAGGTCTGGTCTGGCTAGTGTTTTCATCCAATGCTGTGTGACCTTGGGCATATCTTGAAACCTCTAGAAGCCTGTACCTTTCCCTTTGCCCAGGCTGTCTCATAGAGCTGCTCGAGGTGGTAAATGGATATGTCCTTCAAATTGAGCTAAAGGAGTCTACAGAGTGGGTATTTGTAAACCTTGGCATTTTCATCATTTCACCAGTCTTGTATTGTCATAAGGCAGCTGAGTGTAATGAAAATGAAGATAGGATCTGTGTCCATCATCATTTACTATGTAGATGACACAGAGTAGATCGTTAATCAACTTTTTGTGAATGGATTAATAAATGAAAAACACAGTAGTAATAAAAATGGAAAGTTAGGAACAGATATTGACTGCTGGACTTAAAATACCACTGAGATTTTGGATATCCCAAAGTGGCTAGGGGATACTTTACTGCTGTCTCACAGGCTCCTATTTCAGTGGCGTCACAGCTGCCAAGATGTTTAACAGGCCTGCGTTCCTTTGGGTTTTGGCAGTGGAGAGGAGAATCTGTTGGGGAAAATGGCACTGGAGCAGAGCCCTTTTGGAGTTGTTGTGAAGCGGCTGTTCATCTACTGGTTAAATATGAAGGGGAAAAGAGCAACTACTTCGTTTAATCAGGACCATGGTTTATGTTTGGGTAGATCTGAAAAATATGTTAGACAATTCAGTGTGCTTCAAGAGAGTTTTCCATGTGACTGATAATTTGTACTGCCAAATACAGTTTAAGGTACACAGATTCACAAAGGAGACTTATTAGTCTTTTGTGATCCAAGTGAGTGGGTCACAACCCTAAAAGAACCCAAAGCTTCTTCTCTGACAGTGATTTGCTTTTCTGGCCCTTCCCTGGAAGTAGAATCTCCTCGAAACTCTTGTTTTAGTTGTTCTACCATCGGTTTTGTGTTCTGCCTCACGTATAACCGAGAGTGTAAACATCTTCCATGTAAATCCCAGCCTCTGATTTCAATATGCATCCTGACTAGTCCCTCCACTTCTTTGTCAGTCGTATTGATTCTATAGTCCGAGGAAACCAAATCGTTCATATTCTAAGCCTTTTCCATTACAATATGACATCAAATAAAATTGAAGTCTGAGAACTTTTTTGTTTTTTAAATCTCTAAAATAGACAAGAGGCTTGAACTTGTAGAATATGTCACATTCACCTTCCTGAGACTTTTATCAGAAACAGTACACACTACACAAGACATTAATAACTCATACCCGTATTATCAGAATAAAATGCTCCCCCCAAATACAGCATTGAATTATATCTTTACCTTTGCATGTTCTCATCAAAATCTCCTAACAGCCAGTAGTATCAGTCATCATTATCCTTATAAACATTTTATAGATGAGACAAAGAGGACCTAGTGTGTTAGATGGTATCTCATATTCTTCTGATAACAAATATTGGCTATGGAAAGTTACTAGTGACCACTTATACTATGTAATCATATGTTACAATATCAGCATCAAGGGTTGTATTCACATTAAAAATTCTTATTGTATTGAAACATCTGTCACAAAGTAACAAAAGAATCGAAATGGAATTTAGCAGAGTAGACTAGACTTTCTCGGTTATAAAGAATCTTTCAGTGTCCCTGTCTTCTTCTTCTCCTCGAACAACCTTTCTCTGATAACCGCCCAGCTCACCTTCTCTTTCAAGAGCTAGCTCTGTCAGCCAAAGGAAAAAGATCGGTCGTATAGTTTCCTGCGCTGACCACCTGTCTTTTTCCAAATTTAGACATAATTTGTGATGCTAAATAAGGTTGTCCACTAGTCACTCAGACTAAACTCTGAATTTCAAACGGATACTTTGTTTATAACTGCCTTAAGTCATTAGTTTTAGAGATGAAAAGACTGGTTATTTTAAGCACAAAAATTTGGTAAACAGGCACGGGAGAACTTTCCCCTCTTTCTTTAACACCCATTGGCAAAACTTCAGGATGTTGCCATTTGTATTTCACCGCCATCCTGTCATAGCCTTCGCCAGAGGAGCTTTCTGTGCTCGCTTGTGGATGAAGCTTGGCAAAATGATGCTGTGACCACAGGGCCCACAGATGGCAACTGGCCAGCACCACATCTGAGACGCCAAGAGTTTTCGGGACTCGACTGCTTTCCATTCCTGCTCTTTAGTGGGTTTCCTCCTTCACCACCTCTGAGAAAGCCACAGTGTCCAAAAGAAGGAAGCAGTCCAGCGTCAACAGTCAGAGACCTCTGCAGCTTCTCACCACTTTCCCTCCACCTTACCCTCAATCTAACTCAAGAATATGGAATTAAAAAAAAAAAAAAAAAAACTTCCGCTAAACCAAGCTCTGGCTATGCTTTTAAATTTCTACATGCTATTAAATTTGTGGAAAAAATATTCCGTTTTCTTATCGTGTATCCCCTCTTTTTACCCTGCTTTTAGTGTCCTGCCCTTCCAAGTGGGGCCCTAACACTCTGCACTACATGTTAACCCCAAACTTCCTCTGTACCAGCATTGTCCCACTTCCTTTAAGGAAAGAAAACTCGTTAACATAAATTAGCTACCTACTAATTAGCATTCTTTGTGACTTTTTATACACATACGCATGATACATATGTGTACATGTACATAAACACACAAAATATGTATGCGAAAGCGTGTGTGTTTGTGCAGACGCACATACTATACACACATATACAAGTATATATGTATCTTTGATTTTGTTAGATTAACAGATATTTTTAGCCCGTCTATCCAAAAGCTAACTTTTGGTAACATTTTTGATTCAATGACAGAATTACAGCAGCCTGTCCATTTAGTTCAATGTCATTCCAATTTTTAAGAGAATGGCACTGTTCTGATGTTACTCTGGTGATCTGAAGATTTAACAATGACTCTGCTACACTGTTTAATTTTGCTTATTTTGTATTACTTCAGAAGTAAAAATTGAAAAGTTTAAAAGGCTAAGCGACAATATATAGAAACTGTGATGTATAAATATGTTAACCCCAAGTATAGAGAGGCAATGTAACATGGAACCAGGAAAGTGTGCCTAGAAATTATGGAATAAAGTTTAGAGGGAAAGTCTGCATTCTTCGTATTAGGAAAGGTCAGGAAAATTAAGGGCCCTTGAACATGTTTATTCTACATAATTCAGATGAAGTCTAAAATAGTTGCCGTGAGCACCACCATAATGAATATAATACTAAAATCATACTGCGGGAGAGACTAAATAAATGTATAGGTCTGTGTTGAGCAAACAATAGGGAAAATTTGAGAGAATACAATATCACAAGTACTGTTGTTAGACTTGAGAAATACCAAGTTGACTAAAATATTGTTCTAACTCTGAGAAAGCCCACATTCTAGTTTAGGAGAAAGAGCAATAAATAATTACAATCCAGACATATGACCCACATTCTTGCAAATATTGCACAAGAGCCATTAACTCTCTTGGGAAATTTGCAGGATTCTTTCCACAAAGGAGTTATATTTAACTTCCCTGAAAGTATGCATGAAAGGAGGAGCTAGGACAGCACACTGAAGAAGATATTCCTTCTCCTAGTCTCCAGCAATAGACGTGCCTCTGGACCGAACTCTTTCGTTATGAAAGCAGCTCAGAGCAGCCATTTCTGCTCCCGCTGGCAACTCCTGATTGCGGCTAATTTTAAATACTTTCCCTAGAACATCATTGTGCTCTCAGGTTTAGCTTTTCTATTGTTTTTTTCTTGGCTTCTATTCCATTTCTGTTTTGTTTACCCAGTACAAAGACAAGGTGATAGCTTATCTAATAATTTATTTCCCCAAAACACTTCAAAGATATGAATAGTTCTGTATATGTTTTCTCTCTTTATATTTGTGGTTTCTATTTATTTCCTAGGTGAAAACATTGATCAAATTATTGACCTATGTGTATACTAGAAAATGCATACTTTAATCCCCCCAACTCTATTAATAAAAGCGGCTTTTGTTGATATTGTTTGATGAAGACCATAAGACATACTTTTATTGAATTGCTGTTGAATTAGAAGTCCAGTGGGATATGTGGCATACCTACACAGCAATAACATTTGCATTTGTAAGAGGAATTTTTTACTTGGTCTGAACATTCAGAACCCCAGTTCAGAAAACATTATTGGGATGGGTTTTTGTACAAACAACAACAGAAAAAAATAGTTGAAGAAAACAATATTATAGACCACTATTTGTAATATTCTAAATAGTTAATTTAAACATATATAAAAATTATTTAACGACAAAAAATTTAAACCTGCATAACCAGTGTGCTATCCTGATGTTTACTACTAATTTCTCCATTTAGAATATTGATGAAATATTTAGCCAGGAGCTACGAAGAGAAACAAACCAAAAAACAAACAAAAATCACACTTTCCTATATCTATATGAAAACTTTTAAAAATTTTCTTGTTTCTGTACCCCCAGTCTATGCCCAGTGCCAATCCTTGTCCTATAGTAATTTCTATGGAACTGACCATTTGCTTGTATAAAAGTTGATGTGGTTGATATATTAATTGCAGAAAATTCTCTTTGAGTCCAATTGCTTAAAGCACATTAATTGTAGTTTTTGCTATGTTGGTGTCTTTTGATTCCTATTCACTACTGAAAAATCCATTTATGTGCAATTTATAAAGGACTGTCTCTTTTTCTGAGCTTTGTAACCAATTCTTTGTAGTTTTGGAGCCATGGAGCAGAAGTGATTAAAGACGTAGGAGGGCTATATCATTGACAATTGGAGAAAAAACAAACATTCCTCCATGTTCTAATTGAAAAATCTTCACGTTGCTTATAAAATAACTAGGGAGCAAAGTGACTTCTATGTATGGATAATTAAGGTCCCATAAATGTGGTTTGAACTAGTTCAACTTTTGAAAATCTAACATGAATACTGATTTTACCTTTCAAACGTTATTGAAATACCCTCAACCAGATATTACCTCTCATAATAACAATGAAAATAACAGCTTAAAACATATCAGGCACTGCTGTAAACATTTTCCATCTAAGAACACTGTAGAGAACCCAGATGATACCTAAGGCCAATACTAACTAGTACAACACTAACTGTGTTGTACTAAGTAATATGACAAGACTTTTGATGAATTAATGATTGTTTTAAACAAAGTTTTCATCCTAAAACTGATTTTGGGGGTGCTTTTAAATCATTTCAATTAACTTCTAGTTTCTTAGCTAAAATCTGTGTCAATCCAGAGGATGTGGCTCTCCTTTATAGTTAGGCTTTTCTAATCCAAAATCATGTGCATTTAAGTAACTAAAGACCCTTTTCTTTAAGAACAGTTACTATGAAATGGAGTGTTTAAAACAGAGTACACTGTGGTGCTTCATGACTGATTGCTGCCATGTCTTAAACAAGAGATATTAAAAGAAGCAAATGCCACGTGGTATCATTAGGACTCGTTGACTTATGCTTTAGAGCCTTCTATGGCACCCAGCATAACAAAAAGGCTGGTGGCTTTGATGTTGTTTGAACTTGTGAAAATCTGCAATTTTATTGTTTACAAATGCTAGCCTCTACCCTAAATACCCATTGCTCCTAATTGTAAACAATTCGTTCACATTGAAATAATCATCTTTTTATATATTGCAAATTAAAATGTAATACGTTTTGAGGATGATACCTCTGAGTAGCATAGCAGTGGAGAATTGAAAAGTTCCTTTTATTCACCCCCTCTCCCTCCACAAACCAAGACTTTGGCTACATATAATTAAAACCCTGGGTTAGGGAAAAGTTAATAGTAGTAATGTGTACTCATACTTTGCTTATAAAGTGCCATTTAAGTTTATAATTTATATTTCCAAAATATATTTGTTTTTATGAATTGAGTTTCATCACAGGTTTTAATTCTGGTTACTGGAAATATATTTATACAAGATATAGATGGTATTTTTTATTAATCTGTATTAAAATAGCGTTTATAAAATGGTTCTGAAATGATTCCTTTAAAAGGTACAAATTGTGAATGTGTAACTGGTAACAATTTGAAGTAAAAACAAATTGTAAATGATTTTTGGAGGTTAGTTTAGGAAAATAAGTATTAATATATAGCTGCTAAACCTTTAAGTAAAAAAAAAATACAAATACAAATTTTTAAGTAAAGGATTCCTTTTTTTATCATAAAAGAAGAGCTGTCATGTGGTAGATAATTTGCTTTTAAAGTTCTTTCCTCCCCCTAAAACAGATGAATCAACATATACAAAAAAAACCCCCAAAAAACAAAAAAAAAAACTAACTTCTCTGTGTTCCAACAAATATTTGGAATGGAACTAAAAGTTGTTTTTATTGAATCTGTTTTAAAACGTGTGATTACAAATGCCGCCTTTATGATTAGGACAAGAACAAGGACTTTTGGCAACAAAACAAGTTTCTCTAAATTGAGTTCTACCTAGAATTAGAACAGATTTATCTAGAACAGATATATTATTGTCTCCAGAGTATGAGCATACAATCTAAAATTTGACATTTTCCTATTTAACCTCACCTCCTTCCCCTAAAATACCTACTCTTTTCATGACACAGGTTGCTTGCAAGTGATTGTTTATGCCTGAGGTTTTCATAAAGTACCTTACTGTTTTACCATTAACCTTACACATTTACATCACCTTACACATAGGCCTGTTCTATTACAGAGGCCTGTTCTATACTTACTGGCTGGGATACACTTTTAATAATACGTACTAGTGTTACATGGAGGTATACATTTTTATCTTCTTTGTTTTCTTACTTGTTTTCCCCCCTTCTTTCTTTCTTTATCTTTTCTTTCTTTCCTTTCTTTTTATTTTTTAATTGTTGACTTTTCAAGTAGCATTTCAAAGAATTCCACTTTTGTGAAATTATTTTGGCTGTTTTCATTTGCTTGGTTTCTTAATAATTATGTTTTATTTATTTATTTTTTAAATTAAATTTATAGGAGTGATATTGGTTAGTAAAATTAGATAGGTGTCAAGTGTACATTTCTATAATACATCATCTATATATTGTATTGCATGTTCACTACACAGAGTCAGTGATTTACCACCATATTTGACCCTCTTTATCTTCTTCTGCCCCTTTATCCCCCTTTCTCGGGTAACCACTAAACTGTGAGCTGTATCTATGAGTTTTTCTTTGTTTGTATTGTTCATTTGTCGCTTTCAGTTTTTATATCCCACATATGAGTGAAATAATATGGTTCTCGACTTTTTCTGACTTATTTCACTTAGCATGATAATCTCAAGTTCCATCCATGTTGTCGCATATTGTGTTCGCCATATTTCATCTTTTTTATGGCCAAGTAATATTCCATTGTATTAATATATATATATATATGTATATATACATATATACCACATTTTCTTTATTCAATCATCTATTGAAGGACACTTGGTTGTTTCCATGAGTTGGCCACCATGAATAATGCTGCAATCAAGACAGGGGTGCATACATCTTTGCAGATAAATATTTTCAGATTTTCTTTTAGATACACTAATGTTTTTGCTGTTTGACTTGAATTTTTTTTATGTTGAAAGTTGACCCAAATATGATCTATTAAAGATATAAAAGTAAACTTACATTAAATGAAATTATATGTATGGATATTACATTTTTAAAAATGCCATAAAACTTAATGTAGTTCCATTAATTCTACTATTAGCCTTTAAAAACACATTCCTTAATTAAAAATAGAACATTTTAAACACACCAGTTAAAACGCTGAGCATTTCAAATCATTTAATGTCTAAATACTTGGTATTTATTGCTTGAATAACATTCAAGATGGTTTACATATTTTAAATTGTCATAACTCTTCTGAAATTAGTCATGCTTAAAAGTAGCCACGGGTTTGAAAATTAATCTGGGGAACGTAATTTGGTGGTTACCAGAGGGTAAGGGGGTTGGGGGGTGGGGGATGAGGGTGAGGGGGATCAAATGTATGGTGATGGAAGGGGAGCTGACTCTGGGTAGTGAACACACAGTGTGATTTATGGATGATGTGATACAGAATTGCACACCTGAAATCTATGTAATTTTACTAACAATTGTCACCCCAATAAATTAAAAAATAAAATTAAAAAAAAATGTATAACCTAAAAAATAAATAAATAAATAAATAAATAAATAAATAAATAAATAAATAAATAAATAAAAGTAAGTCATAGAATTATATGTAGGATGTAATAACTTTTATTAAATTATATGTAAGTTCTTAAAACACAAAAATACCATCTATTATTTATTAATATATGTAAATGAAGGTTAAAGTATTAAAAATGGTCTGGAAGGACAAAAAAAAAAAAAGGAGCCTTAATACTAGTTTCTCTTTTATACTTTGGTATGAAATTTTCACTACTGATAAGTGTGTTTACCATTTTAGTTCGGCTTCTGACTGGGGTTGTCAGAATACTGTGGCCCTGCACTATAATTCAGATTATTTTCAAAACCTTTTTTCTAAGGAGATGATTTTTGAAAGTAACTTTAATTCCTTCAGATTTTGAATTTAATTGGTTGAGACTGTTTTGGAATGAAATGGGGAAAAGACAGCCATTTCAAGATCACTGTAATGCCATTTCAAACACAGCATATCAAATATCATTATTTCAAGGAACTATGACAAGGAAGTACAGTCCTTGAATACTGTCATGACATTATAACATTGATGAGAAAAAAAAAAAAATGATTCCCAGCCAGGACCACACTGTCTTTGTGGATTTTGCACGTTTCTCCCCATGTCTGCATGGGTTTTCTTCCAGTACCACAGTTTCCTCTCACATCTCAAAGGAGTGCACATTAGGTGAACTGACGTGTCTGAATTGTCCCAGTCAGAGTAAGTGTGTGTGTGTGTGTGTGTGTGTGTGTGTGTGTGTGTGTGTGTCTGCAATTGAAGGGAGTCCTGTCCAGGGTGGGTTTTGCTTTGTGCCCTGAGCTGCTCAGAGAGGCTCTGGCCACCTGTGACCATGAACTGGAATAAGCGGGTTGGAAAAGAATTCTCTTACTTGTTTTCATTCTTCTTTCTTAAATATACATATAGCTCACATTTATTTTAATGTTTAATATTAGAAGTGTTTGGGGTCTTTATTTAGAAGTTTGGTGTTTTTGTGACCTGAAATATGCCTATGGATTTAACTCTTTATTTATTATCAATTAGCCTATGGTGAAGTTGATTCCATTATATATTGATTCACTTATGCAGTTTCCAAGAACCTATCAATGGTGAGGACTTATTGTACATGTTCTTGCTATTTGAGAATTAAACTTCACAAATTCTTTTATAGGAGAAAGAAGTGTGCCTTTGGTAATGGTTACTTGTCATTTGTTGGAAGGATATATTGAATTTCATATATTTTAATCACTGCAGGGATTTTTACACCCTGTAAAAAATCAAAATACTCTTAGGAATCTAATATAATCACATGTTTAAGCTGTACCCCAGACTTCCCAAGCGCTGTCTCATTGGCCTTCTGAAAACCTAAGAATGGAAGGCTCTCAATAAAAAATTGTGAGTTTTGAAAATTAATCTGGGGACCGTAATCAATAATGTTGTAAAGATTTTGTAGGGTATCCGATAGACACGTGTCCCATTTGGGAGACCATCTCAGGGAAGATGTAGATGCCTGATCACTGCACTGTACACCTGAAGCTGAACAATAATGAATGCCAACTATAATATTATATATATATATATGTATATATAGGTATGTATACATTTACAAGAGGCAGAGTACA
Organism: Rhinolophus ferrumequinum; assembly: GCF_004115265.2. Taxonomy (NCBI): domain Eukaryota; kingdom Metazoa; phylum Chordata; class Mammalia; order Chiroptera; family Rhinolophidae; genus Rhinolophus; species Rhinolophus ferrumequinum. The sequence goes on from NC_046285.1 coordinate 86,640,591, forward strand.
GCATTGGGAGTGGAGATAGTGGAAATGGGATGGCTCGGTGCGATGTCAGAGAGATAGTGGATGGGGGGCGGGGGGTCCACAGTGTGAGGGATATAAATGATAAATGTCTAAGTAAACAAACAAACAAACAAAAACTCATAGATACAGACAATAGTTTAGTGGTTACCAGAGGGTAAGGGGGTTGGGGGGTGGGAGATGAGGGTAAGGGGGATCAAATATATGGTGATGGAAGGAGAACTGACTCTGGGTGGTGAACACATAATGTAATTTATAGATGATGTGATACAGAATTGTTCACCTGAAATCTATGTAATTTTACTAACAATTGTCACCCCGATAAATTAAAAATAAAAATTAATAAAAAGTAAAAAAATATATATAAAAAAATTGTGAGAAAACATTTATGAATGTTTTCATAAATGAAGAAACGTACAAACGTAGTACTACCATGAAAATTTCTTGTACAAGTCTAATATTAATCTATAAATGTGAGTTCCAAATTTTGAACAAGCCTCAGAGTATATGGATTGAGACAGTCAAGGTAGTAATGACCATCTTCCTTTCAAGCCTTATTTTAAGTGAAAATTTCTACATTATTTTTTTCATATCACTAATGCACAGAGGTCTAACTTAGAGTACATTTATTACAGACTTAATTATAATCAAAAAACAACCAAAAGTTTGGACATTAAAGTCCTGCTTAAATATATTGCAGTATCATGCAAAGATTAATAATGTTGAATATCATTTTTCCTAATTTTTGACATTTTATGTATTAAAAAAATTAAACTTCAGAAAATTGCCTCAAAAGATAGTGCATTTTGTTTCATAGATGTTCATCCTTTGTATAAATGTGACTTTTCTTTCAACTTTTAAATTAGAACTGCTCACGATACCCTAAATGACATGTGAATGTAGAATGCTAATTTCACTATGCTAATGTTTTTGCTTGTTATCTTAGTGTCATCCTAAATAGCTGATTAACCTTAAGGGGGCAGAGACCTATTTCTGTATCTACAGATACTGTATATAGAATCATACCATATACAAATCCTGTATCTGCAGATTGCAAGTATGACACCATATGTGAATTAATCAACCAATCAGTTCACACTTATGTCATAAGGGTTGACCATGCATGGATTACTGAGTTAGATGCTGTAGGATCACTACTGTCCAAAACACGATCTTGCCTTCTCAGAGCTTACAACCAAGTTGGAGAGACAGGAACCATAAAATAATAGCAAATTAATATAAAACCTGCATAAACAATGAAATCTGAGTGTGCTCATTGGGGCTTATTAGAGAAGTAAGATTAGGGGAAAAAAATGAGTCCGTGCTGTAAAATTTAGAGAGGCATATAAAAGATATAGACTGTTAATATGTCCATTCAATATGCATCTTTCTTACTATTTTTAAGGTGTCTTTTAACTTGTTTTTACATGTTACATGAGTATTTGCTCATCATATTACATATTTTATGACATTTTATTGATTTCCCAATATTCCATCATCTGCTATGTCAGCATTTAATCATTGCTGTTAAACTATTAAAGGGTTTTGAGAAGATACTTATTTAACAAAATGCACCAACTAGAAGAATTACCTGTGTATATGGAAGAGATTTTTTTATAATGGAAGTGAGTCATTTCTTCAATTTATTGAGCACCTATTATGTGCCATGTACTCTCCTGGTACTGGCAATGCAGAACTGAAAGAAAGAGACAAAACTCCCTGACATCGGAGAGTCTGCAGTTTAGTGATAGAAGTGGGTAACAATATAAGTAGGTAAAATATACAATGTGTTAAATAATGAAAAATAATAAAAAGGAAAAAATAAAGCAGGAAGAGGGGTGTAGGTGCGGATAAAAATTATAGATAGGGTAGCCATTGAGGGCCTCACTGAGAAGTAACTCTTGAGTCACAACTTGGGAGACCTGAGGGACTAGCCATGTGTGTAGCTGAGAGAAGAATATTCCAGGCAAGAGGAAAAGGAGACTGTTTCCTTCCCTAGAGGTGGCTGCCTACACAAGGTTTGCACTTAACTGACAAGAAAGAGAGTAAGGAGCAAGAAGCAAACACCCATTGCTTGGAATGGGTGCATATATATGCATGCATATATATATATATATATATATATATATATATATATATATATATGAACTCCAGTATTTTTTAAATGAAGTACCATTCCATTCTTAGCATCAAACATTTACTGAGGACTTTTTCTAAATACTATGATAAATAATATTTCTGCCTCATGAGTTTGCTTAGTATAGTGGAGAGGGAAGATACACTAAAATGATGAGGGAAAAATATAGCAGCAACATGGAGAGAATTTGGGTGACATTAGATGTATTCTTATTAGGAGCAAGAACAATCAAATCCAGCATTTGCCTCAAGACTCAGATATTCCCAAAACATTTCGCTTTCTAGAGAGAGGGGGCTATCCCAATTAAGTAGATTATTATTTTTGTGGGAGGACCTGATTATAGAACTATTATGAAAGACTGTTTTTAATACTCATAAACCCCCAAAACAAAAAGTTGTATTAAAATATACATTATGCTTTCTTTCAAAGGGTTTTCGTGTGTGCCATATGTGTGATGATTCTGATCATATATGTGAGGAAGGATAATCTTAGTTTTTGTTAATTGTGGCTGCAAACCAAAAATAATTATGATTATGTAAATAGCTGTTGAAAGTGCCAAAACGCCTTAGTTAACATATGTATCATTAAGAAATATAATGGCAGCTCTGGGTGTAGTGGGGTTGTGATAGCAGCAGCGAGGGTAGAAAGAAGGTCCCTGAAGTACCCGGATTCTCGCCACCATGTGGAGCAACAGGGCAAAGACCAAGACCACCAAGAAATGCCCCCAGAGCACAACATCCAATGTGTTCTCCGTGTTTGACTAGATTCAGGAGTTCAAAGAGGATTTTAACGCGATTGATCAGAAGAGAGATGGTTTCATTGACAAGGAAGATTTGCATGCAAATCTTGAAAAAGATGTGCTTGCCTCCCTGGGGTAAACTCCAACCGACGAGTATCTAGACACCATGATGAATGAGGCTCCAGGTTCCATAAATTTCACCATGTTCCTCATGATGTTTGGTGAGAAGTTAAATGGCACAGCTCCAGAAGATGTCATCGGAAATGCTTTTGCTTGCTTTGATGAAGAGGCAACTGGCACCATTCAGGAAGATTACCTGAGAGAGCTGCTGACAACAATGGGAGATCAGTTTACAGAGGAAGAAGTGGATGATCTGTACAGAGAAGCACCTATTGACAAAAAGGGAAATTTCAATTACATTGAGTTCATGCACATCCTTAAACATGGAGCAGAAGACAAAGAAGACTGAAAAGAACTCCAAATTCCAGCCAAATGTTCCTTGTCACCATTTTGGGTATTTCCCTTAGAGCCTATAGCATGCCCACGCTTTACAGCTTTTGCCTGTCTTGTATTTATTCTCAGCCATTTGGGGCACAAGCGTCTATATAATCAGACTGGAAATGGGACCTTTTGTCATTTTCAGAATAAAAAATAGGGTGATTTCACTTACCAGTCTCCCTCCAAAATAACTGCAGTCTACACAGAGTCAATGTATTTTTTCAGAGAAAGTTATTCACTCAATTTTTCTGAACCATAATTTAACTTTATGATAAAACTTAAAAAAAAATAATGTCATATATGATACATAGCTACAACCTCAATCTCTATTACAAAGTATGTAGTTCTCTGTAACAATCTGATAACTATACATGGGCGTTGTGAAATGAAGTTTGACACAATGGTCTTGGTCGAGAGTCATCCTTTCTGCTGATGGAACACTAGTGCTGGACATTCACATGCTTTCACTTCTCAAGCTACAGAACCATGATACACGTATGATCTGCATAGAAATCTCCACTCTTTTTCAGATCCAAAGACCTGAAATTATTAACTGACTTCAAACTATTGACATTGCATAGTCATATTTCATGGATGTACCACGATGGCTAGCTTGTAGTAGGATTTAGAGATCTGCGAAGTACACAAATATTATCAAACTGCACTCCCACTTCTTATACCTTCATTTCTTTGAAATTTATCTAACATTCCTGGTTTTCTATTACAGTGTTTCTCTTATTTTAGTGTCATCATTTAAGTGATCATTTCAAATGATTTAACGATGTTATAAGATGAATAAATTTCAGGTTTCCCATTTAAAAAAAAATAGCTTTCCCCTTAGAGATGTTGGCAGAAAAGGACATATCAGTTCATGAATTTTTCCTCACTAATATCAATTTTAAAAGAAGAGAAAGTATCCTAAGGAGAGAACTTTTCCTGATAGCACTGAGTGAAAATAAAAATGAAGTTACATTAGCTACAGTCATGCAGAAATCAAGTTGTTTTGGAGACATTCTTCTTTCCTTATAGATGTTTGGTTAAGCCATTCCATCTAATAATGTGTGATAGACTTAAAATAAGGTGAAACAGAGATGCATCTCATTCAGCTTTCAAATGTGTGTTCTCTGGGAGACTAGCATCACTAGATTCCATTAGATTTGTGTAACAATGGATAGTGTCTCCTTCCTTGTTAAATACCATCGTGCTCTTTAGCATTTTCAGGGTTCTGATAACTCCTGCAGCAAAGAATCGTCCTTCACCTTCCTTCATCCAATGTTTACCAAATTTATTTGCTAAGGGACTATTTTTTTTACATCAGATCAATTAACATGTTCTGGACTAGTTTTTCCTGAAGGAAAATGCTGCTAAAATACCTTAGTGATTGCTGCTAGAATGAAATCCATATCCAATTAACAAAGAAGTTTTTAGTTTTGTAAAGTCACAGTGTGCAGATTGCTGCTGGGTGTGTGATCCTGGAGGGTAATCTGAATTATCGATCTTTCAGATGCTGGCAGTGAATAGTAAATGGCTACTTACAAAACAAGGCACCTGGAATATCATTGGAATTTGTCACTACTACTTTGGAGCAGGCAACTAAAATGTATATTTCATACTTTGGGTACTATGAAAATATGCTGAATTTAGGATCAGAAGTATATGGAGCAGCATTTAACAGAATTACTCTTACATGTGAAAGGGTTTAGTATTTACTTGTGACACATAATTTTGGGGAAGCTCCAAGGATCTTTAAGCCCCAAAACTGTCTTGTTTGTATCCTATTACTCAATGAAATTCTGACCCTAGATCTCCTCCACCTCTCATTTGAATTGGGTGATCAAAACAACCCTACCATTTTCTATTCCATGACTTTGCTTAGTTTTTTTTTTTTTTTCATTTTCCCCTAAATGCCTTTCTCCTTTATGACTCAATCACTACCCATCAGAATCCTTTGTCACTTTCAAATGACCCTGCCTGTATCTAATACCTTTCCTCATTTTCTACGTGGTGGACAGGTGTTTGTCCTGGCCTCTGTGAGGTAATCCAAATGATTCTTCCTTTCTCTCTATCTCAACAGGACTTTGCTTGCCTCTTTGTTATAAGACATTCTATGAAATACAGTTATTATATACAGTATAATAGTCCACCCATGGTGATGAGGTACTTTTCATAATCAAAGACCATATTGCTTATGATAAACAATGTGTTTTGAATATCTTGACCCGATATATATATATATATCTCACATTGTGTGCTCACCACGCAGTCAGTTCTCCTTCCATCACCATATGTTGGACCCGCTTTACCCTCTTCTACCACCCCTTTCCCCCTTTCCCCTCTGGTAACCACTAAACTGTTGTCTGTGTCTATGAGTTTTTGTTTCTTTATTTCTTTGTCTTCTTGTTCATTTGTTGCTTTCAGTTTTATATCCCACATATGAATGAAGTCACATGGTTCTCTACTTTTTCTGTCTGACTTATGATTAATTAGCATAATAATCTTAAGATCCATCCATGTTGTCACAGACAAAAACGGCCAACAGACATATGAAAAAACGCTCAACTTCATTAGCTATTAGGGAAATGCAAATCAAAACCACAATGAGATATCACCTCACACATGTTAGAATGACTATCATCAACAAGATAAATAATAAGTTTTGGAGAGGCTATGGAAAAAAGGAACCCTCATACACTTTTGGTGGGAATACAGATTGGTGCAGCCGCTATGGAAGGCAGTATGGAGGTTCCTCCAAAAAATTAAGAATAGAATTACCATGTGACCCAGCAATCCCTCTCCTAGGTATATACCAAAAAAAATTGAAAACATTTATCCATAAAGATATGTATATATATATATATATATATATATATATATATATATATATATCTCCACATATATACACACACACACACACACACACACATATATATACACACACATGTATATGTGTGTGTGTGTGTGTATATATATATATATATATACACACACACACATACTCCGGTGTTCATTGCAGCATTATGTACGGTGGCCAAGACATGGAAACAACCAAAGTGTCCTTGGAAATATGTTTGGATAAAGAAGATGTGGTATATACACACAATGGAATACCACTCTGCCATAAGAAAAGATGAAATACTGCCATTTGCGATAACATGGATGGATCCATCACATTTTCTAATACGCCGTTCTCTCTGGAAAACTTTCCCCACCCTGGTTTTCCCATAACTTCTCCATTGATTTTGACCATTTTTTGCATTGACCAGTTAGTTACCCGACCCCATCTGCAATCTGGATTTTCTCCCCCAACACTTCATTGAAACTGCTCACTCAGAGAGTGCAAATGACTTCCTAATAGCTAATCTGCTACTCGTGGGCATCATTTGACCATAGTGGGTACTCTCTTCTTTCATGAAACATTTACCTACTCTTAAAATCTGAGATATATTCTTTTGTTGGTTCTGCTCCTTCCCAGAATGTTTCTTCTCATTCTCATTTTCTCTAACTTGTGTTTAAATATGTGTAGACATTCCATAGGTTTCTTCTCTAACCATAACATGTATACACTCTGAGCAGTGTCAAATCCTCAGTTCTCTTGGGGAGCCTCAAAGGCTCCCAAAGCTTCAGTTACCACCTTTAGTGCATGTGATTCGATCTTTACCTCTAATTTGGATATACATCCTGAGTTTCTCATGGGTACTTCAAACTCATTTAATCATCAAACTGAAATTAGTAATTCCCCCTTGAACCTAAACTTCTTATTTTTCCTACCCCCACTCACAGACTTGAGTTGTGTTAAATATACTCATTAAGTTACCCATCATGTACTCTGTCCTCTGTCTCCTAACTCATACCATGTTTCCCTGAAAATAATACCTAGCCAGACCATCAGCCCTAATGCATCTTTTGGAATAAAAATTAATATAGACCTGGTATTATATTATATAAGACCTGGTATTATGTTATATTATATTATATCATATATTATATTATATTAATTTATACCTCGTATTAGATTATATTAGATTAATTTATACACAGTGTTATGTTATATTATATTATATTATATTATATTATATTATATTATATTATATTATACCCTGTCTTATATTAAAATAAGACTGGGTCTTATATTAATTTTTGCTCCAAAAGACGCATTAGAGCTGATGGTTTGGCTAGGTCTTATTTTCAGGGAAACACGGTACTGCTCTCTTAATCTGGATTATTCTCCCTCTCTCTTTCCATGTTTTTACATGCTGATTTTTCATTTAGGTACAGTTCGAATAATACCTCAAGCATCAAATGATGCCTACCTTGATCAACTCAAAAATAATTAAAAGACTCTTATGTTTGTAATTAATGTCATTGCTTCATATTTTACCACTAGTTTTAGTCATATGTGTCGTGCTTTCCTCATTGGATTATAAATCTCCCAAGTAATCTTTGTGGCTCTCTTAATCTAGTCCAGTAAAATACTTGCATACTGTTTTGTTGAACTGACTTCAAATGAATCACCTCTGGTTTGTCCTTGTTGTTCTTATGGTTATTTGATTTGTTTTGTTTTGTTTATAAAGTTAGCCATGCATACAGCATGCTCCTCCCAGGAATGATAATGTTACACTGTTCCTAAAATAAAACAGTTTTTATCAAACTCCGTATGCTAAGGCAGGAAACATAATCACATTATTTGTAATTTATTATTGCTCCCGTAGTGATCTACAGATCAAAAGGTATCTATTCTGACACTTCATTTCTGAAACTTAATGCTGTGTTTGTTTAATTGATCTAATGAGGACCTTTTAGCACCTCAAATAGGTGCTTTAAAAAACAACACCCAGCTATTAGCCTAGGGACGAAAGAATAAATGCTAATTTAACACTTTTTCAAGGTGATTCCACACATTTTGATGTCTTGATAGCATTCAATAAAAAAATCTAGTGTTCTTAGAGACAATGTACTAATTTGCTGATTGTTTCTGGAGCTAAACCTGTTCATAAATTTTGAAAATAGTTTTAAAATAATTTGACCATTATTTGGGGAAATATTTGTACACATATTCATAAGTGCAATCTTTTGTAATATAAAAATACTTTTCAGGACCTTGTTACTGCTTCTGAGATAAAGAAAACTCTTGATTTCAAGACTGAACAGAGAGGAGAATGAAATACATAATATGGTAAGTGACTTGCAAATAGACCAGTGTGGCCAAGTTTCTAAACTTGTATAGTTATCATTTGTGAGTTGCATACATAGAAAATGAATAATTAAGGTAGTCACTATTACAAGCAGTAGTGAAATGTGACCACAGTTGAGTCAAACTCTGTCCACTTCTATAAGATTATTTTGACAAACTTTGTGTAAAAGGACACTTGGTTATTACTCATGGCAGGTAATTTTAACTCTGGTTTTTAATCAGGGCGAATTCAAGATTGCTCATAATACATATTTGTGCGCCTAGAGCAACAGAGTTTCTTAAAATGGCATTTGGGATTATAATAGTGGCTTATAAAATAGAAAGCAAAGACTTTACAGTTTCTTAAAATTCGATTTTTACTTTAAGTTATTCAAACTATTCAAAATAGACATGCAACAGTTAAGTATACTGGATGCTCAAAGAGCTTTTTTTTAAAAATTAGTTTACAAAAACAAGTTAGTTTTACTTAGTTTATAAACACCTCCAGTATCTCGGGTTGCTTTCTTGCTGTGTTTTCTATAATGATAGTAGAAATATATTGGGTAAGGTTCCTTCTGTCTTATCCTATTCAGAAGACCTTCTGTAGGATTTCTCTGAGAATGAGTGAGAGACAGTTGAAAGAGCAAAGGAAATATAAGGGAAGAGGGTTTTAGAGTCATTTCTGGAGCACAGGTAGAGAGAGACATGATGCTAGCTCCGTACTATGCCCATCCCTACCACCATCTCAAGCCAGCCAGTGCCCAAGCAAATGCTGCATGTTTACAGTGACATGGTGGCAAAAACTGTACTGTTCTTCTACTAGTAAAATTTCAGAAACCATGTGTAGGTCCCATTTTATTTAGTTAGGCCCTTTCTTTTAAACTAGAGCTCCTTAAATTGGGATCAAAGAGTAAGCATTTTGCAAGATATTCAGTGATCGCTCTGAAATTATATGCAATATATTGTGTGTATATTCCTTTTATCTGTGGAGATGATCAATGGATTTTATCCATTTTTCAAAGATCTTGATGACATGAAAAGTTTTCATCTAACGTGTTTCAAATTTAGAACAGATGTCATTAAAATGAAAATTTTGAAGGAAGTGAAGAGTTTTTGTATATATATTTTTATTAATATTCCAGGTGGTGTTGGCTGTAAAATTTGTACCCTCATGACTCCTTTTTAGTTATAAATGTTTTTAGGGAAATAAAAAGCGTTCAAAAGGGTTTTGTGGGTACTTTCCCTTTCATCATTCTTTAAAACTTGAACCAAATTTAAAGTTAGTCTTCCAAATAAAAATATATAAAACTGTTTGTATTATAGTCACTTTACAAATGCTTACATAGACCTTATTTATCTTATGACTAAATGTATATTTTTGAAACACACCCATTTTTTTTTTCAATATTCTACTGATATTGGCCCCTGTTGTATGAATATTGATCTCTGTTGCCTCCAGGTTTTGTTTTGTATTTGTTTGTTTGTTCTCACTCACAGATATAGATAGAAAAACCAGTTCTGACCTAGTCATAATTTTTCCTTATCTTAGCTGGAAACTCTGGAAATCATTCTGCCTCTTGCATGATATTTCTGTCCCTGCTAATATGGACATTGCCTCCCACCTCCATTTACACTCATGAACATGCTTATTCTTTGGGATCCCAGAAGCCTATTTTATTTTCACTGAACTCTATTAACAAAAATTCTTAGTTAGCCTGTGTCTCCACCAATTGATAACGAATTTTATTTTGTTTGTTTATGAACTCTGCCAGCTATAAAGGAATAGTTCAGATATTTTGGTAATTTCTTTGGTGGGGAGAGAAGGGAGGTTATCCTGGAAGAGCCCAAGAAGGCTTCCCATGCCAGCCCACGTCCTCATTTGATGGTGAACATGTTCCCCACCTAGAAGATATCTGAAGCCTATTAGCTTTAGTCCTTGTGCCAGAAGAAGTTTTTGTAATATTTTTTCTTTGCTTGGTGAATCTCTTTTCCAGAAGACAAAGTTGAAATTTAATAAGATCAATGTAGAAGGCCAAATTTGTAGAGGCCAAATGTGCTCTTGAGTTATGGTGTTATTTCTCAGCCAGATGCTTGTCTCTTCTGCCCAGCTGCAAAATTTCTCCATACACAAAGGCTTCTTTAGTGCCAAAGGGGGATAAGCAAAAAGGGATGAAAATACAGCTGCTGTTGCATGGATGACCCCACTCACTGATGACTCCTTCAGCGAGTTTTCCTCAGGATTCTCAGAGGAATGCTTTGCCTAGCCACCTATCCCAACATCTAGGATTTACTTTTAAGATGGTTAGTTAATATTTCTTGAACATAAACTTTTGGCCAGAGTAACTGGAAATTTGAGTTTATTAAACTTTTACATACTTAACTATGGTCTACAGGGTATTTTAAACACAGCCATTTGGCCTCAGATCTACTTCCTTATACCCCAAAATATACAGTGTGAAATGTATGAGAAGTCATTGGATAAGGTGCCTTTTCTAAGTCCTCAGTATCTTATTTCTTCTAGATAATAGAGAAAAAATATACAGTATTCCCATGATTAAAAACACTTGTTTGAGTTGTAACTTAGGTCCCTAACTACATATGGTAATGTATATAAATGTGTGAAAACCTAGCTTGGGAAAAAGATAAAACATTATGGAATACTTAAATGACTTATGAGACACCATACTGTGGAATATTAAATAACTTTTTGAAAACACTTTATTAAGATTGTATATTCTGACTTGGCAAAGCTTTGCGTGGTATATTTTTTTGGGGGAAATAAAATAAATCGAATAGTATAATATGTATAGTAAGATCTTTTATAGAAAAGAAAACTCTATAACTTGTAGCCACATTTCGTATATACAGAAATATAGTTTTAATACATTTGTTTCACCAAAAAACAAGATGAGTGAGTATCTATTTGCTTTTGTAGTGAAAATGTCTTGAAAACACACCTAGGTTAGTAGTTATATCAGGGGAACAGAATGACAGAGAAAGGAAAGAAAGGCCTTTTTATTTTATGTTTTAAACACATATATTTCTGTATTATTATATTTTGTAATCTTAAGAAGTTGTGGCTTTTATCATTTAAAGCAGTCAGCTGTGGTATTTATTGAACTATTGTTGAATTATGTCCCTTGCATAGCCTGGTACTTGGTGGTATTTTGCTTAGCAGTACTTATTGAAACGTTCCAAACAATTTATTCAATCGAAATAAATGAAATAATATTGGGATTGAGCACTGTTCTTAGCTTACATAAAGCTTTATTTTGATAAGAATCTGTCATTTTCCTCTCCCTATTTCATAGTGATTAGGGTGACTCATTTTCTCTTCCACATGCTGGTTAGGATTTCTGGAGACTTTACTTCCCATCTATCTTCATCTCGTCAGTTTACCTTTTTACCACCAGAGGTGTTTTTGTAAACTTGCCAAAGTCTGACTTGAATGCCCCTGCCCTTACTCTGGACCATTGCTTAAAGGAAGTGATCTGGACATACCATTACTTCTTATTCCTTCTCCTGGCTTTCACCAGCTTTGTTCCACATTAATCTAAGATACCCTCAGAAATTGATTTGTTTTTCATGCAAGACAATTTTAAAACATTAGTCTAACTCCTACTTACTGGCCCCATACCTTCCATTGGGGACTGAGCTTGAAATAGTATCAATATTCATATATAATTTACTTTTTATAAAGGAATATATATATATATATACACACATATATATAATGTATATATATATGTGTGCATATATATATATGCATATATATATATATATATATATACATACACAAGGTGTATATATATATATATATACCTGGAAAAGTAGATGGCACATATTTTTCTAGGTACTCATGCAGTGATTTTTAAATACAATTTACCTACTGTGTGATCCTAAGCAAGTTGCTTAAATACTCCGAGTCTTAGCATTCCATACCTGTTAAAAGCAAGTATATAAAAGTACCCAATCCATAATACTGTTTTGAGGATTAAATGAATTATTATTATACGCAAAGTACTTAGAATAGCATCTGGCACATAAAAGCATGAAATAAATATAAACAATTTTGATTGTTTATAGAAATATACAAACCATAGTATTCCTTATTAGTGAATATTTTAAAAGAATAATTAGTAATAATAAATATACGATACATATTGGTGTACTTTGATTTGATGGCCTAATGCGAATATCAGTAAATTCTTATAAAGGAAGCCTAACATTTTCTGGGAAAGACATTTTGATCATTAATAGCAGTTTGTGACAAGTATTTGAATAATAAAGAAATAATAATAATAGAAGAAGCTCATTGTGATGCTTCCAAATGTACTATTTCTGTTTTAAATTATTATTACCTTTAATATCTTAAAGAAGTGGGAAATATAATCCTGAATCATAGTCGAATATATATTTTTTTCATCACAGATTTGAAAACAGTCACTAGCAGAGGAGACTGTTAAGAGTATAGGTATTGCCAACCTGGTGAAAGAAGAAGTTGCATTTGTCTTGGAAAAAACAGTGATTTCCTTTCTTTAAATTCCTATCTGGAAGCCAATTTATGGATAAGTAACCATGCAAAATGGGAGTGTCACGTTGCTGATCCACTAATGAGAGAGAGAGGAGAGAGGGAGGGAGGAAAGGAAAGAGAGAGAAAGGAAGGAAAGATAGGAAGGACGGAGGGAGAAAGGGGAAGAGGGAAGGAGGGAAAGAGGGGCGGAATAAGGCAATGGAAGAAACTGGAGTACAAACATAGGGCACTCAGAAAGATTCCAGCTCAATACATCTCCTTTGTGTATTCCACAAATTAGATTTCAAGAACTCAGCTTCTCTCAGAAATTTAGGCTATTGGCCATTTACAATTTACTTTGAATTAATTTAATCAGATTATCAGATTAGGATTTTGCTTAGAGCCAGCCAAAATCAGCCAGCCTGAGGAAAGTGGAATTTTGATTGAAAAGTGGAACTGACAGGAAGTTTGATGATGAAGCACAAGGCTGATGTCCCATGAGGAGGGGATGTGGGCATGCAGTGGGTGAGGAGAAACTAGGACAGCCAGAGGGCAGCCTGAGGGCAGTGGATGCCTGAGGGCTTATTAAGAGAGTTTACCAAGAGGTGAGAAGTTTCCCAAGACAAACAGCATACTTTGCACTTTGGCTAAGGTCCCTAGCAGCAGTGCACATTCTTGTTATCTGCTCTCGTTACATTTAATCACAGTGTTATTATTTGTGAGATTAAAGATACCACATTCTCTGAGAGGACAGCTAAAGGTTATTGGTTTATACCTGCATATCTGTTCAATTTTATGTCCCGCTGGTTTTGCTTATAAACAAAAATGTATTATATTTTAGACCTTTACTCCAAAAGGCTAATGTAATATTAATCATGTTTTTAGCAGACTTGAGATTTTAACCCTAAAGCCTCATCAGCATTCCATATGTTATGTTTCACACTGGCTTTGTGAAGTAGAGACTAGATACATCAGAACTGTAACAGGCTTTTCCTTTCCATTATTGAGTATTTCAGACTTCTTCTAAAGGTTATAAATTTTAAATATAATATGTTTCATGGTGTGGGGAATGCTGTGGTGAAAGGTCGGGCCAGATGACAGAGCAAGCCTGTTTGCTATCAATGCCTTTTCCCTGAGATCTGCATTCCATTTCGGTAACTTTTATCTCTGTCTTCTAGTTTTAACAAAAACGTGATTAGAACCTAATAATGTGTTAGGATATCAAATTCAGTTGATATTACCATGATTACTTTGTTTTAGATCCCCCACCCCAAATTATAACTGTAAATATTTAAGAAGTTAAAAAGTCCATGAACCCAAAACAAGTGCTTTAGAAAGAAAGTAGGGAGACGATAATATAATTCACTGTGATTACATTCAAGGTAAAGGAACTTGTATTTTTTTCCTAGGGCTGCTATAATAAAGTACCACAATCTGGGTAGCTTTAACAGAAATGTATTCTCTCATAATTCTGGAGGTTAGAAATTTGTCATCAAGGTGTCAGCAGGTAATACCCCCTCTGAACAGTCTGTCTCAGGCCTTCTTGTTATCTTTTGGTAGTTGGCAGCAATTCTTGGTGGGTCCTTAATTTGTAAAGTCATCACTACATTTGCTGCCTCCATTGTCACATGACATTCTCCCTGTGAATTTGTGTCTTTATGTGGCTGTGATCCCTCGGTGTGTATCTGTTGCTAAGTCTCGTCTCCTTTTCTTATACTGACACTAGTAATACTGGATTAAGGAACCCCTATTCCAATATGACCCGATCTTAACTAATTACTTTTGTAATGACCCTATTTCCAAATAAGTCCACATTCATAAGTACCAGGGGTTATGACTTGAGCATGTCTTCTTAGGAGACAATTCAACCCACTGAAGTTCAACATAAGAATAAACAAGATGACAAACATATACTTATACTATGATAAAGGAATAATGTTCCAAATAAAAAAATCACTTAAATGGAGTATTAAACTATTCATTTATCATATTATTCTCAAGTCTGTAAAGGAGAGTATGCAATGACTCAAAATTATTTTCTGTTCTCCAGAATCTAGTTTCTTCTTGTATTTAAATTTCTATATATTCCACAGACTTCACATGGTTATGTTAAGTTAATCTATAAGCATCTATATTTTCTATGTAATTCAAGACTTCTACTTTACTTAACATTAAATATTCTACTCAATTGAGTACTCAGTGTTCTCATTAAATATGCTTACTCATTAAAATAGTGCCAAAGACTGTGTAGGTTACTGAGAGCGGAAAGAAGGAAGCATAGTCCTTTCTTTTAAAGTCTTGGGAGATGGATAAAACCAAATTACAATAGATTTTAATGTTATTTAGAAGTGTGTATTGTATTATGGCAGGGCATATAAAGAATGCTAAACTAGAATTTGGTCAGGAAAGTCTTCCTAAAAGAGATGATACCCATGCTGTCTCCAAATAGAAGAGAGCCAAGCTAAGTGTCAGAAGGAAGGGTGTTACCACAAGTGTCCAGATTGGGGAGAGAAAACATGACAATGAACCTAGTTCCTTGCACTGATGGTATAATGTGGATAATTTACAAGAGATATTATTTGAGAGCAAAACAATGATTATACCACAAAGAACTCTTATAGAATAGATTATATAGTGAACACTCAATAAATATTATCTAAAACACAGTATAGGTAGTGATCAGAAGCATAAACTCTGGTGTCAGATAGTTTGGATTTAATCCGATTATTCTATTACTCGAATAATGTTTAACCTCTCTAAACCTCAGTTGCTCATCCTACATAATGGAGATAATAATACCATATTAGAATCCTAGGGCTACCATAAAAAATTACAAATTGGGTTACTTTAACATAACAGAAATGTGTTCTCCCACAGTTTTGATGGCCCAAAGTCAGAAATCAAAGGGTGAGTATCACTGGTTCCTTCTGGAAGGTTCTAGGGGTGAATATGTTCCATGACTTTCTCTTGGTATCTAATGATTGCCAGCATGGTTCCTTGTCTTGTAGATACATCACTCTAATTTCTGCTTCCATGGTCCCACAGCATTTTTCATGTGTTTCTCTGTGACAAAGTTCTCTCCTCTTATAAGGACACCAGTCACTGAATTTAGGGTCCATTCTGATTTGGTATGACCTCACCTAAACTTACATCTGCAAAGCTCCTATTTAGAGATAAAACCACATTCACAGGTACCAAGTGCACACGAATTTGGGGGAGACTGTTCAACTCAATGCGATAAAATGTATTTCTTTGGGCTGGAGTGAGGATTAAAGGAGATAATTCATATTACTAATTTAGTAGAGTTAGTGCTCAATACGTACATTTTAATTATTACTGTTGCTCCTTCTTTAAGATCATTCTTTATTGGTTGACTTTGAATCATAATTATAAGATGCATATATGTATGAACTTGATATTCAACGTAGAAATCGGGGTTTTATCTCAGAAAATATCTGCATCTGCAAACTTTTTGTTAGATTTTTCTAACTTATCATCAATCATGGAACTCTAAACATTTTTTCCTATGGAAAAAGAAATCAATGAAAGAATTTTCTTCTAGTAACTCTGACATGGATTCACAAATTTGTAAATAATTTAGTCATTTTTAGCAAGTATTGGAATAGAATATAATGTTATTGTTTTAAGTGGTCGTTCAGCGTTGGGTTATGAAGACTGTAGCGTAACAACTCTATTTCTCAGTATAGGAAAAAGAAGTATAATATTTTTAGGGAGAGTTTCCAAGTTCAAATACAGAGTTTGGGGTTTAGCTTGAGTAAGAAAGGCCTCTATATTGAGTTATCTTTTAAAATTTGTTTTTATTTTTTCCAGCTTTATTGAGGTATGATTGATAAATTAAAAATTGTGTATATTTAAGTTATACATACATGGAGTTTAGATACAAGTATATGTTGTATAATGATTATCACACTCAATGAAGCTAATTACCATTTTTATCACCTCACATAGTTACCTTTTTTTACGTGTGTGGTAAAAACACTTAAGATCTACTACCCTAGCAAATTTCTAATAGAAAAATGTGCTAATATAAACTATAGTTACCATGCTATACGTCGTATGTCTGGAACTTATTCATGTTATAACTGATATTTTATACCCTTTGAGAAACATCTCCTCATTTCCCCTACCCCCTAGCCTCTGGCAACCACCATTCTATTCTCTGTTTTTCTAAGTTTGACTTTTTCAGATTCCACATATAAGTGAGATCACATAGTATTTGTCTTTCTGTGTCTGGCTTATTTTACTTAGCATAGTATCCTCCAAATTCATACAAACTGTCACAAACAGCAAGATTTCCTTTGTTTTTTTTTTTTTTTAAAGGCTGAATGATATTCCATTATATACAGGTATTTCTTTATCCATTCATCCATCAGTAGACGCTTAATTTTGATTTAGCTCTTAGATAGCATGTCTTATGTAATTTTCTCAAGAATAATATAATCTTATGTAATTTTCTCAAGAATAATATAAGCTTTTGATTATGTAAGATGTCTTTTTGTTGCCTTTACACTTATAAAGAACTTTGGCTAGCCTATCAGTTATAATACTTTCCATGTCCTGTAAAAGAAAAATAAACTGGCTTAAACAATCATAAAATTTTCTGGTTCACATAGCTGAAAACAGATATAAGTAGGATAGGATTAAATCTGTGTTTTAACAATATCATCAAGGGAGCTAGTTATCTTCTCTCCCTTCTTTGTCTTCTGTGATGTCAACTTTATCCCCAAAGCTTGGTTCTGTCACAGTTACAAAAAGGTGACTCTCTGATATACATGCCTCCTTTATACATGAGAAACTAGATCAGTGACGGTCATGTGCTCCAGATCACTAGAAACCAATATCTGCATTTGGATAAATGCAGTGAATTGATTGGCTCATGTTTGGGTTTTTCCTAATTCTGTTGGCTTGCTGGGGATGTCTATGGTGGACCTAAATCCTTTTATTCAAAAACTAATTTACCCCAATGTTATAGATATTGTTAATTTTTCATATTGTAGAAAAATAATGTGATCAGCCCATTTCTATTCCTATGTGGATACACGCACACACGCACACATACACATACACACATACTATACATCCCGCCTGCCCACACACACTTTTTCTATTTTGATAGTGGTAAGATTTGTCCTTTAAAATTGTAATTATAATTTTTCTTTACTAAAATGATCTAGGTCTGCATTTTCCTCCATCAATTTTACCAAGTACACGATCAATTATTTAATTTGGTATTAGGCTTGAGAAAGTTCTCTTCTATTCTATCTTTGATATCTTTGATTTTTTTCTATTTGTTCTGATACTTCAGAAACATTAATTATCCATGAATTATCTTTTCATTTTTAATTATTTCTATTGATCAATTTCTCTTTCATGATTTCTTTTTTTCTTTTTTCCTGAAACAAAAATCTCTTTGATATGCTCACTTACGTCTTTTATTTATTTTTGGTTGCTGTTGGGAATCTTTCTTTGCTTACATTTTTGTATTCCATGTTTTTCTACTTGTCCCAGTGTTTTACTTTTGACTCCAGTTATGTGGCATGCAAAATGGTTGGTTGGCTATTAAACACAATAGGGGCAGGTTAAAGGGAAAATAATAAATTTAATTTTAGAAATGGAGATGGTATGCCTATGAGCATTAAAAAAATGGGATCTGGAGCACCATAGAGGTGTCTGTGCTGAAGATTTGGAGGTTATCAACCTTTATGTAAGAGTCACTTAGGTTTTTGAGTAGAGTGAGAATATAAAAAAAGAAGCTAAGGAGGGAATCTTGAGTCGCACTTACATTTAAAGATTGAAAACAAAATTAGATATATGAGCAGAAAAAAATGTAGGGGAAACAGTGTCATGGAAACCAAGGAGTAGTTTTATTACTTTAATACATAGTTCTCATTAATTACTTTCTGTACATTACTTCCACACTTAAGAAAATATTAGGTAATATGCCCTGAAGTGTTTAATCATTTTTTCTAATTAAAATATCTTTCTAGTTCATATTTTAATAAACTTAATCTCAGAACAATTTTATATTTACAGAATTCTTACAAATGTGGTACAAAGATTTCCTGTATAACCCACACCTAGTTTCTCATTATATTACTAAGATAGATTTGTCACAATTAATCTAACACAATCGATACCATTATTAGAAACTAAAATCCGTAATTTATTCAGATTTCCTTAGGTTTTCCCTAATGTCCCACCTTTTTTGTTGTTGTTTTTCCAGGATACCATTCAGGATACATTATATTAATGGTCATGTCTCTTTAAGCTATACTTGGTTGTGACAGTTTCTCAGAATTTCCTTGTTTCTAATGACCTTGACAGTTTTGAGGTTTACTGGTCAATTTTTTCCATAGATTCTCTCTCAATTGGATTTGTCAGATGCTTTTCTTATGTTTAAACTGAAGTAATGCATTTTTGGGAGGAAGACCAAAAAGATAAATTGCCATTCTCATCACATAATATCAAAGTTGAACACTGTCGAAATAACTTAACCAATGTTGTTGTTAATTTTTTTTTTTTTTACCACTGTCGATATTAATCTTGATCATCTGGCTTGTGGAAGCGTTTGTTAGCTTTCTCCACTCTAAATTTACTCTTTTTTTTTTTCTTTCTATCTTTAATATTGTGCTCTTTGGAAGGAAGTCACTATGCTTTGCCCACACTTAAGGTATAG
This sequence comes from Rhinolophus ferrumequinum, assembly GCF_004115265.2. Classification (NCBI taxonomy): domain Eukaryota; kingdom Metazoa; phylum Chordata; class Mammalia; order Chiroptera; family Rhinolophidae; genus Rhinolophus; species Rhinolophus ferrumequinum. The sequence goes on from NC_046285.1 coordinate 86,660,360, forward strand.
ACAGGTATGCTCTACTTCCTTCAGAATGGAGTACATAAATTTGGAGTTACTTGGAATTCTTCTGCATGGGATATTTGTCTATTCTCTCCACACCACTTAAATCATTAATTGGTCTCGGTATGTACTCATAAATATGAATTTTGTATTTTTGGTTGTAATCTAATATGACTTTATTAATTTTGTTCAAATGTTTCTAACTTTGTCCATTGGGACCTCTTTTAGTTGGCTCCTGTATACCTTTGGTATATCTTTATCATTGTTTTTTTTTTTAGTTTTGGGCACTTACTTAATTTTTGACATTGTTAGATGCTCCAGGCCCATTTTGCATATTTTCTGCCAAATCCTAGTATCAGACATTTCTCCAAAAGCCCTCGTTTCATTTATTGGATAACAGTATTGGTACCCAAGATCTGGGTACTAGATGTGCTCATTTATAGTGCAGTCATTGTGTCTTAGGCCCTGTCAGCTGACACAGCTAAAACATCCATGTATTTAGATCACCTTTTATTCTTTATTCATCAGCAGTTTCCAGTTTTCCATGTATACATCTTGTACATATTTTGTTAGTTTTATACCTAAGTATTTAGTCTTTGGATACTATGAGAAGTGGTATTTTTAAAATTTCAATTTCTAATTTTTTTGTTACTGATAAAGAGGAAAGCAATCGACTTTTAAAAAATGTTTTAAAGTATATTTTACTAGCGATATTTGGATATAATTGCCATAACATTGTGTACATATAATGTAGTCAACAGGTTTATTTGACATATATTGTAATATGATTACCACTGTACAGTTGTCTAACACCTTCACTGCATCACATAATTACCATTTTGTGTGTGTGTGAGGCGAAAGCATTTAAGATCTACTCTCTTAGCAATTTTAATATGTATAATACAGTAATGTTTATTATAATCACTATGCTGTGCACTAGAACCTCAGAACTTAACTCATCTCCTAACAGGCACTGGCTTTTACACAATACATCCTGAAACCTTTCTATAGTTGCTTTTTTTTTTTTTTTTTTTTTAACTCTTAAGGATTTTTCTATATAGACAATCCTATCATCTATGGATATACACAGTTTCAGTTATTATTTTCCAAAACTTAAAACTGAAACTTATGCACAGTTTCAGTTATTATTTTCCAAAACTTAAAACTGAAACTTATACACAGTCTCAGTTATTATTTTCCAAAACTTCTGTGGCTTCTGTGTCAATTACTATGACGATATGGGTTTCCTTCTTAAGTCTGTTGATAATGGGGTATTACAAGAATTGATTTTTTTAAATTTGAACCAGGCTTGCGTATATAGGATAAATACCACTTGGGTACAGTGTATAATTGTTTTTATACATTGTTGAATTTGATATGTTAGTGTTTTATTGAAGCTTTTTGTGTCAGTGTTTATGAGAGATGCAGGCCTATAATTTTCTTTTCTTGTATCTAGTTTTGGCATTAGAGTGATACTGGCTTCATTGCATGAATTCAGTAATGTTCCTCTGATTTTATTTTTTGGAAAAGATTGCATAGGATGAATACAGTTCTTCCTTAAATGTTTGGTAGAAATCACCTGTGACACCATTCCAGTCTGGTGATTGCTTTTGGGAAATGTTGTTAATTATTAATTCAATTCATTGACAGATATAGGACTATTCACGTTATCTATTTCTTCTCCTTGTGTGTGTTTAGATTGTTCTTAATCCTTCAGAAACTATAACATACACTTAATAATATGTAAAAATACCTACAGATATTCCCACAAAAAGAAGATTTATAGGTTGAGAAAATGAAGCGAAGCAGGGAATGTTTTTTTTTAAAAAATAACACAGTGGGAATGTGGAGTTTCTGAAACTTTAATCTGTTCAATAAGAATATGTTATCTTCTTTCCATTACTTAAATGCACTGTATTTTTGTTTGTTTGTTTGTATGTATGCTATGTGTCTTTGGGTATCTCCATTTGCTATTCTGAAGTTGACAAAAATTATGTGTTTTGACACTTAAAGTTGTATGATGTTTTATTTTAAATGTTAGCATATGATCTTCCTGGAGAATATTTACTTAAACATTTAATATCATTTCATTATAATAATTTAAGTGTTCTATGATCACATTCAATTTACATTAAACATTTATTTGAAACAGTTTCTCTATGTTTTATGAATATTCTCATTAGGAAACAGCTATTCAGAGTACTGTGTTATTAGTGTATCTTGCTTAAAGTAAAACCTACTATAGGGTAGTTTGCAATTTATTTTGAAGTAATAATGGGCTTTTGTGCACAATGATTATGTCTCGATTTTATTTTAAAATATTAGTATCAAGAGATATGTAGTTTTTTTTTTTTGGTCTCAACTAGCATGAGAAATAAGGGAAATGTTTTTTTTTTTGGAAATGGTATTAGGGTGGTGTACAACTAATTGTGGTTTTTGCAATTATTTTTAACCTTTTAAACTGCAATTACGTTTGCACCAACCTAATAAAATAATCTTAATTTTACTTAAGCAATGACATAGTTAGGCACTTTAGGCAATGACATCATGAATTTATCGAGTGACAAAAAAATGTCATTTTCCACGATGCTGTCTTTCACAGTACCTTGTTTATTACAAGTGTTTGAATAGATGATAATTATCAATATTGTCATAACACCCTATCACATTTACAAAATCACTGGGCAATATCACCTCAGCTTTCTGAAGCATTCAACAAACACAGTACCCATTCTCTTTAGAACTGGCTGTTCGGCTTTCTGTTTGCTTACTAGACTATCTGAAACATGAAATCAGGGGCTATATTGTTTTTTTTCATTTTTTGTTTTTGTTTTATCCCACACAACACTTAGTCCAGCGCCCCGCAGGAAGTCAGCATTAAACAGAATTTTTGAAATGATGGGTGGTGAATCAAAAGATGTTTGAATGCTTATGTCCACTTGTCACTTGGTGGGAATTGTTGCTAGGTAAAACAATATCTCGTTGTAATGGTCATTTCAATAACCTTTTCCTTACCTCTTCCGGTCAAGTGTATTAGTTACCTATTGGCTTCTTCCTTCTCCCCTTAGTAACTTAACTTGAAGATCTAACTGACTCTAACATATAGGTTGATGTACCATTTTTTTTTTTATTGTCTTGAAGGAAATGCTAGGCACCTATTAATTCCATAATTCTTTTTAAAGTCTGTGCATATCAGTGTGGGCATAGAATTTTCTTATGTACTACACAAGGACTTAAGCACAGTATTCTTGTTCAAAGTTTAAAAATAAGTATCATGGAAAAGTGGCAACTGTGTAACATTTGCCTTCACTCTTAGCACCATGTACAGCTTTTATATAAAACTCTGGCATGCATGTTGTTTTTCCCTTTTCTGGAAAATGTGAATATTGTAGACTTCCTTCATAAATTACATGCATTCTTGGAAAAAATCAAACACTGAGTATAGAAACAAATCGTTTTCCAAAATAAGACAGTTTTTCACTCCTTTGTACTTAAATGTTGTATTAGTTTGCTCAGGTCGCCGTAACACATACCAGAGATTGGATGGCTTAAACAACAGAAATGTATTTTCTCACAATTCTGGCAGCTAGAAGTCCAAGATCAAGGGTTGGTTACTTCTGAACCTCTCTCCTTGGCTACAGATGGATTTCTTTCCCTTGTCTTCACATGATTTTTCCTCTTAGTGTATCTCTGTCCTAATCTCTTATTTTAAGGTCACCAGTCATATTGGATTAGGGCTACACTGATGACCTCATTTAACTAAATTATCTGTTTAAAGTTACTGTCTCCAAATAGGGTCACATATTGAGGCACTGGGAGTTAGGAATTCATCATATGAATTTGGAGGGAGGGATTATAATTCAGTCCATACAGTCATGATATGAACTAAAACACTGTGCATGGTGTCTAAGGAGAAGAGAGGCATGCAGAATGCGGTGAAAGAGAAGTAATTACTGACTTTAGCAGATTCTTCCTCAAGACCACCGTTCTGTAGTTACCATGGATGTGTATGTAGCAGTGTGATTGTGGTTGATAATTTGCTTGGTAAATTGTAATAGACTGTTCAGAGAAAAGTGATGAATACTTTCTTAGATTGAAAGTAAAGAACTCAAAGAAACCATTGCCCAGCACTTTATTTGATTCTGTAAGAATTTTGAATGTCAAACCATACTCTGCTAGTAAGAAGCCAGGTCCAATGGGACTCTTGTGGTTTTATACATGTATTATTTTCAGAATAAGGATAGCAACTCACCTGTTACACAGTATTATCTTGACATGCATGTTTAATGAATTGGGTCTGTCAGTTTATGTGCACCCATAAAACCTAACAGTTTAACCTCTCTGTAACCATCTTTGCCACTTCCTATTTTAGGTAATAATATTTCATTATAAAATTACAATTTTTATAATTTAGAGTTCTAGTTTCTAAGATAAGAAAACAGACATTTGGAGGCAGGAATAAAAACAAACACTCTACTTAAAGCAGAAAAAAACAACTTTCTGAAGAAATTCCTGGACATACTTCTCCAGTATTTCAGAACCATTTCTTTTTTGTTCATCTAACTACAGTGTGAACCAAATTATTATTATTATTTAAAAAAAAAAGTCTTACTGCCTATTTGCCTTAAATGAAGAGACATCGTTCTACCCCAATGCAACAACAGAAACTACAATTTGTAAATGAAAAGATGTTGTCTTCTCTCACCATCACCATCTTTGTCCATAATTAAGATTTTGGTCAGGGATGAGAACAACTTGATTGTACTCCATGTTATCATAGCCCTCTCGACTTCTCTCTGTCTTCCACATGTTGAATGACTTAGTGATTTATTTTCTCCACATATGCAATGTTTGGCTCCTATACGGTGTGGGATAGATCTTAGTTATCGGATCTCCTCTCTTTCTTCCACATGTTGAATGACTTAGTGATTTATTTTCTCCACATATGCAATGTTTGGCTCCTATATGGTGTGAGATAGATCTTAGTTATTGGATCTCTTCTCCCTGCTACATCAAATAATTTTGATTATAACTTAAATTGTACTTCCCCTGACTAATTCCTCTTTAGTTTCCGTTTTACTATAGACTATCAATAGGCAAATTTTAATGTTTTACAATTAAAGATGTGATTTTTTTTTTTAAACTTCACCTAGTAGCTAAAAGAGCTAGAAATTTAAGAAAGATAAATTGGACTACTTGGTTCTTCTTCATATAAGGAAAACAAACTACTTATCTGCTTCGGTGTAGCTTCTGGACAAAACTTCCAGAGCGTTAAGCAATCAGTACTAACTCTTAGAATGATATGAGTCTCTCTAGTCCTGCAATGCCATATTTCCATTTTTCTAGGGCTGAAGAAGTTTCAGTTGGAGTGAATAGATACCATCTTGGTTCTTAGTGGTGCGTGGTAGGGGCCTTGTTATTGCTACATGCAAGGTAATTTTAGTGTTAATTTGAGCACATCAGAAGAGTTTAGGTTAGAATTTCAAAGAAATATATGAATACTTGTTATCTTCAAATCTCAATTCTCCTTTATGATATAAAATACCATTCTTCTTTAAAAGAATTGTAAATTTATCTTAAACTACTAGATCTAAATGCTGAACAACAAACAATCCGTATTTACTACAAGGAATAGGGTTAAAATATATTCTCCAATGACAAATCCCAACCAGGAACAGACTTCAGCCAGGCAGCTAGCAGGGCTCGCCGGGTGAACTGCGCAGGCCATGATGGGTGCAGAGCTCAGAGCCGGAAAGCAAACAGCTGCTGTAGCCTGATTTGAGTTAAAATAGTGTGAGTGTTTAGTCTGGCGCACGGCTTCAGGGGAGATTGGCAGCTGGGTCAAACAAAGTCCTTCCATTGGCTCTCTTCCCAGGCAGCTTCTGCTAGTATTTAGGTACTAGTGCAGTGTAGGGCCCTTTTCTCAGGCAAAACCTAACATCTGACCGCACCCTCTTTGCTTTTTCAAAAACAAAAACAACAAAAAACCCCAAAAAAACCCTTCTTTTTCCTTCTTTCGTTATGATAAATTCTCCAATAGACAACCTCTCCCACTAATTGTGTATTAGCAGTGTATTTTATCTTGAGAGCTGACGTACTGGGCTCTCAACGTGGTGTGGAAAGCTGCCTGTTACAGTGCTGGATTCATAAAAGGGCCTTTATGGTTTGTGAAAGAATATCTGTGTGCTTAGGCAGGAAACTTTTTGATCTGCAGAAAAGCCAGAAGACATCTAGGTAAGGCTACCTATCAAATCTACTTTTTTTGGGAAAAAGTTGGGCAGTGAGAATGATTCCTCACAATCGATGTGAGTTTGGAGTGTGCATGTTCACTTTGGTAGAAGTTTAAAAGGTACTGACTATTGTTTGCTTATTTTTTATTCGTTTGTTTAAATCTTAAAAGAATACTGTAGTCTGCATTTTTACGATTTTGTTTTCTGCTCTAGGACAGATTATAGTGGATATAGAGTTTTATTATATAGCAAAATCTTTGTAAACTGTCACAGAAAGAAAGTGTATTTAGAAGGGAAATTGACAAGTTTTAAAGAGTAATTGTACAATCATTTGAGGACAGAGGAACACTGCATTAGACTAACAAGGGTTTAATTACCAAAAAAAAAAAGTTTAATGTTGCTTTGGAAGGAATATTAAGTAAGTTGTCTTTGTCTCTTACTTTTTAATTTTAGTCACTGATTTAGCCTGTTGGGTCACATTTTTTGTTAGTGCTGAAGGCTGCCATGAATCCCTAATGAGGCCCCTTTGCACATGATTTTGGCACTTGGCCAAAATCAACTTCCCAGCGGCAAGCTTTCTCTAAAGAACCTGGAGCAATTTTTTTTTTTTTTGATTAGAAATCATGTCTGAAAACTGCCACAACCAGTTGTGTAGGCATGTCAGAATGACTTTATACAGTAAATATGAAACAAGCATTTAAAAAAATTTTCCTCATATCGTAGATTTTATCATTATGAATTCCTGCTTGTGGTCACTTAAAATACGTCAGAACGAGAACAATCTTAAAGAAGAAGATTTAGTGATTTTTTTGTTTTTCTCAGCAGAACAGAGTAGGGCTGATCATCTCATTAAGATGTATACAGTACGAAAAGTTTATTCAAAACACTTCAGGATAAATAACAGATGAATTCTTAAAACTGTAAATCTCTGTAAGTAATACTCAGTGAACAGTAAGTAATGAAGTTTTCTAGAAGTTTTGTTATGAGCACAATTAAATTTAACTTTTTTAAATTGAGATTTTTGTATATTTTAAATATCATGGTGTTTGGGATTCTAAAAATGTTACATTTATCATGTAATTATAATAATTTATTAACACCTTGATATTATTTCTAACAAATGTTTTAATAGAAATGTTCGGTATATAAACATGACTGAATAACTTTAAATCATTGTATTTAATTGCTGTTTTACCATAAAAGTTAATTTTTCATGAAAGAAATTCTGAAGCTCAAAGGCACTTATACGCAGTTTTCAGAGCTATTAATTTTACTCTAACTGCATTTTTTCATGTAAGCCGATATGTTCTTTTATACTCCAGTATTTTAAGAGTTAAATTCACAAGTTGCTATGAAATACTATAGTAATCAGATGTTAGCAACCTCAGAATTTATATAGTCATTTTCAGCAGTATCTTTACACATTAAAAACAGATACATTGCATAGTATGCAAGAGCAGAAAAGAAGGATCTTAGTTGCTGTGTTTTATTTTTTTAAAGAAATCTTATTATCACTATTCTAAATACTATTTTGCCTTATATTTTAATCTACAGTAATCTAGACTGAAACTTTATTTTTTTACTTTAAAATAAGCATATTTCTCTTTAAAATTTTGAGAATATGATTTATTCTCTTTTAAAGAAACCTGATTTAGAGCTGTCTTAATAGGTATGTTTTTCATGTATTTATCACTATACTTATTTTCCCTTTATTATTACAGTGTAAAATGTTGCTAATTTGGAGAAAAAGTGAAAATGAACTTGAAAATGCAGTTTCATTTCCTTCAGATCAATTTAGGTGTATATATGTAATTTATGTGTATATGAAATATTTTTTAGTATTTCTGTGGACTGAATTATGACACTATATATAACTTGCTATGAGTTGTGTAGAGACATGGACTGTTTGAAATGATCATATCAGTCAACATTAAAATACACAGATGTTATAAACTGGGAAAGAGCAAATACATATCTGCTTTAACCAAAATTTACCTGGATAAGTTCGGTACATCCATGTGAGTTCACTGTTGAATTCTCATTTAATGTAATCTTTGGAATTTTAACAGAGGAGTTAATATGTAAGGTAGATAGTTCATGATTTGTATAAAAATGGAACATTTTATCCTTTACTGTTATCGAACAGGTGCAGGAAAAATAAGGTAACTTGTGTTATTCAGCATGATTCTTGCTTAAAAAGCTATTTTTGAATTCTGGTTTTATTTTAATCTTAGCTCCCATACACAGAATTGTGTCTTCTGTTTTCATTTTTTGATTATTTTCAGTCAATTATTTTACTTATTTGAAATTGGCAGAATATTACTCTAAAATACTGAGAGATGTCTTTACTGAACATTTTAGGTTTCTTTTGCATTTTTTGTTAATTAGAGGCCTTAGCAAAGTAAATGACATAAAACATAGAACTTTTGGAGTATACAGATATGTCAGTTTGCGACTTCAGAAGAAACTTATTGTTCGCGATTACTGACAAATATTTCTGAGTTGAGGTAGAAACAAGTAAGTATTGAAAAAAAGTTACTTGACACTCTTTACTGAAAAGCTAAGAAATTTACTTTCTTTTGCTATACCTATAAATTTCAACTGAATATTTCAATGGTTTAGGCTTTTTGGCAGGCTTATTAGCTAGTTTTCCTTGGGACCATAAATGCAAAACATTGATTATATTTTCTTCATTGAGTTGACATTTTTAAAACAATATTCTGAGTACAATTACTTTAAAAAGACAAATATTTCGATGTGTTTGTTAAATTTATTCTATTTGTGAAGAACAGCTTGATGAATTTGCTTCATTCATTATTTTTCCCATCCTTTTGTAAACACTAAAACCTATTCCACTTTACAGTGTGGAAACTTCTTCACTCTTCAGAAAAAGTGAAATTCATTTATAGCTGTCAATTTAGATTATGGGCCTTTACCATTTTAAATGTGACAGGGTTTTTGTTTGTTTCAATTATGCAACAGGAACATAAAATGTTTGCTTTCCCCTAATTAAAAGAGATATTATATAAAATAATTAAGTATCGACTTTAATTATGTATTAATAAGAAAGCTTTATAACTACAGTATTTTATCCACAATTTTTAAAATGTAAGAAATGTTTACAATGGGGCATTTTTGATCATCGTTTGATCATTTAAATAAAATGCATTGTTCTAAATGGTCTAAATTCCAGCAGTGAGATAAATGTATGACTACATTAGATTGAACATAATTACTAAATTTTGGCACAACTTCAGTGACCTCTGCCGTAAAAGATTAGCATACGTGGGATGATCGTGGATTTGCAGTAACAGAAGTAGATAAGTGAAGCACGTGAGACACCAACCTTTGTTGTTTTGGAGAGAAAATATATGCTAAAATAAAAGGAGATACTTTTCATGTAAACTGCTGATAATAATATTTTGTTGTTTCATTAGTACAACAAATCTTGAACATTAAAATAATTTAATTATAATCTTATTGCATTTGTAAGACTTTTCCTGTAGAATTAGCTGCAGTATTTTATTCTTTTATGAGATGAACAACTGTCATATTTCCAAGCACTCAACATGTAACTATAAATTAGATAACCAAGTAATTTTTTTAAATGTTATGCTTTGATTTAAATATAATTAATATTGAATTAAAGAATAACATTCTCTGATTTTAAGTCTTTTTCATATTAAAAAACATTTGATTTTCACTTTGCAATTCTTTTACTTAATATTGGTTTAATTTTAAAATTATCATAAAGCAAATTTTGCTATTTGATAGTTTTTAAGCATGGTAGGGTTTATTTTGTAAGCAACCTAACGTAATACATATTTAAACAATGGTGATTTATGTCTAGCTGTATATTCTCTCAAAGTCAAGATCAGCATAAGACCTTCTTTGGGGAGGCCCTTTAAAAACAAAACTGTGAGTTTCCTCTTGTTTATATGTTCAGGTATGTTCAGGCAGACCTGAGTATCTGCCTGTCTCCTGAGATGACTGACTGTCTTGTGAGCATGAAGATGGAAAATGTAGTAGTAGACTCCATGTTTATTCTTTTTCCATATTATTCTGAATAAACAAAAATTTTGAGTTTCATATTGAAAGCTTGTCTATATATGAATCAGTATAAATATTTACATCAAATTTGATGATTTAGATCATTTAAAGCCCTGAATATTCAGCGTAAGTTAGTGGTCATTTACATGTTTGTGTAGTGATTATAAATATTTGATTATTATTGGTTTTAAAGATTTACTAGTTTAAAGAAAAGCTGGAATGCCATAATTTGCTTAAAAATTATTAATATTTACTAGTTTTATAACTGCCTCCATTTTGCTATTATTGAAATGTTACATTAGTGATTATAAATATTTGATTATTATAGGTTTTAAGGTTTACTAGGTTAAAGAAAATCTGGAATGCCATCATTTGCTTAAAAAACTATTAATATTTACTAATTTTATAACTGCCTCCACTTTGCTATTATTGAAATGTTACATTATAGCTCTCTTCAAAAATACCATGAGATTAAGCAGTGCCTTAGTTTCCACTTCTCCCATTAACATAAGAGGTCAACATGTGTAGGGTGGGATGTGGGGCCTGAAAATATTTCAGTTTTTTTTCTTTTCTCTTCTGTGATTATCAACTACTATTTGCAGAAATTTTTGAAAGAAGTGGTTGTATTTTTTGAATGTTTATATAAATGTGAGGATATGCATGGGCTTTCTGTGGACTTCAGTTTAAAAACTAAAATAGAAAATAAGATTGAGATTAATGACATGGTGCATTTTTATAGCAACTAATTACAACTTGCTATTCATACATAAACAACAGTCTGGAAAGATAGACAGTGAGCTCTGAGAGCAGCCTTCATTTACTCTTCACTTAAGAACTGCTGAGAAAGTGGTGGCAAAAATACGGATTGGGGCCAATCCGTGTGATCCATGGTGTGGTAGGCGCATGCCACCATTTCCCACATTTATGTCTTCTAGTCTTGCTTCAGAGCCCCATATCTAATCTTAGAAATTTTTTATAGAGAGATGGGTTGCAGCAGAATAAACTCATTCTTGTTGTTCACTGGAGGGTCTGTGATTTGAGTTTCTCTGGCAGAGGCAGTGTTATTCTCTGTTTAGTGATTTTTTTTTTTTTTTTTTAAATCACGGTTTGGGTAGGTCAGCTCAATCAGGTGGCCAAATCAGTTTAATAACCAAGCTAACTCAGCCTTAGCAAGGATAATTAGTTTTCATTCTTCCCTAAACCTGGCCACTTTCCTGAAGAATGCATACAGTTGGGCATGAAAGGTTAAGAAGCTAAAACTGTACAACATGTGCATTCTACTTGAGTTAATAAACTGTATTTTAGGTTGAAAATAGTATAAATCAATATACGTTGTGTTTGCCAAATATTTAAACAATGAAAGAAGCAATTGTCCTGAAATTAAACTTGTGGGATTAACTTTATTATAATTCTGTTTGACATGTCATCTGCAAATTACTTTTTAAAAGCATTCCTTTTAACATTTTTGTATTACATCCTTCATGAGGCATAATGACTTAGATGTGAATTTTCTTCTAGTGGTGCAATTTTTGAAAATTATAGGTATATTGCCATGGCTTGTTCTGTGGTATTCTAACCTGATCACATGTTCTTTTCTCTGCATTTCTAGGGCCCCATTCATAAATATTCTCTGGAGAGATTTGTGAGTGTGTGTGTGTGTGTGTGTGTGTGTGTGTGTGTGTGTGTGTGTGTGTGTAAAGCCAATTTTAGATACATTCAGGTAGCTCTGCATTAGAAAATGTTGATGTACAGAAAATTCCTACTCAACTGTTGTTTAGCTATTTCTGAAACTTCTTCGATAGTTAGGAAATGAATCAACAAGGATATAGAAACAGAGAATTGTAATTTTGGCAAATGAAACAGCAATAATCAGTTCAGAATATTTATAGAATGATAACATTTTTCTACTGACATTTTGATGCCAACAAATTTAATTTGGAAACTGCTATTTGTTGCTAGAAGGCAGTAATTGACTTTGGTAGTCAGTAGTTCAAAATGCCTTATATAAGATAAAGAGCTGATTTATTGAATGAATAAGTCTTAGATAAAATGTAGGCTATTAGACTACCTCATGTTTGGAATTTGTTTTAATATTCAATACCCAAATCGTTAAATATGAATGTAATAGTATTTGCATATTTTCCACTTCCAGAATTAGCCATATCTACTTGTGAAATTTATTATCTTCTTTTATATAATTATAAGTAAATAACTTATGTGTAATCAAATATCTTATAGTTTCCATTTTCATCTTAAAGCCTACTCAAGATCAAACTTTAGATGCTAAATTACCTAAAAGTCTGGAATAATAGTGAGATGAGATTATGTAACCCAAAATGAAATTATACATAAAGCACAGGTGGTTACTAGCATTTGTGTGGTCAGATATACAAATTGCATTGTAGGTAGAGCGTTTTCTTTCTCACTTGAGAAAAGTGCAATTAAATGTAATTTACAGATGTGCAAATGAACAGCTGCTTTCTTCTAACTAAATTTCATAGAGATGAGCTAAATTATAATGGGTTTAAAAGTCACTACCATTTAATGGTTTTTAAATTGGATTGGAAGCATCATTACTGAGTTTACTAGATGAAGAGAATTAATACTTATGAGTATCTGGGACAATTTCTGTTTAGGTGGCAGCAGAACCATTAAGATACTGGAAATCACAACCAGACCAAAAGTTATAGCAGGTTTGTGAAACTTCGTTAAGTGCGTAGACCCACTGTAAGCCTTTATGTAATTTATATTATATACTTCCTTACAGCATGCAAAATAATCCAGTTATAGCTGGAAAAAGTGTTTTTATGTGTATGTACATGTTCACAAGATGTGGGTGTGTTTGTGTTTGTGTGTGATCTTCATGTTTTCTTTGCCTAATGATAAGAAAAATATCAAAAGTAAGATGGAGATTCATTGATTAAAAATAGGGAATATTGCTAAACTGTTTTTGTGTATTGATTTATAAGAAATGACCATGAACCTACATTTCTGGGATATCTGCTTTTTTTTTTTTTAAATCCACATAGTTTACTTGGAGCTACTTACATATTAAATAATGATAAACTACTGTCATTAATATTTTTCCATTAAGTAAATACCTGTTCTTGACCAAATTCCCTTGGGCTTGAAACAGACTTCTTTTTTTGCAGATAGGAATAGCCAAGATTTTTTTTTCTAAAACTCTCTGAAAAGGCATGTTGATGGTTACAGGAAGAAGAAGTGGAAGGTGACGGATTGCATTGGACCAGGGAATTAAAGAGCTTTTACCCTGTGTTAGCTCAGAGATTTATTATAATCAGTCCATTAGTATTTCAACAATAATTTGCTTTTCTAAGAGTATTACTAAACACATTCCAAAAATTTGACCTTGGAAGTAATTAGAAAACTGACTCATTGGTTATGAGTATGCTGATAGAACCCTTAACTTAATCTGTCTACAATATATTTTCAAGGGATTGACTCCTACTGTTAAAAGTGCTATACAGGACCAGTCACTGATGCAATGGATCAGATCCTGTGTAGAGTGCTTCATATATCTCATCTCAATCCTTTAAACAACCATCAAAAGCGTTGGTAATTATCCCCACTGTAGAGATAGAAGGCTCAGAGTGCTTAAGTAATTTTTCCACAGTTCCAGGACTAGTAAATGTTATTGTCAGGAGGGAACCTATGTTAATGGTACTTCTAGCCCATGCTGTTATATGTTGCACTACATATTTGATAATCTTGACCTTGAGAGTACAAGGAATATTAACTATACCCCTCTGAATTAAATGCTCTTTTTGTTGTTGATGTTAACAATTGAAGAAACAGAATACTAAAAATATTAACGTCAGCACTAGATGAAGAGTAGCAGGCGATACAAATCCTTCATGTAGTAGGTACTTTTAGTATTTAAAGTATGTACTTTTAATATAGTTCTAAGTTAAGCAATAGCTAGTGACCAGTAAAACACTTTTGGTCATAAGCATTTTTTTCTCCAGAAAAAAACACACGATAGTATATATGGACAACTATTGCATTTCTAATATGAAGCTCTTTCACACATCAGTGGGTTAATATATTAAAAGTTGTGGAATAGCACATTGGGGAAAAATATCTCCCGGTCAAAAAATTTCACTAGTTTGTTTTGTTAACATAAATGTTATTATAACCAAAGAAATGCAAGAGTTGAAGAGGCGTAGTGATTTTTTTTCACTGTGGCCACCGATACCATCCAGTGCTTCCCAACAGTGGTGTTCTATTATGGCACCCCACAGAAGCAAATACTCAGAATCCTTCCCGAAGTGCTTCACTGTTTTCAAGCAGATGCTTTCCACTAGACGACCGTGTCTCTTTACTTTAAAATTCACAATTTGTCACGTCATAGGCTTGTGTACGGAAAACTTGACCAACTGTTGGTAACTATTTTAAAATTTAGATTTCTAACATCTGTTGGTAGGACTAAAAGTTAAAACAAATGAGGGTATGGGCATAAAATACATTTTATCAAACTGTTTATTTTACTTCAATTAAGTTTCATATAATACTGGAAATTATGATTCAAAGTATCTTGATGGACACTGAAGAATCACTTTTCCAACACAGATATTTGATTCATTGGCTTTTCAAGCTGTGATCATTGAGTGTTATTTCTTTAACTCCCTTAATTTATGCAGGAGAAAATGGTGACTTAGAGGGGAAAAAACAGTATTTTTTGCTCATGGTAATAACAATAGTTAGTGCTTGGAAAGTTGGCTTTGAGTACAGATCTTAACTTCCAGTTTTGTATTTTTTTTCCTCTCCCTGATTCTTAAGCATAAAGCTGAATGAGTGTTTTACATATGAGTAAATATAGGTAATCATATGCATATATACATGTAATCATCCCACATATTAGGATATAGAAATTTCCAGCACCCCAGAAGACTGTCTCATACCCTACTGAAATCCCCATAGGTTGGTTTACCATTTTTTTATTTCATGTAAATAGAATCACACAAAACATATGCATTTTTGCCTGGCTTATGATACTCAACATTTTGTCCATGTGATTTGCCCATATTTCATGTATCAGTAGGTTGTCCTTTCTTATTGCTATGTGGTATGACTGTAGCACAGTTTATTTATCCATGCTATATTATTAGGTTGTTTCCAGTTGCCTTTTTACATTTCAAAAATGTAAATTTGGTGCCAAAACATAGTAGAAAAATAATATTAAATTAAGTTATTTAGATGTTATTAACCATCTCACCTATTGAGTTATTTGTTGAGTTATTGAGTGCATCCCCCAAGCACAAATGAATTTATTTATTACATTGGATATATTGATAAACAGTCTGCGATTGTCATCTGGGTATTATTTACACGTGCTAATAAGCAGCTGCTTTAAATAAAGTAAATGATATTAAAGTAGTATATTAAAATGTAGTTTGCAAAGCCCTTTCACATAATACACACATGAACTCTGGGGGGGAGAAGACAGAATACTCCTCCACCCCAAAGACCAAAATAATTAGTATCCTATAGCCAGTAAAGACTGAGCTACGACTGTATTGGGATTTTTTTTTCCACTCTAAATCTGTCTTTTATTACAACAAACTACATCTCTATAAAGAGTGGTAACCCATATACGAGATCTAAGGTGAACAAGTGGCTTACTACAATTTCCCAAAATATCTTTAAAGAAAACTGGCCTTATTTATATTTATTGCACTACAAAATTCCCTTATAATCAAGTAATTTATCAATAATAAATAATAAACAATGTTTTTACAGGTTTCTTGGGGTTGATATTTTCAAAACATTATAGTACCTAAAACAGTAATACCCCTTTCTATCATTTTTGTGTTTAAACAACAAGTTCAAATTTGGCCAAGTTCAACGATGCTTGTTATTATTTTTGACAACTATACAATACCCGATAATGATTCCATTTCTGACACCAGCTGGCAATAAGCTTCCCTCTCAGATGAATTCATAGATGGCCTGTTCACAATTCAAACATGTAATGGACACTACAAAATTCCACTGCTGTGCTTCTGCTTAATTAGATGTATTTGCCTCTAATAGGGAGAGAAGATCAACTTTCTCAATGCTTTTTTCCCCCATAAGCTTAACCTAGGTATTAAATATGTTTTTAATTATGTGCAATGTCTGAAAGCCTAAGAATAAACAAACCAATGTGGACATTTAGAAAATACTAGTTTGTTGTACTACTACAGGATATTTCTTTGGCTTTGTAAAAAAATATGATTGACATCAAAGTGTTGTCCTCTTTAACTCAGGATGCCACCTTGCAGCAATTGGCCTTTACTGACCCGTGAAAATGGATGGAGTTATTCTGATCTAACTATGGAGAAGGTCAGGTTAACACTTGCATTTGAGAACAGCAGAAGGAATCACCTTAAAGGAAGAAGCTGATTTATAAAAAGCAAATGTTTATTTACATTGAGTTCATCAGAAATAGGTAGAGATCATGAAGGAAACAACTGCAGAATTAATTCAGGATATTTTTAAAATGCCCCCACTTAGGTAACCTAAATATGTTAACTTTATAGCCATTTCCTCATGAAGGACACATTGAATTTTTCACTAACAGCATTTTTTTCACTCCTCAGTTCTTTTTACTATAATATTTAAGCAATTTTATCTTAAAGATTTCATTATACTTAGTTCATCAGTTCTTATTTCTGTTTTCTTGCAATTCTATGTTTGCTTTAATAAAGCTGCTATAAAAATGAATTTATATTTAACTGTGGTAAGAACAAAAAGAGCTAAATATGTTTTTTTTTGTCTAGACTAATTGTGAAGTGATAAAGTACAAAATTTCTAACCAATTATATAACATGCTTTAAATGCACAGAACTTACTGCCTATAATAGCTGTTTTGCTATAGCCATAATTATAAATATAATTTATCATTAAGTTTGCTTTTGAAGGGAGGAGATATATCTGTTATTTCCTTGATTTTTCTTGTGTGGTTTGTAATAAATCCTAGCTTATAAAAAACAAAATGGCAATTCTGGCCAATGCAAGCCACAATGATCCCAAACCCCACTAAGAAAATCGCCATATGTGGTAGACTGTTCTCCTGCCCTGTCAGAACTATTTATTCCTTATTGATTGTAGGCCCTGATGCCCACTGATCGGAAATAATGTTCTATGCTGATGCGTGGCTAATTTGTCATTTGACTTGTATTAAAAAATTAAATAAAATCCAAGCCATAGAGAATTAAAGAGAATTAGATTATTTTACATTATTCTGATTACAAAATAAAACTGAATAGTCTTTTAAAAGGAAAGGATGTAAAATTAACTGATATACATTTCACCCTATGTTGTTCTTCCAGTCTCTGATGGGTGTTAGCTATTAGGTAAATGATTCAAGAAAGGAAAAGATGCACAGGACATGGTATATCTATAAACCATGGAATGCCTATCTGCTCTGGAATAAGAAAAACCAATCTGCAATCAAAGTGGTTAGTTAACTGCCTTTCATTAATGACTACATGTTTTTGTATCCTTCTTAAAAACATACTTGTGAGTGTTTTCTGTCCTGATGAAGATTAGGTGAACCAAGCTAGTAAGGTATTTTTTTGCTTATTTGTGTGTTTTTGTTTGGTTTGGTTTGGTTTGGTTTTATCATGTGCTTTACTTAAAGGAAAACAAATCAAGTGCAAGCCAGAAAAAAATCTCTTTGAACAACTTATTGTGAAACATACACTTTTAAGTACCATATTAGCCTATTGGAAAGGCAACTGAATTCAATAAGACTACTAATTGATGTTCTGTGTGAAAACTACCCTGATAATGCATTTGGTACCTATCCTATTTCTGTTGCGGAACAGGAAATGACATATAATAGGTGCTCAACAAATATATGTTGAATGAATAAATGAATGAATGATCCTAATGAAATAGATATTTGAATCTCTACCTGGGTTTCCCCTTCTCAACATAGCTCATTTTCATAAAAAAAACTCTTAAAGCTGCTTTCAACAATTCAGTTATTTTGCAAAGGAATAACATCTAGTTAAAACCATTATTCCAAGAGATCACTCTGATTCTCATTTTCTAGTCTTATTAGCCAAAGAAATTGACAATTTCTG
This sequence comes from Rhinolophus ferrumequinum, assembly GCF_004115265.2. NCBI lineage: Eukaryota > Metazoa > Chordata > Mammalia > Chiroptera > Rhinolophidae > Rhinolophus > Rhinolophus ferrumequinum. The sequence continues at coordinate 86,678,727 of NC_046285.1, forward strand.
ACAATTCTGAGGATCTATGTGTGTGGGAACTTGTAATCATTATGGCTATATCTATCTGGTCCAGGAAAGAATGAACTGTCACCAAGGATTTAATAATTCAGTTTATAATATAATTAAAAAATCAGTAACTGAGATGTAAAAACTGTACCCTGACTATATTTGACCTCCTTGTATTGTATCATAGTTAATTTCTTTTCAAAGATAATTTTGTGGACATATATGTAGCTATTTCTTGGGGCATTTTTGGATATTATATGCACAAATCTTATCTTCACAAAAATGAGAACTTGTATTTTAACCATCTATGAAGTCAAATGAACATATAGTGAATATTTTATATGGAATTATTATGAAATGTTGAAAGAGGATACATACAGAAATATTATAAGTGATAATAAATGGGTATAGCACTATATTGGAACATTTTTTTTAATTAGTGTAGTAAATGGGGCAGAATTTTAGTTGCCTTTCATTCTATATGTGCCAACTTACCATAAGGAAATTTCTTAACTAATCATCAGGAAGATTTAATCAAGATCAATTAGTTGTTGCTGACAAATATACCCTTAGGAATATAGGAAAAGGCAAGAGTATACCAATTTAATTATTTCACTATTTATTACTAACACAAATTTAAAATCCATGACCTTTCTCCTCTTCTCCAAAAAATAAATAAATTGAAGATAGATCAGAGCAAAGTTTTCTACAGCAAAAAAATCTTTTTTAAAAATAATGCTAGTAACTACTGCTACGTTTTGGAGACTCTACTGGACTTCTCCCACAACATTAGAGTTAAGAGAATAGGCACTTGAGTCAGAATGCCCTAGTTTAAATCCCACCCCTACCACTTACTAGTTATCAAATCTTGGAAGAATTACCTCCCTTACCTTATTTGTAAGGTAAGGAAATTACCTCACTTTCCTTATTTGTAAATTGGCAACAATAGCAGAACTGACATAATAATATTTGTTAAATAAAAAATTAATGACATCTCTTCCAATTAAATTAGGAGATATTGAACTTAATCTAGATGTGGGAGTGACTATGAATAAAATGGGAAAAGAAGCATATTTTTTTTGAGATGTAACTGTTTGTTAATATTACGTCATTAAAAGAAGCATCAAAGTTTCCATCATGGAGGTCAAAACAGAGAACAAAGCATGAAGTTTCTAAGAATATTGAAAAGTAGTGAATGTTTCCTGCTTTTTTTTTTTTTTTTTTTTTTTTTTTTGTAACCAACATTAATTCTAGGGTATGGCAGTCTTATCTTTCATATATATTTTTTTGAAACATTTCTTCAAGGGACTATAAGCTCATTAATTATACCAGGGTAAAACTTCAAAGGATGCACTTCACTTCTCATAGTATAAGTTTGCATAAGAAAAAGCAATTAATTTAAAATCCAAGTTTCATATATTACCAACTTTTCAGTTGGGAGATGATGAAATATATGTTCTCAACTCTCCTATTTCTTTTTGGAATCAATTGTCGCTTTCTCTTGGTTTTCTTTTCTGAAGTAACTGGTTATTTTGATTACCTTCAAAAGGCTGAATGGTGTTCACAATTATCTTCTTTCTCCTTCTGACGCTAATTCTATTGTTTAGTAAATTGAGGGAAAGGAACAGATGAAACCTGGTATGATTTGTAAAGTTTGGAAAGGAAATCGGTAGTTAGCTTAATTATTGTCTTTCATGTACAGGTCTGAATACTTACATTTGGAATAACCCTTGAGCTTAATCCAGCTGTTTGGACATAAAATAAAGTTTCAAATCAAGTTATCCAAATTTTCATTAAGCTATATTAGTGTCAGTGTATCTTGCTCTGTTCAGAAATATCTTTTCATACTCTATGTTTTGATATATTTAATTTTTAAAAAAATTAGTCAGTTTCCAGTGTAGAAAATCTTATTGTCTGTAATCCAGTCTCTTTCTACAAAGTCCAAGAAGTCCATCTTAAAAGCAGAGAGACCTTCTTTACTTGAGTAACTGTAGTGGGGAGCACAGTATCTAATTTATGCTGATCTAAACCTGAGACGTTTTTCCTACCTGGGATCTCTTGCATTGTAGACACTGAAAGCATCAATGATTCCATTCTCTCAAGTTTTCACAAAAACTTTAATCCTGATGGTATGATACTTTTTTTCTTGTTGCTTTCAAGATCTAACTAGAGACATAATTCAGAAACAAATGAACTAAAAGGAAAGATTTTTTAAAAACAAAGAATGGATACTTTGGGAAAGGAAATGATTTGGTGGTGGAGTGGTAGATTAGATTGATGCCACCAGGTTCAGAAACTAGAGTGCTGAACTACAACAAAGGATGGCCAGACTTCTTTAGTGCAGTGAAACAAACAAACATATAGCAGAGGGCCTTGTGTAGAGCCTGTTGTTTGATTAAAAAAAAAAAAATGATGAAATATATCCTTCATTTGATCTACTGATTTCTCAGAACATCTGTGTGCTATCCATCCAAAGTAATAAGGAATCAAAATCACCTATAACTACCTAGCGACACTTCATTCTCATAACAGCTCTCTAACTATGTCTCTTCAGGAAATTAAATTTCTATTCACACAGGTTTAAAATTTTTTACAAGGGAAACTTCCGCTGAGCTAGTTCATCTCATCCTGCATATTGCAGCTAGAGTATTGTAGCAATTTTCTATCTGATCTCCAAGTTTTTATTCCCTCAATTATATTACGTACTCTTTCCTTCTTGCATGAAATTTTCTTTCAAAAGTTAAGATCAAATCTGTATTTTTCTAAGGGTCTTTCAAGACCCTGTTGTCTGAAGTATTCCCCCCAAATTTGCATATTAACCGATTATTGCATTAACTGATTATTAATACTGAATTGACTTTGGAGGAATTTTCTTTGAGGAAACATTTCTTAATGTCGTTTTGTAAATTACAATACGTAGGCACCTACAAAGGCTTAACAGAATCTTGCAGAAAGATTCTGAAATAGCTTAGGAGGTGTATGGAAGTGGGTAGCAAATAAAGTTGAAAGAGAAAAGCAAAGGCCTTCTGCAGGATATGACACATTATGTAGAATTTAATGTTTCTTAACTTGCCTTATTGAATAGACTGAACTGTCTCAGAAATTCCACCCTTTAAAATATGACCACCACGATTAAAAGTGAAGAAAATAACACTGGATCTCCAAGAAGAGCTTTATGCCTTAGCCATGCATTGGGCTTCCAAAGTCATTTCGTGACCATTGCTTTTAAATTTTTTAAATTTTTCTTCAGAGTCAACTTCTATAAGCTTGGAAATGTGTATTTAAAGATTAAAAAAATAAGAAACTGACTTTGTTTAGATATCAAAACTTAGAAGTATAAGTTGCAGTTTTAATTGTATGCTTGTTTTTAAGAAGAGTTTAACTAATAAATATGGAGACAAAATTCTCATAATTTCAATAATTTATATCTAGTAATCATCTACACTTTGAAGAAATTATTACTAAATTGTTTTAATATGAATAACTACTACTGTAACATAATAAAATATTTATTATTTGATCTCACTATACAAATAAAATCCAGAATGGTTTTAAAGAAATTTTAAAAAATCAGTTGAGTTTGCTTTTAAAGTATTTGCTGGTAACCATGGTAAGACATAAACAGTAATGGATTTAAAATAAATTGTTCTGATTAGTAATGGAAGTTGAATTTAAAAAAAATTACTGGAGGGTAAAATTTTTGAAATTGTATTTGCTGGCAGATAATCAAATGAAGAAAACAGAGAAACAAAGGTCTGCGTTATTAAACATCTGTAAAAATTGCTATCTGAACTTTCTTGTTGCCTTACCATCCTGGACTATCACATTCATATTTTAAAATGTTCAATGTCATTTTTATGCTAGTAGAGGGAAAATGGTGTGCTTCAGAAATCATACTTGCTTCAATCACACACACACACACACACACACACACACACACACACACACACAACACACTTCAGTGAGAACTAGCTGGAACAATGCCAAAGTTCTTGATCATGATCAAAATAATGTCATTGCCTCCTGCATGATTGTTGTATGTGATTTTTGACAACTATACACATTGTTTTATTTGAGCTTTTGGCTATGGAAGGCTTCTCCCATCTAACTGCAGTTGTGGTAATATGCAAAGGAAGAAAAATTGGGGAGCTTTATTCAGACCTAAAACTATGTGTATTTAATGCACAACCAATTTCATCTTTGATAAAGCATCACCTGAAAATGGGGATTTTAATATTTTCAGCATTATCACTTGAACCTAGAGTTGACATTTTTCCTACTTATTTATTTGATAGTTTATATGCTTTATTCAAAAGCAAGAATTCAGGATGCCTGTTTTTAAATGTTACCACAGCTTCATCACAAAAAAAAAAAAAAAAATTTGAGTTTCAAATCTTGAGCTCAATTTAGTATTAAACACAGTTTACTGATTGCATATATTTTATTGTTGATAGTTAAACATATACATCAATGTATAGCTTCTTTTTTTAATTAGTTTTAGGTGTACAAAACAATGCAATAGTTAGACATTTCAGCTCTCACAAAGTGATAACCGCCCAATCTATTGCCCCTCTGACATCGTATATACCTATTATAATTTCATTTACTCTATTCCATATCCCATGACTATATATATGAAATTATAGTTGACATACAATATTATTCAGCTTTAGCTTCAGGTGTATAGTGATCAGGCATCTACACTGTCCATGAAGTGGTTTCCCTGATAAGACATGTGCCCATCTGACACCCTACAAAATCTTTACATTATTGATTCTATAGCTTCTTTTTTTAAAAATATTTTATTGGGGAAGAGAACAGTGTGTATTTCCAGGACTTTATAGGGGAACAGTGTGTTTTTCCTAGTACACATCAGCTCCAAGTCAAGTTGTTGTCCTTCAATCTTAGTTGTAGAGGGTGCAGCTCAGCTCCTAGTTTGCCATTTTCAATCTAGTTGCAGGGGGCGCAGCCCACCATCCCATCCGGGAGTCGAACCGGCAACCTTGTTAAGAGCTGAAGCTCTAAACAACTGAGCCACTGGGCCACCCCTGGCAGCTCAGTGACAGCTCAACTCCAGGTGCTGGGTTCAATCTTAGTTGCGGGAGCACAGCCCACCATCCCATGCCGGAGTCGAACCAGCAACCTTGTTGTTAAGAGCTCGCGCTTTAACCAACTGAGCCATCTGGCTGCCCCTATAGCTTCTTTCTTTAAAAAATAAAAATCAGCTTTAGCATGGAGTATGAACAGTTGAGCAAATAAACTACAAAAATGCTTAAACTTGGAAAAAAATGGGAATTGGACAAGCACAGTGTATTCTTTGCCCCAGAGGTGGTGGTGGGAAAATTGTCCACCTACCTAATATCCAGCAAGCTTTCCCGCTTCCCTCTGAGCTCTGATGATTTTGTGCATTTCAGTTCAATGAATGACTTCAGGGAGCTGCCCTAAAATGCCCACCCAGCTGCCCAATGTCTTGCCCAAATTCACTCATAGGTGTCTATAATGTGCTGCGCAGATGGATGTGGATTGGTTGGGGATGTATATAGGGAGAAGTTATTTCTGAAAATGTTATTTTTTTTATTAAAATAATTTATGCATCTCCCCTGCTCAAATGCTTCCAAGGTAAAAACTGTTTCTTTATTATATCCACCCAGCGCCTTGTATATAGAGGATCCCTTCCTCATGAATATTTATAAGATAAAATTTGCCATTAGAAGCAAGAATGAGCCTTTTGCTTCTTTTGGCCTGCAGGGTTAAGGCTGAGCTCATGGGATAAGCCTGGAGTTTAGGGTTTTGGTTGTTGTTGTTATATTTTGGGGAAGGTGGGGGATTGGTTGAATTGTGATATAATAGGAAAAGAGCAAGCAAGCAAAAAAGAGAGCAATAGTAAGCAGGACAAGAATTAGATAGTTGATGTTTGTCGGTCCTTTTCATTTCAACTTAGGGTTTCCAGGCCTTTGCTACTACTAGTCTTCAGCATGTGCTTCAGTTGGAATGAAACTCTCACCAGTTTTTCATAGCGCTGTATATTTACACATACTATTCTACATCATGAAAAATCTTTCCCTTTTTTCTACCTGAAAAATGTCTGCTGCTTCTCCAGTACTCTGACATCTCCTTTGAAAAATCTTCCTTTACTCCTCAGGCAAAGTTGATTGTTCTTCTCTGGGATGGTACATATCTCTATCACAATGCTTCATACTGACTTACAAATAGTCATTTACATACATGTCTGCTCTGAGGCTAAATTGTCAGCTCCTTGCAGTGGGACTATTTCTTTTCATTTCTGTATTCCCACCACCTTCTATTATGCCTTTCATAGTTGGCATTCTATGAAAGGCTGATTGATATATTTTAGCATTAATCCAGTCTTTAGAACAATAATATGTTTACAATGAGATGATATATGATTCCAAACAGCAGTTTATGCTCTTTGCTGCCTTGTTTTTCCCCATAAAATTAAGCAATATAGAAAAAAAAAAAAAGCACAGAATTTAGGAATGAAACAAGATTTGTTTGAATAATATTAATTTGAATAACTCAAATAGAATATCCAGCGTACTATGACTATCATAGAAAGAGAAATTGAGATTATAATTTTATACACTGTTTCTCATTTTTCCGACACAATAGAATATTAAAGTAGAAAAATTATTACTGTCTATCTTATTCAATTACATTATAAATGTACATTGAATAAATAAATGAATTAATGAAGTCCAGAAATGTTAAGTGACATATTTGAATCACATCTGTTAATATCAGTACTAGATAGGACTAGAGCTCAAATCATAATATCAGATTAAAAGTAAAATTCTAACTTATAAAATACTGCGATTTCTTTTTTAAACTTCTCATTTTCAAATAATTTTTAGACCTACAGAAAAGTTGCAAAAAAAAAAAAAAAATCAAAGAAACCGCAGAGCGTATATGCATACCCTTCACTCAAGTTCCCCTAATGTTAACATCTTACATAAGTGTAGTTATGAAAACCAGGAAATTATTGTCAAAATCAGGATCCCATTTTACCTTTTATTGTTTGGTCTCTTTCTCCTCCTCAGTAACTTATAGATTCCGAGTCTTTACTTTTATGACCTTGACACTTATGAAGAGGACTGGTCAGTTATTTTAGAGAATATCCTTCAATTTGGGTTTATCTGATGTTTTCTCATGAGTATACTGAGATCATGTATTTTGGGCAAAAATAAGTCATATGCCCTACTCAGTGTGTTGTGTGGGGGAATACATGATGTCATTGTTATCTTCTTACTGTTGATGTTAAATTTTATCACTTGAAGGTGGTGTCAGTCAGGTTTTACCAATGTAAGTTTTCCTTCATAATTAATATATATCTTAGGAGTTGTATATATATTTGCCCTTAGACTAAGCAAATATTTTTTTTCTTCAATCTTTTGCTCACAGATGTTAACATTTTGGTAGATCTTGTCTAATAATTATTACTATTGTGTTTGTCTAATGTGAATTTGTATGTACCTCATTCCTTCCACATTTATTAGTTGGAATTCTTCTAAACAGGAACTGTCCCTTTTCTACCATTTGTTTGTTTATTCAGTTATACAGTATATTTATATTAATGTGGACACATGGGTATATGTTTATTTCAGGAGGCATAATTCAATACTGTTGTTAGGTACACTTGTATTTTGTTACAATTATGTCAGCTTCAAATATTGGAAAGTTTTTTTTTTCAGTCTGGTTTCAGTGCCCATTTAACATAACCCCTTTTTTTGAGCACTTTCTTATTTTTTGGTAACACAAGATATTCCAGATTCACCTTGTGTTTTTCCTGCTCAGCTCTGACATGATCAATTTGTTGGAGGAATTCTGGTTCCTTTTATTGGAGAGTGGTATTTGGAAACCAAGATCTGGGTGCTAGATATGCTTATTCCTACTGGGCTGTGATTGCTTCTATACCTTCCCAATAAATAGTGCTGTGGAATATACGTACAAGTACGTATACTGAACCATGCGAAGACATTTGTCCATATTTATTTGTATTACCTGTCTATAAATATCTGAACAATTATGAGCTAATACTGATATCTCTGGTTCTAATCTAATACAACAGAGTTCATTCTAGTCTCCTGCCTTTCCTTGTTTGTAACTTTTTTTTCTCTAAAAATGTTAGCTCTCATTATCTACAATATATTTACTTGTTTGGTCCTGGTATGCACATCATGTAGTTACAAAGTTGATAACCCTTACTTCTGTGAGAAACTGATTTACTAATCAGAGTAAAGGAATTGTACCCAATTCTTTTTGCCTCACATTGTCTCAAAATATTTTTTTCCAAAGTTACTTTGGATTATTATTTTCTTCCCTATCCCACTCAATGTGGTACGTTTTCCATTTATAAGATAAGTAGGTTTATTTGTTACTTGTATGTTCACATCATATCCTGGGTTGTTTTCATTTTAATTTTTTTTATTTTAATTTTTCATTTATTTGGGGGACATTGTGAAAATTGCTATGGTTCTAAGCGGGGAAGCTACTTTAAAAATGTTATACTTGGAGAAATGTTGCTTTCTCTACATGCTACCAGGTCCCTGTTTCCCCCTCCTCGCCTCTTTCTCTCCCATTCCCTGCACACAACCACTTTCTTTAGCTTCTTGTTTACCCTTTCTGTATTTCTTTTATATAAAGGAGCAGATACATATTTATTTTCCTATATCCCCTTCTTTCTTACAAGAAAGGTAGCTACAATAGATACTCATAATTTGCCTTCTTTATTTAACAAATGTTCCTGGAAACCACTCCAACTCAAACTTCATCAGGAAATCCTTCATTCTTTTTTACAACTCTGTGTAGTACTCTGTTGTATTGCTCTAATATAATATAGCCAACACCTGTCTTGTGTGTGAGCATTAGGTTATTTCAAATATATTGCAATTAAAATCACTACTGCAATGAGTAACCTTGTGCATATGTAATTTATAATTGTCCCGAGGTACCATCAAGTTAAAGTTCTATAACTTGGATTGCTGAATCTATAGGTAATTGTGTCTGTAGTTTTATAACGCATTGCGCAATTTATTTCCACCTGAATTGGACCAATTTTTATTCCTACCAGTATCTAGTTCCGCATACCTCCATGAACAGAATGTGATAGCATTAATTTTTGCCAGTGTGAGAGTTAAGAAATGGTATTTCAGTGTTCTAATTTGAACTTCATTGATTTTGACTGAATTAAAATATTTCATATATTTGGGCGTTATTTTCATACATTTTTGTAAAAATTGTCATTTCAGATATCTTTCAAACTTTTGTTTTTGGTGCTAGTTCTTCAATTTTTAAGAGTTGTTGATATATTGTGGATATTAGCCCTTTGTCTGAGGTACATGTTGTGAATATTTTCTCCCACTTTTACAGTGTCTTTAGACTTTGAAAATTATCACCTGCAGATTTTTGTTTTTTAAAAAAATGTACTCAAATTTATCAATCTTTTATTACTCCTGGATTTTGATTCATATTTAGAAAGTCTTTTCTTAATCCATGGTCAAAGAGGATTTCATTCATGTTTTCTTCTGGTATTTAAGTAGTTTCATTTTTACATTTAGATTCCAGATCTATATGGAGTTTATTCTGTTGTGTGCTATGAGATAGGGGCCTAATTTTATATTTTGCCAATGGTTACACAGTTGTTCCAGCACCATCCATTAAGAGTTTATCTTTGCTACAGTTACTTGAGATGCCACTTTTAACATGTGTCAAATTTCAGGCTATTTCTGTACATGGTACTCCATTTTTCTGGATTATTTATCTACTTATGTGACAGTACTACACATTTTAATTATAGAGACTTTATAGTATATTTGAATATATAGTAGGGCTAGTCCCCATTGTAGTTTTTGTTTGTTTATTTTTTTTTTTAGTGTTTTCCTGGCTATCCTTTTACGTTTGCTTTTAAAAATGAACATTAGTATCAAATTATCTAACTCCATAAACTATCCTGCTGTGTTTTTATGGGATTTCATTGAGTTTACAAATTAACTTAGGGAGAACTCATATCTTTATAATGTTGAGTTGTTTTAGTCAAGAGTAAGATATGTATTTCTATTTGTTCAAGCCTACTTTTATGTCTTTAAGGACTATTTTTAATATTTGAAAAGTTTCACTTTTCTTTTTAAATTAATTCTTAAATATTTAATTTTCCTTATTGTTATTGTTAAGGGATTTTTCTCTATCAATATGTCTTCTATTTATTGTTATATTAAGGCTCTTTATTTTTTCGTGTTAATGTTACATGATGCTAATGTTGGAATCTTTATTTGTCTGAGTTAGCTTTATTATTGATTCTCTGATGTTTTCCTGGTGTGCTGTCATGTCCTTTGTGAGTAGGAATAGTATCACTTCTTGTTTTCTGTTTCTGTACCACTAATTAATTTCTGTCATCTAATTGCATTGACTAATGTCTCAAATACATTGTTGCATAATAGTATAAATACAGACCATGCTTACCTTGTTCCAAATTTTGCTTCTACTGTTTTTTCATTAAATAAGATATTGGCATATATATTTATTTGTAAAAAGCATCCCTTAGTTTTATTTTCTTGAGGTTTATTTAATCATTAATGAATGTTTAATTTTGTCAAAGGCTTTTTCAGTATCTATAGAGACAATCATGATTTTCCCCCTGAGATCTATGATGTAATATGTGATAGTAATAGATTCTAAATATTGATATGATTTTCCATTCCTGGAATAAAACTGCTTTGGACATGGTACATTAGCTTTCCCAACATGGTATCGAATTCTGTTTGTTAATATTTTATTTGGTCTTCTTGAATTAAGTATGAGTCTTTGTTTTCTTTCTTTTTAATGCCTTTATTTTGTTTCATAAAAGGAATTATAAAATTTGATTGCTTTTCAATGCACTGGAATGATATCTATAGTCTTTAAACCATATATATATATATATATATATATATATATATATATATATATATATATATATATATAATCATTGAGAGTAGGTGAAAATCCCCTGTGAAACCATCAGGGCCTGGTGCTCTTTATGGTCTGTTCTAAGATTTTTAATTGAAATGGAATCATCTCAGTAATAGCTGTCTCCCTAGGAAAAGTATCCAGTTTTTCAAATTTATTTGAATTGAACACTGCAAGGCAGTCCTGTGTGTGTGTGTGTGTGTGTGTGTGTGTGTACACACATGCACATGCATGTATGTAAGCACGTTTTCATTTCTTTGGTTTCAATAGTTGTTTTCCTTTTGTCATTTCTTAATTTGCATCATTTTCTTGCTATACTTTGTCACTGCTTTTATGTGATTAGTGAGCTAGTGATTTTTCTCTATTGTTAATTTTCTTGGGAAAAAACTAAAATTTTAGTTTATTAATTAGATCTACTATTTTTCTATTCTATTATTCTCTGATAATTTTTTCTTTTATTTTTATTATCTGTATCCTTATGATACTTTACTTTTGTTACTTGTTGTTATATTTATAGTTTTTTTGAGATAGGAATTTAATTCATTTACTTTCATTCTTTCTTTGTTATTACTGAAAGTGTTTAGTGCAATGATTCTTGTTTTATTAAATGGGTAGTGTTTTCATTATATTTTTTAATTTATCATTTTGATTTCTACTTCCCCTTTTACTCAAGTTATTTAATAAAAATATATATATTGTAAATCCAAGTGGATTTCCAAGTGGAAAGGCCTTCCTTGTTTGTTTTTTTAAAAAATATACATAATTTCTTATTTTATTGCCTTATAATTATGTAATATGGTATATCGTATTTTACTTTATGGAAGTTACTAATATTTTCTTTGCAATTTAAATATGTGATCAATTTTTGTAAACATTCTGTTAGTACCTGAGAAGAATGTGTGTTCTCTATTCTTAGGGGGTAGCAGTCAATATACTGGAAGTGCCAAAAAATGTATACATTTTAAGAGATATTCTCTAGGTATTACTTTTCGAAGTTGAATTGAATTACAGTAGCAATGTGTAGTACGACATTTGCTCAAGAGGTGGCGTTACTGTAAATGAATGCTAGCCTCATTCATTGTATTACAATTTTAATACAGTATTTTCCTTTTTAAAATGTGTATACATTTTTTTGGCACCCTCTGTATGTTCATAAGATCTACCCTGTTGGTTATGCTGGTTAGATATACTACCTCTTCTCTTATTTTTTGTCCACTTATTCTGTTTTATGCTGAGTAGAATATTAAAGTCTTGTATTTTTAGCGGTTCTCTCATTTTGCATCTCTTGTAGATTTTGCTTCATAAATGTAGGTTGTCATTTCATAAGACCCTTTCCATCTGTCTCTCTCCATGGATGATTCATAAACCTTTCGCATTAAAGAAATGGTAGAATGCATTGGAATTACCTTATTGCTCTCCATGAAAATAAAGTCTTATTGATTCTTCAATATTTGAATCACCTGGACAAACTTCAAAACAGATCTATCCTACCTCAAGATAAATTTTATACGAATTTTATACCAAGTTAATTAATATGACAATTGTCTGTGCGTAATCTAATAAAACACTTTCCTTCAAAACTAGATCATTATTATTTTTAATATTTAACACTGAATGCTTTAGACCATTAAAATACTGACATTTGATAAAATTTTGCCCAGGAATTCTGTGCGTTATCCAAAGAGCTTACAATATAGATGCATAGGCCCTACCACTGGGATGTTGGTTCAGTATATCTGGATGTGGCCTGAAACCCCAAAGGAGAAAATCTGAAACATCACTGGAATGTCCTGATATAGTCCTTTGATTTTGCAAGTGTTTCTCTTAAGCAATGTTTAATTCCTCACCCAATCACTTTCATATTTAGATGCATTCAAACCCGTTACAGTGCTTTGCTGATAAATATCCACCTGCTGGACCTTTTTCATTTTGGCTTGATGACCCTGGCACCTATTTACCATTTAAAACATGCTTAGGTTGACAATAGACAATATTAAGGCTCTCTCCTGGATAAAATATAATGATTTCCTTTAACCTAACCCTCTTATCACCCCAGACAAAATAAGACAAATGAGCTGCAGTAACATCTTAACTAACACCTATAAATAAAACTGAAAGATCTGATTATGTAACAAATTTGTTAATAATAGTAATAATAACAATAATAATAATAACAGCAAAACTTTGTATATAATAACTATCTAGGCACTTAGTATAGACTATGAGTGATAAGCAAAATACAAAGAAAGGACATGACAAGAGGTTATTTGAAAACCATGCAACAGAACTATAACCACTGACTCATTCAAGTAACAGAAACAGTAGTTAGAAATCAAACTCTAATTGTTTAAGGTTTTCCTAGACTCCAAAACTATTAACATCACTTCATAACGCAGGTAGGACATTATCCTGAAAAGTCTTTGTTCTTAGTTTTTAGTTGTTTTGCTAAATCCTCAGGCCCAATTTCAACTGAGCCTAGGTGGCAAAATTGTTAGAATGAAGTCTCATTCCCATTGACAAATGAAAGCATTCCTTCCCTGCAGTTCTCCACAAATAAAAAGGAAAATAATAAGTAATATTATGGTCTATATTGTATTTGGCTGGTAGTTTCTCTGAGAAGCTGGTAGGTGAATTATTTATCATCTCTTTCAGTTGCAAAATAGATGATTGATACTGTGTGTTTGCACATTGTACATGGGCAGTCATTTTTACAGAATAATTCTGGTACAGCTGGGGTGGAAGCCTGATAGTGTTGGTCTTATTTTTTCAGGGGCGAAATAAAGACAGAGAGTTAGGGAACACTCTGCCTCAGGCTATCAATATTAATCTCTGAGATGACTAGAGGCTGGGAAAAGAAATTCAAATCTGTCTTCATTTACCAAGCCAAGATTTCTCTACAAAATAAATTTTCAATTTAGATATCAATGTAACTTTGGATTTTCCTTCATAATGTGGGAGCCTCCTTTGTCCTAATTTCAAAGTTCCTCACCTCATGCTATTGGAGGCAAAGGAAGAAGAGTCAGGAGAATTAGAGTCATTTGAAAAATGACCAAATTATCATTGCCCTGGAGCAGGGCACAGTTGGAGTTTATCAGTGAGTCATTTTACAGCCTCTGATAATGTTTCTATCTCCTGAATTCATCCACTGCTAATATTCTTATAATTTCCATAGCAACTCTATGGAAGAATTATCAGCAAAATTGTTCTTCTGCAGTTCAAATAGCTTAATTCACAAAGGTAAAGCAAATTTTGCCAGTTTTTACTCCACTTCAGAAGATAAAAAATACCAAAGGAAATTCATTCATAATGAATGTTAATATTAAACAAAGGAAAAATTCAAGGTTTTTCCATCTTTTGAAATAAAATGGAATGTCCAATCACTATTTTATTCCAATTCTTGACTATAAATAAGACCAAAGGAGAGTTAATAAAATTATTTCACATAAGAGGTAATCATGCATCTCCATAAATATTTAAATATAAATTGAAATACAGATGTTTTGGTATTCAAATAGACCCCTGAAGTGACATATGCAACACTGACAGTGATATATAAAATCAAAACTTCTGTTCATTTCAGAGTTTTGAATGTGTCAAAAACTCCCTGGTATATTCGTTAGTAGTTACAACTAGTAAACAATTATTTGCACACGTACTGATTTTTGAGGTAAGGTCATTGTCATCAGATTTTGGCTCTAAGAAAGCAGACACAGTAGTTATAATAATGTTATACACATATTTAACAGTATTTTAGGAAGCTGTTATTTTGAACAGTGTACCTGGTGCAAAGGCTCATGTGACAGTGACTCTTACCCCGTCAGTTCTTTTAGAAACAAGCAGTGTAAGCAGGAAGATATTAATTCAATATGATTTTAAGCCACTTTGGAACTAAAATTGGTCATGTTATAATTATTTTTGAAGCATTATTTGGTTAACAGGTGTTCCAGATTTATAATAGCAATGACTATTAGGGAGAGAATTTCAGGGATTTTTATTTTACCAGGAAGGGAAAGTAAAATTTTTGTGAGTCTAAGATCTGCTGAGATCATACATAATAAGTTGTGTTATTGTAATAATGATGCTAGGAATAGCAATATAGCAGTTACCATGTATTCAGTATTTACTTTGTACCAGGCATGTTGCTACACACTTTACATTGATCGTGGCATTTAAACATCACAACTGTTATTATCTTGGACATTTTGCATGTACAGAAGCCAGTCTCGGAAAAATTAAGTAATTTATCCAAGGTTAATTTTCTCCATAATTTATACTCATTTCTACAAATGCCTTCTCTCCTTGATTTTAAGCTAAATATTTGAAAATCTGCCTTGATAGCGCAATATAATCATGTTATAATGACAAAAGAGTAGTCCCAACTCTTTGGGGTTTTGGGGTAACAGAGAGGGAGTTGTACTGTAGTGAAGGGAGATCATTTGGCCCTAAGTACAACTGGGTCCAGGGTAATTGTGAGCTACTTTGTAATGGGCTCTGATTGTATCTGGTTTTCTACTTTGCTGCAGTGAATAGGACTGTGTATTTTATGAGAGTCACAGCTATAAATGTGGCATTACAGATATCATATTCAACACATGAGACAATTATTTAATGAACAATGCCTATAGGCATTCTACATTGCCTTTTAAGTGTTTTATTAGAAAAACTCTTTTATATGCCATGAAGTGATGATGGAGTAATTATCCAGCATTTTTTCTAATGGGAAAATGAAACATTCACACTACATAAATATTAAAGAGCTGACAGTATAAACTTCAGTAAAGGTGACATCTACTCCCTACACACAACTATTTTCTCCAATGTTCTCTTTTTGCCTTATTGAGCTACAGCGAAATCTAAACATTCCTTGAGCTAAGTAAATGTTAATGTGATTCCTGGTTTCTACCTCTCATTTCCACTCAAACTATTCAGAACAAATTATGATTTCAAAATCTCTCTCTCAAAACTTAAATTTTCAAATAACTTTAAGAAACCATATTTATATGCCCCAAATTTATTGAGTACCAACTCTGGGCCAGATACCTTGTTTGAAACTTGAGTACAGAAATAAATGATATAGTCTATTGGGTGAGATATACAAACTAATTAATGATTATCCAGGTTTTCTTTTCATGAAGTTCATGCTATTCATTTTAGTCTATGAGTAGGTTTCAGGGGATTCTTGAAATCCTAAAATCACGTGCAAATCATTGTGCATCTGTGGATATGTTTGGTACTGCAGAAGTTCATGGATTTCATCAAATTCTTGAAAGGTTGATAATGTAAACAAAGTTAGTAATTAGTAATCCTCTTCTTCCTTGGCACGGAAGTAAACTAGTTTTAGTGGTACATTTTATAATATGTGAAGAAATTTGGGGCTAACAGTATTGTGAGTTGCCTAATGTCAAGTAACTATTTAATGCAGATCTAAAGTAATAATAATAGTTGTCTTTTGACATTTTCCAGAGTTATTTACCACCAGCTATTTATCTCATTGGTATTAGCTCAATTTTTGTTCAAATTAAACTGTTGGCTAGCCATGTAGCCTGAAGCATTTTTTGTTCCCCTACCTTCTCTTAACAGTAAGAGGAAACATGGGCTTTCATATTCCTCCATGTTTAATAGGGGGAAATTCCAACCCTGCATTAGACATCCAAACTCTAATTCTGTGTTTTATTTCTGCTCAGTTTTTTAAAGAAACAAATTACACGCAGAATTTAAAAACAAAATAATTTCCTGGGGGATACCTAATCTCAGAACATTGATTATCCAATATCTTTGATGTCTAATGGTCTTTGATCATCACAAAGATAAATCACAAAAGAGAAGTTCTATTGTATTTCCTCGCTTCTCTGCCAACTAGGACAAGGGCATAAACAAACAGAAATTTAGATATTTCAGCAAGATTGGGCAAGATGTTCTTCTTAGGCCTATAATCAGATAATGTATTTAATCTGAGGAGCCCGTCTCTATGCCTTCTAGAACTAGTCTAAGTGGCTTGGTTTGCCTTTTTTTTTTTTTGCTAGGTTGTCTGTTTAACATTCAGGTTTGGTTTCTCTGTTGGGAGAACGGTGTTTATCATTTTTATTAGTTTAAGTGATAGCAATTTAGTGCTTTCTTATATGACCTCAGAAACTGTCAGTTTTATCAATGCACGTACATACACCTACATGAAGATTGATTAGTTCATTTATAATCTTTATATGGAACTCTTTAGAGATTTTACTTATTTTAACTGAAAAATTGGAAAACATGATCTTTTCAAAACAGGTAATGTGCCTTTCCTATTTTGTCATTATGAAGAGTGAAGTTCATGTTACATTTCACGTATTTATCTAACATTTTACCACTCTAAGGCTTAAAAATAGAAGGAAATTAGGTCAGGTTTAGCCTTTATAAAAGGCATTTTTACTCTGACACACCACTGGGTGGAGTACATTGCTAACCCAGAGTCTAATATTACTGCATTATAGAGTGTTTCTGAGCCAGAAGAGAGAAATTCCTAATCAATTTTGAGGTTTTGTGTATTGTTTTGAAAATCTGGACATGATTAATAAAGGCCATATGACTAGAATATAATACTAACATTGTTTATGCTCTGGAATTATAACTTTCAAGAGTCAATCTATTTTCTCTAGACGCATGAGAGATAAGGTTTGACACCCTGCCTAGAAAACTCGGAGAGATTTATTTGGAAGGCCATTTTATGTTCTGGTCAAAAGAGAAGCTGCAATTTAGGCTGAATTAATGCTTTAACTCTACATGGAAAAGCATAAAGCTTATTTTTTATAATGTAATCAAACTGTACCCAGATATTGAATTTGACTTTTCCTTTGATGTTGTTTCGATGCAGCTTATATTGGAGTTGAGCCGTAATCTTATAATAAAGTGAACTTCTGTCAGATATGCTGTGGGACTGTTGTCATTGACAGCATATACCTGAATTTGGCCTTCAGAAAGTTATGAATGAGAATAATTTCTTATACGTGTTAATTCTACATAAATTTCAATTTTCCTTTTTCCTTTCTTGTCTCTTTAATTCTGTCCCTTTAAATGCTGGGAAAATGAAATTTACTGATAAAAATCTAAAAATCTCCTATCTTACAAATTTATTGTACTTCCAAACTTTGCAGTCTAATAAAATGGTGACATTTTCAGAAACTATTTAGAATCTATAATTCTAAATGTATATTTATATATCTCAAAAATGATTTTTATGTTCTTTGAAAGACAGGATTCTGTTTGACAATTTCCTTCTTTGTTTCTTTTATTCCTTTTCCTACTTACAGTTTACCTCTTCATTTCTTCTCAGCTTTCAGCTCTCAGACCTCGTCCTATAGCTTTCATGCTTCCAAAACACCCTTCCTGCTCCATTTTTATTCTAAAATGAATTCTCTTTCATCTGCGTTTTTCTTTTTTTAACAACTTCATATTTTCACATCACTTAAATTTTCTTTCCAACGCTTTCAAAGATTCTTTATTTCCCCTTCCTCTCCCTGCCCCCCTCCACGCACATTTCTGCCCCTCCCCATAGCATCTCATCTATTTCTCTATACTGAAACTGTGGTTTACCCAGGGGAGGGACTTTCTCATACACACAGCTCAGTGCTATGATGATTTCAATGGTGCCAGCATATTTTAACCACATCATTATCATGTAGTTCCAAAGCCTTGCTCACTGAGAACACTATCTTTAAAAGGATTTTGTTTCCATTAATCAATTTTAGAACTCGAGATTCAAGCACGTAAGGCATTTATTAGAACGGTTTCTGCTTGTTCTCACATTCATTTCATTCTCTTGACTATCTGAGAAAAAGGAATTGTGCAAGTCTTTTCTCCCTCCATGCTTACCTCTCCTTTCTATATCCCACGGAGCCCCCCCACCCCCAAGTCTATTCTTCCATACAGTAGTTAAATCAGAGCATGCGGCAGGACAGCATTGTGTGAACTGGTGGCCACACAAGTACTTTGTATTCACTGGAGGTTTAGAAGTACAGCAGCTGCATATAAATATGCATAGTTGAGAGATTCATGATGGTGCCACCTCATTCTAGTGCTGGTTGGCTGCAATGCAGGCACTACAAATCAATGAACATTTCCCCTATCCATCAGCTGCTCGCTTGCAAGCAGACAAAACACTTACAATGCCAGAAACCCACAGAGAGCTCCTTAGTGAAGGAAACCTCACTGTCACAAGATTTAAAATAGTCCTCTTCTTCCCACCCTGAATCTCCACAGCTCTCTATCTCAAATATATATATTTTTTATCCAATGTGGATCTCAAGCACTTAAAAAATAACACCAGGAGAGAAGGGGGGGGGGAGAGCAATAATAAATCAGGATTTTGAGAGCCCTCACATTACACTTGTCAAAAACAAAGGATTCTTTGAACATTAACCCTTTTAGAGAATAAAACCCATCACAAAGATGAATTTGCTTATGTTGACTATACTGTTTTATAGTTGTAGGGTTTCAGTGTCGAAGCACTTAAGTATGCAAAGCATTGTGCCATGCTGTGGCACACATTTGTAATTTATCCATACTTATACGATGGCTTTGGGTATTGAAAGAGTTATGATATGCTGATATAACAAAAATAAATCATAGATGGATTTAATAGTAGACATGATGTTTTCTCCCATTGATTGAACAATTTTTGCAGTGTTCAGATATATTTATATTGTGAATCCTGTAGAAATTATAATGAAAGTTTTATTTTATTTAACAAAATTTCATACGCAATATATTAATGAATCAAATGTATACTTCTTGGTGAAGAGAACATAAATTTATTACTTCTACAGAATGTGTACTTCTCATTTCAGATCAATTATCATTAGCAACAAAAAGGGTTCCATCTTGTGTACAATGTGTACTTAGTATTAAACAATTTATAACCCTTCTGATAACTTGTCAACCAAACTTCCAATAAGAGTAATAATCAATTTGATTCCTCATTCATTTATTCATTCATTCATTTTTTTCAACTATTTGTCAAATACATACCGTAGCACCATGGAACATGAAATAATATATGGTAATATCTATCGTCCCTGTTTTGAAGATGTGAATATTCTGGTTGAGGAGACTGTAGTTATAGAAATGATCATGTGACTTTCAAATTTTGAAAAAGTCTAGTTCAGAGTTTGTCATGTTGAAGATACTTAGTAAATATTTGATAAATGCATGTGATATATTGATTTAAAACTTATCTAGCTGATAAATATGTTTAGTTGGCATAGTGCAGGAAGGGTGATAACAAACATAGTTAAGGTAGTTATATTTATCCATAACTATAGCTCAGAGAAACTGGCCAGCATGCCCACGTTATATTTGCTGCTGTGAGCAGCAAAACCAAAATTTGAACCCCTATCCAGAGTCCATCCATTCACTTCTACTAAGCCATGTTGAATAACAAGACAGAATGTGATAATTACTCTAGTAGATCAGAGGAGGTAAAGATCACTTCCAGCTGGGATGACCAAAGAAGACATCATTAAGAAGGAGTGGCAGTTGAGCAAGCCTTTGAAGAATGGGCACAGGAACAAAGCAAAAACTGTAAACAGGGGTTAGCAATGGTGAAAACTTATGACTCTAGAAAGCAAGTTGCCAGGCAAATGAAGGACACTGCTTTCAGTGAAATGGATGCTATAAATAACACCACTATTTAAAGAATCGCTAACAAGACTCCTCACTTATTAGAAATGGCATCTACAAAGGGATTTATATTTCAGGTTTCAAACGAAAGTCAGTTAAACTGTCTGGATTCCAGTTTCTGCATTTCTGAAGTAAGGGCTTGAGCCAAATAACCAATGAAGACTCCTCTAAGAAGGTCTATTTTGGAACGCTTTCATTTTTATTTGTTTCAGAATTAAAAAAAATATATATATTCATAATTGATGCAATGTATGACAGTTGTATAACCTGTGTATATGTAATTATTCTCAGAACACAAACCATATCTAGATAGTTACATATATATCTATGCTGATATGTCTATAACAATATATAAACCAGTTATTTGCTTTTGACTGGCTAACATAAGCTCTTTTTTTTGCCATGTATTTTTCACCATTTTGCTTCCCCCTAGTGCTTCAGTGAAAACTAATTCTTACAACAATTTATTGAACACATAATGAAAAAGTAAATATATACTAAGCATGTGATAACTACAAGTTTTGATAATTATACACTCTCTTGTATCTGTTTCCATATTTCAACTATTGGAGAAGTTACAGATTTTGGATTATTACACATTAATTAATTAATACAAAGGTATTTTTTGTGGTATCAGAATGCCTTTGAGTAGATTCACATATCTTCCACCTTTCTAGCCTATAACTCAGATAATATTCAAAGCAAGATTTGGATGACATTTATCAAATATGCATTTATTTTATATATATATATATATGTTTATATATATATATATATTATATATTTATACATAAATATATTTATAAGTATAAATATATATTATATATAATGAATAGACATTGTACATATAATGAATATATGTATAATGAGTGTACAGTGGATATATGCACATGCTTGCACTCACATAAACAAATTGAGGGAACACGAGAACTTAAAAGAATGATACAACACTTATGTTTTCCTGATTTCAAATTCTTTTTCTCTCCCCTAATTTTCCTTCCAAACAAGAAAGAGAACAAAGAAAGGGAGTGTTTTGTTTTAATTTAGGGTGAGAAGAAAATCAAACATAATTTTTCTCATAATTTTTGCAAAGGCTGCTAAATGGATATGAGTGGGGAGCTCTTCCTTGAATAGAATTGCCCTGCATGGAATTCCATCCTGCCATTGTTGCTGCCAGGCACATTCAGGGGAAACTGGATGTCGTGGGAGTTCCAGAATCTTTCTTTTTCCATCTTACACTTTCTCTTATATCCTAAAATAGTTATGTTTTGGTAAACACTTATTTGGATTCCAGTCTATTTGGAATTGAGCTGAAATTATTAGGTTTGTTTCAATAATTTGAATGATGTCAAACCTCATTTGTAGCAAATAATGTGATATTTTGATCACTTAAATTCTAATTCTGATATTAAGTGGTGATAGTTTTGGTTAAATCGGTTTATGGTCAAATTACCTAATCTTCTTAACAAATATTACTTCTTAAATATATACCAACTATATTTATTCGTGCAGAGTCTTGTTAAGATGAAAGGAAATATAACAAGTTTTCTGACCTTGATGGCTTATATTTTATGTTGGAAAATAAGATTAAATCCTCAAAAAGTTAACTAATATAAGATCTTACATATGTAGCAAATACTAAATGAGTGATAAGTGTACAAAGTCCTTTGTACACCAGAAATTTGTACACCGGAGACCAGAAATTTACATAAATCCTGTCTTTGTAGCTAGATAGTATCAGCACCATTTTCTGATGGGAGAAATCTCTCAACATGAATTTGCTTTTGGGTGCATTCTGAGCAGATGCAAGTTGAAAACTACTGCTCCAGGCAATGAAAGTAAATGAAAAAAAATGTGAGCAATTAACTACTTAATAAAAAGAAGATAAAACTGGAGCAATGGGTAGATTGCAAGAAATTTTACTATCACAACAGGATTAAAAAGATCCTTCCTTCAGAAGATACAAGTACTATCTTGTAGGTGTGATCTTGAGTTAGAAGAATTTTAGTTTTATAAAAGCGTTTCTGATGGGAAGTCAGTGGGGTCATTGATTTTTGTGAAATAAAATTGTCAAATTTACACCATGTGAAAATGAAGAACCAATGTTCCTTAGTCATTTCAAAACCAGTTTTGGAATTGAATGTTTATATTTAAAAAAAAAAAAGGGAATATGAATAAATACCAAGAAAATACAAAAACATCTTAAGACTGGAACTCGGACAGGGTGTTAACCAAATAGTCCTTAGGTCTCCCTTTCTTAGGTGGGATCTATATAATCATCTACTTGAGTAGGCAGTAGTGTAGGGAAAAGTTAGGTTGGAACCAACATTCAGAAGATGTGAATTGCTCCAGGTTAGACCATTTACTCCCTCAGTGAACTCAGAAATGTGTTTCAAATCATATAAATCTCAGATTTCTCAGCAACGACTTTGAAAATATTAATTGTTACCAAACCTGAGTTCCAGCACTGTTGTGAGGGTCCTGTAAGAAGTAAATGAGAATGCTCCAAAAGTGGTTAGGCCCAAATCTGAGACATTGTCAGTGCTCTTATATCACCTGCTTCGTTTTATGGTTTTTCTCTTAATGTTCATCAAATCAAAAGTTTGTTTTAAATTCTACCTTTTAACAAATTTCTTGTAGACAGAAATTGTTTTTTTATTGTTTTATTATCTTACAAAATAGGTAAGTACATTTTGATACATGTGATATATATACCTAATATATATATATATATATATATATATATATATATATATATTATTTTAATTTGTGGCTGGAAGGCAAATAAATGGATATTAAAAATAATTATAAAAATCAGTCACTAGAAAAATGGAATTGTGGACAACATAATGAGAAAATAACATAAATTAATGATTAGAATGTAACGTGGGAGCTTTATAATGGTTTATTGAGCGCTGGATTCCAAAGTCATGTTAGCTTCTTAAAATCTAAGTCTTTTGAATTGCTTGAGGAACAAATGTCTTATGATTAAAAATCTGTTTTTATATTTAAAACTTACTATTGATTCTACAATGAAGTATGACATGGCAGGAATACTATTAGCTAAAATACATAAATTTGGCTGAAAATTTTCATTTTGACCAAAGTGACATTCCATTGGTAGTGTCCATGTACTGTACATTCAATTTTCAAATGAAATTTTGGCCACTCCAAAAGTATAGGTAATGGGACAGGAACCATTTCATCTACAAGGTGATTTGTTTGTTTCTTCTTAAGCTATCTGTGTGCAGATAGTAATTTGAAAAGTTATTCACCTCTTATTTGGAAAAAAAGAACAAAAACGGTTGTTCTTCATTTGCTGTTGACTAACTCATTCACTAGTTCTCACAGACAAAGCCAAGAAATGCACATCTATCAGAGTAATCCTTTGGATTTTAGAACAAATTGAAAGTTTCAGTTCTGAAACTTTCATATCATGGCTGGGGCATATTACTTTATCTCTAAATTTCAGACTCCTGCTCTATGAAAATAGAGATTATATCGTTTCCTTCCAAATTTCTTGGAAAGATGACATGGGATATGTATAGCAGAAATGGACTAGCTTGATGCCTGCCCCATTTTGAATGCTTAGTAATTATTAGTGTTGCTATCCATCCATTCATTCATTAGGTGTTTATCTGTCAGGTGCTGTGCTAAGAAGTGAGAATATGAAAATGAATTGGACACATCCTCTACCCCTAAGGAATATTCAGTATGGTGGATGAGAGAGAGATGAGATAGATCAAAGAGTAGGCAAATATAATACAATATAATAGGTATGATGGAGGGTAAGCAGAAAGAGCTAATGGAGCACATGAAAATATCTAACTCAGATATGACGGAAGAAAGCTGTTTGACCATTCGTTTAATCATTCAGTCCCTTAACAAGTATTTATTTCGTGCCTATTACATACTAGTTACGGCCCTAAACCTGGAAATATTAGGTGAGAAAAAAACAGATGCTGTATGTTCTATGGGGATAAGTACCATCTTGTGGGAGAAAAAAATATTCTAATAATTACTAAAATCAATATAAAATTACAACTGTACCAATCACTATGTAGTCACCCAGTGCTTCTCAACTGGGACTGATTTTGCTTCTTGTAGGGGACAATTGGCAATGTCTGGAGATATTCTGAGTTGTCACAGCTGGAGAAGTACTACTGGCATCTAATTGGGTAGAATCTAGGGTACTGCTTGACATCCTGAATGCACAAAATAAGCGCCATGACAGAAAATCATTTAGGCCCAAATGCCCAAAACACGCAGAGGTTGAGAAATCCTGAAGTAATTTCACAACTCCTTGTAGAATATAAGTCCATGATGGCAAAGTTGCCCCTTTTTTTTCAATGACATGTCCTCCAATGCCTAGAAATGTGCCTGTCACTTAATAGGTACTCATTAAATATCTGTAGGGTGAATGAATCTGTTGTGAGTGGTTACCAGAAAAAAATGAAATGGTATGTTCAAAGGTCAGGGCTTAGAGGAAGGAAGTTATGTTAAGGAACTGAAAGAAGGCTAGTGAGTCTGGAATTAAGGCAAGCAAGAGGTTGTTTCCAATGTAAAAAAAAAAAAAAAAAAGACAGTAAGAATGGGTTTGTAGATTATTTTAAATCTATTTGCAAGTCTCAGTCACTTTATATGTAAAATCTAAAATTGTTCCTCCTGAAATTTCATGCAGTTTCTTTTTATTTTATTCTCACTGAAAAACACATTATACATGTTTAAGTAAATTCAGTCCTTTTCCTTTTTTGTTCAAAGAAGTCTAAAATGAACTCAGCGTATATTTTTGCCTTTGCTGATTTCTGTTTTTCACGGTCTCCAAATCCCAGTCAAGAACACCATGGAAAAATCATTTAATGACTTAAACATATTTGTATGTAAGAACATATACTTCTGAATTCCTTAGAGCAGTAGACCTGGAGGGAGTGTTTGTAGAGTGGGTGGGGAACTGGAGCAGAAATAGGATGGCTATTTCAAAAATGCTGCATAGCCATCTATTCCTGACATTTACATCCAACACAAAAGTAGAACATTATTTTCCCAGGCAACTTTCTCTGACTCACTAGCTTAGTCCATGTCTCCCCTTTACCAGCTCTCCCAGCTCCCTGTCTATCATTTCTCAATGATGCCTACATTATATATATTTTCCATTCTCCTTTACCAACGGGGGAAGGATTCAACAGTGTGTGAGTTAAGTGGCAAAAACAGTGCTGATAATCATTATATTTGTGAAAATCTGAAAATGTATTATGGATCAGCAAATATAATAATATATTAGGTCTCTCTCTTTCTCAGTCTTTGAAATATTAATAGTTATACTCTAAGCAGTTCACCTCATCTGTGATTAGTGGAAATGCAGCTTCCCTTCATCAGGAAGAAAAATATGCCCATTGCAACATGCACGCGCATGTACACACGCACACACACACACACACACACACACACACACACACTTTGCCAATTGCTTCTCCCAAGAATACAGTAATAACTGGCAGCATTTGAATGCAAAGGGAAGTCTGGCATTACATGGGGACAGTGTAAGTGAGGAAGCAAAGGGAGAGAAGTTGCGGTATGCAGCTTAGTGTCCTCTGTCCATCTCAGGGTCCATTCTATTATTTAAAAAGGGAAGATTATGCCTAAGAAACAGGCATAATTAATAAATAATTTAAGTATGTCAGCCATTTTAAGTCAAATCATTCATGTGATATACAATATTCTTATTTTTGAAATTTTATTATGTACTTTTGTATAGTTTGTACAATTGGATTCTGTATCTAAATAGCTGATGTAATTGTAACTATTAGGTCGATGCGAAATTAATTGCAATTTAAAAGGTTAAAAATAATTGCAAAAACCACAATTACTTTTGCACCAACTTAATAAATTCAGTTATGGTAAGTCCAATTTGTAAAATTGTGTATTTTTTTGTTGTTGTTATTTTTGTTTTAGCTTTTTTCTGAGTGTACTGTTCCTTTAACCCTGGTTTAACTGGAAAAACTGAAATTTTAGAAAAAATAGCTGAAACCTAGCAGAGACACTCGTAGGATCTATACGATTTCTTAATGGAGAACTGAAAAACCCACCTCAATCTATTGCCTACCTCGCAGCTTTTCTGGTACAGGTGAAAAGTCTCATCTTTCTGGCAGGTAAAGAAACTTCAGGAATCATTCTGTTTACTTCATGCCATTTTATTGAAACAGACTACATCAAGAATGGGGGTCATGATGTGTGGTTTGAGCTTCCCATGTAGAACAGTGATGCTTGTCTACATATGAACATTAGAATTACCTTGGGGGCCTTTTCAGAATGTACATGCCTTGGACCCATTCCTGGATATTATGCTTTAGAAGGTCCAGAGTGGGGCCATGTGTGTTTTGAAAAGACTTCCAGGTAAGCCCAGTGTACTTTCTGGATTAGAAATCACAGATCTAGAGTGCTCTTCTCACAGTCATGCTATAAAGCTCCCTCATATTTGGAGAATTCACTACTGGACAGAATGTTAAGAGACTCCATTCTTGAGGATCGTGACCTGCCACCCTTTGAGTTTTGGATGTAGGCTAACCTAACTTACACTGCCTTTCTTCCCTCTTTTCTTTCTTTTTTTTTTTTTAACCTATGATTCACACCTTATACAAAATTAAAGCCCCAAATTTTTGGCTCATATTTAAATTATATTTTAAAGAGAATTATAGTGTAAATTATCTCCAACTACTAATTTATATATTCTTTTTTTGTGTGGTATAATTGACATGTAACATTATATTAGTTTCAGGTGTACAACATAATTATTCAATATTTTTACATGCCATGAAATAATCACCACAATAAGTCTAGTTACCATACATAGTTACAAAAGTTTTCTTATGATGAGAACTTTTAAGATTTATTTTTTTAGCAACTTTCAAATATGCCATAGAGTATTACTAACAATAATCACCATGCTGTACATTATATCCCCATGATTTATTTATTTTATAACTTGGAGTTTGAATCTTTTTACCATCTTCATCCATTTTACCCTCAATCCAGCCCTCCTCCTATAGAAAATAATAGTCTGTTCTCTGTGTCAGTGAGCTTGGTTTTTTGTTTGTTTTGTTTTGTTTGTTGATGGATGCATGGATAAAGAAGATTATACACACACACACACACACACACACACATATATATACACATATATATATAATATATTATATAACTATATATTATATATACTATATATACTATATTATATATGTATATATAGTATATTATATACATACGCTATAAAATATATATATATATATATATATATATATATAATATATATAATGGAGTACTACTGTGCCATAAAATAGAATGGAATCTTGCCATTTGTGACAACAGAGATGGACCTTGAGGGCATTATGCTAAGTGAAATAAGTCAGACAGAGAAAGACAAATATCATATGATTTCACTTATATGTGGAATCTAAAACAAACAAGATAAAGATTGTTAAATGATATATTAATCTTGTATGCTTCTTTGAGAAATAATAATTTAGAGACATATTTGCAAATGATGAAGAAATAAGTAATAATAGGTATAACTAAGTAAATAACAAATAAGTGTATAATAATTATAGTTATCCCCTATAGAGCACTTTTATAGCTGGTGTCTAACCCACTAGACTGTAGGCACTTTGAAGTTCATACATAATTAAAATGTAATTCATCTTTTTGTATATTTAAAATAGTATGGAAATGGCCTATTTTAAGTTAATATTTTATTTGTGCTTTATATGTAGAAGGAAGAAATCATAGCCTTGCTTTTATTTATTTGATAAATACAATAAAAACTTAATCAGTAATTTTTACATATAATTTGTGCCATTGCAATGCTACTGAAACTACTCGTTACCTTTCGTTTACTTAATCAGCTCTTAATAGCCAAACGCAAAGACACATTTAGTCCTTACTTTAGTGGAGTTCTCTGATGCATTTGACTTGGTCAACCATCCTTTTTGAAATTTTATCAACTTCCGTGACTGTCCCCATTCTGATTCTTCTAAACTTTATTCCTTCATTCTGTTTCCTTCAGGGACTCCTTTCTCCTATGAACAATATTATTGATCAGTCTTGAATTTCCTCTCCCTACACTCTAAACACTGTTTCTAGGTGAACAAATTGATTCCCATAATTTCAACTTTCACTAGTATGCTGATAGTTCCCCTAATTTTTATCTCCGACGAAATGAATTCTTATGTGAGCCACATGTTCACTGCCTCCTAGGTGGCTCTCCCAGCATCTTAAATCTCAAAGCCGTCTCTCAGCATTTTCCTCTTCAAATTTGTTATTACTCCTTGTACCTTCTGTCCTAGGTATAGAATGAACCCCAGTTTCCCAAGCTGAAATTTGAGAATCATCTGTGACTCCTCTTTCAACATCATCACCCATATCTGACTCCTTCTGATATGGATTTCTAAATATTTCTTGAAACTTTCCTTTGTCTTTCTGTGTACTCCCACTGCCCTGGTTTAGGACTCGTGTTATCTCTCTTCTGAACTTCTACGAAGCCTCTTAATTTATCTCCCCATTCCAAATCTTGCCTGATTTGTCTGCAATTAAAGGAAAATCTTAACATATTGCGCCACACATACACTAGAAAGACATCAACTATATGTAACCAGAATGACAAATATAACATCAATGCCATAACTCCCCATTTTTGCATCTGTGGAAAATTTAGTAAATGAGTAAAATACCGTATTTTAACAAGTCTTAATATTCTCTCAGAATCTCTCTCAAAACAGAAACCAGTCCACCCAGTGATGTCATATAAGATTTGGCATATAAGAGTAAATCCATCTGCTATATTGATTAGGATAAACCCCTTAGTACAACACGAGGTCATCCATGATCTGACTTCTGTCCAAGTCTCCAGTTTCACCTCCAACGACTCCCTACCTCATATTCTATGTAACACTTCAGTGATGGCTGTTTCCTTCTTACTTCATGCTGTTTCTTCTCCCTGGGCTTTTGTTTATGCTGTTTCCTTTGTCTGGAGGCTTTCTTTCACAACCCCAATTTTTTGCCAATTCCAATTCAATTAATTCTTAAATGTCCTTGTAGTGTCGACCTAGTTCTCACCCTCATCCTGATTCCAGTCAGAGATGATGACTCGAATCCATGTCCCTGTAATACCCTGTGCATCACTCTCTCAATGCCTATCACTGCTCTTACTGTAGTCAGTTATCATTTTGCCAATTATGTGTTTGTCTAACCCACTGGATGATAGACACCCTGAAACAGAAACACACTTGTACTAATCTTTGCAATTTAAGGACAACTTAAACAGTAATTGTCACATAACCAAGCACTCTTTGATAAATTAATTTTAAAAGTATTTCTGCATATGGTAAAAGAAAAAAAAAAAACAGTATATGTAGGAGAGGTTTTCATCTTTCTTGAAGGCAGAACTCACAAACTCCTGTCATGCACTCTCCAGCGCAACACAGGGCACCCAAGTCCATGTAATTAATGTACAGTACCAGGTTTGCTATAGGAATTTGAGTTTCAGACATCTGAGCAAAGCCTAAAACACTGAATACATTTTATGCAAAAAAAATGTGTTTTTAAAAATGACTGAGTAAATAACAGCAGCAAAAACAAACTATTTTTTAATTGCTCCTAAATACCTAAATTTTGTGCCTTTTGCCATGAATATTATTATGCAATGTATTTCAAAGTTATATATATATATATATATATTATATTTATTTGTCCTTGCTCATGTTTAAAAGAATACACATTGACTTGATTATTTGTGCAATATAAGTGCTATTTATTCACTCCAGAGACGTGCTTTGTTTTTATATGGTTGTGGAATGTCTAATAAATAATAGTGTGTCAAGATATTTTTATAACATAATTCATTCTACTTTTCTGGTCCTCCAAGTAATAAACTGAAGACATAACTTTGCAAATGTGAAAGCAGGTATAAGCACTCTATATGGCCTAGAGAAACTTGCTATTAAAACCCATTCTTATATGTCAATATATTTTTAGAGTCCTCAGTCCAAAAATATTTGTTTAAGTTTTTTTTAACTTTTACTTATCTAATTTTTGTAAAACTAAATGGAAATGATTATATGCTAATATAGGTATTTCCACATTGCCTAAGTCTAAATTCTTGATCAAGGGGTGTGTGTGTGTGTGTGTGTGTGTGTGTGTGTGTGTGTCTGTGTGTGTGTGTGTGTACACATTGTTGGGAAAGAATGTGAGAAGAGGCCAAAGGAAAAATGGCTCAGTTTCAAAATATAAGTGCTGTGTAATTTGATCCAATAATACATGCGCTTTTGAGCAGGAACTTAGGTGAACTGGATCTCGTATTTTACAAGGAATGTTTTTGAGAATCATGAGACAGTAATTTAAAATATTTCTACTTGATTCACTGAAACATCAGTAAAAAGCACAAAGTAGTTTTCTCTTTGGTGCCTGAATATAATTTGGTGACTCCTAGAATTGGAATGTGTTAAAATAGAATTGTTTGTCTTAAAATATGAAACAGTATGTGCACTGGCCATTCACAGAGATGAATGGAAAGCTCTCTAGAGTATAATAAAAAAAATTGTGGGGAAAAAGTATCTGTGTGACAACTAATACCCTGTTTCCTTGTTTCATGTTAGCCAGGCAAAGGAACTTCATTTGTAGGAAAATCTGACCAAGGAAATGACTGGTTCCTGGCTTAATAAGTCTACATCTTCATGACTGGGAGGATGATCGGAATCATTTCCTCTGAATTATGTTGCCACTCAATTCATTTATTCCCTAGTGTTTCCTGAGCACTTACATATCAGGAATGATAAACAAACACAGAAATGGCCCCGCCTTCATAGAGCGTACAGTCTGATGGCAGAGAGAGGCAGATTATTCAATATTCACATAGCAAAAGTCAATACTGGCTGTCACAATGGCCCAGAAGAAGTACAGAGGATTAAGCAGGGTAGTAGGGGAAGGCTTGTCTGAGAAAATAAAATATCAGTTGAAATTCAGAGGATGGATAGATGTTAACCAGACCAAAAAAAAAAAAAAAAAGGAAGAGAGCTATGCAGTGTCTTTGTTATGGAGATACCCACTCTTAGGAAAGGTAAAAACCGTATGTAGAAAGCCCACAGCCCTCCTACAGACTGTTATTAGTATCTGACGTGGATGGAGGGAAAATGGACTATGTTGGATGGAACTTTGGTAGCAATAAAATATTGATTTAACATGTAGCTTACATTCTAGAAAGGGAGACAGGTAATTTTATCAAATAAGTATATATAATATGTTAAGTAGTAATAAATGCTATGAAAAATAATAAAGCAAAACTAGAAGACAAAAACATTAGGGAGGGATGCCATTTCGGATTGAGGATAAGGGATGTCTTTTCTGAGCAGACATCTGAGTGAAGTAAGAAAATGAGTTATGTCCTGTTCTGCTTGTTTTGTTTTGTTTTGTTGTTGTTTCTAAGAGCTAGAGAAAAAGATCAGTGAAGCAAGCATGGCAAAATGGTAATACCTATCTAATCTGTGTTGGATATTTATAGTCTGTTTTATAATTGCTGATACTTACGTAATTTGTGTTTTGAAGTATTTTAAAAATAATTTTATAAAGTATACTTTTGCAGTCAGTGTGAGGGAGGCGGGTGTCTGCATGGTCCTGGAAGAAGACGGTTTATCACGAATAGTAAGGTTGGAGTTTTGTGTGAGACAAGACTGAGGAAATGGGTACGTGCTAAACCAGCAGGTTGTAGACTCTGTTAAGAATTTCAGTCTTTATTCTGAGAGCAATAGGAAGATTTTGAAGGATTTTAAGCATGAGTAGGAGTGATAGGATTGGATCTGCATTGTGAAGAATTTTAAGAATTTCCATGTAGTCAAGAAATGTTATGCTAGCATCTCCCATTGGCCGGGCTCTGTGTTAGGTATGGGGAGACATATTGGTAATAAAGCCAGATAGCTCTTTACACTTAGAGAACTTGAAGTCTAGAAATGGGTGAAATCTTTGCTGTCAGCTATAGATCAACTCACTGGCTGCATGTTTGGAGATCTCCCTGTGAGTTATTTATTCTGTACTGCATGTTACCATCTTTGACAAAGATTGGGCAATCACCTTGATTTTAACAGATTGGAAAATTTGGGTAATGTATTAGTTCATTTATTAGGAAGAGAAATTTAGGTTTTCATGTAATTGAGTAGCTTCTTATATGCCGTTTTACCAGTTTCCTATTGTATCCATGCAATATTTATTTGTATGATCCTTTTCCAAATTTGAGGCTTCTAGTATTTCAAGGTCAATAAGTTCTGGGCAAAAGTACAGAAGAAACATATGAGGGACATGTTAATTGCTAAAACAACACACACACACACACACACACACACACACACACACACACACAATTCCCTTGGAGTGTCATTCGAGAATTGGAACTTTACAATGTTTGTCAAAAAGGAGATTTATAATTCGGACATCAGTGATAAGTAAACTTTCAATATTTGGGAGTTAGTGTGTGTCTTCTGTTCAAGAAACATATTCTAAGTGACTTACTGTTGAGGACCTGGAAAATAAATGATCAAGATTAACTCTTGATGAGACTATATGAGTATTTGAAAGGATGCCAAATAATTCAAAAGACGGGGTTAAAATCTTTTTTTGAGCGCTTTCCTCTGACTTTGAGATTTCTGATTGATTTGACATTAGTCTTGTGATGTTTTATCATTTTCTACAAAACGTAACTGATATACCTCTCAAGACAAATGAGTTTCATTGTTTTCCATGGATAGAATGTAGGTATTAGTCAAACTTGGTTATTGACCAATTCTCTTCAATTGTATAGAAATGGCACTACTAAGTTGCTTCAGTGTTTCAAGTGATTTATTGATATAGGTATAAATTTCAAAACAACTCAGATTTTATTTACATAACTTAAATTTCCACCATATATGATAGAATAAGCCACCTTATTTTGTCAAAAAGCAAAAGCAATTTTCTTTCTGGAACATGATAGGCTATTAAATATTAATATTTGGAGCATCTAAAACTCATTTATTATGCTATGAAAAAAACATTGTGTCCAGAATGGAATATCTATAGATGAATTCTGAGGGGGAAAAATTATAGCTAATATTGACATCTGCCTGTAAGATAATCAAGAGTAATAAAAATTTACTGAATCATATATATTGTATGCAAATGCCAAAACCACGGTATAATTTTTATGAAGTCTAATAAAGTATAATTTTATATGTCCCCAAATTAGAATTGATTAAATTGATTTGTTTGATTGGAACCGGGGAACAAAATGAAGAGTAAAATAATCTTATGAAAGATAAAGGGTGAGAATGCTAAAATCAGAAAATGGGGAAGATTGTTTTTCAATTATTTTATTTGTTACTACATAGTCTCAACCTCAAGGAGAAAACAGAACTGCAGATTTGGAAAGCCTTTGCCTCCTGTTTCTAACTCAAAATGTAAAGCAGTGCGCTACAGTAGACAAACAAACGGATTCAGAGTCTGCAAACTTAAGATTTAATGCTGTCTTTCTCACTAAACAATTAGGTGAAGTTGCATAACTGATCATTTAACCACTCTGCCTTCACTTTTCTGAATACAGGACTTTTATAAGAGTGACAATAGGTAATTAGGGAACAGGCTTTGAAGAATTTTAAGATATGGCAGAAACATAAAGTATTGCAGTTACAGTCGTGCACCGCTTGATGATCGGGATACGTTCTGAGAAATGTGTCCTTAGGCGATTTCATCATGCATACATCTTAGAGTGCACTTACACAAACAGAGATAGTGTAGCCCACCACTATAATTTTATGTGCTATACTTTTGTAAGACTGACATAGCAGTAGGCTTGTTTACACCAGTATCACAACAAACACGTGAGGAGTGCATTATACTACAACTTTACCGCAGTTACAGTAGGAATTTTTCAGCTCCATTTATAATGTTGTGGGACTACTGTGGTAAATGCTGTCCATCCTTGACTGAAACATCACTATGTGGTTCATGACTGTATTATACTAGATATTAACGATTGAAAGAATTAACATGATGGTGGAAGAAGCCCCACCCAGTAAGACGGGGCATCAGGAACAGGACTTTAGAATAACAGGGACCCAGGCCAAATCCCCACCTTTGGCCCTTACAGTCTGTCTGACGTTGGGAAGTTATTTAATTCTCTTAAGTGTCCATTTCCTTATTATAAAATGGAAATACTAATGACAACTTTTAACTAACAACACATGTAAGTGATCTAGGATGATTTTCAAATCTAAATGAAGCTCACTAAGTTGCATATGGTGCATTCTTTTTAATCACGGTGTTCTTTTTAGATATTTAATTATAATATTTTTGCAGTCAATTACATGTTACAAAAATTGGCAAAGTATATGTTGTTATCCCATTTTATAGGAAGTTCACATGGTGACATGAAGGAAAATCTCAGGCTCAAGCATGCAATAACAGCAGAACCAAGGTGATAACTGATAAGCTCTAGGAAACAATGTGCCCCCTTCTTTTTGTATTTTTTCCCTTCCTGATTTTTCTAATCTTCCCACCTTATCTATAATGTAACACCTGCTCACTTCTCCTTTTCCTGGCTTTGTGTCTCTTCATAGCACTTACCACCATTTGTCATATTGCATACTTATTGATAAATTAGCTTATTACTTTTGGTAGTATATAAACTCTATAAGAGCAAGAAATGCTCTTTTTGGAACTAACCCTCTCTTAATGCAAATCATTAATTACTTTGTAATTTCCAAAATAAAACTTGGGATATATTAGGAATAAAATGTTCTGCATTTAATTTATTATAATCAAGACAAAATGCATTTAATGTGGGCATAAATATGTGTGTTTTTAATAAATAATGTTAAACCTACTTCCTGGATGTGTGTGATTCTTAAAATATAGCCCATTTTACTTTCATGGAGGTTTTTATTTCAGAAAGGTATTGAACATGACAATCTGACAATCTTTCACTGTGATGCTGTCACTGCCTTTCTCAGATCAACTGTCAAGACTTCAGGTAGGCCTTTACAAGTTGCTTAAGAATACTTCTAGAACCATCCTAATGGGCATGTTCCAACTGTCACTTGGAAAAAAAAGGATCACTTGAGATAAATTTCTACAGCATATCTTTTGTCAGAAAACCAGTCATATTATTCTGTCCAACAGAGGCTTTGTGGGGGAGAAAGGCCTTATCAAATTCCTTAGATATGAAGCTACTATTGGAACTACAGTAGCTGCCATTATCAACTGGGGGTCCATTCCAAGACACCCAGTGGGTGTGTGAAACTGCTGATATCATGTTTCCCCAAAAATAAGACCTAACCGGATCATCAACTCTAATGCATCTTTTGGAGCAAAAATTAATATGAGACCCAGTATAGTATAGTATAGTATAGTATAGTATAGTATAGTATAGTATAAAGCCCCAGTCTTATATTAAAATAAGACCAGGTCTTATATTAATTTTTGCTCCAAAAGATACACTAGAGCTCACGTCCGCCTAGGTCTTACTTTCAGGAAAACACAGTAGTACTGACCCCTAGGTGAACCCTAGTCAACTTCTTCAACTTGACCAGAAATGGCAGCAGCTTCATCAGCAGACTCAGCCTCTCCAGTAATTTTATATTTTTCAGTCCAAGCCCACTTCTGAATCTGTGTAAGCATCCCTTACTTGCAATAAATGGCCTCGTGTTACGTGCTTCAGAGCATCCCTTGCTGAAATCTTCATACAGGCTCAACGCTTTCTGGCGCAACATATTACAGTCAACCAAAACACGTTTTCTGTTCATTTCTCCCACCCACAGATTTAGTGCCTTTTCCATCTTAATTAAGCACTTCTCACACACGTTTGACCATGGCTTTTGCAGTTGGAGGTGTGACAGCAAAACTAGCCCAATATCTTTTTTCTTCTTCACAATTTCATGGATAGACAATTTGTTCTTACTGTAGATATCAGGAACCCCAGCATACGATTTTTTTTCTTTCTTTATTAAGTCCAGAACATCTACCTTTTCATTTAAAGGAAGCATTTTATGGCTTCTCTTTGGCATACCCAAATTTCCAGTGTCTCTACACTTGCACTTTGGGGCCATTATTAAGTAGAATAAATGTTACGTGAGCACAAGCACTGTGTTACCATGGCAGTAGATTTGATTACCAAGACGGCTACTATATGACCAATGGGTGGGGAGTGTATGAATTAAGGTTGGGAACTCAACCTAGAAAAAGTGCCACATACCTCATTGCTGAATATCACCATGTTCATCTTCGAAGTACTCCCCTTGGCAAACTATGCACCGACGCCAGTGCCTAGTCCACCCTTCAAAGCAATTTTGGAACTCTTTTTCTTGACTGGCCATCAGAGCTGCTGCCGTATTACCCTTGATGTCCTGAATGTCATCAAAATGTCTTCCTTTCAATATTTCCTTTATCTTCGTGTAAAGAAAGAAGTCATTGGGGGCCAGATCACGTGAATAGGGAGGGTGTTCCAATACAGTTATTAGTTTACTGGCTAAAAAATCCCTCACAGACAGTGCCATGTGAGCTGGTACATTGTTGTGATACAAGAGCCATGAATTGTTCAGGTCATGATGCAAGAACCAAAAAGTTCAGGCTATCTAATTTTTTCACACAGGATTTTCAGCACTTCCAAATAGTAAAGTTGGTTAACTGTTTGTTAAGTTGGTACAAATTCATAATGAACTATCCTTCTGATATCAAAATAGTTAGCAACTTTGTTGCAACAAGTTCACAAACTTAATTGTCAGACCTTGTATAC
This sequence comes from Rhinolophus ferrumequinum, assembly GCF_004115265.2. Taxonomy (NCBI): domain Eukaryota; kingdom Metazoa; phylum Chordata; class Mammalia; order Chiroptera; family Rhinolophidae; genus Rhinolophus; species Rhinolophus ferrumequinum. The sequence goes on from NC_046285.1 coordinate 86,716,144, forward strand.
AACTTGGGTTTACTCAACAAAGGGATAATTCATGTCCACACATAATGGATTAAGTCAGTGGGAGATTTCATTACGCAACTCAAATGAGCAGACAGTTTAAAACTTGGGAATTGTTTATTTAGTTTTTAGACCATAGTGGACCTTGGAGAGCAAAACCATGGATAAGGGGAGAAAGTTGTATTCTCTTACCATTCTATCACCATGCAAGGGAGCTGAAGCTTTTAGAAGTGTCCTCATAATGATTTAGACAATCTATGTTTACTGGTTAAGAAGTAAAGATGGTTGTAATACTATAAAGACTTTGGGTCTTAAACGTTTTTGTGAGAAGAATCTGTGTCATTAACTAAACCACAACTTCCTGACATAATTATTAAAGTAACCAATGCTAAGAAAGTAACAATAACCCTTATTCTGCCATTCACTATGATTCAAAGTATAGAATTGAGTTATACAAATAGTAGGATATAGAAGAGAAAATTGTGCTAAAAGCTAGGCAAACATAATTCTTTTATTTCTTAAGAACAAAAATCTATTCTGCTAATCATCAATGTCAGAAAATTTAGTATTTTAGATTAAGCTTTGTATTTAAAGTTGTATTTATCCTTCTGTGTTGATCAAATGGAAGAATATGGGTCTTCAAGTAAAAATATATTACTAGTAGACATTATTTGATTTGAATCCAGAGGAGCTAGAAGTAAACCTCAAAGCTAAAAATGTGAATATTTTAATGCTTATTTTTCCTAAAATGGCAAAACTAAGCTTAGCGAAAAACCAAAAGAAAATATATACTGTGATAATAAAATTAGGCTTTACTCATAAATACTATAGTATACATCATAATTCATTTATATACCTATAAAATAAGAGGACTTACCTAGACCATCAAAACTTTTAATCCAGTTGGCTTACAACAAGTAATACTATACTTTTAAATTCTATTTTTGATGAATACGTGAGGTATAATTCCTTATTGTTTACATAGAAAACATGTTTATTTTGTGTTAGAGGTGTGTAGTATAGACATTATAAAGTTAGTTGTTCTTGTGTGCTTTTGCAGAAATGCTAAAGTCTAATTTTGCTCCTATTCTTCAAATGTGTCGAGCAACTTGACTTTTTTGTAGGATATACACTGTTGCAAACTCTTATTCTGATTAAAGAACTAAAGCCTTTAGGAATGAAAACTTAAATACATTATACAATATTTTAAATTCTCTTGATTGTTTAAACTGCATTGTTCTGAAACAGGAGATTGTTTTAAGTGTTTTTGGTAGCACCTTAATAAGCGATAGTCTCTTCAGTGGAAGAGAAAGAGAACAGGGAACAGAGAGAGTTTCTAATTAAATTTATATAAAAACAGCACCTTGACATGTACTTTTTTGACATTCTCCAACTATCTACAAAATCTTGCCTTCCACATTATAGTAATCTTTCCTTAAATTGGCGGTGATTTGCACCGTGCATCATTTTGAAAATTGTAGAAGGATTTATTTACCATAACCCTGATTTTGGAGATATTAAAAATGCCCAAACTCTTGTCTCTATCCAAGATATTTGAGAACATAAAACATGTATTTTACATAGCGGATTAGAAACATACATTTCAGTGTTTAACCATAGTTGGTTGTGTACTACATAATTGTGTCCACCCACAATATTGTTTATATGTGTGTGTATTTATATTTGCATATCTTAAAATAAGAGTGCTAAACTATAATATAATTGGGTTAAGTTGCTTATATCTTGGAACACACACACACTCAAAAAATATTGTCTCAGCTTTCTTTCTTTATGAGTTAAGCAGAACTGTAAAGTTGGAGTAATCAAATCTAACCACTACATCTTATTATTAAGCAATGCTTTATGTTCTTAAAAATACTAGCTACTTTAGCTAGATATGCCCCAATCTCTCAAATTATCTAAATTTCACATTTTGAAAACACTTTTTATCTAATTTTATATATATATATATATATATATATATATATATATATATATATGATAGAGTCTTTAAATTTACAACACTCATCCTTTGACCTTCTGCAAAGGAAACGTGAATCAATCATTAAGTTTGTCCAGCCAGGGGAGAGGCATTTTACAGCTACTGTAAGCTTCCAGTGTGACATCACAAGCTGTTTCTGAGATTATAGCACAAGAAAATATCCCACAGCTATTGTATTGCTACTAGTTCAGTTTCCAGTCTCTTAAAATTCTAGTCTTGATAGTACAGAGGTGGATTCTATGCTTCTGTTATAGTAAGTCTGTTATTGCACTTTCTGAAAACATAGAGGTTACTGTGAACAGCAAAACAGAATGGGCCAGGGGTTACTGTCTATCTTTTGAAAGCATTTACAAGAATTGGCGTAATAAGCCACGGTTGTTATAACAAATTACATTTTATTAACTAAGAATCACAAATGATTGTGTATTTTTTTTAAGTGAAGTGCAGCCAGATATTACTGCTTATCATAGAACAATTTAGAAAGGGGATGCATGTGTTAAAAAGCTATGGGAGCTTTTTCTTGAAGGATGCCCTGAAAACATAGTTTATGTGCCTACTACTGGATGGCTTCTCTCATATACTGCTAGCAGTGTTATTGACTGATTTTGTTAGATTTGTAGCTCACACGCTTTCTTTCTTGATTTTTCCCCTGTTTTCTCTCATTGATTTATAAGCAGCTTATGATTAGAAGAATCCTGTCCTCTAATCCTTTGGTATCTCCCTCTACCAAGGAAAGGAGTTTTGAATGAGGTCAAAGAAATAAATGTTTATGGCATAGGTCTTTATTCAGGCAGGAGTATGAAGCTTCATTTGGAAGATGGAACATGTCAAGAACAGAATACACAATTCTGCTCCCTCTACTTCTTTTTTCACCTTTGTTAAATTTATTGGAGTGACATTGTTAGTAAAAGTATATAAGTTTCAAGTGTATAAATCTATAATACACCATATACATATATATATTGCATTGTGGGTTCACTACCCAAAGTCAATTCTCCTTCCTTCACCACATATTTGACACCCTTTACCCTCCTCTACCACTCCACTCCCCCACTTACCCTCTGGTAACCACTAAACTTTGTTTGTGTCTATGATTTTTTGTTTCTTTGTTTGTCTTGTTCATTTGTTGTTTTTGGTTTTCTATGCCACATAAGAGTGAAGTCATATGATTCTCGACTTTTTCTGTCTGACTTACTTCGCTTAGCATGATAATCTCAAGATCCATCCATGTTGTTGCAAATGGCTGTATTTCATCTTTTCTTAGGGCCAAGTAATATTCCACTGTATATATGTACCACATCTTCTTTATCCAACCATCTATTGAAGGACATTTTCGTTGTTTCCATATCTTGACTACTGTGAATAATGCTGCAATGAACATAGGGGTACATATATATTTACAGATAAATGTTTTCAGATTTTTGGGGTAGATACCCAGAAGAGGGATTGTTGGGTCATATGATAATTCTATTTTTAATTTTTTGAAGAAACTTCATACTGTTTTCTATAGTGACTGTACCGATTTACATTCCCACCAGCAATATATGAGGGTTTACTTTTCTCCACAACTTATCCAACATTTGTTATTATTTGTCTTGTTGATAATAGTCATTCTAACAGGGATGAGGTGATATCTCATTGTGTTTTTGATTTGCAGTTCCCTAATAGCTAGTGAAGCTGAGCATTTTTTCATATATCTGTATGCCATTTGTATGTCTACTTGGGAGAAGTATCTATTCAGGTTTTCTGTCCATTTTTTAATTGGATTGTTTGTTTCTTTTCGTTTTTGAGTTATATGAGTTCTTTATATATTTTGGATATTAGCCCCTTACCAGAGGCACTGTTTACAAATATCTTATCCCATTCAGTTGGTTGCCTCTTTGTTTTGTTGATGGTTTCTTTTGCTGTGCAGAAGCGTTTTATTTTGATACACTCCCATTTATTTATTTTTGCTTTTACTTCACTTGCTTTTCAGGTCAAAGGCATAAAATCTTCTCTGAACCCCAGGTCCATAAGTTTAGTACCTATGCTTTCTTCTATGCAGTTTATTGTTTCAGGTCTTATTTTTAAAGCAATCCCATTAAAAAAATAACAAAGTTGGAGGTATTCCACTCCCTGACTTCAGTTTATATTACAAAGTAATAATAATCAAAACAGCATGGTATTGGCAGAGAAACAGACACACAGACCCGTGGAACAGATCTGAGAACCCAGAAATAAACTGATATATATATATCGGCAGATAATTTTTGACAAAGGAGCCAAAAACATACAAAGGAAAAAGGAACCTTCTTTTCAGTCTTGGAGTTACAAAGATTTAAGTAACTTGTGAGGCTGGCAGATGGAAAGTTAGCCCTTAGTTCTGCCACGATCTAGGTATGTGAACTTGCTGTGCTAAGTGTGGATATTGGACCAGTTGATTTTTAATTTACTGTAATTGCCTATGCCAGGGAATACTTCTCTTAAATATCTAGCTCTTAGGACTTGATTTCACACCAAGCTGAAATCTTGTGATCATATCCACAGTACATACTACAGTCTTAGTACCTATAGTTTAATCATATAAAGATGTAATTAAACCTAGAAGTTTTGTTTTGTAATTTTTGTTGTTTATTAGTTATTGTTTTGTTTCATTTTTCCAATATGATGTGATTTTACTTTTCCTTTTTACTGTTACCACCAATACTAAAATTATTAACTTGGCTGACAGTTGTGAACAAAAATCTTAATCACTATATATATGCTCTATAGACAGCAAAAATGTGCAATTCACATATGATATTTTTATTCCAACGCTCATGTATCCTATATTACCTTCAGTGTTGTCAGAATCGTGTATATTTGTGAGTGGAACAGCCAGTGCCTTGACACAGTAAATAGACCACCCCACAGCAAAGACATCCACTGACATTCAATGTTGATATTAATGTGAAAACAATCCTGCTATTCTATTATTCTCTATGTCATCTATTTTCTATTTCTTTTATAGGGTATCTTGAAGATTAATCATAGAACATTTCACACATCCATAAAGGTAGGAAAAAGAACCTTTTGTGGTTACAAAATATGTTGTATTTATCTATGTTTCAATAATTTACTCCTCTTCTTAGATACTGATGGAATTGATGTTGCTTATTTTGAATAACTGGAAGTGTCTTATAGCTACTTACTTGTTAAACTAGAAATCATCCAACACATAATTTTTAATCTTCAGTTTGAATTTTTTCCATACTATTACATACCACTATAGTCTATTATATATTATTATAGTTTGTTTTACTGTAGACAGAATTTATCCTTGCTTTTACATTTTTATATTAGTGTCTCCATACTTTGAGGGTTCTGTGACATTACCATATGCAATTTCCATATATCAGGAAGGCAATTTTATACTATATACATTTATGTATATTAATGTGTGCAATATATTGTTAGAAACTGAGATTCTCTTATCGACCATCATTTCTTTTTGAGTGTATGCTATTTTAAACCTGCAATTTCTTTCAAACCAACCAAAGTAACCATAGCATAAGTATAATTAGCTATCAGTGATTTAGTTATTTTGGAAGAATTTATTTAATAAAAGTACCAGAAAATGTGGCTCTTTTCTTGTCTAGGACTTATGTGAAGATAAATTTAGAATTCCTAGTCTAGTAAATACTTCTCCGATAATGGCTTAATTATAGCTATTGCAAACCAAATTGTTTAATTGTAGTGAATCACATGGAAATCGTTCAGATGTAGGTCAGCTTCCCCATCCCACATTCTAGCACCTCTTTTCTAATTTTGGACAAATTGTTCAACCCCTAAAAGAGGCAGAACAGTAGATTAAAGACATAAGACCAAAAGGAAAAAAAAAAGAACAATAATGACATATAAACCAACTTTGGGTCAGAATATTCTCATAACAATGTCCAGACAGGTTCATTTATTAATGCCTGAGTTGATGATCTCTTATGCTTGCTGTGTGTTTACACAATAGTTTGTTCACTGTTCTTGAGCTTTTAGGCTGGCATGTCGTGGTGCCTCTAGATTGCAATGTTTCCTCATCTGTAAAATACATGTAATAATATTCTTTTTCACTTACTGAATGAAATGAAGATCTAGTAAAACAAGGAATGTAAAATGAATGTATGGCTCCTCTAATCCCGTATGAAAAGAGCATGTTATTTTTTGTGATCTTGTTGTGTGACAGAGGAGTGAGTCTCACTGATGGGAAAGAATACCTTGTGTAGATCTGGCTGAGGCCAAGAAGTCCTTTGATTTTCTCGCTGTTACATGATAGTTCTAGTCTATATTTGCCTTTGTGATGGAGCATTGTATCATTTTCTGATGAATAAGGTTCTACAATTCTGTTTAATCTTTATATGTGGTCTACTATACATTCAAAGGAAAAAAATTATTTCAAGTTAGTAAAGCCTTGAGAAATGATAAAGCAGATTCATGAATTTATCACATTTGTTGTGTTTTATCTGTAGGTGATTGTGACCAAGGCTTTTTGGTATATTGACGGAAATAGTGAGCCTTGCTTGTTTTTTGTTTAAAAACTACTTTCACTTTAATTCTAGTAACATTAAAATTCTGCCTTAATATAAATATAATGTATATAATTATCATTCTTCACTGGAGTTCGTTCAACAATTCAAATTTATATTTTCATATACTTTGTGACTTTTAACATTGTCTAAAATTTATTTTGAATTAGATTATTCATTCTTAAATAATTATTGAAGAATTATTGAATTACATTATTGAATTAAAAAGAGGCAGAAATTTACTAACTCAGGATGAGGAAAACAGAGAGTTATACTAAATAGAAAGAGGTATTTCCCTCAAAGTTAGCTGCTGTTAAAGTTTTAGTATTTATTTTTCCTTGTTCCTTCTTTATTACATAAACCTCAGTATCAACATGTGCACATGATGATTTCATACCACGTGCATGATTCTGTGTTTTTAACATTTTAATTATGAACATCTTTCTAAGGCAACATGTATTATCTATTTCATCATTTTTAATGGCTGCATTATATAGGCAACATTTTTGATGTACCATGATTTATTTAATAGGCCCTCTGAACTATTTTTAAAAATAGGACTTTAAAATAGTGGAATGAACGAAGGTCTTCCTTAATTACACTTTTGGCAGGCATACAGAAGAATAATTCCCATTTGTATAGTGAATCAGGAAATTAAGGGGTGAAGAAAAAGTGTTACGGTAAAGAGACATAAAAATATTATTAGGTAAGTGCATATAAATGATCAGGGGAAAGAAAAGATAATAATATAGATGTTCATATTATATGAACATACCTGCAGGTATGTAAAACTAAAATTTTACTAATTTTTTCAAGGTTTACCCCAAATGACAGCTCCTTCTGTAAGCATTCAAAGAGACTCTTCCTTTCCTCTTTGTTCACACCACTTGACTTACATCCCTATAACACTTGGGTAAAAATAGATCTTATCAAGATACAAAATTTTCTATCATTAAGATACAAAATTCATTTTGCATGTATCTTTTTGCTCCAAGTAGGCTGTTAACCCCTAGAGGGCAATAACTGTGTGTCAGTCATCATTGAATCTAGTAGATGCTGAATAAATGGCCACTCAGTTAAAAACTGAAGTGTTAGAATGGGAACAAATAAGGTGGAAATGTTTCAGCTTACCAAAATTTTATAAGGTGCCACTATCTTCCTCTCTACTTTCTCTGGAATACATAATCAACTCTTCTGATGAATGATACAAATAATATAGAGTTTTTGATATATAATGAAAATGATTTTTAATTGAATTTTAAATATTATTTTTGGTATTCATGCTCAAAATTACACCTACAAGTTGAGTATTTCAGCAAAAAAGTTTATAAATGTATGAAAATTATTTTTATGGTGCTGAACTTATTTATACATTACATCATATGGATCTAAAAACACAGCGTCAGCTTTAAAGCATTATATACATGTAAGATTATTATTGTTAAGACAGTATAGAGTTGGCTCTGTGGAATAAAAATAGGAATTGTTATTTACAAAATAGAAGTAATAAATAAAAGAAACAATTCTTTATATGAATTCTGTTAGAAGAAAAGGAGTATTGTTTCCAGGACTTTGTATGATATAAGTAATTACTCATGCCTTTTAAGTGAATTTTTGACATTGTCTCAACAAGCAAAAGTATAGAGTTATTAATAGCTTGAATTATGCTTGAAAGAATCGCTAATTCCACATTAGTTTGAATTCAATGGTAATGTAAATTTAAAATATCAGAACAGATATACTAGTTTCATTTTCCTTTATAGAAAAATTAAGAATTAGTGGGTGTAAAAGCCTCTTTTGAAACTGAATGTAATGCCTACTGCATAATGGTTTTACTCTTCATCTGATTTGTACAAGTCACTGGCCACGACTCTAATTTTTATGGATTTTACTGGGCAAGTTGGAAAGAATCTTGGTCAGTCTTTTCTTAAAAAAAAAAAAAAAAATTAAGTTCGTTGCTGACTTTTGCTTTACAGTTTGTATGACTTATTATTTCAAATGCATACTTTTATATTGTCTTTGTTCTCAAAGCTCTCCTAGTCAAAGGTCTTCCACTATTTGGGTAGGGTTGCAAATGCAAGTACCTTCAGGACCCATGCATACAACAAAAGTTGTAACAGACCAAGATTATGTAATAACAAGTGATGTGAACTAGGCAAACGATGACCATATGCTAAACATACAAGGGTTACTTCTACTCATTCCAGTCAATTTTTCTGACCAATTGTATGTTCCAGTGGCCATTAACTACTGAAAGCATAGGGAATTGAATATTGGAATTTTTGTGTGAAATCTCAGTTTTTGAATGTTGACTCAAATTCTCTTTAGTGAAAAAAAAAATGTAATGGAGTCTAGACAGGCCTTATGTAGGCCATCTTTGCATAGATACCGTGTAAATATTTGCTCAATTAATGAGTGAATCATAGATTTCTGTAAGAAACAGAAAAATTCAAAAACACTCTAACCCTTGCTCTGCCTTGTCCTTTAAAGAGTTCATATAATACTTTAGGGAGGCCTATAGTCATAGCAATAAATATGGAGACCAACCACATAACACTTTTCAACTATCTCTGGAGTCCTGAAATGGGGAAATCAAGAATGATTTAAGTAAGCTAAGAAGGTGATGCTAAAATATATTCTAATGTGCAAAAAAAAAAAAAAAAAAAAGATGGTTAAGAAACATAATTTTTTTGACACAGTTTTATCTGACCCTAACTAAACTTATGCTACTAATTTACTATATCACCCCTTCTTTTACTCAAGATTCCTGCAAATCAAGTGTTTTATTAATCTTAAAAAGAAATGTTGAATAAAAGTAATGTATCACAGGGAAGTCAAATGCAAGGGGAAAATATAAATCAAACATGTAAATTTTGTCATGTAGTCATTAATGAATAAACATGGGTCCCATGGCCCCTAGTTTGTTTTCTATTCTGACCTATTTAAGACTTCCTTTTTGAATTCTCCCTGCTTTCCTTCTGGACTGACTCACCCTTTCCTCTTCTATTTCAATTCTTTGTTATACCACCACACATTTCACTGCACTTAATGGTATTTAGTTACAGTTACTCAGATATCTCTCTTCCCAAATAGAATTGAGAATCTCAAGACCAGAAACAATATCATTAAAACTTTTTTTTTTTTGGAAACAATCATAAACTTATAAAAATTTGTAAGTATAGCACAGGGTATCATTTGACAGTAAATTGCCAATCCAATGCCTCATTATCCTCAACTACTTTAGGATGTATCTCCTTATAAACAAGGTCATTTTGCACATGACCACAATAAAATTATCAATATTATATGCTCAGGACTGAATTGTGTCCTGCCTACCAAATTTATATGTGGAAGCCCTAAATCCAATGTAATGGTACTTGGAGAAGGGGCCTTTGGGAGCTAAGTGGTTCAGATGAGGTCATGAAGGAGAGACCTTCATGATGGGATTTGTGCTCTTATAAGAAGAGACATCAGAGAGCTTTCTTTCTTTCTCCCTCTCTGCCATGTGAGAGCACAAACAAGGAGGAGAGTTCTCACCAGGGAATGGCATTGGCTAGCACCTTGAATGAGGACTTCCTAGCCTCCATATCTGTGATAAGTAAGCCACCCAGTAAATGATGTGGTGTTATGGGGGTCTAGAGAAAACTAAGACAACAGGAAATTATTATGGATACATAACTACCGTCTAATCCTCAGATCCCACTTGAGTTTCATTAGTTGTCCAAATAAAGTCCAAAAGCTATCCTTTAGAGTGTAAGAATTTGTTGCCGAATTATGTACCTTGTTTAGTACTCACATTTTATTAGTCTCCATGAATGTAGAAAAATTCCATAGACTTTCCTTGACTTTCATGATCCTGATACTTTTGAAGACTACATTCCAGCTGTTTTTCAGGGACCATATTTCATGCAAATTTGGATCCTAATATCAAGGTCAGTGTTTGGCATATAAATTATGTTCAATAAATGCTAGTTGAGGAATGAATTAATGATTGAAAACCTCTGCTGGAAAACTCTGACTCTGAATAATTGAGGCAATGCTAATAGAAACTCTTTCAAAATTTTGAGAGAAATTTGTAAAACATGCCAAAATAGGGGGCAAAAAGAAAACTCCCATGTCTTCCTGTGCCGGTTCTGAGGTATGTCTGTTAATTCATTTAGTGAGCACGCACACACTGACCACTCTGTACATCAATACTAGTTTCTTTAGAGCTCTGCTTCTCAAATCCTGGTCTGTGGGCTGCTTCTAGTTCACACACCGTTTCTGATTCATAATGATATAAGTAGAGAAATTGGGAACATGCACTTAGATACCTTTTAGCATTTTGACAAATTGATTCTATTTCTGCTGAATCTAATAATTCTAAAGTGATGCATTCAATATATTTCTCCTACTTTTTGTTCTTTATTGCACTTATATAGTAACTAATTTACACTGTGTTATCCACAATTATTGACCCGCATTAGATTAGAAATTAAAAATGCGTTGTTTACCACAGTTTGTGGTCATTCCCACCAGAGTAAAGTGGGATAAATGTGAGCTAGAACTTGGTGAGATTTGACCTGGAACCTGAAGAAGGGGTAGGATCTTTCTAGTTTATAAAATGGAGAAATGGACAATTCAGGCACAGCTAAGTGTAAAAGTATGCATGTGTGTATGTACATATGTGTGTGCCTGTGTGCATGTACTGTGTTTCCCTGAAAATAAGACCTAGCCAGACAATCAGCTTTAATGCGTCTTTTGGAGCAAAAATTAATATAAGACCCATCTTATTTTACTATAATATAAGACTGGGCCTTTAATATAATACATATATAATATAATATAATATAATATAATATAATATAATATAATATAATATAATATAATATAATATAATATAATATAATATAATATAATATAATATAATATAATATAATATAATATAATATAATATAATACCAGGTCTTACATTAATTTTTGCTCCAAAAGACGCATTAGAGCTGATTGTCCGGTTAGGTCTTATTTTCGGAGAAACACGGTATGTACTTGTATACAAGCTCATGTGCGTTAGGTGGATTTCAAAAGGCAAGAGTCTCAAAGAGTAAGAGCTCATAATTTGAATATTGGGTGACAGCAACTCCTCTCACGACTGTATTGCATCCCAAAACATTGGTTCCTATAGAATTGCCCTGTTTAGAATCTTCTATTACTCTCCGTTTCCTTTCTGAACGCATTCTTTCCCTCAACCTCCAGAATCCCCATTGCCGGAAAAACACTAATAAGCTCCTCTGACCAAGAAAGTGGCCAGAGCTACTATTACCAGTTCTGGATGACAGAGCCTATGCACAGCTTTCCAAATATTTAAATGAAGAGAGAGGCGATGTAAATAGAAAGGAGGGAGAAGAATGAAAGAAAGAATAGAGTGCACATAAGAAATAATTCCTGAAAGGGAGAAAATACACCATTGCATTAAGTTTAGTTTACATTGGCAACCCTCACTTCAAACATTGTTTATTAAGCAACTGTCATGGACCAGACACCGGACTTGGGAAATGAGAAGAATAATGCAATACAAGAACTTGCCCTATAATGACTGCAGTGGTTTGGGTAAGACAGATAAGCAAACATGATTTCAGTGTAGTGATAGGGACATTCATTAGGTTATTTGCAGGTGCAATGGAAAGGTGATAGACCAGCCTCCCAGGCTTCTTGTAAGAGATGGTACTCGTGAAGTATTTTGATGAAAACTCAACTAAATTGAAAAAACACAAGAGGGACAGGAGTACAACTGTTTTTTTGTAATTCAAATTTATTGGGGTGACAATGGTCAACAAAACTACACAGGTTTCACGTATACAATTCTGTAATACATCATCTATATGTATGTATTGTGTGTTCACCACCCAGAGTCAAATATCCTTCCGTCACTATATAGTCAACCTCCTTTACCCACATTTACCATCTCCTTTCCCCATTAATCTCTGGTAACTACTAAACTTTTGTCTCTGTCTATGAGTTTTTGTTTCTTTATTTGCTTGTCTTATTCCTTTGCTGCCTTCAGTTTGATAAGAAGGAGTACAAGTTGATAATCAGCTTTCAGTCCAGGAGTTGGTGCACTGTACGTACTAATACATATTTTTGAATGAATGAATAATTTAGTTTGCTGGAATTAGCTGACCAAGTAGAGGTAAATGCAACAGTAGGAAGAAGATCTAGGCAGAGTCATGGAAATATAAAACATCCTTCTGAGTGGGAGCAAAGGTAAGATCTGCAGTCCTACAAGACGTAGTAAAAATAGTGTGACAGGAAAAGGTGAGTTGAGAATGGTGACAAAGAGAAAGCCAGGTCATGGAGGCTTCTCCTGGCAATAATAAGCCCCATGCTTTATTAATGTAATAGGTGCATGGCATCGTGAGGTTTGTATTGTAGTTTGAGTGTAGATGACTATGTGTGGGGAAGACAGGAAAGATACAATGATACCAATTAGGATGCCATGTCACTAGTCTTGGAATGAAAATTGCGAAGTCCTAACATAAAGCAATGGAAGAAGAGATGGAGCATGGGGAAAGGGCACTGGGGCGGAGATTTAGGAGTCACTTGAGAAATAGAATCAGTGGAACTCTCACTTATTTAAGGGATAGTGGAGGGGAAGAGGTAAATCACAGTGTGAAGGAAAGGATGAAAGTTTGGACAATTTCCATATGTATGACTTGGGTTCCTGAATGCGTAATGAAATCCCAAATTAAGCTAAGATATACGGGAGGACAAATAAGTATTTGGAAAGTAGGGAGAGATATCAAAATGAACCCAATTTTAGACAACAAATTTGAGATGCCTGTTGCAGAAGAGAGAATGTCAAAACTGAAGAAATGCATATATATGTTTCTGTGTATATCTATGCACATTTAATATATAGTAAGTGTTCCAAGTGCCAATTCTGTCTGTACAGTCATGTAAAAGCTTTACTTTCTCATTAACTTATTGCTGGCAAATTAACTTATTGCTTGAATATATAATTTGAAGCTCTAGTAATTCATTCCGTATTTCAAAATATACTACAGACAAAGGAAAATGCTGTATCTTAAAACGGATTATAGGCTTGTGAAAAAATCATGTGTCTTGGCCACCAAGGCAAAGAGGAAAACAGTGCCAGTTACATACAGAACCTGTTTTGGTTTCAATTACCTGGATTATTGAGGCAGAAACAACCTTTGTGCCTAATTTATCCTTATAATTGCCTTAGTTCTCTGCTTTCCCTTGCTTATGGACATATTTCCATGTTCTACTATTATTAGAAAGGAAAAGTCACTTCCTTTTTTGGTGGTTCTAGGAAAACATTTTAAATATGCTCTGCAATTTGGACAATTATCATTTTATAAGTCTCTGTATTTAGGGAATAACATACTCAACAAAGTGAAAAGTTTACCAGTATTTACTTCATTGTCATCATGTGATGACAATGTTCTATTACCTCTTACTCCTCATTGCAACAAACCTCAGTGACTCAGTCTTATCAATAGTGACCTTTGAGCATCTTCTGACTTAAGATGTCCACAGAGACCAAATAGATTCTTGAACTCTCCATGCATTTGAGTCAGTGTTGTGAAGGTTAGGTCTCCAGTCAACTTCAGCACCTGCTGTGAAACTCAAAATGAATTAGTCAGTGGGAAAACAAGTCTTACCTCTCGGTCTCCTAAACACAAACACAGTTTTTTCTGTACAGCAGTCCAAAACCTTAGGATTTCAACTAAATGTAGTCATTAACAGTGCAGCTCTCATTATATCTCCACTATTTCACCCATAATACCTAATTAGTAATTTTTTTAATACAGTTAATAAAAATGCCACAGTGGTAAGGTAGTGCACGAATAAAATCTGATTTTTTTTTCAAATTACATTTTTGGATTATCTTTTGTAAAAGAGAAAGACAAAATTTATATAATTCCACTCCTTTCCCCCTGCACACAGTCAGTGAAAACAGATGTTGAGTTTTAGTCATCAATTTCACTTAATTATCTAAAATATAGAGAATTTAAAATATGTAAATTGTCCACCTCAAATAAAATAATTAACAAATTATAAAAGCAAAGTTGAGTTTATTTCGGAATTGCAATTTTGGACAAGCAAGCTATGGTGGCCATAAGTAAGTCTGGAGAACAAAGGAGAGAGGCTTGTCTTTATAGAGGAAAGGAAGAAGTGGGAGGGATAATTTTGAGGAAAAGTCCGTTAGAGGAGATCAAGAGTTCGAGGTGATAACAACTTCTTATTGGCTGAGTTGAAGATGAATAAGGAGAAAAATCTTCCTTTCTTCTGATGGAGAATGTAAAAGAAGTTTGTTACTATTATGGTTTGCCACGGTAGAAGTGGTAGAGCATTGGAGCTCCCACGCAGGGTTTCCCAATTCTATTTTAAATGAGGTTTCCTTTATTTTCACAAAGTCTAAGTTGATTGTTTTGAAACTCAGAAATATGTAGTAGCCCAATTTATAAAGCATGTAGGTAGCCTCCCATCATTTATTTTCTTCTATTCAAAGCGTTTTTTTGTTTTTTGCGGTGTTTTCTTTTTTGTGTGTGGATTTCATCAATGACTATTAAGCATATACTGTGTACCAGGCACTGTACTAGGTTTTGAGGATTCATGAACATAAGTCATATTTTCTGTCATCAGAGGGATGCACACAGAGCTAAGAGCTTTTAACTCTAATCCAGCTCAAAAGTCTCAGGTATGGCTTGCCAGAAGAGGAAATACAAAGGTGGAGATTTGAAGAGACTGGCCAATAGATAAGATGGAAAAGAGAGTTCCAGGTACCATAAAAAAAAATATTGATGGCAGGATAAACACATTTGATGAATGACAGTATGGTGTTTTGAACACAGAGAACAGGTCAGGGAGGGGCAAGACAAGTAGGCATGTGCTAGATCACAAGAGTTTTTAATGTAATACTAATGACTTTGAGTTAAATTCTAAAGATAATGCAGAATAAATGAATAAATTTCACAATGGCATGAAATGACAAATTTACATTTTAGAATGATTTCTGGAAGTTTTAGCAACTGTGGAAACTAAGTAAATATCAAACAAAAGGTCAAGAAGGAGGAGAGTTCTTAATGAAGAATTAGGAGAAGGTATAGTTTTATAGGTCATTCAAGAGATATTTTAGATATGAAATTGATAAGACTTCATCATTCACGCATGTGAGGTTAGCACAAGCTAACCTCTTAGGAAAATCTTAGATGATTCCCAAAGTTTGCAAGAAAGTTTGAGTAGTTGAAGGTGCCATTAACTAACTCCAAAAAACAATTTTGGGGGAAAGATGTTGAGTTCAATTATGAACATGTTGAGAGGTTAATGTGTTTGGGATGAATTCCGTTGGTTATGTAAGTAGGCTGTTGAATAGATAAAACTGGCCCTTAAAAGGGAAACCTAAGCTAGAGATATTGATTTGGATATAATTAGTAAAAAGATGTAGGTGGAAGTTTATTTATGATGTGAATGGGGTAGTCCAGCAGTATATTTATGGCAAGAAGTGAACAGAGCTTGAAACCGTAGTGATCCAGTATATTACATGAAGTTATAAATGCAGGACTGATGTGACAAAAGTCTCACCCATATTCGAATATTAATGTGAGATAACTTCTTTAATAGCTGCCTTACATTTTGAAAGACAAGGATCCAAAATCTAGGAAAATTTTCCCAAAATAAAAGGAAGAGCACCCAAATCTTGGTATTTGTTTCTACAAATACTACAAATCTTATTTTTGAACAATCTACTTAATATTTTAACTTACAAATGGTAGAACCCATCCTGTTCAAGTATGAGCACAAAAACATGATCAAAGCACTGAGGATCCCACTTCTTCCTACCAGGGTTTTGCAGTTCATAATTTTATTGCACCCAACTTACTTAAAGAAGAACAACCCCCTCAAAGTGTGAAATTGTCAATGATCTAACTCACTCAACCATGGCAATATTTACTTTTGCATTAGTTCATCAGAAAGAATGCCAATGACATAAAAAACAAATGGGAGTAAAAATAAATTAAATGTTTGACCTAAATAACATGCTGGTCAACTCCTATTTTGGTTAATTTCACCTACATGTGCATTAGCATAATCAAGAAGATTTTGTTTTCTATACTGTAAAACAAAGTTACAGAAGGTGAAATGACCAGAGAACGAAACAGTCTAAGAAGGGATTTTTTTTCCTTTGAGATTAAATAGTTTGTAGGCATCCATTAAATCTTATAAAATATATTTTAGCCTAATCTTTTAGTCAAGCTAATATTTGACTTTTATATTTTATTATTTATTTATTTGTTTATTTATTTATTTTTAAATTATAGTTTATTGGGGTGACAATTGTTTGTAAAGTTACATAGATTTCAGGTGTACAATTCTGTATTACATCATCTATAGATCCCATTGTGTGTTCACAACCCAGAGTCAGTTCTCCTTCCATCACCATATATTTGATCCCCTTTACCCTCATCTACCATTCCCCTCCCCCCTTACCCTGTGGTAATCACTAAACTATTCTTTGTGTCTATGAGTTTTTGGTTCTCATTTGACTTTTAATTAGACCTGTATACATTAATTAATCTCTGTGGGATCAATATTAGTAAGACAGTATGGGGTGGAGTGCCACAAAGATGAATCGATCCATATCCTTGACGAATTTTATGATTCATTACTACTTAGATTTTACTATATTTCACAATCATTAAGATATTATTCAAGCAAATCAATGAACTTTTATCAAAGCTAGACATAAAACCTAATTACCTAATTTAATAATAGCTTTTTTTCTAATTTATGTTGTCAGAAAGTTTATAATATTATTTTCACCATATTATAGTCATCATTTTTCATTATTAATTTCAGGTACATAAAACAATGTATAATAATAGTTAGACATTTACACCCCTCACAAAGTGATAACCCTCTTCCCCCAATCTACTACCCATCTGACATCGTATATAACTGTTACAATTCCATTGACTCTATTCCCTATGCTGTACTCCACATCCCATAACTATATATATATTTAATTATAGTTGACATTCAATATTATTCAGCTTCAGCTTCACGTGTACAGCTCAGTGGTCAGGCATCTACATAGTCCATGAAGTGGTCTCCCTAATAAAACAAGTGCCCATCTGATACCCTACAAAATCTGTACATTATTGATTATATTCCCCACTTAGTCATCATTTTAAAAATATATATCTTGAGCCATGTACAAGTCATAAACAAACAGATAAAGCCTCTGTCTTTTGTAACAGTCATTTGTATTCATATTTAAAACTGAATTTTTTTAGAAATTTGCATCACAAACAAAAATAATACATTGTCATTGAGATAATTTGATTATCTGTTATTATTCATGAACACATTGGAAGGGTTGATCCTTTATCAACCCAAATCCTCACCTCTCATTCCATTTCCTACCCATATCTCTTCTTTTTCTTTGGTGTAGTATTCCTTTGACCAGACAAAAACACATAAAGTTCTGATCTGTGTGTGGTCAATAAATATTAAGAGAATTTGGAATGCTTCTAAAACAAAAGGTTTTTGTTTTTGTTTTTCTTTTAACTTTCTAAAAGAGGAGATTGAAACCAAAAACAAAGAAAAAGACCTCT
Organism: Rhinolophus ferrumequinum; assembly: GCF_004115265.2. Taxonomy (NCBI): domain Eukaryota; kingdom Metazoa; phylum Chordata; class Mammalia; order Chiroptera; family Rhinolophidae; genus Rhinolophus; species Rhinolophus ferrumequinum. The sequence continues at coordinate 86,734,299 of NC_046285.1, forward strand.
GTTCTTAGGTTATAAACTTTCATGTTGTTTATAAGAGGACAGGACAGGCGTTAGGAAAAAATGGAACAATGTGGTTGTTTGAATGAATGTTGAACAATTTCATCAACCAGGCCTGGTATTTTCATGAGTTTCTTGATGCAATATATAATTAAAATAAGTGTGGTTATTTTAATATTGTTCCAATCTACTTTTAGCAAGAGGCCGGTATCCAATTTTATGGAATATATCTTTTAGTATTTTAGTATCTAAAAAAAAAATCACTGAAGTTTAACTACTAACATATTTTTACAGCTTAGAATCTCATGAGCAAGAAAAAATTTGTGTTTTTAGTATCAGTAGCCTATTAGAATATAAAAGTTTTTGTCATCTTAGTTTTAAAATAAGAAATTCATATATTCATGGGATAAAAAATTTAAGAACACTTTTGAAAATAAGTTGCATTAGAAAATGAAGTGTTCTCTTTGTAAAAATTAGACCTTTTTCTCTTAGAGCCAAATTAATCAGATCTTCACTTTTTGAAGGAAGCATTTTTGAGATGCTTATTTTCTCATGTATCAACTTAGATACACATCTTTCTTCTTTGAAGCTTTCATTGCATTCAGCTGGATCTGACTCATTCTCTTCCAGATCCAAGCCTAGCTTCTCCTTACCCCTTTGAGATTTCCATTATTTTCATTAAAAGATACTAGTTTCTTTCCCTTGATATCCTTCTTTCTTCCACAGTTTGCAAAAATTGGCCTCGCCAACTTCTCTAGCATAAACCTCTTCTTCTGTCTTCCTCCTACTTTATGATCTCCCCTGCATGTCCCGCCCCTTGCGTCAGTATTAACTCCTCAGGGCCCTGCTTAGGCATGTCCACACTCTCTTATGCAGCCCCCATTCTATGAATAGACATAAATCAGAACAAGTCATTGGACTTATTTGGTATCTAACTTTCCCTAGTATTTTATAAGCTGAATTACTTTTGTATTCCCATAACCATACTAAATGACAACAGATACGTTCTAGATGCTTATGAAACTGTTTCTTATATGAATGAATGAATAATCCCATCAAGAATAAAAGTTATTCACATATTTATACTATTTCTTTCAGGTATTATTTTGTTTCCGTGTGTGTGTGTGTGTGTGTGTGTGTGTGTGTGTGTGTTTGTGTATATACATATATATCATTAATATATATATATTAAATTGCTTACGTTTTTCTTTTTAAGTAACTCTCTGAAATAGACTTGATATTCCTCTGTCTAGGTAGACTTTTAATTTTTTGAAGTGTTCATTAATGATATATCTGTATACATATTATATATATATAGTATATACAGATATATATATATATTTCTGTATACACTGTTTATATGTACATATCTGTGTGTGTATATATATATCTGTATATATATGTATATATATATATATACATATATATACTGTATATAGTATATAAAATTACTATAATACTGAAATGTATGACTTTTGATACATTCTGCAAGACTTCTTACCAGAAAGATAGTACCCAATTACATTGCCCGGAGAAATTTGCAAGACTTCCAAACCCACCCCTCTCTGGCCAATATTAGAAAGCCCCATGATGTTTAAAATTTGCTTAACTATATAAGCGTAAGAAAATTTATAATATGTCATTTAAACTAAATTTTTCATTTATATTAATTAGTGGATAAATTTTTTTAAATGTTTTTTAAAACACCATTTTTGTAATACTATTCAATCTTTCAGTCTTCTCATTTTTGCCTCTAATTCACTACTACCATAGTGCTATCCATTTGACCCATACCTGACCACATTGTGCAAATATCAATGATTCCTAGTTATACACAAAATAAATGCCAAATTCTAAAATAAATTCCAAATTTGTGGTCCAGGTCACTATCACCTTCACAGCCTCGTCAAAACCTCTCTTCAGTAAATTTCTCAATTCTCCCATACATACCGTATAATTGTATCAAACTGGTATATTTCTTAATCCCCTTTTTTCTATAACATTTCTCCCATCACTACCCTTTGAAATCTAACCTATGGTTTAATATTTGATAAATGTACCCTAACATTTACTTCAGATCCCTGTCGAATATCACATTTAGTTTTCCATTTTCTTATTCTTGGTGTTCAATTTTACCTGAAAAGTCCAGATACTGACTTTTCAATAGACTTGTTTTTTGAAGCATTTCCTACTGTTGTAAGATTTAATTACAAACAGTCGGCCCTTTTTAAATCTTGTGTTTTAACATAAACTGAGGTGTACAAATTTAGAACTTCCCAGAAATGTTTGTCCAATTTGTTTTCTGAGTATTTGAAAAATAGCTTAAAGATATATAAATAATAAGTACTTGAACCAATTAAGATAATGTAAAATAATTTACATATGTTACTTATGTTCTATATGAGTGTACGTTTAGATTTAATTCAAAAATTATGCAAAGTAACTTGCATATCTGTCACCAAATGAGTCATTAAACCCTATTTATTACTGTAATGTTCTTGGGATATACCATGTATCCCCAAAAATAAGACCTAACTGGAAAATAAACCCCAGCATGATTTTTCAGGATGACATCATCTGAACATAAGCCCTAATGAGTCTTTTGGAGCAAAAGTTAATGTAAAACCTGGTCTTATTTTCAGGGAAACAAGGTATGTGTTTCATTTTTGATATTCTGCTTTCCATTCAGCCAAACACATGTTCTTCCCAAATAAAAGAAACTGAGAACATAATAATCAAGATATGCACTCAGTTTACAAATTAATTATTGATGGAAAAAATAGAAATTAATTTGATAATCATTTCCATTGGCTTGTGTTTAAATCTGTAACTTCAAAAACTAGAAAATAAATCAAAGGCCATTTGCTTCCAACTGTCTCATTTGGATTTATATTTTATTTAATTTGCATTTAAATGCATATTTATATCTTATTTAGCATTTGCACCTAGTATTTGCACCTAGTGGTCAGTAAATTGTCGTAGTCCTTTTAATAACCAATGATAGGTCCAAATATGAAAAATATATATGTGAAATCAATCAGTAATTTTTAAATTGTTTAAGTTTTTCTTTTTAAGTAACTCTCTGAAATAGACTTGGTATTCCTCTGTCTAGGTAGACTTATAATTTTTTGAAGTTTATTAATGATAGTGAAGTTAAAGAAACTAGTTATTAATTTGGATGAATTTAGAGTGAAAAGTAATATAGACAAGAATCTCAGTTCATATACTGAATTATCTAGATCTGCATTTATTAATGATGATACGATGTAATTATTGATTAACTCTGCTGGAGAGATTTGGGATTTTTATATTATTCAGCTTAATTCATGAAAATAAATGTCATTCTGGCAAAAAATTACTTTGGCTTCCTGGTTAGGCACTTCGTTTCCAGAATCTTCAAAAACCTCACTCACACAAAGTACAATTCCAATAGTCTTCAGACCGCACAAATAGTACAATGTTTAATACTTGATTTAACAAAATAGAGACATTAGCACTCACAGCTTTGATTCTTTACATATTGGCCAGACCCATTAAGGCAAAAGATCAAAGACTGTTTTAAAAAAGAAAATACTAGAAAAAATGGTGAAAGGCTGAATTTAAAATTAAATCCTAAGCCTCATAGGTTGGCTTTTTAACAGTTCAAACCTCAGTTTTTTGTTTTAGCTCCCATTTAAAACAAAATGAAATTTGCCAAACCTAAGTGCTGTGTGTCACTAGCTTTTCTGGTTTCTTTGTAACAGCATTTCTCCTTTTAATCAGCCTGTCTCCTGCTTTTATTGTTTTCTTTGATCTCTTTTCTCTTTTAATTTTCCTCTTTTTCTATGGGGTCTCTTTTCCCATCACACTTTTTCTTCAGCTTCCTTTAAATTTTCAGACTTGAACCTAATGGTTAGATCTTATAGCAGTCTGATATTTCTGACTGCTTGGAACAAGCATGCATAAACAAAACTGTGAAACTTTATCAGTGCCTTCATCCCACTTCCACTATTTTCATAATTGATGAAATTCTAGTAGATGAAATTTGAGTAAATATTTTCAACGTATAAATTTCATCTCGTAATTCTCAGCACCAATTTGGAGTGTTATCTATATCCTTACCTTTGACAAATGTTTCTTATTTCTCAAAGTGATCATTTCCATCTTAAAATTATCTGTTTCTAGTGCTTTCATCTCATATCACTGTTAATTCCTTTTGCTGTATTAAGAAAAGTAATGTTATGTAGGAAATGTGCTCTGGCGTCATGGAATATAGAAAAGTCTGAGAAACTAAGTACAATAGAAATTCGTCTGACTAGGTGGCACCAAACCACAGTACTTCAGACCACACAACGTACTTCATCAACACTTGGGTTAAACTGGTCTTTAAAAAAATAATTAAAAAAAAAAAAAAAAAAAAAAAAAAAACTTCCCTAGTTAAAAACAAAAGAAAACACAACCCACCAAAAATATTTTAATTTTTCACTTTTTGGTTGGTAATTTTGGCATCCTGCACATTTGCTTTAATCAGAGAAATGCCTTTCTTATAGAGGGATAGATGATGCCAACTAACTAGAGCAAAACAAATAAAAAAGTTTCAAGATAAACAGAGCATTCATGCAGACACTGTGGCAAGGATGTTGGCACTTACTCATCTCTAAGGATAGCGTCTTTTGGACAGTGCTACCATCCTCTCTGCTTTGACACTTGGAAATGGTAACTGAGTTCGTAAGACAAAACTAAACATTGCCCTTTTTATGTGAAGAGAGTATGACATAGAGCTCACAAAATTGAATTCATGAATATAATTAAGTGCAATATTGGTGGAAAAAAAACAGACTCATTACTAAGTCAGTGATTTCAGTTTCAGGCACCAGTACATTTAGTCAATTAAAAGGATGATTAGGGTAGAGTCAACTCCAAGGAAATGGATGCCTTCATATTATTGAACTTGGGCTTTCGTTAAAAGTCTGCTGAGCTGGACATAGGTTAAGAAAGGGAATTGATAGGCGTTCCATTTTTCATCATTGAGATTTTTCTCAAGGCAGATGAAAAAAGTGTTGGTATATCGCCACCTCGCTTTAATGTTGACATACAAATAACAATTATTTGAGAAAATTAAGAACAGAGAAGATAGGAGTAGAATTTTAAGTTTAACACAGAAGGAATCTAAAGAAGTAAAGAAAAAGTATTTTAGATTGGTGACGTTTTCTTAATTCATTTATTTGTTTTCTGAGTTGTTCCTGTGTAGTAAAGCTGTACAAAAGATAATGAGGAGCCCTCTATTTTATAAAGAAACAGACAACACCCCTTTTTTTGGGTTGTTATTTTTCAAAATTGACTTATTTGAATTTGAAGTGAGAAAAATATCACATTTCAGGGAACAATCCTACAATGCTGAAATAAAACACATACAAATGTAGAAATAAATTGGTTGTCACAGCTCTCCTCCTTACTTTGCACATTTATATTGCATTCACCAGAAAAATACATTCCACTAGTTTCCCTAGACCACCCCATGACTTTGACCTCTCCAGTCTGTTTTATACAAACTTTCATATTTCTCAATTCACATTTGTTTTTAGAGCACTAGGCATCTCCCTATTTTATTAATATTAGAAATATTACTTAATAAAATATCTATTGTCAATATTATAAAAACATTAATTATAAACATTAATATTATCTATGTAGTATTAGTATTCATTATGCCCTACTGATCTTCAGAGATAATATATATGCAAGCAGATCAATAGTTAAACAAGAGTCGACAGGATAGGGCTGTGTGAACACAAAGAAATAATGAGACCCAGAGAAATTATTAGAAATCTCATCTAGGAGAGCTTCTTGCTGGACCCCTTGTTGATGTTTTGGTTGTTTGGGATAATTTATTAGTGATCCCTCTGTCTTTAAAGTAGTAATTACGAAATAGAATTGCTTTTTCCTTTGACTTTAGAATGTCACTTCTTTGTAACAATAAAAATATACAAGGATTCCAATGAGAGCTTATTTCTAGAATTATAAGTGCCATTTAAAGAAATGTGTAAACAAAACAATCAACTCAATTTTGACAAAAGGACAAAAGTCCTTTTAAAATGGTTAAATCTGTCCAGTACTCTTCGTTCAGTTTAACAAGACTTGATCACCCGTGAGGTATATGTCATTGTACGCAAGACAGAGCTTGAAAAACTTTAATTGCCAGTTTATTTAGTTAAAAAAAAAATGAAAAGAATTAGAAAGAAATAAAGTTCCTTAAGAGATCCCAAAATAATACTTTTATAAAGAATTATTAAAAGTGCCCTTATTGCCAGGCTCCCTTACACTATTAATATAGTTGAGCTGATTTTTGAGAAACTAGAAAAGGCTTTAATGGTGTGTGGTGTTTGGGAGATGGTTTCTGTGTGCACAGAAATTACCATCATGGGTCTGAAATACTGTTCTACATAAATGTAGAAAAATTCAGAAATTATCATATACAAACGTTTTACTGTTTAAAGTCAGTACCGTGTAATAGATTTTTATCTTTCAGAGCAAAATAATAATAATAATAATAATAATTGTTATAGCTTGCAAACCACTTCCATTACTGGAAAAGAACTAAGAAAGTGCTTTGTGAATTTTGAAGTGGGCAAGAATCCAAAGCTCTAATTTTTTATTTCTTGTGGAAATTAACTGCAACTGGTCAATACTTTGAAAGTGCTTTCTGTATTTTAGTACAGTTTGTGTCAGAGGAAAAGATACCAAAGTAAATAACAGCACCTCTCCTCAAAAATGTTATGATATCATTACGGAACTGTGTCTAAAAAACATGACAAAAACTTGAATAATAAAAAGCCACTTTACCAGGAAGTGGTATTAGAGGTATAGGTGTTGGGAGCAGACGGGGCCTAGTGATGGTCCCAAAAACAATAGAGTACTTCCTGGAAGCATCAGGATTATGAGGTTGGAGACTATGTGGAACTCAGTCAGTGAAGCCAAAGATAAAAGTAGAAGGCATTTGGTATCAGAGGAAGCTCCTGAATGAAAGAATGCAGTTTCCAATGGATGGGACCTTTAATGGGACCCAGAAGTATTTGTGGTTGAGTCTCAGTAAATAAACTTAAATGAGAAAGATGGAAACAGTTTGTGTATGGTCTTGATAGCTAGGTAGAAAAGTTTGTGTTTAGTGTGGTTTGAAGTGAAAATTCATAATAGTTTTTTAAGCAGAGTTTTGATATAATGAGAGTAGCATTTACCGTGGGTTAGCCTGGAAGTGGTATGCAGTATATGGGTGACAGCAGAAGATTGGAAAAAAAGGCAAGAGGCATCCCGGAGTCATGAAGGTCATGGAGTCATGAAATAGTTGCAGTAATGCAGGTGTGGAGTGAACGATAAGCTTTTAGCTTCAGGTGGTAGCAGTTAGAATGGCGTGAGAGGAGAGGATGCCTGAGATATTTAAGTTACAATAAGAAAACATATCTCTATTTTAATTTTGTAACTGCCCTCATATGTTTGGTCTGAAGGTCGTCAGTGTAGTTCTGTGAGCAAAATATGTTTTTGTTAACGCATTCCTTATCTCTCAGTTAAAGGCATTATTAAAATGCCACATTGTCCTGTCTCTACAAAGATATCACTACGTAGTTATGGATTCACTAGGAGCATGTACTTTTAAATTATTTTCCAACAGTGGCAGTAGAATTTGCTGAATCAGACATATCCAGCCCCATTATGAACAACAGCCTATATTTTTGAGATTTTTGGCAAGGGATAGTGACCGAGTTGATGGCTTGGGGCTGCAGACTCTATATCTATAGAATAGAAGGTAGCAGGTACATAATGGGTATCACCCCCAATAGTACCATAAATGCCACCTAGTAGGCAGCTGAATCAATCTACCACGTATATATAGTATGAAGAGTAAGCTGGCTTCCAGAAAGATGGTAAAAAGTTAAAATAACACAATTTCTTTTTAAGCTCAATGTCTCAGAAAGCCATTTAACTTTTTAAAAATTATGTAAATTATCAGAATGCAAGCTCCAAATTAAACAATAATAGCGTATATGATGAAAACATAAGTTTGATGCTTCTATGACTCTCAAGAATGAATAAGGAGTACATTTTCCATTATTAAAGTGTTAAGTCATATCGTGCTTGTCAATTAGAATGTCATTTAAAGGTCCTTTATGAAATGAAGTGCAGCAATAGACACATGAGGATTCTTTCTATAAAGTGGGAAATTTCCTTTTTGGCCCACTGGAAGGATAAGGTCCATATTGTAATTAAAGATTGAATGTAAGAAACAGTGTTTTGCTGGCGTCATTGCTTTTGCTGTTTTCTGTGATTTCAGAATTGGACCAAGAGCCTTAACCATTGTATACTAGCTTTTCTGATATAGCCTCTAATCCAACTAAAGGGATCGATCAATGCAGGATGGTTTTGACTTCTTAATGTTATGCATGTTGTGTCTGCAATGACATGGCCAATTCCATTTGCCCTGCTGTTTTAACAACTGATTTCCTTATGTCAATAAATTGGCAAGTGATCCAAATAAGCTGTTTTGATCACTCAAAAGATTCCTTTTAATATGCTTTTTCCCCTTAGACATTTATACAACTTCATACAACTTCATACAACATTTATACAACTTCAAGTCTCTGTGTATATAATAGTCTATTTTTGTCATTTGTACATCGCTAAAAAGGAACGTTATTTACATAACAGATTTTTATGGGTTATATTACTATGTAACTCATGACCCACGTATATTGCTTTATATTGTTTCCACACTGAGGATCATAGAAGAATTCTGGAAATGTAAGTAAAATATTGTGTGAATGTCATTTAACGAAGTAAGTATGATTTTAGGGCACTTTTAACCCTGTGGTTGCAACTTCTATATTAGAAAGATATTAGTGACACATATTTTAAAATCCCTATTTATTTGCTCTGGACAATATATATCTTTCCTTTTTAAAAGTGGAGGGTAAGACTTCACGTTATAAGTTGTACTTGCCTGAAGAAAAACTGTATTAGAGCTTCAGTATGATCCTGGCAGATAGCCTAATGGTCCTTGGTTCTAAAAGGCCTAAGAAACTTGAAAGGAAAAATAGATTTAAACTATCTAGAGAGTTCACTGTTTGGGGACTATTTATCTATTCTTGCAGTATAGTGATAATTAAACACACTCATCAATGTGGGGATTACCTACTTAAAGAAAACAAATTATTAAAAAAAAGACTTTCTTGTTTATGACAAAGAGAAATTGTAAATGGATTAGTTGGGAGCATCAAGATGGTAGACGTGAAATTGTGTCAGAATTATGAGAGGGAATGTGTCCCACAAGCTTCTTATAACACCAAAAATAGCAAATGGTGAATAAAATGTAGAACAATATTTCATAAGTGTTTTGACACTCTTGATGAGTACTTCCGGAAATGAAGACTATAGAGCAGACAAGTATAAAGTACATTTAAGATAGTAAATCAAAATGCAAAGACCAAGACTTGATTGCACCAGATAGCATCATGATAAGGGAAAAAACTGAAGCAGCTGTTTTAGACAAAGCCTTAAAATAGATCTAGTTTTAAAAATGCTAACTATGCTGAATTAATACATATCAAGTTGGAGTAGATTTAAAGTAGGGACTTAAGAATATATAAGCATAAATTTTATCTGAAAATTGCCCATGTGAATAATTTGTTTCCATGAGAAAAATTCATATAAATAAAAAGTCAGTGTGAGAAACTATACTTAAATTTCACAAGTTGGAATTTTTGTATTATAATACAATTTTCATTCAGAGAATAAGTCAGAAAAAGAATCTTATGTACTGCTTAAGCTCTAAAAGGCACAAATATCTCATTGTCTTGTAAGCAGAGAATAAAATTTTAAAAAGGAATTTCTGGAAATACATGACATTTTTTGGCTCTGATTAAACACTTATAATGTGGTTCATATCATCCAAGTAGCTTTATAATCATGGAGAAACCAGTTTTTTTGTTTGTTTTTATTTGTTTATTTATTTGTTATTATATTTTAACAATATAATTAATAAAATGTACTTGCTAATCACAGAATTAGTATTCTCGAGACACTCCATTTTTTATTGGGAAAATTATTTTGCTAGACTCATTTAAGTTTACTGCTATTTTTTCCAAGAAATTGTTTATTCTGTCATAAAAGAATTATTTCCCATCAATCTATGTGTCGCAGGAAGAGAGAATACAGAGAAGAGAAATCAAAGTTGGGTTGTGAATGAATGAACTGGAGAGTATAAAGGCCTTTAGAAAGAAATTAGGACACTGCTTCATAAATAAGAGAAAATTGTGATAAAAACAAAGAGAACTGATCAAAACTGTGTTGTTGTATGTGTGTTATGTGTTGTTGAGTAATGTCCAGTGTCCTGTTCTCAGCAGTCCTGCTCAGCTCGTGTAGTCTCATGCCTGTGGATTCTTGTATGGAGTCAACCCATCTCATATTTGGTCTTCTTCTTTTCCGGCTGCTTCTACTTTTCCCAGCATTATTGCATTATTGTCTTTTCCAAAGAAAATTGTTGTTGTAGAATACTGGATATCCAGGAGAGAGCTTATAAATGCCACCCGACATTTGTACAGACGTGTGTGTCTCTGTGTGTGTGTGTGTGTGTGTGTGTGTGTGTGTGTGTGTGTGACATGAGGGAGGTAGTGGAAGGAGGCACTGGTGTATTTTTTATTCTGGATTGCTTTTCTATTTGGATGCAATTACCAAAATGGTTCTAAGATTTCTGTGGGAGAAAAAGAATGAAAAAGGTTTACTTCTATAAATACATTTAATATAACACATCCAAGTTTACCCTAAATATGTTTCAGTACAATTTGTAAACCCATAATTCTTCAAGAAGTGGAATCAGTGGTTGATAATTGTGCATCTGTTATTAATCAGCTCAGTCAGTTGAGTCATGGAGCTGATGAGGCCAAAGCTTGGGTTGGATGCCTGTGTGGGCCAGCGAGGTTTGCTCTCTTCCTGGGTCACTCACAGATTATAGTTCAAACCCAGGCCAACTATCTCATAGCTGAATGCCACTGACCATAAAAACAACTGGGCAAGAGAAAGTAAATCCAACAGCATTCCTGAAAAAATCCCCAACTGTATAGATTATTTGCTTGGTAATGATTTATCAATAATGTTCATGTATGAAAAGAAGCATCAGTTATGCACTCAGTATTGCTACAAAACGACATACAGAAAAACATTCTATGACCTCATGGAATATCAAGGAATAAATGATACTAAGAGTTATCTGAAGAGAGCATGGTAAAACACTAATTCACAACCACAACTTAAATCTTTTTCAAATTGCAAGGAAAGCAAAATTCCACATGTTGATTTTTCTCCAACAGGTTATAAAGGTCATTAAGAGGTCTGATAAATACACAACATACAGTCTGCCTCCAGTTCTGAACCAACTGAGAAATAAGACAAAGAGAGAGAAGAGGAAGCAGAAGGAAGGCCAAAATATTACATTTGTTGTGGACTAGATTGAGAATATAGCTTAGACCTGCAGGTATATGGTCTTTTTAATAATAATCTTAGAATTAGACAAATTTAGAATTAATCCACCCATTCAGACTAGAAAAACTAGATCTCCCTTGTAAGACAAGTCCCATTTTATTGCTCAATAGCTCTTTCTGTGGGAGGTTCATCCCCCCAAAAAATTGTGCCAGCAAAGGGGATTGATTTATGCATGGACAGTTTTTTCTTGGAAACATATCAGTCAGATTAGGTCACTGGGAATTTAAGTAAGAGAAGGAGAGAGGCCTGGATTGTTCTATATGGAAGAAAACATCAGAAGTAGAAAAGAATTCCTGCCACCCCCTACCTCACCTACACAATTTTTAAAAAATTGAACAAGCAGCCAGTGTAGAAAGTGGAGAAAATGCCAAAAATGAGAACTAACACTGTTTGTACATTGTAGTAGATAAATACTTGGAAACCTTTTGGGAATCAATGTTGCTCTTTAGGGTGGTGTCCTTCCTGATGGTCTCCCAAATTTCTAAGGGTGGGTGGTACATATGATATCTGCCACATGTGATCATAAATAGGATCATAAAAAAATGCTAGAGTGGAAATATCCACATACCATGATGGAGAAGTCAAATTCAGAGCAAATATTTTGGTAAAATCATTTATTTTACTAGCTCATTGCCATTAATGATAAATTCAACATGACCTTAGTCTAATGAGATAACCCACGGAAATACATCTTTCAAACACTGTGTGACATGTTCCTTCTTGGGGAATAGCAATACCACACTACATTTCAGCTCTTTAATGTTTGACTTTATCACACTGTTTTCCATACTTTTGATAAGGAACCCCATTATAACAGGTGTTTTGTAAATTTCAGTTTGGGAAACACTCATCAAAATCATGCTTTAATCAAGTTATTTGTACTAGTATCTTATAGTGTCTAGTTTATTACTAATGAAGAAGAGAGAATTTATCTCGCATTATGATTGTATAAAAAAACATAAATGCATAGCATACCAAGTAGAAAGAGTATTTTTCATGTTGTAGAAATAAAGACTCTAGGAATATATGTATTTGCATTGCTGTAACTGTAAATTTGAGCATAAATAACTACAGATATACTAATGATTTTTTCTAAAACAAATTCCACATTTGTCATTTTTTTTTCAGAATAATACTTTGATCAAAGATCTTTAGTTTAAAACTTTGGTATAAAACTATGTGGGGTGTGTGTGTGTGTGTGTTGTTGTTGTTGTTGTTGTTGTTGTTGTTGTTGTTTTGTTTTCCCAAGCAGAAAAACCACCTTGGAAAAATTAACTTTATTGTAAAAGTAAGACTAACTCAATTTTCATTAATTTGACAAATATTTATAGAGCCCCTCTTTTGTGCCCCGGCAATCTTCAAAGCACTGGTGATACAGCCTTCAACAAGAGACAAACATCCCTGCCCTTGTGGAGTTTACGTTCTAATGGGAGAAGTTAACCCCTCCTCAACTTCTCAAATATTTTGAAGTGAATACCCCTCAAAATTTAAAATTTAAAATAGTCGTTATTGGATTATAAGCCCCTAAGTGAGTTTCTAAGCCCAGTAAATAATAAAGAGGGAGGAGGATTTGGGCTGGTTTAACACATTTGTTTACTCTTTTTCAGAGAGGCACAGGATTATAAGATTATACCCAGTATTTTATAAGATTATACCCAGTATTTTATAAGATTATACCCAGTATTTATGTATTTTAGAACCTATGGAAAGCTCTCCTTAAGAAAATAAGTGACTAATATTACTCTTTTTGATCCTTTTTGTAATATTTTTCTCTTTTGTCCTCTTCTCTATCTTAAGAAAACTTCTCATAATACTAGCATTTTAGTCAACTTTATTTGCTAATTCATCTGCACTGTGAGTGGATATAGCTGAATTTTCAGTCACTAAAACATCGACTAAATTAACTGTATTAACTTGATGACTCAGACTGTAAAATTCCCATGTTTGTCATAATACTTTTATTTTTAACATATGTGGCATTTTTATCCAAATATGAGATTTTATGAAAACTATCAAATGTGAACCTATACTTTCTGTCTAAAGTCTATACTTTTCAACCTATCCTGGACTAATATAGATTAGGACAGAAAAATATGTCCTCCCCCTAGTAAAGGAAAAACTCTGATAACCAGAGATTCAGAATTTTCCATCATAATACTAAGTTGTAATTACACTTTGAATACATGCAGTGCAATCTAATAGGATAATTGTATATGTTCTGATGGATTTTTCTCTACTTTTAATTTGCTTTAAATGAACCTGTATTACAGATTTAATATTTAAAAAACGAAATATTAGACACTATTTTATATAAATAAAACTATATTTAATCATGATAAAGTTTTGTTTGAATATCTTTAAAAATCTATGTTTGTGGTTTACAAAAAAAAAATTAACCTGAATTTATGTACAAATATTGATTAGATTTAGGTCTCAATCTCAAGTTCCCATTTAAAGTGAATGTGTAATTGGAATTTTGTGAATTCCAAGATTCACAGACATTTAAGTTCATACAATTCCCTTTAGTAACACATACAGTCCTACGATTGTTTGTATGTTTAATTTGATCTTTGAAGAAGTTAATAACAAAAATGATGCCAACACATTTGAAAAGAATAAAATTTAACTACAGAGATTCAAAATTATATGGGAAAAATCTATTAAAAATGTTTTTCAAAACCAGGTCTTTTGTTGGCGAAAATGATCACCAAAAAAATCTTTGGTATGCTTATTTATTATGTTGATAAAACTGGATGACAGTATAATTCAACTTGAATTCTTACTGAATGCTTTTCCAGACGTTATCGCAAAACAGAACTCCAAACGTTCTTCACATTCCTCATGTTCTTCTCTGCATAAAGCAAACAGGCCAGATAATCCAGATTTCACCAAACTCAAAACTATGTGCCTTTATTTGTTTTCTATGAACTTTATTGCCTCCACCTCAAAAACCCCGACACCTAGTGGTCTACACAAGACTGTAAGACATCCAATACAATTATACAGGAAAAAATTTTAATACTCTGTGCTTCTTCCTAGCCCCACACGTGGGAGAGGGGACAGTGGAGGAAAAGAGAAACAGAAGCAGAGACAGAACACAAAGACAGAGATAGAGAGAAACACAAGAAAAATATACAAACTAAAAGATTTACTTTAAAACATGCTTCGTGAAAAATAAATAAATAAATAAATAAATAAATAAATAAATAAATAAGTAAATAAATAAATAAATAAATGAAACAAACTAGACCTTGGATAGGAATCAGAAGACCTGTGTTCCTGGGTCTTACATTTCACATACATTACTTTAAGCAAGTGTTTATCACTCTGATCTTCAGTTCATTGGTTTGTAGATGAGAAGAATAGCACCTGCCTTGCTTAACCTTTAAAGATGTGATGATTATCAAATAATATATGTAAAATATCACATTATATCAATGTACAGTAATGGTAGCATCATTGGTGTTTATAAGTAATGTTGCTGGGAAATATTGCTAGATAGCTTTTTGTTATTAAATGTGTTCAATTGGGAGCATCACACTGGGAGGCTTATAAAACAACTATAGTAGCTAACCTTACTTAATGCCTACCAGGTACCAGATATGTTCTAACCCCTTTAGGTGAGTTTATTTATTTAATTCTTTCAACAGCCTGATAAGGTCATTATTATCTTTATTCCTATTGCAAAGGAGAGGAAAGTGAGCACAGATTGACTAAACGACTTATCCAGGCTCACAATGCAAAATGGGCCTCAGATGATCTGGTTGACCCTGTCTCAACAGGGTAGTCTCTTCTACAGGATCCCTCCACACAGTTTTCCAGCCTCTGTTGAAGCATAACTGACCGAGTAAATAAGGGGGGCATGTGGGTGTGCTCATCTGAGGGAGACTTCCACCATACCTTCCCAGCCTTTAGAAAGCACTTCTATTACTTATTTCCCTGTTACTAGCAAGCACAAATATCTGGAACTATAGAAAGAAAACTACTTTTACAATTCACTACTTTCACAAAAAGAAAGGAATTTCAATTATATAATAATTTGGACAAATGATACCGTGTTTCCCCCAAAATAAGACTGGGTCTTATATTAACTTTTGCTCCAAAAGATACGTTAGGGTTTATGTTCAGGGGATGTCATACTGAAAAATCACGCTAGGACTTATTTTCTGGTTAGGTCTTATTTTCGTGGAAACACAGTAGTGAAGGGAGTAGGACAGGACAAGTTCTAAAATAAACTCTTAAATATAATGCTAGGACCTTAGAAATGTATTCTTAGATTCTTGTTATTATGTATATGGTGAAAGGCATTTTGTAGTATAATCTAAGCAATAAAAACCTTTTGAAATGAAACATATTGACTGTGCTTGCTCAACATATGTAAGAAATTCTGGTATATACACATGCACATGTTAACATTTCAGAAGCTCAGACTGAATAGTTAAATAGATCCATTCTCCATACCCTGGAAATTTATCTTCTACAGACCACCATTATCAAATTCAAATACCTGAAGTTAAACACAGTGATCATTGATGCATTGTTTGTGAAGTGAACAAAGCAAATGAAATTAAATCGTCAACTTTGACCCCAACTCTGAATATAGTCTAAGCTCTGTTTTCAATAACAGGTTTGATTTCAAGTAGTTAGATTCTTATTAAACCAAAAATGTATTCGGCATCTAAATACTACTTTTAGTTTGCTAATCTAGTTTCTTCTCTTTGTGTCTTAAAATAACAAATATGTTCTCTTTTTATAAATTGAAAATTTTACGAAGAATAGTTTTAGTTAACTGTAACACTACAGAACATACACACACACACACGCACACACACACACACACACACAAACTCTTCTCTTTTCATTTTTCCCATTTTCAAGTAATAAGAAAACACACATTTGAACAAACAATGTATGGAGTTTGTTCATTAGAAATCAATTTCACAATTATTTTGAAAACATAGTCTTTGTACATAGTCTACCTTGTAGCATATTTGAACTATTTAATCAAGCAGAATTTGCTACCAACAATGATTTTCTTCATATATATTCATTACACCTGAACTTCATCTTTTTCTTTTCTATTCCCTGTTCCAAATTTGGTGTGTTATTGCCTGTGGGCTATTATAGATTTTACACTAAAAGCTTACTTCTTTTGGTGCCTTTTAGGTATACACCATCACACTGAATGTCAGACAAAGGTTTGCAACACACATCCCAAGTATATGATTTCTGTAATACTTAAAGCACAGAATGAATTTTGAAATATGTCACAAACTTGTTCTCAATTTCCAGATGTTTATTTAGCCATAGGTGTACAGATGTACATAAAGCTCTTCTAGATTTTGTTTTCACCCCTTCTCACCTAACCTTTCTTTATACTTGTTCTATACCACATTTCACTTTTAAAGGTACATATGACTTAACTCTTATAACCTATTGGAGGAAACAAATGGCCTTATGTTCAAAATGTTTTGAAATGTTTTATCAATTCTACAGCATTTTAAGCTTTTTGAAGACATGGGAATCTTTTTTGAATAATATCTTGTATAATACATACGCAATATTATTTATTAAATATTAAAGGAGTGTTGGTGACTTTGATACTATCATAACGCCGTGGTTACCTGTTTTTTTCCTGAGCAACAGAGATTAAATTCAGTAAATAAAATGGGATGTCATAGACCCTGACAGATAGGAGAAGATTGAAGTCCTGATAGAGACAAAAAGAAGAAAAGTAAATAAAGTTGATAAATCTCAAATTATAAAATATATACCGGGGTGCCAAAAAAATGTATACTCATGACTTATATTCATCTTGTGTTATTAGTATATATTGAGTATTACAATTTTAATACAGTTTTATCCTTTCTTAAAATGTGTATACATTTTTAGGCACCCTCTGTATAACATAACAGGCAATATAACATGAATATATAAAAATATAAAGACCATGTAGTGTAGGGATAAATAACCAAATTATATTTTTGAAAAACTGTATTGATCTTATATGTACTACGTACAATAGGCTATTGAATACACATTGAATACTATGGCAAGTTAAGTGAATACGTTATTTTTTTAGTAGATTTAATCTTTTACAGGAAGATTGAGCTGATTTCCTATCAAACACATAGCAGCCCCCACTATCAACATTTCCCAGCAAAGTGTTACATTTGTTACAATTGATGAGCCTACATTGACACATCACCATCACCCAAAGTCTGTGAAGTTTACATTAAGATTCACTTTTGATGTTGTACATTCTATAATTTTGGACAAATATATAATGACATCTATCACCATTATAGTATACAGAGAAGTTTTACTGGCCTAAAAATCCTCTGTGTTCAGCCCAATCATTTCTACTCCCCACCTCCACTACACCCCCAAACTTCTGTGACAAACATACATGTTCAGATTTTTGTGTGGACTTATGTTGTCAACTCTTTTCAGTAAATACTGAGGAGTGTGATTGCTGGATTGTGGAAAGAATGTGTTTAGTTTTATAAGAAACCACCAAACTGTCTTTCAAAGCTCTTGTACCGTTTCACATTCCCACCAGCAATGAGTGAGTTCTTTTTGCTCCACATGTTCCCAGTATTTGGTATTGCCAATGTCTCAGATTTTAACCATTCTAATAAGTGAGTAGTGGCACCTCATTTAATTTGTGTTTTCCTGATAACATGATATGCACAACATGATATGGAGCATCTTTTCATATGCTTACTTGCTATCTGTGTATCTTTGGTGAAGTGTCTGTTGTGGTCTTTGGCGAAGTGTCTGTTGTGGTCTTTGGCCCATTGTTTAATCCAGTTGTTTGCTTTTTGTTGAGTCTTAAGAGTTCTTTCTATATCTTGGGTAGTAGTCCTTTTATCACGTGTGTCTTTTGAGTATATTTTCTCCCATACTGTGGTTTTTGTTGTTGTTGTTGTTGTTGTTGTTTTTAATTCTCTTGGTGCACATTCTCTTTTTGTGAAAGACTGTCTTGCTGCATTACAGAACTGGTACACTATGTTCAACCAAAGTTCAATATCCAAAACCCATAACAATGACACCTAGAAAACAAAATCTACCAAGAAAAGTAAAATTATGGTAATATATTCTTTTCAGTAAGTCAAACTGTGCAATGCTTTCTAAATATATATACTTAGATTTTAGAAAATGATTTTCCTGTTAATGGAATGACATTCCATTACTGAAAAATAATTAGTGGGATATTTCATCCTCTGATAATGTCATATAAAATGTACAGTCTAGTAATTGCTTCTTTTAAACTACGGAATTGAGGAAGGAGAGAAGAAAACTGATTTAAGTAGGTTCAATTCACATACAAATCACTTCCATTCTATTTTTATTTCATTTTTTTTTTGTAGAGAATGTTCTTAATTCATGAAGTTAATGTGAATAAAATTATTCTTGCATTACTTACTAAATAAACGCTGTTGATAACGACCAATGTTACTCATATGATATCAGAATGGAGAAAAGTTTGCATGCAAAATAAGCAGTGAGTTCCTTCTGTAGCCCAGGAGATGATTCCACGTGTAAGCATCTCATGGAAGTTTCATTTGGTTCTCCTAGAGAGATGAAGGAGACATAAAAACTAACATAGTCAGACCAGTGACCACCAACATGGCAGTAATCTGGAGAATTCCCATAATGGATCTGTGATAAATTTAACACAATTGAGTACAGATGGCAGCATATAAATAATCCATGTTTTGCTAATTCTGCCCACTCTTGGTTCAACCACACCCATTTAAAGGAGAATCTGTCCTCACACATACAGATGATATACAAACCTACAAGATGACACTACACCAGCACAAGTAGTGGGGAGGTTGAGGACAATTTTATCTGAAATCAAAATTACTTTAAAGTATCAGTAATTGACAGTTTTATGCATGATGGTAAAATCAGGTCTTGCGTATGTGACTTGTCAAAAGTAGAATGTGCTACTATAATTGAGAACAGACACTGGAAAAAGGACTGGGGAGATGTGGTGAATAGGAAATTAAAATATAGTTCCTTAATGCACTTAGACCCTTTAATACGTTGTAGGATAGATAGCCACTACCTTTCTGGGATGGCATTAACTAATAATTATTCTGGCTTTGATTCTACAAACATCCTAACATTAGACTTGGACATCACTTGAGGATACTTATTTGACTGCCGAGAAACTCTCCTATAAAATAATTCAGTTGCTGTAAAGTAATAATGAATAGGTGTTCTCAGTTCTGAGTATCATACCCTTCCAAGTGGTACTCCCAATATTGCCTCAGATCTGGGATCAGTTCTTGATCAGACACCTTTGGCTCATGCTCTGCTTCTTTCCAAAGGCTTTACCATTTACTCCTGGGGATGCAATTGGATAAGTCATGTGAACATTTGATACAAACTCAAGAATACCCTTGTGGTACTTCGTATTAAACAGAAAGGAATATCTTGGCTATTTATTCCTATGTTGCTTAACTCTTCTAATACAAACTTTCAGTCTGCTCAACAGAGGTTCTTACAGCCTTTCATTGCCATTAAAATCTAAAATTAGTTAATATATAAAGCAGACCTACTAAGTGGGCAAGAAAGATGCCAGATTTCCAAGACTGTCATGCTTAATATGTGATCCTCACTTGGTGTGTGAAACAATAAAATACTATGCATATTTAAGATATACGCTTAAGGCAAATTAATAAGACAACTAACAAATTTTACCAGTCTGCAATATTTTCAACTGCCCAAATTTATTAATTTTAAATTTGATAATTTATCTTTTCAAATTCTTACTATAGTACTAATATCTGTTAAAAAGTCCCATGGAAGAAGAGCATTTATGGCATACATTTTGAATTTATGGGTTTGATTTTTGTTCTTCATCTCAAATCAATGTATTTCAGGCTCTTGTAATCTAGTTTGAATGGTTTCAGGAGAGGAGGGTGATCTTAGTACCCCACATTCTTAAATCAGCCAAAGCCTGAAAGAATCTGCTAATTACTTGTGGGCTAAATCTCTAGATCTGAGAAGAACCAGATATTCAAAATCAGAGAAAGAGGCATTTTTAAAAAAAATTACTTAGACAAGACCCATACACTGAAAATTGCATGTATTCAGTTTCTCTGTTTTGGAAAACTAAAAATTGAAATGTTCAATTCCATAGTTACTGCAAAAGTAATGGTTAAAACCCTAAACCACTTAAAACATCAGTGTTACCACACACTTAAAAACAACACTCTCTCCCCAGTGTGATAGGTAGTATTATACTAGCAAAGATAACCACACGTGTATGAACTTCTTCTTGCTCATAAAAGTTTGGGTTCAAGAAATCAATCTTAAAGTTATCAATGGAATCGATTCACATAAATTGCTTAGCATCAGACGTACAATTTGAGAGTGCCCAATATCAATTAATATTTCTCTATACATCTATTTATATAAAGGGCTTTAACATGACTTTTAAGTATACATATTAACTCATATCAGTAATGAAAATCTCATTTTACTTTATGGTCAGTATTTTAACAAATTGTGTTTATTTAAAACTTCTCATTCCAATTGAAATGTTTTCATCGTCTCCTATCTGATACAAAGATAATTAATGGACAAGAGATCTTAATGAGTCTTCATATTTAGTTGATCATAAAGGTAAAAATAATAAGCAATTTAGTTTTCTAGGTTAATTATTTGAAGTCACTTAATTTTTTAAAAAAAGCTTTGTTCTCCATCTACTCATTCTAATTTTCTAAGGAATTTCTAGACAATATTGTCTGAGGACTTCAGAATGTTCTTCATTTATGATAAAATAACTGTTTTTATAGTGTCATTAATTAAGCATAATTTTGTAGGAAAGAGTGTTGTTTTTCATGAAAATAATCATTCTGGTAGTAGCCTACCCTATTACCCAAGTGGCCTCAAAGGAGTATTTTGACTATTCTTTGGCTTTGTTTTTAAATTTCTCTTTGTGCTTGACATGGTTTTATTTTTTAATGATTTGAGTTTAATTTTGTTAAACATTTAACTGAGGCATATCAAAATTTTGAAAGTATATTTGAGCAAAAATTGATTCCAAATGTGCAGCACCAAACCAGAAGTGGTTAGAAGTACTTACAGGCACTCCACCCATGGGAACCAGGGACAAGACTTGTATGGAGAAGACACGGAAGCAAAGCAAGGAAATTATTTTGGGGCTATAGATTAAGAAGTCGCCTTATTTAGGAAAGCCTAGTTGGTTGTGATTGGTTGATCTTAGGTTTCAATTTCTTAACCTTTAAGCATTACAGGCGTAGGTATTGGTTTGCTTACAAGGCTATGTGGCATTAAAGCCACTCCAGTCTAATGGCCTCCTTGTTTTATTAATTTACAAATTTCAATCTCTTTTCTATTGTCATGAGCTGCTTTTTTTTCCCTGCTTTTAATGCCATTTCTGGTCCCACCCTCAAACAACCACTATGGGAGTAAGACCAACAACCACAACATACAGCACTGTTTCTTACAGCCTGTTTGTTTATTTATTTTCAACTTCTAGTCTATACAAATTTGAATCTCTCAAGTAATTTGCCTCCAGAGGCCTATTAAAAGGCTGCACTATTTCTCAGTAAAATTAAGAAGAAATTTAAACAAAAGATGATACTGGGAAGGTAACTTTATTCCAATTTTCTACTTTGTCCCAAGCTCACATTTCAACATTAAAACATCTGTTTGTATTCCTTGACAACATCAGAAAGGAAAACATAGATGTAAGGACAGTGAAGGGGAATTCCTAAATGGGAGCAGTTAGCAGCCTTTGCAGTGTAGAAGATGTTCAAGAAGAAAATAAAAAGGAAACAAAACTGAATCATGAGATAATAGAAGATTCCAAAAAAGTAATTTAGCTCAGAGTTCAGCAAACTGTAGCCAGTGGGCCAAATCCAGGATGTGTGTTTGTACAGTTTACTTGCTAAGAATGGTTTTCACACTTTTACGTGTTTTGTTGGAATACTGCCACTTTATATATGTTTAATGACTGTTCTCATACTCCAATAGCAGAGTCAAACAATTGTAATCAAGGCTGTATAACATGCAGCACCTAAAGCATTTATCTCTATCCCTTTGCAGAAAGTCTGCTGGCCCTAACTGAACATATTTTCAAGCTAATTTCTCTAGCTGATCAAAACATTGTTTACTGAATAGCACTCTGGGATATCAAGTCCAAATAAACCAATAGGACATTCAGATTTTTCCAGGATCATTTTCTTTACAATAGAACAAAGATAGTACGAATAACCAGTAAAAGCATTTGCCTTGGTG
The DNA here is from genome assembly GCF_004115265.2 of Rhinolophus ferrumequinum. Lineage (NCBI taxonomy): Eukaryota > Metazoa > Chordata > Mammalia > Chiroptera > Rhinolophidae > Rhinolophus > Rhinolophus ferrumequinum. The sequence continues at coordinate 86,757,087 of NC_046285.1, forward strand.
TATTTGCTACTTAAAAAATAAGCAAAGGAACTGTTTATTTTGAGATAACTCCTATGTAGTTATAAGACATAAAACACATATACCATATCTTACCCAGTTTTTCCCAGTGATAACATCTTGAAAACTGGCATACGATATCACAACCTAGATACCGACATGGATACAGCCAAGATACTTAATACTTCCATCACCACACGGATTCTGCATATTTCCCTTTTATACCCACACCCACTTGCCTCCCACTCCAACCCCTGCCTTAACTCCTTAACCGCTAACCTGTTCCCATTTTCATTTTACCGTTTCAAGAATTTAAAAATGGAATCATACACAATGTGACTTTTGAGGATTGGCTTTTTTCACTCAGCATAATTCTCTTGAAATCATTTAGGTTGTTGATTGTATCAATAGTTTGTTCCTTGTTATTGCTGAGTAGTATCCCATGGTATGGATGTACCAAAGTTTGTTTGACTACTCATCAGTTGTAGGACATCTGGGTTGTTTTCAGTTTTGGGCTATTATAAAAAAAGCTGCTATAAACATTTATGTACAGGTTTTTGTGTGAACATAAATTTTCATTTCTTTGGGATAAATGCCCAAGCATCAAATTGCTGTGTCTTATGGTAAGCATATGTTTAGTTTTTAAAATAATATGACACTATTTTACAGAGTTGCTGCACCATTTTATATTTCAATCAGCAATTATATGAGTGATCTGATACCTTTACCAATGTTTAGTGTTATCAGTATTTTATTTTATTTTTTAAGTTTTAGCTCTTCTAATAGGGGTATAGTGATACTTCATTGTGATTTTAATTTACATTTTCCTAATGGCTAATGATGTTCAGTATCTTTTAATGTGCTTATTTGCCATCTGTATACCCTCTTGGATGAAATGTTTCTTCTTATCTTTTGCCCATTTTCCATTTGGATTGTTTGATTTTTTTTTTTTTTACTATTGAGTTATGAGTATTCTTTATATTTCATAGATACTGGTCTTTTCATATATGTGGTTTGAAAATATTTTCTTCCCACTTGCAGCTTGCCTTTTCATCCTGTTAGTGGAGTCTTTTATGAAGTAAATGTTTTTAATTGTGAAGAGACAATTTATCAATTTTTCTTTATGGATTGTGATTTTGGTGTCAATTCTAGGAACTCTTTGCATAGGCCCAGATCCCAAAGACATTGTTCTATGTTATTTTCTAGAAGTTTTAAAGTTTTATGTTACATTTTCGTCTGCGACAATTTCGAATTAGTTAGTTTTGTGTAATAGGTATGATACAGGTTAAAGTTCTCTCTCTACCTTGTTTTGTTTTTGTTTTCGTTGTTTTTTTTGCCTATTGACTTCCAATTACTCCAGCACCATTTATAGAAAAGACTATTTTTCTTCCATTACATAGATTTTGTGTCTTTGTCAAAAAATCAGTTGGGCATATATGTGTGGGTCTATTTCTAGGTTCTCTGTTCTGTTCCATTGATAGATGTACCTATTCCTCGACCAATACCATACAGTCTTGATTACAATCAAATAGTAATCTGTTATTGTATTTATTACTAACATATTATTATATAGATATATACTATTATGCCTAATATTAAATAGTATATTAAATAATGTAGTATTATAAAATAAGTTGAAATTTGATAATTCCTTTCGATATTTTTTTCCAAAATTCTTTGAGCTATTCAAATTCCTTTGTATTTTTAGATAAAGTTTAGAACAATTTTATCTATCTCTACAAAAATATCTTGTTGAGATTTTGATAGGAATTTCATTAAACCTATATCAGTTTAGGAAGAATTGACATCTTTACTACATTGAGACTTGCAATCCATGAATATAATATGTCTCTCCGGGTCTCTTCGGTTTCTTTAATAAACACTGTATAGTTTTCAGCAGACCAGTTCTATATATTTTTTTAGCTCTACACCTAAGTGTTGTTTTTTGAGTGATTTTAATTAGCATTGTACTTCTCCCTATTATTTGCTTATTCGTTTATCCTTTGTTACTCTAGCTGCAAAGAGTTTGCAGTACTATGATGAATAGGAGTGGTGAGAGAATGGACACCTTTGCCTTATTGCTGTTCTTAGGGGGACAGCATTTAGTCTTTTACCATTAAATATAAATGGTAGGGGTTTTTTTTGTAGAATATTTTATCAAATTGAGGGGTTCCTCTCTGTTCCTATTTGAACAGAGGTTTTTAATCATGAGTGGGTGCTGAATTTTGTCAAATGCTTTGTCTGCATCCATTGATATCATTGAGTGATTTTTCTTCTTTAACCTGTTAATATGGTGGATTATATTGATTAATTTTGGGATATTGAACCAGGCCTACATTTCTGGAATTAACCTCAAATGGTCATGGTGTAACTTCTTTGTATATAATGCTGAATTCTATTTGCTAATAATATGTTAAGAATTTTTGAGTCTATATTTGTGAAGAATATTGGTCTATACTTTTCTCTTTTTCTATACTCTTTGGGTTTTTCAGGATAATATTAGTTTCATCATAAATTTGGAACTTTTCCTTCTTCTACTTTCTCCAAAAATTGTATAGAATTGGTGTTAAATTCTTTTAAAATATTTGTCAGAATTATTTACCTAAACCATCTGGGTGTGGAGATTTCTTCTTGAGGGAGTTTTTAAACTGCAAATTCAACTTCCTTAATAGTTATAGGACTGAGCAAATGGTCTAACTCATATTGGGTCAGTTGTAATAATTGGTGTTTTGGAAAATTTAGCCCACTTCATCTAAGTTGTCTAAGAGTTTAGTGTTTGTAGTTTTCCCTTACTATCTTTAGATGCCTGGAGGGTCTGTAATGATATACCCTGCTTCATTCCTGAAATCCGTGATTTGTTTCTTCTATCTTTTTTGTCAGTCTTGCTGCAAGTTGGTCAAGTTTATTGGTTTTATTCAAAGAAATAACTCCTGCCTGTGTTGATTTTCTCTATTGTTTTTTTGTAACAATTGAAATTTTTAGTTTCACTTATTTGTGCTCTTATTCTTAATATTTGTTTACTTTAGGTTGACTTGCTCTTCTTTTTCTTGGTTATTGAGGTGGGACCGTCGAAAATTGGTTTGAGACTTTTTCTCATTTTTTTTTTTTAATCTTTATTAAACTTATTGCAGTGACATTGGGTAGTAAAATATATAGGTATCAAGTGTACAATTCTATAATACATCATCTATATGTTGTATTGTGGGTTCACCACCCTGAGTTAGTTACACATCAATCACCGTATATTTGATTCCCTTTACCCTCTCGTACCACCCCTGTCCCCGTTTACCCTCTGGTAACTACTAAACTGTTGTCTATGTCTATGAGTTTTGGATTGTTTGTTTGTCTGGTTTGTTTGTTGCTTTTGGTTTTACATCCACATATGAGTGGAGTCATATGGTTCTCGACTTTTACCATCTGATTTATTTCGCTTAGCATGATAATCTCAAGATCCATCCATGTTGTTGAAAATGACTGCATTTCATATTTTCTTGTGAACAAGTAATATTCCATTGTATATATGTACCACATTTTCTTTATTCAATCATCTATCAAAGGACACTTTGGTTGTTTCCATATCTTGACCACTGTGAATAATGCTGCAATGAACATTGGGGTACATATATCTTTACAGATAAATGTTTTCAGATTTTTTGGGTAGATACCCAGAAGAGTGATTGTTGGGTCATATGGTAATTCTATTTTTAATATTTTGAGGAAACTTCATACTATTTTCCACAATGTCTCTACCAATTTACATTCCCATCAGCAGTGTATGAGGGTTCCCTTATCTCTATAATCTCTCCAACATTTGTTATTATTTGACTTGTTGAAAGTAGCAATTCTAACAGGTGTGAGGTGGTATCTCATTGTGATTTTGATTTGCATTTCCCTAATAACTAGTGAAACTGAGCATTGTTTTCATATATCTGTTAGCCATTTTTATGTTTTCTCAAGAGAAGGGTCTGTTCAGGTCCTCTGTCCATTTTTTTAATTGGATCGTTTGGTTTTTCTGTTGTCATTGAGTTTTATGATTTCTTTATATGTGGAGGTGCCAAAAAATGTATACAAGTGGAAACTTTGGTCAACGTTGCTCAAACAGTAGTTTGCTATAATCAGAAGTGTCTGGATGCTGATGGTAACCATTTTGAGCACCTCTTGTTATTGCAGAAGTCAATGTCACTCCTATTCATCTTATCGGTATGTATTGAGTATTACAATTTTAATACAGTGTTCCTTTCTTAAAATGTGTGTATACATTTTTTGGCACCCTCTATATTTTGGATATTAGTCCCGTATTGGAGGTGCTGTTCGCAAATATCTTCTCCTATTCAGTTGTTTGCCTCTTTGTTCTGTTGATGGTTTCCTTTGCTTTGCAGAAGTTTTCTAGTTTGAGATAGTCTTATTCATTTACATTTGCTTTTACTTCCCTTGCCTTTCTGGTCAAATTCATAAAATCTTCTCTGAACCCAAGTTCCATAAATTTAGTACTGGGCCTTAAGCTTTCTTCTATGCAATTTATTGTTTCTGGTCTTATGTTTAGGCCTATGATCCATTTTGAGTTAATTTTGATATATGGTGACAGATAGCAGCCTAGTTTCATTCTTTTAAATGTGGTTTTCCCATTTTCCCAGTATCGTTTATTGAAGAGGTTTTCTTTTCTTCATTGTTTGTTGGTGGCTTCTTTGTCAAAAATTATCTGCCCATGTAAAGTGTCGGTTTATTTCTGGGTTCTCAATTCTATTCTATTGGTCTGTGTGTCTGTTTTTCTGCCAGTACCATGCTGTTTTGATTATTGTCACTTTGTAGTATAATTTGAAGTCAGGGAGTGTGATACCTCCAGCCTTGTTCTTTTTTCTCATGATTGCTTTAGCTATTTGGGGTCTTTTGTGATTCCATACAAATCTGATGACTTTTTGTTTTATACATTTAAAAAATGTCATTGGGATTTTGATAGGGATTACATTAAATCTGTATATTGCTTTAGGTATTATGGCCATTTTATTTATGATAAATCTCCAATCCATGAACATTGAATATCGTTCCATTTTTTGTGTGTTTTCTTCAATTTCTTTTAATAATGTCTTATAGCTTTCAGTATATAGATCCTTCACATCCTTTGTTAAGTTTATTCCTAGGTCTATGAGTTTTTGTTTCTCATTTGTTTGTCTTGTTCTTTTGTTGCTTTTGGTTTATATACCACATATCAGTGAAATCGTATGGTTCTCTGGTTTTTCTATCTGACTTATTTCGCTTAGCATTATAATCTCAAGATCCATCCATGTTGTCACAATAGTTTAGTGGTTACTAGAGGGTAAGAGGGGAGAAGGGTGGTAGATGAGAGTAAAGGGGGTCAGATATATGGTGATGGAAGGAGAACTGACTCTGGATGGTGAACACACAATGTGATATATAGATGATGTGATACAGAATTGCACACCTGAAATCAATGTAACTTTACTAACAACTGTCACCCCAATAAACTTTAATTTAAAAAAAAAATTATTCCTAGGTATTTTACCCTATTTTGTTGCAATTGCAAAAAGAATTTTCTTTCATTTCTTTTTCTGAAATTTCATTTTTGTGTATATTCATTGTATATGGGAACACAATGGATCTCTGTACATTGATTTTGTATCCTGAAACTTTACTATATTTATTTGTTTATTCTAATAGGTTTTTATATTTTATTTGTTTGTTTTTGAATTTTAAAGGTTTTCTATATAAAGAATCATGTCATCTGCAAATAGTGACAGTTTAACTTCTTCAATCCCAATATGGATGCCCTTTATTTCTTTTTCTTGCCTGATTGCTGTCTGGCTAGGACTTCCAATACTATGTTGAATAACAGTGGTGACAAGGGTCATCTCTGTCTTGTTGCTGATCATAGGGAATATTGGCTGAGGGTTTTTCATACATGGCTTTTATTATGTTGAGGTACTTTTCTTCATTCCCATTTTATTAAGTATTTTAATCACAAATGCATGTTGTAACTTTGTCAAATGCTTTTTCTGCATCTATTGATATGATCATATGATTTATATCCTTTATTTTGTTTATATGGTGTATCACATTTATTGATTCATATATGTTGAACCATCCTTGGGCCCCTGGAATAAAACCCACTTAATCATAATATATAATCTTTTTAATGTATTGTTGTATTCAATTTGCTAGTATTTAGTTTAGGATTTTTGCATTTATATTCATCAGAAATATTGGTCTATAGCTTTCTTTTTTTGTGTTATCCTTACCAGGTTTTGATATCTGGGTAATGTTGGCCTCATAAAATGAGTGAAGAAGTATTTCCTCTTCTTCAACTTTTTGAAAGAATTTGAGGAGGATAGGTATTAAATCACTTTGAATGTTTGGTAGAATTCACTAGTGAAGCCACCTGGTCCTGGACCATTGATTTTGTGGAGGTTTTGGATGATCGTTTCAATTTCTTTACTGTTGATCAATCTGTTTGGATTTCCCAGTTCTTCGTGATTCAGTCTAGGAAGCCTATATATTTTAAGAACTTGTCCATTTCTTCTAGGTTATTGAATTTTTTGGCACATAGTCCTTCATAGTATTCATGCATGATCCTTTGTATTTCTGCAGTATCCTTCATAACTTCTCTTTCATTTCTGATTTTACTTATTTGTGTCTTTTCTCTTTTTTCCTCAGTGAGTCTAGCCAGAGGTTTGTCAATTTTATTAGTCATTTCAAAGAACCAGCTCTTTGTTGCATTAATTTTTTTATTGGCTTTTTGTTCTCTATTTCATTTAATTCTGCTCTAATTTTTTATTATTTCCTTCCTTTTGTTAATTTTGGGTTTCTTTTGGTCTTAATTCTTTACAATGTAATGTTAGGTTGTTTACTTGGGATTTTTTTTGTTACTTGAGATAGGCCTGTTAATGATATAAATTTCCTTCTTAATACTGCTTTCACCACCTCCCAATAATTTTGATACAATGTATTTTCATTCTCATTTGTTTCTATATATCTTTTGATCTCTCCTTTTATTTCTTCTTTGACCCAGTCATTCTTTAGTAACATTTTGTTTAATCTCCACATGTTTGTGGTTTTACCCGCTTTCTGTTTGATCTTCAATTTCAAATCATTGTGGTAACGTATGTGGTATGATTTCGGTCTTCTTAAATTTGCTGAGGCTACTTTTGTGTCCCAACATGTGGTCTATCCTTAAGAAGGTTCTGTGAGCACTAGAAAAGTATATATAGTCTGGTGTCCTAGGATGAAAGGCTCTGTAAATGTCAATTGTATCCATTTGGTCTCATGTGTTGTTTAAGACTGATATTTCCTTATTGATTTTCTCTTTGGATGATCTATCCAGGGCTGTCAATGGGATATGTAGGACCCTACTAACATTGTGTTTTTGTCAGTTTCTCCTTTTAAGTCTGTTAGTAATTGCCTTATATATTTTGGTGCTCCGATTGGAAGCTTATATATTGATAAGTGTTATGTCTTCTTGTTGTATTGTCTCATTTATCATTATGAAACTGACACTGTATTGGGGTGAGGGAGGGAACCCCTGGCAGGAGTGAATGTCTCAATTCCCTATTCAGACTTCCCTATACCTCCTGAGGTTGAGAGAGGAGGTTAGGATGCTGTTTTCTAGTCTAGCAAGAATCAGTGCTAGGCTCCCTATTGAGCCTTTGTGTGGTATTTGAAGCAAAGTGATATTGTTCCAGTGCTTTCTGTCTTTCTAGGCTGCCCTTTATTGTTCCTTGCCTAGAGAGAGCAAGCTTTTGTTGGGGCTTTCTAGTCTTCCAGTTGGTATCTCTCAGTTACAGACTTCTTTAGCTACAAGTTTTGGATATACGAGGCAAAACTAAAATCCAGGGACCTCACCACCATGTTGTTCCTTGGGTCCTGAGGTCCCTGACTCATCTGTCTTTCAGAATATTTCTTACATTTATTTTATACATAATGTCCAGGGTTTTTAGTTGTACTTAGCAGTAGGTTTAGGGAAAATCTAAGTTTACTCCATCTTCCTGTAAATGAACATCTCCTGTTTCTTTTTATTTTCTTTTTTCTTTCTTTCTTTCTTTCTTTCTTTCTTTCTTTCTTTCTTTCTTTCTTTCTTTCTTTCTTTCTTTCTTTTTTTTTTAATTGGCTGGGTAGCATGCAATTTTCACATTAGGTTCTTTAAGGAACTTAAACAGAATTATAAAAATCTGATTAATAAATTTTATACTAAAAAGAGAAAACTTGAGACAAAAAATACATCTCTACCTTTATTTTTTAATATCCATTTCACTTCCACTTTCTACCAGTGTCTTTCTTGACTAGTTTGTTGCCAATAAATGCTCCTTTAGGACCAGCAACACTTATGGTTAAAAGTGAGCTTTTCTCACTTGAAAGTTCTTGAATGACTCCCACATGGGGGCATGTCGACTTGATTCATTGCTGTTCCCCTGTGCCTATTATGTTTATTTAATAAATATCTGCTGAATAAGTGAATGAGAACTGAAAATTTAACATTTTCTTTCTGTGAGAGCTTATCTACTTGCTTTTTGCTGTGCTGAAGCACGGGACATATGTGTCTGCAGACCATGCTTGATTACCTATCAGGCACTCTAAGCACTTACGACATGAGCAAAATTGGTCCAGAATTTCACAACGTAGAAAAAGCAATTTTAATTTCATTGCATGTGTAAGTTTTTGTTTTATGGTTTAGAATTGTTTGTATTTTGAATTACATATGGGGAGGACGCCAGAATGGTTCCACTGTGTGTGTGTGTGTGTGTGTGTGTGTGTGTGTGTGTGTGCGTGTGTATGCGTATGTGTACATTTGTGCACATGTACTCCTATTGCTCCTAAAGAAAGTGACCTGAAGAACATCACACTAAAAAAAGACGATTTTTAGGATATGTTTCCTAGATCCCTGAATCTTTTTCTTTTTTAATGGTTTTCTTTTATTAGGCAAGTCATGGTTGGGTTATCTTTTTATATCTTTGTCATATATTGTGCTGTGTGTGTGTGTGTGTGTGTGTGTGTGTGTGTGTCTATGTGTGTACACATGGAGGAGGGATAATGTTAGTCCATCATTTTGTAAATCCCTGGATGTAACTTTAAAATTTTACCAACATAATTATACTTTAGATAAAGATCTTCCCATCATCGAAATACCTTTTTTTTTTTTTTTAATGCAGATAGGAGAAGATGATTCTTTTAAGTACTACTATACTTGATTTAAATATTAATAAGACTTGCTTTTCCGTTTGGCTTAAGATTCTGCTTAAGGAAATGTGCTTTTGTTCGAAAGTATGGAAATGTTTGTCCATGGGAACTTCAGTCGCCTGGTAGAATGGAAATTCATTGGGGAGGGGGAATCGTTTCATTTTACTGCCTGAGAGCTGTTGATACATTACCTGCATCTTTCAAACTGTAGGTAGTGAAGGAACAGAAAGAACACTTCTTCCACGAGTCCATCTCAGCAAACATGCACTGTGCTAGGTAGTGATGAGGATTGCCACAGCACCTAGTTTCAGGGTTTTGTGTGGTCAAAGAGACAACTGGCTCTCCTCTCAGGGGACCACTTTGGCGGAGATTGCAGCAGTCAGGCATCCCCAGGTTTGCCAGTGGATATTGTGGCCATGTAGCCCAAAATCAGTACCAGAGAAAATCAGAAAGTAGTAAAAAACAAGAAGAATCTCTGAGATTTTTAAATCTTAAACAAATACCCTGCTTGTTGCATTCACTGTGAAGGAAAAGGAAACAGTGGAAGGGATGCCTTAAACTCAGAAGACTTGCAGGGAGTTCAATCTTTTCATTTGAGAACAATTTGGGTGTGTTGTGAAATAAAGTTGCAGAGTAGGCATGTTCAGACCTTTATTTGCTACATTTAGTAGGAAAGATTCCCACCCCCCCCCCCTCCTCTGAACTACAAGAAGCCAGAGTTTTCTGTGCAAACTGAAACAGGCGTTGCAAGAATCAGATTCACTTTGGACGACTCTTCACATTCCAAGTCATCATTGCATTAGGCAGCACAATTCCATCTCTGGTTGATGGGCAGAAAAAGTGGGCAGCTTGCCAGGTAGACGTTTCCATGACTCCCAGCCCCCAAAGGTGATGCGTTTTTCAGCTAATTCAATGAAGAGTGGGCTGAACTTTGGGTCTAAACGAGACAATAGCTGCCTTCGCAGTATCAGCAGAATGGTTGATGGGGACGCACTCTACATTTGGCAGAGAATCATGTGACCTTACGACTGAGATTTTGTGATGGTGCCAACGGAGACTTGGAAAGCAGCAACCGTCCTGACTTTTTTCTTCTTTTCTAGCATGGCTCAGAAAATGGTGGATCTTAATACTTGACTTTAGCCAGACTCAGCAAGCGACTGAGCTTTGAAGCACAACTTCGCCTTTATTCTGGGTTTTTGGCAGGCCACCAGGAGGCTGTCCCTTTCACGCCTGATAAATTCTGCTGCTTATCTCTAAATAGGAAAAAAAAGAAAAAGAAGGAAAATATAAACAGAATATTGAGGCATAACAAGTGAATCCTAAAATTATATGTGCATTTCGCTTTTTGCTTTTTTCTTACTGCTGATATTTTTTAATGTTAATACCCATTCTGCTTGCTGAAGAATCCAAGTAGTTCTTTTTTTTTTTTTTTTCTTTTCTTTTTTTGGTTTATAATGAACAGGCATTTGAACTGGGCAAACAGGACGACAGCAGCAGTGAGCATGAGATCATTGCAGCAGTGTAGCAAACTGGCACCCTGCCTTCTCACCCTTTTGGTTCAGGAGACAAACGTGTGCAATCCTCATTTCTAAAGTCAGCAGAGCCTGGAAGGATTCCTGGTCTCTCCCACCTTCTACCATTCTTCTGCCAGGGACGGCAAGGATTGGTGCAGCTTCTGTGCAATGCTTTGTGCCTGGAATACCGAGAAGGAAGAAAAAGAAGACAAGCACCCTGGTACTTTTCTCCAAGAAATAACAAGAGCCCTGAAGAGAAAAAATATCAGAGTTTGTCCCACTCCATGCAACAGTGCTGGGGGGAAAAAAAAGAGAGACGTTCCTGCTCAAAAACAAAAACAAACAAAAAATCCAAACCAAAACAAACAAAAAAAAAAAAAAAAAGGCAAACATTGGCTTGTATAACTGCAGAGACATCGAGCTTTGTAAATCAGCTTTATAAGGCAACATTACTAAATGAGCCTTCTTTATTTTTATTATTTCAAAAATATGGCATAATTAGCAATGTGTTGCACTTGGTGAAATCGCACCTTTCATATCAGGTATAACTTTTTTTGTTGTTTCTTTTTAAGCCTACTGTTATATTATATAAAAGGGAATCCTTGAACTTTCAGTTTACTCTTATTTAACTCATCACCCACTTTACTCTTATTAACTTTCTCCTTTGGCTCTCTTGCTCTAATCCTGTTTAGAATAGAAACTTAAGTGAAAATAGAAAAAATCTCTATGAGAAATATAGTACATGTTTTTATTTTTATTATACATAGAAGCTTTGAAATGACATGACTGTTTTCTGTGCTTTTTGTGTACAGTATTAATTTTTGCTGTCTAAGAAAAGTGAGTGTTTAGACCTAGTTGGTAAAGAAACTAAATCTTTCATGTACTGTGACTCATAGTTTGAAATGTGAAAGAAGAAACTTTTTGAACTTCTAAAAAACGGGTCATATTAGAATATGCATTAAACTGCTGATAAGTAAAATTAGTTTGGGCGAAGTTAGTTTTAAATAATTTACCAGAATTTCAGTATTACAGAAACGTAGCTGAAAAGATCATGTTCTCAGTTGCTAAGTAGAAAAGAAGCTCTTTCCACAATAATACTTTTTTAAAAAATATACTTTAAAAAAAAGCATTTGTCTTAGAACTGTTGCAAAAGTGTTGGAAATATCCATTAAGTATTTTAGTGGAAAAAGTACATACAAACTTGTTTTAAGTTAAAAACAATATATTGGCTCAGCTGATAAATACATTGCATTCTAATTATTCTGTCTGTTTGTAGAATTGTATTGCTAAGCAATTTAAGCATTTTATAACAAAACCCAATTTTGCCTGGTTCAATGAGAAAGGATTAGCAGATGTATTCCACCTATTTTAATTTTGATTAAAACTTTCTAAACATGTTTAAAATATGTTAAAAAGAAAATGTTTTTGAAATATGCAGTATACATTAATGATACAGTATACAATAATTTGCGTATTACAAATAGATATTATAATATTTTCCAACTTTAAGAAAACTTGTGCTTTTAAAATCATATTTTATTACATTGAAAATACATAGGGTAAACAATGAGAAAATATTACAGAACTGATGAATTCTACTTTCTTTTTTGTTATTCTACAAAGAATTATGGGAAATAACAATTACCCTATGTACTGGTAACATTCAAATAAACGTTTTATTAAGTTTTGGGGTTATTCTTCCCTAATTATTTTAAAAAAACAGCTCTTGTTTCTTTATGCTGCCTCAGCTAATGTAACATCAACTTTCACAGGCTTAATTAACATTTATAAACCTGTTTTCATGTTTCAAGACCCTTTAGTTGAAAAACATTATTTTAAATGTTATTTTTAGGAACCATTAATCTCTATACTCTTAATTATCTTATTAAGCTCCATGCCAAATCCAAATCTCTTTTCAGCTTTCACTAGTTCATTGTGCAAAACCTAGTCGCTTCTTCAACAGCCATGCCTCCTTTCACTTTCAAAACTGTTACTGTGAAAACACCACCAACCAAAATGAACGCATAAATGCAAACTATGAAACCATATTATATGTCATATGAGTAGCCTTGGGTGGGGCTCTATGAGTCTTCCAAGCCTTTTAAAAGAATAGTTTAAAAGGTTTTGCCCATTTTGATATTGTGTTTTCTTCTCGATCGTCTACCTTCCTTCCCACCATCTACCCAAATGCTCCTCCTAGAGAGCAGTTGTCTGATATTTCTCCTTTTGTGGTTGTTTTAGGGAAAAACTTAAAATGGATATGAGAAGTGAAGACAGTGATCATAGGAGAAATCATCTCAGGTAAAGATAAAAAGCAAAAGAGCAGCTAATATTTTTTAAGAGAAACAATAATTTTGACTGTGTTTAGTTATAAGAATTCGTTTCATATTCCTTATAAACCTAGCTATTGGAATTTTCATTGATGGTTTGAGAATTTAAAATATTACTTACTTTGTGAAAAAATTTGTCTGAGTTTGTGAGCAGTATACAGTTTGAGTCCCTTTGCTTATATATATATATATATATATATATATATACATCCATATAACATAGGTGAAATATGGTTGAATAGAAAGTTGTTTAGGAAAAAAGAAAAAGTATATTTTATAATTTGTTGTACCATGTATAAGGAAATCTGTGGGGAGGGAGTAAAGTCGTGCTTTTTAAAAATATATGATCTAATAAGACAATGAAAGCAAAATATACATTCTTATAGTTTTGATAAAACCCAAACAATGTTGCTCTTAATTTCATATCTAAATTTATGAATTTATGTTGAAATATTTTTACTGTAATTGAATGCATGAATGTTGATTTTTTTACTATACTTATTAATAACTATGGGAATAATTTGAATACAAATAATGGTGAAAATTACGTAGACAGAATTCTTTATATAAAGTCTATAAAACATTTATTTCAAAACATGCAAAACCAGAAATTTTTATGTAGTATTACTATTTTTCACAATGAAGGTATAATTTAAAAATGCTAAATATTGTGGATATGAGTAAAACGATTAATGATGGCACAAATTATAGTTTTGTTGCTGTTGAGCTTAGAATCTTAAAAAAAGGGGTATACGGCTGGCTTTATGTTTACTCTTTGTGTGTTTGCTTATTGTCTGGTGATACAAATTTTTTTTAATAATTATTTTTGCCCAACCTGTTGACCAGGTGAGAGTTGTATATAGCCATATATTGTTTTAAGTATATCATTTTTGAAAAATATATTTAAATATATCATGTGTAAGAGAGATGATATCCTCTTTTATGCAATAGATCTGGAGTATAAATGTTAGCGCACAGTAGTAGTAATAATGCTATTCATGTTTGATTAATTATAGTTATTTGATATTAATTATGAAAATATTGTTAATTTCAATATTATTCCAAATATAGACAGCTATATATATTTTTTAGGACTTTTAAATAACTTCCTCTGTTTTCTACCTAGTCAATAAGACTTTACTTGTTTTATGAGAAAGTTATGTTATCAATTCCTTGAAACCAGTATGTGAGGTTTTAAAAGAATTAGAACAAACATAATCTAACTCTTACACAATTAGCTTAACAGTTAACTTGGTCTTAATTATAGGCTCATAACACTACATTCATGCCTCACAGTTACATAATTTATACATACGTGTACGGATTTTTTTTCTTTTAAAACTCATCATTAATTAGAATAGCCTAATTTTAAAATGCTCACTATTAAAACAAAAGTAATCTGTGAAAAAATCTTTCAATATAGTTATTTTTTAAATTCTCATGTATATAAACCTGTACTTAGAATATTTATGAAGGCCTTTAAATGGGAATATGCATACTTAGAACATTTCAGCATTTAAAATATTTATACTAAATGACCGATATTATTATGCTCATGTCTTAATTTCACCAGTTATTTACAAGTTCTGCTTTAATAGGGAGGCCATGTTGATGTTGCCCATTGGCATAAACCCGTAGATCCGATCTTGTGGTGAAGTGGACCGCACAAGCTCGCTTCTATGGGTCTGTGTCAGTGTGGTAATCTGACAAAATGCTATACACAGTGCTGTTAAATAATATTTCAGTCAAACTCCTGTTAAACTCTAGCTGATTACTTTTGAGGTAATTATATTTTCCTTCATTTTTTATGTATGTATTAATTCTCAGCTGTCTTACAAGGCAGGATTCAATTGTTGACCACTTGGAAGAGTTTATAGCTCAACCCCTCAAGTTTGAATCCAAGTGTAGTAAATTGCTTAATAAACTTTAATTTTTTATAGCATGGTTTGAACCAAGATCTGCATAGATACTGTTCAGAAACATCAGGTCATATTACAGTGGTTAGTGCATCTCGTCAACTTCAGTAAGAAAATTAAACACAATACTGGATTTATGTGTTACTACTGAGCCTTTTTCTCTTGAAAAATGAAGCAGAATGCTATTGGGTTTTTAAAATAGTATTAATTGCTAGTAGAACTATGCCAGGAGAGGTGTCAGAGGACATTTTGTATGACCTATGCTGGAAACCAAAGAGGTTAAGATAGTCCTAGTGGGCACATATTAAGTCGATTGGTAAAATGTTAGTATATTATATCTACATCCTTGCCAAGCCCTTAGGTGTATGGCCGCCATATTTGGAGGAGCTGACTGAAGATATGATAAGGAGTTTGAAGCAACAGTTGAAGCTGTGTGCATCCGGGTTGAGGTAGTAGGTTGTATGGTTTAGAGTTACACCCTGGGAGTTAACTGTACAACCTTCTAGCTTTCCTTGGAGCACACTTGAGCCACCGAGGAATTCTTCATCATCTTAATCTTATTGAGTCAATTTCTGTGCAAGAAGGTAATGTGTCATGAGTGTTTTGGATAGTTAATTTGTGACTTTATTACATTAAAATGATCCTTTCATCCCTAAATATTAGATTATTCCATTTACGTCTGGTTATAAACACTTGCAAGATGGTATTTCTAATAGGTTCTTACTCTGTGATCAAACATTTTTAAGGACTGGTGAGTAGTGACTTAAACTACACTAATATTGCAGATTTTTTCAGCCATTGATTCACAAAATTTGGCACTTAAAATTTCAAACTGATCATTGGTCTTTCTTTTTATTTTTATTAGCTATGTAGACCCTACAGTATAAAAATTTTTTTTAAAAAAGTGTCTACCAGTGTCAATGACTTCCATAGCACATTGACTGATTGTTTCTTATGACACATCACTTTCTCGTTTATGTTGTGGCTATCTAAGTGCTTGTTTATTTTTTTCATACTAGACTGTAAGCCCCTTGAGGGCAAAGTCCATGTCTTATTTTTCATTGTATCCCCTGCAATGCCTCACACATAATAAGAATTAAACATTTATTAATTGAATGAATGAGTGTAAGATCTCACTCTGTGATGATTTCTATTGAATATTTATAAATTACAACAGTGATCACAAATCTGAGTTTTGTTTATTGGTCCTAAAAATTCCCCTAAATTTAATTCCCAGATTTTTCTGCATCAGTAATATACTTGACTTGTTTCTTGACTGTGTTGACTGTGTCCTCATCCTACACATACAATTTAAAATTTAGGAGTGCTCTTTCTCTAAAATAAAAAGAATAGAACAAATTCATTTCTATTAGTAAGCTCATTACAGTTTATAATCCTAAATTTAGATTGTGTATATTTCTTTTGAATTTTTAAATTCCTTAATTTCCAGACGAATGGTATTTACTTCAGCATCAATTTCAAAACCAGCTCATTGTATTCTACCCTTTATTTTCTTCCCTTATCTTCTACCCTTTATTTTTATACAGCTATATCTGTTGAATAAACCAGAAACAACTAAATCAGAACCATATCAAGAAATTAATAATAGATAAGCATATGAAGTTTAATTTGAGGTTTGGATCACATTTTTGTTTGAAGGAATGGCACCCACAATATTCTGTCTGTACAAAACAAATGGATCTCTTTGGAGTCCATTAGCTTGCTGTCAACTTTAGTGGCAGTGAATGGTGCAATTTATATAGAGAGGCTAGTTTATGTAGATCATCTTTCAGTCACAGAATTAAATAGTTGTAGATACTAGAACTAATTTAAACTCCAAACATGAAACATTGAATACATAAGAAAACATTTGTAGATACAAATATTTATGTTAAGAAACTCTAAGACCCTGGCTGTGTGGTGATGAACTTTCTGTGGAACTCTGGCATCCAGAATATTTCAGAATCTAGAATTCACCAACAGTGGTAGTTTGGAAGGAACTTTTCAGTCACCAACAGGAAGAACGCATGAGCCCTAGAAAGCTTAATACCAAAGATTTTAAGAAAAATTATTTGACTGGTATGCAGACGTTAAAAAGTAGTAGTCTCTAAGAAAGAAAAGTTGTTTTAAGGACTAATCAAGAGACAATGAACAAAAGGCAGGAGCATAGACAAGAGATGAAAAGAGACAGAGAGAGAAAGAAGTGATGAAAAAGACAGTGACTCATAGCTAAGAGAAACAGTGATGTGTCTAATGGTGATAGTTCAACCCAAAGTTAGAAGAAACACAACTGAGTGGTAAACAATTACATCTTTGTAATTAGTGTAGCCCTTGAGAGCCTAGGATCCCTTTCTTGTGTGAGAATGTATGTATTTGTGTGTATCCCAATATTCAGTGTATAGATGTGGAGACCAAGTCATGTAGACATTGATGGGCCAAATAGAATACTGTTGCCAATAAATACCTGTTTCCATGCAGTGGACAAAAATATGTCACAGAATTGAACTATGATGATGAGCAGTTTAAGGATAACCTCATAAAAATACTATGATAAATGCATAGAATTGTGGTCTCTTATCTACTCTATCTAAAGTGGTCTGGTACCATAGAAGAGTGGCTGAAAAGTGACAAAGATTTAACTATGACCCATTGTGTTAGTCATTCAGAAATTATAGCAATTCTGAAAAGCAGAGGATGTAATTAGCATCAATGAAGAAAATAGAGTGAGAATACTACATGGGAGAATTATGCTCTCATTAGTGTTTAACAATAAAGTTTTCTCACCCAGCTATTGTGGTAATTTAACTTACTACGTATTTATTAAAAATATATAAATGGTAAACGCACACACTGATAGGATTACTTTGGAACATTGAGGACTCCTGCTCATGTCAGTATTTAGAAAGAGTCAAATTATGTCTAAGAAACCATGCGGAAACATTGCACATTTAAAGAGTTAACATTCAATGGGGGAACAACTGTGCAGACTGAATAATTCCTTTAAGAATTTTCACTGGTCATGTTTTATTGTATACCAGGGTTTCCATATTTTATAACAGAGAAAGTTTGAAAATTCACGAAACAGTTAAAGTTCAGTTAATCATACTTTACTTAATCAATCTCTCTCTTGATATTTTGGGGCACTAATTTGTACACACACAACACACACACACACACACACACACACACACACACACACACACACACGGTGCCAAAACAATGTATACACATTTTAAGAAAAGAAAAAACTATTTAAATTGTAATAATGTATACTAATAACAAAAGATGAATACAAGCCATGTTTGACTTCTGCAGTTACAAGAGGTGCTCAAAGTGGTTACCATAAGTGTCCAGACACTTCTGATTACGGCAAACTACTGCTTGAGCAACGTTGACCAAAGTGTCCACTTGTATAAATTTTTTTGGCAGCCCTGGTATGTATATCTTTATGCTCATAGTGGCCGATTTATCTTAAATGCTTTGTGGAATGAGACAGGAAAGAGTTGGAGTGGGAAGGAACATATCAAGGAGAGGGAGAAAGAAAGGGAGGAAAGAAGGAAAGGGAAGAAAAACAAACGGCAAGGCAATTGACTGGCCTGAACAGAAAAGCCTAATTCAGTTCATGAACTAAATTGGCCCAAGTAACTTTAAGAGCATCAGATAAATTGCTTGGCAATTGGACTGAGTCTTCTTGAAAACAATCCAGCAGTACATGAACTGTTATTAGAATAAATGAGTCACTTTCTGTAAATAATCATTTTGTTTCTGTTATTCCCTATTATCAAATGCTGACTCGTGAGCATAGGTGATTCCCCAGGATCCCTCAGATGATGTGACACAGAATTCTGCCACTCTGAGCAGTACTTCATGCCCATGCCTAGTTTTCAACAGAGTATAAGAATAATTCTTGAGGTTACTGATCTTGACTATGCCCGTAGTAAGTCCATAAAAGACCCATAGAGAATGCCTCTGAATGAGAAAGATCATTAGGGGAAGGTTCTGATGTATGAAAAGAACATTTATCTCTTACACGCTTACTCATCTTACCAACCACTACTACTTCCAAGCAAACCCACTACCTGTTAATATGTTGTCCTGGATCCTTGTATATCACCTCTTCATCCATAAAGCCTTTACTCTCTCTCAGAAGACTTTTTCAGTTTTGAATCCTCATAGCCCTTACATCTTTTATTCCCACAGGGTTTTCTCCAACTTCCATTAATAGTAAGTACAAGTACCCAAAGATGACTGTGATTTACCTTTGTACATCCTGCAGGGTACATAATTTTTTTTTAACTGTTGGATTGAGTTGATCTTCAGATCATTTGTGAGCAATGGTGAGAACATGTACATACCTTAATATAAACTATGTTTCATCAGTAAAGTCTTGTGTTGTCCAAAATATTTCTAGGCTCTCCAGAATATATCATTATGGGATAAGGAATTTTTAAGACTGTTTATGAGGTCTAGAGGCCAGTCTTGATTAAGCATGTGATATACCATTTGAATGTGATTTATGAAGCAAGCTAATCTGTTATTTATAATAAATCTAACTTCCTTGTGTACAGAAATAGCTGTCTTTTTCAAAACTCACAACTTCTACCACAGTGCCCAGCTTGTAGGGTGAATTCAAGAACTCTTTGGTGAATGAACAAAAAATTTTTTAAATGAAATAAGAACATGTACAGTGGAGCGATTCTATATTTAAGTAGACTTCTTCAAACTTTAAAAATTTAGAATGTAAGAGAAATTAGGAATATGACTTTTAACTTTTGGGAATTCTGTTTAATGATGGTTCTTGAATTTTTAAATTGGCATTGTTTTGTGTGGGCCTTCATTTTTAACCTCACGTGACGCTATGTAGAATGTGTGAGTTAAATCAACTAACTACCCATGTTTCTTCCCTAATTCTGACCCCTCTTAAATCTCGTTTCTGTTTCATTTCACTCTGAACTCTTGGACCGCTTACTTGACTCCAATCATATTCAGCTGTCTGTTTCTTGTCACTTTTTATATGTTTAGATTATACATAGTAAAGTTGGATTGTAAACTGTATAAATTATATGTACTTTTATTTAGTAAGCACTTGAATAGTACTTGATTCAAATTAAAAAAAAAAAAATTCTAGGTTTGTAAATGGTAAGAACCTTAGAGGTCAAATGGCCCATTTTCCAGATGACCAAACTGAAACCCAGAATGTTTCCTGATTTTTTTCAGGGTCGATCCATTAGTATGGACACAGTCCAGATTTCTGTCCAGATTAATAATCTAAGAAGAAATAATTTACATTTCCTATTTAAAAATTTGGGGTAGTTTTCTATTGCTAGCAATAGATTTTGGTGTAGTGTCATTAAACCAAGTTTAATTGATTGATTGAAATGAGATAATAAGGTTTTATTTCTGAAAGACTACAAATAACAAAATAATTTATCTTCAGACTCAAATATGGTCGATGTATGAACTCTGTATCCCTTTAGTTCTTTCTTTTCAAATACAAGTATACTCATTTTTCTAGGCATAGAGGAAACTTACCTACCCTCTTGTTCCTCTCTGATATATCCTCTTCTTCCAGAAGTCTTCTCCAGGGGAGAGGTGTATGGCCTAGCAGTTGGTGGTATATCATAAGTGAAAAAGGAAGTATGAATTGGTTGGCCTCTTAACATTGTGTTGCTTGGAAGAATAAAGTTAATATGAAATACTAACCATAATAACTAAGTCCAACTTAAGAAGTCAATTGCCTATGCCCCCCACAAGATATGAAACATATCATTATGTAACAGGGATCATGAACTCAAATAAGTTCAGGGCCTAGGCAGTATAATAAGCTAGATTTTAAGACAAAAGGAAGTAATCAGGACTGAGGTAGACCAAGGAAGGCATACTCATTGTTTTCAAAATGACTTCTTCAGTCAATCTAAATTTGGCCCCCCAAGGGCAGCCAGTTTTCCATTTCGATATGAAGGCAGCATGCAGTAAAGTTGTAAATATGTTCTTTTGATAAACCTAATAGCCTTTTTACAGTTGAACTAGTAATTTGAAGTATCTATAATATCTTCAAGTAATTACAATGTCTAAAAAAAGATAAATTCTTACACACGTATATGTTATTTTAAATATACATGTGTTGCTGTTATTTCAAATAGACGTGTGATCCATGACAGTCTAAATATTTCCTTGAATTTAATTGACAGATGAAAAATATTCATTGGTCATGCAATACCTACCATATGCAATATTATTTTGATGCTAATTTTAATGAAAGACATTTAGTAGTAGTAGTAGTAGTAGTAATTATAGTAGTCCTGGTTGTAGTAATTTTAGGTTTCCATTTGCATCTACATCTCAATGTACAAAACAATGAAATTCTTATACTTCTTATTTCTCAAATAATTAATGCTATAGATAGATGAATAGATAGCATTTCCAAGTCAGAAAAAATCAAAACTGAATAAATAAAGTGAACACAAAGTTCAAGTGTTGTCATCTCTGTATACTGTCTTACATTCAGGCAACTGGGTATTGTTAAAGTAAATGACATTGTTGTTAATTATATTTTAATTAGAAGACTAGTTATGCATAAATCTAGAATTAGATCAGGTTATTATCCATAAATTTTTAAATATAATTTAGTTCAAAGAACTTAAATTTGGTAAATAGAAATAACATAGCCAATTATGAAAATATTGCATTTATAGTAATAAAAAAGATGTGTCTACAATTTTGCTGTGTAGTAAGAACATTCCTGTTTAGTATAGTTGGGATCAGTAGTTGATCAGTTAATCCACAAAGATTTTTTGAACAAACGGATCTTAAAAATTAACACATACATACAATACATATTTTATTTCAATTTTAAAACATGATTATATATTTATTTGCCAAGTACTATTTTTGAGTTTTGGTTGCTGATCACAGATATTAGTCATCTTTTCTTTCTATGAATCCCTTAATACATCATCTGAATTATAATTTTGGGTGCTTCATGAATGTCTTTAAATACTAATCCAACACAAAGAAATCTGAGAGCAGAATTCTATTTTCTCTATGATTTTTTTCTAATCTTTTGAAGTTGCCTTACCTTCATCTAAGTCGATAACATTTTAAAATGGTGGAATTTTATTAAGTCTTTCCAAAATTTTCATGTATAGACCATGTCTCATTCTTTTTACATTCATATTTAAATTGGTTTATATAATATTTAACTAAGTTACACAATTTCATATTAACACAACTGGCATAGACTGTTTGGGAAACAGACATACTGACTGCCAGCAAGCATACAAATCACTTGTTCAGAGCAGAAATACTTGGGTGTTCTAGAACTTTCTGAGGTGATGAAATGTTCTCTGCACTTCCCTAAACAGTAGCCACCAGCTACATGTGGGTATTAAGCATTTGAAATATGGCTAGTGTGATGGAAGAACTGAATTTTAAATTCAGTTAATTTTAGTTAAATAAAATTTAAAGTAGCTATACGTGGCTTAGTATCTTATGTATCTGACCGCGTAGTTCTTGAAAGTAGCCCACTTTTATTTGGAATGCTGGGAGCATCTGCTGGAAATGTCATCCAATCTGTAAGGTGGAGGATAGCTAAGAGTACTTCTTCTGTAGTTGAATTAAGATTTGGGGCGGGGAATGGCTTGGGAAACTCAAATTGATTTGGAATTCAGTTGGTTTTGTTTTATTGTTTTTATTTGTTTATTTTGCTCCTATTTGAGTATAGATTTAGTTTGATGAGATTTTTAAAACTTTATTCAACAGAAGGAAGCCAAAACATTAGAAACTACAGAAGTTTGCAACTCTTTCTGAAGCAATCAACACAAACCTAATTAGAAATGACATTGCTTCTCACATAGGCAAAAAAAAAAAAAAAAAAAGGTGTTCTTAATTAAAATCATAGATCCATAAGAGCCATAGGATGAACTTGTTGACTCTATGGGCCCTTTGAAAATATTTATAATACTTTAAATGTATGTGGGTATGTTTGCTTTTCTCAGGAAAATGTCCCAGGTCTTGTCAGGTTATCATAGGAGTCCATGATTTCTTGAAGAAATTTAATAATAACTACATTGGGTTACTGTTTAATGCTTTTTGAGATGCCAGAAGTTAATTAAGTAGTAAACTCGATATCATTGAAAGCTTTCTCTTATAAATATTATTAATCTGTCTACCTGTCTATCCATGCATAAATTCACATATATGTTTCAAATTATGTAGTTTATATGTCATGAAATATATAAAATTTTAATTAAAAATTGTACTATATATAATTTACTTGTAATTTAATTAGTAACATATGTATAATTTAATTGGCTAAACCAATGGAACATGGTTCAGAAAAGAAGAAAATAACTTAATTCCTTGGAAAGATTCAATAAAATGGAATGGCTAAAATCATTATCATATTAAATTTGAACATTCAACTGTAAATTATTGTTAAAAAGTCATAAAAATATTAATTGAACCATCTCTCAGTTTACTATATCAGTGTCATTATGTGTTCTTGCTTATAAATGACTGCATCCACTAAAGTGGTGCATTATGGGTACAATTTATGAAACATAAAAGGACTGTCACCAGTCCCATGTTTAATGAAAGATTTGTCTCACATGAAAACATTGAAAAAATTAGAAAATTGTCCTGTGACATATTTTAAGAAAAAATAAAGATATTTGTGTTAATGTATTTTTATGTTTTCCTTTCTAACTAGTATTTTTGTTTAATCCATCAACTATTCATCCCAAACACATCAGGTAGGATCGCTTCTACTGTGATAGTATTATTCCTCTTTTAAAAGTGAGAACACCACAGTCAGGGCTTTATATAATTTCCTAAACCATGTAAATGGTAAATCCTAGGACTGAAACAAAAATGACTTATACCAAAGGAGTGGATTTCAACTACTTTGTCATTATGCTTCCAATGACAGAGGCTCAGCAATTTGAGACCAGTTGGTATGCACAGTGAAAGTTTGAAAGTAAGACTTGCTCTACTTCATTTAGAATGGAAAGTCTAGCTTCACTAGTCAAAAATTCCCAGGCTAGAGTTTCTTTCAATTTAGATATCCATGCAACAAAAGTTCAATGAGCTCTTTTCTTGTGTCTGATTTTTCAAAACATAGACTAGTATAAGGTTGCCAGGCCTACCTAAGAACAGCAAATATATTTACTTCTTACTTCAGCTCACTGTGGTAAAATGCTTATTTGATGATAAATATTGATTTGCATCTATCTCTTACATAATGATTACTTCTGTTTTTAAATTCTAAGATTTCAAAATATGGGAGTACAATAAACAGACTACTTGAGATTAACTGATTGGTATTTGAGAAGTATCTAATATCGTTCCTTGCATAAGCTAGAAACTCAGAGAAGACCTTTTTTTCCCTCCTCTAATAATATTAGCTTAGCACTGCATATTATTTCCTGCTCTGGATTTTAAGACTGTTAGAACAGGGGTTCTAAACTTTTATTGCTTGAGGATGTGAAGAGAGGGGAATGTGGGGTGGGATGTGGGTGTATTTTGGAAAAGCCCTTAGTGTTACTCAGATTTTATGTCTGCATAGGCATACATTCCATAGGCATCCATTTTGTGATATGATTTCAAAGGCCTCAGAAAGGTGTCCCCTGCTCCAAAACAGATTGGTCTTTTATTGCAAATAAAACTTAAGAGCACAGTTATTGACAGTTCCCCGTTCCCCAGTAATGCAGATTGCACTTCAGCCCTGGAGTCAGACACACCTGAATTTATAATCAGTCTACATTACTCACTACTACAAAAGCTGATCTCTTCATCAGTGCTTTATACTCTTCATCTATAAAGTGAAAATTATGACATTGGTATTACAAGATTTTTGTGAGGATTAAAAGATAATATGGCATTTAGGAAGCATGGTGCCTAGTAGATAATTGGAGTTGAAAAAATATATAGTTACTATGACCATCATTACACATATAAGGGTGCAGTGTATTGTTTACTTATAAAGCACCCCACAGGTCCAGTGCTGTGGAATTTCCATAGGAGAGGCAACCACAGGAAACATTGGAGTGGGTTGTTTTCTTTGAGACCTCCCCTTGATTCTAGAACATCAGGGCTCTACTGCCTGGATTTGCTCTTTGAATAGGTCACATTTCAGATATTCTTTTCATTGTTAGATTACGCTAGACAAGAAGCCTCACCTTTTCCTTCTGAGATTATAGTTCCTCTTCATATGTCTAAAGTTAAGTCTTTTCCTTTTTGTATCATTCTTATTTTGAAAACATAAGCAATTTTTCACCACTGTTTATATACAAAGACAGTGAGGTGATAAATTATTAAGTGCCTTAGTTTTCCCGTCTGTAAAAAGAGGTAACAATCCCTTTCTGTTGAATATCTCCAGACTTGAGAAAATAAAAATATAGAATGTAAAAAAAAGAAAAACAAAAACAAAAAACACCAGCATTCCCATAAATAGAAAATTAACCCATTTGAACTCACAGGAAATTTCATGAACAGACTTCCAGGGAAGGAGAAGGAACAAATTGTTTTTAAACTATTCATTATCAGAGAGAAGATGTCTCTCTCAATCTCTCAATACCTCTCCTTACCTCTTTCTCTCTCTTTGTCTCTGTCTCTGTCTCTCTCCCCCTCTCTTCCCGTCTCTCTTTTGTGTTCTTAGATCCTACTGTTTTTCTTGCTTAACTGTTTGTATTTCTGTTCCCATTACTACACAAGAGTTCCTTTTTTAGACATAGCCAAGTGCCAAAAGTAAAAATATTGTATTTAGTAGATAAATTAATGAATTGTTGAATTAATTAAATCAATTAGCAAGAGCAACTACAGAAATGTAGACCTTAGTTCCTATGAAACCGGAAGGCATTAGCTACAGTGTAATTAATATATTAATTGTTGGCCAATCTTAGTCAAGTCATGCCATAGGAAGATAGCTCAGTCTGTACTTTCTTCCTGACAGGTTTATTTTCTTAAAAGACGACCATTTCATCAGGAAGTAAGGCATGCACACCATGCCGGTATGATAAGATTGATTTACCTTAAACATTTCTCACAGAATATTGGGTGGGTCCCTATGTTTCATAACCAAGTTAATTTTTTTTTTAACATGTAGAAACTAAATTCAGTTTCTCATGCAGTGAAAGCATACTCAGTAATTTTGTTGTAACCAATTTTCATTTTAGATAATAGACAGGAAGTTTTTTAACTGAGTTCAAAAGTTTGTGAGGTTTTGAACATAGTTCTTTTCCCCTCTTTTCTTCGGGCTTGATAGAGTACTATGTCAGGGTATTGGGTGGTTTCCCAAAACATGATAACTTCCAGAGAGGAAGCAAAATAGGCATCTAAAGTTCTAGGGCCAGATGCCAATTAACCAGTGCTCTGATCCTGCCCCACCAATCTGTAGAAAGGCCACACCTCCTTCCTGGGTCCTGGATGTGGGCTTCAATACTCTCCAGGAAATTGCATCTTCACCTCCTCGGCCCTCAGCACCTATTATTCCCTTTATGGTGGCGTCAGAGATTTCAGGGGCTGGGTTAGTGACTTTGCCCTGCCCATTTTCAACTGCTAAATATTTTAATGCTGGCTATGAAAGTGCTGTGGCCTTCAGAAAAAGTCTTTTCAAGTTTGGTGGATGGTTGTTGGATACAGGAAGGTAGACCTACTTTCTTTGCTTAGTTTCATTACAGAACATGTACTTTAGATATATGACTGCCAGATTTAGCAAATAAAAATATGGGATGCACAGTTAAATTTGAATTTTAGATAGACAATGAATAATTTTTTAGTACGTACCACTACATTTGATATTTCATGTTATTTTCATTGTTTATTTGAAATTCAAATTTAACTTCATGACCTATATTTTTCATTTGGCAACTCTTTTTGGATAGCATTTTCCATAATAAAGTGTCTTATTCTATTTCTCCATATGTGCTCCACTCAATTAAATAAGGGAGTAGAAGCTAATCAAGAAAACAATAAGATTTATCCATGAAATATCTGGGGAACCATACAAGATTAATATAATATTTTATATTAAAATAATAGAAAATTGGAAATAAACTTTTTTCCCTAAAAGTTAGGATCATGTAAAACAATTAGGCTATATTATTTTACATGATTAAACAAATGACATCTAATAAGTAGAAGCCAGTTGATAACATGAGCATAAAATTCAGGGCATTAAAAATTTATTATAACAGTTAAGTCACGTTACCTAGTGTATTCTGTTTCTTTCTTTTTTTTTTTTTTTTAAGCTGTCTTTGCAATAGTTATGAGAGATACTTCTTTTGAAAGTTCTGGAGGGAAATTTTTTTAGAAAATGAACATTCTGGTTAAAATAATTTCACTTCTGAGTTAATACCAATAAGGCGTTAATGGCTTTTCACGTGATCCGTTGCTATCAATAACTTTAGAATCTCTGTTAGCTTTTAAAATGTCAGTTTTCCTCAAAACATAAATCTTATATACATAGTCTGTGGTGTGTCTGTCTTTGTCCTAGACTGGGCTGAATATTTTGCAAGGCGCCTAGAGATTGGTGGTACTCCCTCACTGTGTTTGGACATGTCGCCGTTTCTCCCCTTCTCACAGCCATCTGATCTTTTCCTTCCTGGCCATCCTGACTGCCCCCAGCTCAATGGCTTCCACCCTTTCCAGTTTTGCTGAGACCCCTACCAGAGCCAAGCTTCCCAGCTGGGTCTTCTCCCCACACTCATCAGCCCCACGTTTGTTTCTATTCTTGCAGCTTGGGCAGAGAATAACAGACCTGGAGACTTTCAAAGTGTCACCCGTCAAGTCACACTAAGCACACACATGCTTATCCACGTGTTCACACGCAATGAATCTTTGTTTATGAGGCAATCTGTTCTATCATCTTGGCCCCCTTTCCTTTATTTTATACAGAAGGACATAAGCACTGAAAGATAAAGAGAGCGTTTTCAAAGTCACAGAGTCACTTCCAAGTCAAGGCTGGAACCTCGATCTCTTCATTAAATCAATCTTTTCAGAGTTCCTCTTCTATCGTATGGGATCTTATGGCCACAGAATGGTGGGGTTTTGTTGTTGTGGTTGTTGTTGTTGTTTTTGAAAATTCAATGAGAACTTAAATTGCGTAGCTCAACCGCTCATAGTGGGCTTTCAGAAAATGTGGGTTTCTCCCCTCCTTGTTTTCAATGACAGGTAATTTATTAGAATTTATTAATAGAATTTATTAGAAGACCTGGCTTTTGTGGGGGTAATAATTCTACTCATTCCTAGAGCTCTGCCTACCTTGCTTTTTGATGCTGATTATTTTATTTAACTTTTCTGTTCCTGGACATAGTTCTTTGTCACATATAAATGTTCAGTGAATATATACATTTTCTGTTATTAATTAATACATAGTTGTAACTGAATAAGTATTTTGAAATGAATATGCATGAGTAAATGGTAGCGTCTACAGTTGTTATTATTTTCCAGCTGTTTAATGACACATCTGAAAG
Source organism: Rhinolophus ferrumequinum (assembly GCF_004115265.2). NCBI lineage: Eukaryota > Metazoa > Chordata > Mammalia > Chiroptera > Rhinolophidae > Rhinolophus > Rhinolophus ferrumequinum. The sequence continues at coordinate 86,785,502 of NC_046285.1, forward strand.
TAATATAGGTAATACATTGCTTCTTTGGATATTTTAAAGTAAACTATGGGATTTTTAAAGTAATTGGATTTTTTTAAAATGTGCTGTATTTCTAACTTATGTTTTTACTCAATTTTACAATGTTTCACATTGACCCTCATTTAAGCCTCTGGCTTTCTTTTACCTCCTTCCCCCCTCTGTAAGTACCTACTCAAAGAGTAGACTGTATTTTGCAAAAGTTGTATTATCTTGTATACATAATGGAGTTTAAATTCCTCTGCAGGATGTTAAGGAACTTTACAATCTGTTTCCAGTGTAATAAACTATGTCAGGCGCCCCCTGCATTTCCTGGACCCATCTCTTCCCAGTTCATATCCATACACCGCTACATTCAGTCACTATGGGGCTCCATGCCCAAAAGTAACTCATGAAAGTGTTGTGTAACAGAAAGCAGTAAGGCGCGTGAGCACAGACTTTGGACTGAGGCAGCCAGAACACAAATGTATCTTAGTAGCTGTCTCCATAAGCCTTGCTCATTTTATCAAAACTAAGATAATAATATAGCATAGAGCTCTTGTAGGATTAAATGAGATAATGTAATGTAAATTATGTTCTAAATTGCTTGGTACATGAAAGGCAATAAATGGAAGCTATTTTGATATGATAAAGATGAACACGAAAGTCTTTGATTAATTTGTTCCTTTTGTCTAAAAAGTTTTTCAATAATTTTTATTCCTGGCAAAATTGCCTTCATTCTTCAAGATCTGCTTATCCCTGGTATTCACATTAATATGTAATTAATAATGTTTCAGTTGTATATTCTGGCAATTCTACTCTCTTGTTTCTTAACTGATATTGTATTACATCCTTTTCTATTCTTTAGATTGTTACTTTAAAATCAGTCATAGGTAATGAGTGAAGGGGACTGTTGCAATCATTTACTCCAATATCCTTATTTAATAACTAAGAAAACTGAAGTTCAAACTTATTAATAACATACTTTTTGTGATTTATTATATAATATCTGCCTCCAACTTGTCTGTGAATTTCCAAAAAGTAGAAAACTATATCTATCTGATTGGCTTCCTATTCATAATGCTTGGCACAGGGTGGAACCACAGTAATGGATATTTCTGGAATAAGTGGATGTCATGAAACCACTTCTGGCCAGATTCATGAATTCTAAGTTAGTGTTATACTATATTTCCTTTTGTTCCAATTTTATCTTATTCTACAGATTCACTTACTGAAAATCTCTCTTGAAAGCTTTTGATCGTGCTGGAGTGGCCCCTATAAAGCTGATCGTTACAAGATCCAGGAACTCTTCTGGTTCTGTAATGCAATCACTTAGCTTGCTTTGGAGTTGTAATGATGCACACTCCTAGAGACAAGCCCAGGAGAAACTGAAGCTGCAGCAGTATTACTTTCTCCTGGTAAAATTGATCTAGACACGTGGTTCTCCTACCCCGGACATCACATGGTTCCTTCTTTTGTATAGCAATTATTTCAACTTTGATTTCATAATAATGCCTATTTTGTGTTAACCTTGGCTGTCTGTAGAGACTACTTTTTTGCTTGTTACCTTGTTTCTGTTCCAGAATAACCCAAGGAGAAGCAACGATGTTATTAGGGTCAATGTTTTATAGATACGAAACTAGGATTTGGTTTGAATTCAGATTTCCTTTTTCTTATCCTGTTGTTGTTATACTGCACAGTTTTGCCTCTCATTGCTTTTTGAGGGCTGCCTTATACCTGTGATAGTGCTATTCTACACCAGTAGAGTATTTTATATTTATTCTACATCAGTGAGGAAAACCTATTATTCTTCCATGTGACTTCTAGCAAAATGCCAAGAATAGCAATGGGCTATAGACCCGTTGAGGGTCCATGCTAAAGGCCCCTGTAGTTCCTAAAACTAAACTGCTGGCACACAGAGACTGGATACAAAGGGATGGAAAAAGATGTTTTATGAAAATTGAAAACAATAGACAAAAAAAAGCTGGGGTAGCAAAACTTATACCAGACAAAATACACTTTAAAACAAAGGCTGTAAAAGAAGGACCCAATAATCCCACTTCTAGGTAATTATCCGAAGAAACCCAAAATGCTACTTCAAGCAATGTGTGCATTCATATGTTCATTGCAGCAGTGTTTACAATGGCCAAAATATGAAGCCAACTTGGGTGTCCTTGAATGGATGAATGGATAAAGAAGAGGTGGTACATATACAATGGAATATTACTCAGTGATAAAAAAGGAATAAAGTCTTGCCATCTACAACAACATGGATGGACCTAGAGGATATTGTGCTGAATGTAGTAAGTCAGATAGTCAAAGACAAATGTCATATGATTTCACTTATAAGTGGACTGTAAAGAACAAAACAAACAAATGAAACAGAAACAAACTCATAGATAAAAAGAACATTTTGATTTTTGCCAGATGGGAGGAGACTCGAGGATGGGTGGAAAAAGGGGAAGGGATTAAGAAGTGCAAATTGGTTGTTACACAATAATCATGGGGATGTAAGGTATAGAATAAGGAATATAGTCAATAATATTGTAATAACTATGTATGGTGTCAGATGGGTACTAGATCTACTGGGGTGATAGATGGGAGGGGGTGGAGGACAGGGTGAAAACGGTGAAGGGATTAAGAAATACAACTTGGTAGTTAAAACATAGTCATGGGGATATAAAGTAATACCTAGGGGATATAGTCAGTAATATGGTAATAATTATGAATAGTGCCAGGTATGTACTAGACTAGTCAGAAGAATCACTTCTTATATAACTGTCTAACCACACTATGCTATACACCTGAAATTAACATAAAATAATATTGAATATCAACTGTAATTGAAAAATTTTAAAAAGGGGAGGGGGAAGGTGAAAGGGAATAAGAAATTCAAATGTCCAGGTATAAAACATTAAGTCATGGGGATGTAAGGTACAGCATAGGGAATATAGTCAATAATATTGTGATAGTGTGGTGAAGTGTGAGATGCTTGCTGGACTTATCATGGTGATCACTTATTTAGGTACATACATGTTGAATAACTATGGTGTACCCCTGAGACTAATATAATATTGTATGTTAGCTATATTTTAATTAAAATCCTTAAAAAAAATACACAGCTGGCTAGTTCAGATCGTGGCTTAAGGACACAATCTGTGTTGAGTAATTAGCGCCTCAACTGAGCAATAACCTTCAACAAGTCCTGCATTTTCCTGCTCAGGGAGAGAGAAATCAACAGAGTTAGAGTATGCTCCATTATCAGTTGGTCAAAATTGTGATCGTTTGTTAGATGTATGGCCTTAAACAAGTTCTTTATCTTCTCTATGCCTCAAATGCTTCATCTGCAAAGCAGTGTCAACCTCAAAGGTTGTGGAAAAGGGTGAATGAAATAACAAATGCAGCAGAACAGTGTTTGGCTCATAGTGAAGGCCTAATAAATATTAACTCGTAAACATTATTATTATTATTCATCACTTCGTGAATATTAAAAGCAACAGTTTCATCCAATCAGAGTTGATCATTGAAAATATGATCATTTTTTTTCTTTATATAAATAAAAACAAATTCCTTTTAAAACAAGAAATAAAAGAGTTCGGGATTCATTTCTCTGTGTATAATTAGGTGATTTCAGTTCATTCTGTTTTCAGTTGCAGCATCTTTGTCAGTATCCACCATGATAGAAACTGGACACATTTCCTCTAGTATTGTTAGCATCACATCGGGAACATATGTTGAAAGTACAGTTACAAGAGCCAAATTCTCTCTTGATACTGGCTTGAAATTTATCCCTTTAGAGTTATGTGTTAATAATGAAGGGTGGAAACTTCGTGTACGCACTCAGGTGTGATTTAGACATAGGTTAGTATTGTTTGCCTGTAATATATTTCACATCCCAAGACTGCTTTCTGGTTTATCACACCTACTGTAAAACTAACAATGATTAGTTACTCCTGTTTTGCTATTAAAGCAGCTAGGACAGAACAAAGCAGAGTATTAATACAGATAAGTGATAGATGTGCAAAACTCTTTCTCCTCAAGAAAATGGAAACTATTCGGTGCAGGCAGTTTTCAGTAAAAAGGAAATCAGGCCCTACAAGTTTAACTCATATAAATATTAATATTCCTTATGTGGCCGGTACTTCCAACATTTCATTTTCCAATGCACTTTTTACAAACATACAATTACCAACTACTAATGGAGAATTTTATGACTAACTTTTGCACCCAAAACTGATTATTTGCCGTGTGAGGATAGATTTACAAAATAAGATATGGTAGCATTTAAATGGCCACTTATTTTTAGTAGAAGACTTCCCTGACTGTGGCCTAAAACTTAGATTGCCATCTCATGGCATCATTATCTGCAGGCCCAGACATGCATCTCTTATACTTAAGGAGCATAAGAAAAGCTAATTTGATTAAAATAGGCTGTTTCTTATCATTAGGAAATTTGGGGATGGAAAAATAATGACTTGTGTAATAAATATGTGGTTTGAAGTCATGTTCATCCTCCAAGGTAATTAGCAGTTCAGTTCTTGCAGGAAGCAGGAAGGCACCACATTTTACTACTGTTTGCTTTTTTAAAAAATAGTGTGTGTAATTCTTGGGAGATCAAAATGAGCAAAGTGAATGCTTTCATTTATGGTGTGAATATTATGGGAAGTGTTCCATAGCTTATTTCTTCCTATTTCTTCCTTTCAACCCATGAAATTGTTCTTTTAACACATTTTACAATCAAAATTTCTAAAAAAAAACCCAAATACCTAAGGATCTCATAATAACATCATAATTCTTTGTGTCTTATTTGTATTTGATATGTTGGCTATCTGGATCCTTTAAAGTTACTTTAAAGTTGTCTTCTCTATTGATGTTGCCAAAGTCCATTTTAAACATCGATGGCTGAGGATCGTGGTAATGTAAACAATGATTCAGTAACACATACACTTGCATTTTAAACAGTGCTCAGGATATTTGATTCTTAGTCTAGAATTCACACACTGAAATAGAATGTGATAATGTTGTAGAAGGTTTTTATTTTAACTTCTAGGATTTAAACCATATGTAAATAAACTTTAAGTATTTATGTTATAACTAATCCCCACTGAAAACTCTTGTAAACACTGTTTCCATTTCATTTCAAGTGTAAATGAGAAGGATAATATATATATATATATATATATATATATATATATATATATTTATTTCTAAATAAAATAGAAGTTAAGTGACCCACTTGAAGCCACAGAACTAGTTCATGGCTATGCCAAAAATCAAACCTAGATTTTCTAATTTGCTCATATTCTTTTCACTACTTCTTTAAAGAAGTCAGTGTTTTAAGATGATTGACCTTAGTACATAGTTTACTATCTGTATTTGTCAACAGAGAGTGCACTTCAAAATATAAAAGCGAATATGACACTAAATATGTAATGCTTAATCATAAATAGCAATATAATGTGGCAAACATTCATTAAATTGTTAATTTTGTCAATATAAATACTTCTGTGACTAGTATTCGTTTTAGTTTAAGGAAGCTACATAATACCAGTAATTAATGAAAGGTGGAAATAGTCAGGGCTAAGATGCTTTCATATTTTTAAAACTAGTTCAATAATATGCAATATATTCAGCAGCTTTATTAACAAGTTTCTTTTGCAGTGCCAAGATGGGGTTCTGCTATTTCTTTGAGAGAACATTTACTAAATCACAAAAGTGATAAATAAGGTCATATGAGTCAGATTTTGGGAAATGTAGTTTTCCAAAGAAAAAAATTCCCTACATATTGGAGGGAAAACAATAATTTAAGTTAGATATTTTTATGAAACAGATGAACCATTAAAGATCACAAAAGCATTGCCCCATGATTTTTGTAATAACGCTTGGACTGGAGGAATTTTAGAAGCTGCCCTTACACACATAGCATCATGCGCTCACTCTTCCTTCCTGGTCTTTTCATCTCCTCCTCCATTGCCTGAAATATTTATCTGACATACATCAGTTCTAAATATCACATTGTCCGGGAATCCTCTTCAGACTCCTCAAGGCTCTGGTAAAGACTCTCCAATGTGTTACTTAGTATCCTGTACTTTGCCCAACTTTTGTCACAATATGATTAGCACACGTTAATGCGATTGCCCATTTACCTGGCATTGTTTCCCACTGGACTCTCAACTCCACAAGAAAAGGAACCAGATGTCCCATTTCTTAGCCCAGTGTTCACACATAGTAAGTGATCAGCTTTGACTGAGGGAAGGGATAGTAAAGTTAACCAAGCCCTGTGCAATTCCTTATGACTTATACACACAGGATGCCTTTTGAGGCTCTATACAACTCCTGATTTTCTTATAGTATTACAGAGAAGGATGAGACTCCCGCAGGCTAAGGGGGAAGGGGCCATGCACCATAAATGGCAGAGTGAGGAAAGCAAACTCATTCTGTTTCCTCACTTATTCTTTCATTCAACAGTTTTATGCTGAACATCCTCTACCTGCCAGACATTATGTCAGAGATGGAGATCCAAGATAAATAGGTTAAGATCTCCTGAAGCTCTCTGCCTCGTCAGAGAAATAGACTATAAACAGTAATTATAATACAATGTGATAAGGGCTTTGACAGAACAATGTACTTTTGTGCGTTGGGATTTCCACAGAAGGAATGGACTGTGCATATTCATTTGCTCTTTTATTTTATTTTATTTTTGATTATTCTTTTCATACCCTTTTATGTCTGAATGCTTAGTATATAACCACTATAATTCAGAAAAAGGTAGGCAAAGGCCATATGCAAATGAAAGTTGAAATATTGCAATACTATTTCTAAACTAAGTAGTTTTCATTATTGTTCATATTATACATTAATTAGAATATCAAACAAAAATCTGTATAAAGTCTAATCCATGATAGTATTAAATGGATTGCTTAGGAAAATCATTATCATTGACATTTCTATAAGTTAGAATCCTGCGAAAGTTATCAAGAGAGAATAACCATAAGCACATGAATAGGGTTCAGTGAGTGGAAGAACTAGGGTAGGAGTGCAATATGGCATGAAGATAGCTTCGGGTGAGTCAGGAACTCACAAAACTGTAGAAAGCAGCTGTATGCTTAAGTTTTGATCAGAAGTGCATCTGCTATTTTTAAAAATCTTGTAAAGAAAAACTAGTGGACTGGATTAAAAGATTTATTTCACTTTTCTTAGCTTTCAAATTATTCTTCAGAGAAAAGAAAGTAGCCATGGAAAATAGTGGTATTTAATAATGGCAATTAACATATTTCACTGAATGAAAAATAGGTACAATGTCAATAGCACGAGTCTATTTGCATTACTTACTAACCACCAAGACCATTCAAAATAAAAAGCTTATACAGAACAAGCCATGAACATACTGGTTTCTTGAAGGAAGTTCCTTGAGGTAAGGGACTTGTCCCTACTTCTCTGTGCATTTCCATTGCTAAGCAAGAGCTCGTGGTCAAAAGGCTTCAACCAAGAGGAGATGACTCTATCCACCAAGAACCTAATTCTTTCATTTAAAAACAGAATAAACAAAACAAAAATTGAAGATACATATCTAGTGTGGATCAAATGAAGCTCTGCTTTAGAAGCTAACTTCAGAAACCTAAGAGCAGTCAGTAATCAGTGATTAATTGCTGAGGAACCCACTGAGTGTTTAAAAGTAATACCTGTACAAATTGCCAGTTACAAAAACAGTCATGGGGATGTAAAGTACAGCATAGGGAATACAGTGAATAATATGGTAATAACTATGTGTAATAACTATGAATAATATGGTAATAACTATGGATACTAGACTTACAGGGGCGATCACTTCGTAAGTTATATAAATGTCTAATCTCTATGTTGTACACCTAAAACTAATATGATATTGTATGTTAATGGTAATTGAAAAAAAAATTAAAAGAAACACCCGGAACGGTGCCACAATTTGTCCTAGATGATAGAGCTAGTCAGCTGAGCAGGTTTCAAGATTTGTGATCTCGGACTCCTTTCAGGGCATCAGGCTTAAATGATACATATTTTCATAAGTCACTTCGGCATTGCATTGTGAAAACATTACCCACACGTTTAATAAAAAATGAAAGCAATACCTGCTTCCTACTGAAGCAGCCAAACCAGTGAAAATGGGTAGGAGCCAATAAGGGGGCAGTCACCCCTTCCAAGCATCTAAAGAATGCACATTCAACACATTCCAAGAGAGGAACACCTCCCCCGCTGGCGACTTTGCTCAGCCCAGCGGTTATCCACCTCAAACCACACTGTGCAAAAATTAATAGGGAAAAAGAGAGAGAGAGAAAGATGCTTTTCTGGAATTGTCAAGATACTCCATACTAGTAACCCTTTCCCTTGTACTCAGGAGAAAGAAAGCCAGTCATAAACACACTGTGGAAAGGGGAAAGGTGTGTACCCAAACGTTTCTGGTAAAGGAAGTAAGTAAAAAGGTCTGCAGAGATAAACACAGTAGCCCACGTAGAATTTGCTAGATATTTTTTCCTTTCTAGGCATTCTTTATCATTCTTTAGTTAACTACCCATCTGACCACCCTCAGTTGAGTGATCATATTTTCCCAATACATGTGTGCCATGGACTACAACTCAGCCATAAGAAAAGTGGAAATCTGATCTTGAGAATATCATGCTAAGCGAAATAAATCAGTTGGAAAAAGTCAAGAACCATAATGGTTTCACTCTTATATATGTGGTATATAAAACTGAAAGTAATAAATGAACACTCAAGACAAACAAAAACTCACAGACACAGACAACAGTATGGTGGTTACCAGAGGGAAAGGGGGTGAGGGCAAGGTAGAAAAAGGTAAAGGGGGCAAAATATATAGTGAAGGAAGGAGACTTGACTTTGGGTGGTGAACACACAATGCAATAAACAGGTGACATATTATAGAATTGTACACTTAAAAACTATTTTATTAACCAATATCACTCCAGTAAATTTAATAAAATTAAAAAAATAATAATTAAAAAAAAAGAAACGTAGCATATAAGTATATAACCTTTAAAAAAGAAAAGAATGGAGGAGGAAGTGTTTAACTGTAGATTAAGGGTACCCCACCTGTGGTTAGGTAATGTGAATGGCATCAGGAGACAAAAAGTCCTGCCCTTACCACGGTTCACTGACCACATGAGTGCTACATACAAATCAAGCATGTCAGGTAACAAAAGCAGTCAATTAGCAAAGTGGACTAGCAGTACTATGTCAGTAGTTTTTACGGCTATGTGGATACCTATGGATACCCATCAACGGACACTCCACATGTGTAGAGATGACTTGCTCCCAGTTCCTTTACTTTCTATCAGTATCACCCGTGTTTTTGTTAGTCACAAAATTTTAGCAAGATCTTAAAAGCTAAAAGTGGGCCCCATAGAACTAAATTTTCTCTAACAAGGCAAGAAAATTATGGTGAGGTCTAGTAATTATCTCTCTTTAGTATGATTTCACAGTACAACATGTTTTGTTTTGTTTTTATATTGTTCTTATGTATTAACAACAATCAGAAAACGTATTTGATTACTTTTTCAACAGAGAGACATCATGCTTCAGTTTTTTTTGGAAAACCATCTTCATCTTCTAGTTTCATATTCTAGGGGGTGCCTAATTCAAACTTTACTTTTGATTATGATCATATGTTAATTTGAGATTGTAATCCTGCTTTTAGTAATCCCTTTCCTTTCTAAATTATAGATGTAGAAGGATAGAAGTGTGTGTTTGCCTCAGAACAAACTCTGGGCACATTTTGGTCTTGCTTTTAAAACCAATCATTTACATAAATATTTATAAAATATTCTAAAATAAAAGGCTTTTTATCACTACTTGCTAAGTTATTGTCTATTGAACGTGAATTTTTTACTAATTCTAATTGACTCAGATTTTTAAAGCAATACATTCCAGTCCACACTTCATATAAGAAATGGTTAATAAGATAGGTTATATCTATGGACCAAAAGCTAGAAATAAACTTCTCCCAAAATAGCTATATTTCTTTATGTCATTCTGCCAAGTAGAAAATGTATATCCTTGGGTTTTACCTGCATGATGTTTTTCTAATACTAAAGCTATGCAATTCTGGGTGTGTGTGTGTGTGTGTGTGTGTGTGTGTGTGTGTGTGTATGTTTCAAACTCTTGGCAATTGTGATTTTCATCAGCGGGTAAAATAAATTAACTCTTAATTGTTTTGCCTTTACTAATTATCTACAGAAGATATAATAAGTTATAGTAAAGCCTTCCATTGAGAATTTATCTATTATACTTCTGTTGGTCAGTTGAGGGGCATCAAGAAGTAGGAAAGAATATATCTATAAAATTCTGAATAACATTTTGCTGTTGAAACCAATGTGGTTTATTAGTCTAATATGTCCCCTATATGCCACTGTAGGTGACACTTATTTCTTACACTTACACCTACAATCTTGTTTTCATATTTTTACTCGATTTTCTACCCTCACATACCTTTTGGGTGTGTGTGTGTGTGTATGTGTAACGATAACTTTTTGAAAAATAATGTAGACAGAAGACATGAATTGGGAAGTAAATACTTTAAGTGTTCTAAATACTGTAACTTAAACTTCAAAAGTTATTGTATATTTTCTAAATTGAAAATTAAAATGTGAACATGGATTTTTAAATACTAAGTATTTCATCCTACAGCTATGTCTATTGAAAAATGCATGAAATATTAAATAGAATTAGTTGTAAAGAGTTCCATTAAGTAGTGACCTGCATCATGCCATTTTTAAAATCTTAGTTAACTTCCATTTAATAGAAGGGTTTGCCCTTAGTTTGAGTATGGATCCCATTTCGTCATTGTTTTCAGTTCTTAGTGAAATTTTTATTTAAAAATTCTTATAGAGAATACAGATGAACGTGTCCCTAGAGCTTTTGAGATGATGCTGACCTTTTTGCCCATGTTAAATATGACGAGTTTATAACTTTATGATATTCTAATATCATTTGTCAAAAAATCATGTTTATTATTTTTCTTTTTCTTAACAAAAGTTTAAAGAGAGAATTCAGATTTTTAAAATTTTAAATGCACCCACCACACCCTGGTCTCTCCCTTAGAAAATGATTACTTTTATAAAAATGCACTCGCTATTTAAGAAATGGAAAATCATGGATTCCTATGGGAAAGCAGTCAACTAAAAGAAAATTTTTTTTCAACCCAGTAGCTTTCTTTCCATATCCCATAAATCAAGTTTATACTAAAAAATAAAGCTTTACTTCTAATTATTAAAATTAATATAACCCCATATTTTGCAGGTTTCTCTAGTTTTCCGGACTCTAAGAGGTTTATTCTGAGACCACCTAATCAAATCTTAACATTTTTAGTGTTTTTATTTTCTCACTGGCTATTAATACCACAATACCATGCATCATAATCATAAGGTCTTCCTTAAACTGAAAAATTATAACATCATCAACATCGTTCAATAGTATTTTTCTTAGGAAAATAAAATTATCCCCTATATATTTATATTCATCTCTTGTCTCCATATTTAACCTAGATTAATCTCTGCTAATTTTCTTGTTCAGTTGACTGAAAGGAGGATTTAAGGCATTATATTTCTTGCAAACTAAGAAAAAGTGAGTATCACACATCAGAAAATATCAAATTTACCATACTTATTTCTTGCAGGCAGTTGACCCATACATGTGCGTGCATAGCAACCTTCTGCAGTGCAATCAGTTTATATATGAAACCTTTTAACCTCGTAAAAGACATCTAATCTGTTTGGTAATGCAGTGTTTGCATCTTAGGTTCCAAAACCTAGATCGAATTAAGTGTACGAATCCAGTATTGGAAGAAAGGTAATTTTAAAAGCACTTAGAAATTGTTTTGAAGAATGCATTGCTGCAAGGTGGCATAACCATGTAAACATGACACCACCATCTTATGGAATGTACAAAAAGGGGGTGGCGCTTGTGCCAAATAAACATTCTTCAATTAACGCTTCACAATATGTAGTGTGAACATTCATAGTCTGTGTTTATCCATCCTGAGGCTGCTACTTTTAATGCCTCAAAAACTGTTGCCTGTGTGGTTTCTCCTTCTGGTGAATCTTGGGGGAAGATCTGATTACAGACACATTTTCCCCTTGGAACTGTCTAATAGCTAAACTAAAACCAAATGAATACAAGACAGAAGGCCTCTTCTGATGAATTAAGTTGTGTCCTGTAAGTAGAGGTTAGAGAGGGAAACAAGGAAACTAATGGCATAATAGACTCTTTGTATTTGAACATATAATACTTATTTTGAATTCCATTATTAGGATACTCATATGAAATGATTCATACACAAGGATTTTTTTTTGGGGAAAAAATTATTTCATTTTATTGTGAGGTTGTAAATAGGCATTTTGATGTCCATAATCTACTTGCAGGGAAATGAAGGGTTTTCAAAATGAAATAGACTGTATTACCTGTTCTGTTTCTTTTGCTACTGAAAGATTTACTAACATTGTTTGTTTTATCTGTATTACGCTTACCTTTTTAAAAAATACACATTTCTTTTTATTAGTTCTATTTATTTAAATAAAATATAACACCTTAATTTTTAATAGCTTTATGTGTAATTCTTCAAAAAGGTTAACGTTCAAAAAACTACAGTAGACCCTTGAACGACACAGGTTTAGACTGCATAGGTCCACTTATATGTGTATTTTTTTAATCAATAAATACAGTTGGCCTTCTGTATTTATTGAATACACGAGCTTCACATCTGCAATTCAACCAACTACTGGTCAAAAAACAGTATTTTTGATCCACCACTGGGAATTTGAAGATGTAGAGGGCTGACTATATGCATTGTTGCACGCCATTTTATATAAGGGATTTGAGCATCTGTGGATTTTGGCGTCCATGGGAGTCCTGGAACCAATTTCACACAGATACCAAGGGACCACTGTAGTTAAGTTTTTTCGAAGTCAAAGTTGTGTGGATTTTCAACTTTGTGGAGTTTGTCACCCCTAACCCCCAGATTGTTAACTGTGTAATGGTTCTATTCTTTATGTTTATTATATATTTATACGTAATCTGAAGCACATAATGCTTATCTTTGGCATGGCTTAAATTGTGCTGCACTTATTTTCTCAGGAATATTCATATTTTTTGAAACAGGCAAAATTCACATGACATTAGCAGTGTACGGACTCACAATGCTAGGTGACTCTGCTTTAGTAGAAGGTCATATTTCCCTCATGTTTTATTAATGAATCTGTTTCACAAATTTTTCTTTCCTGTTGTCTATCCCTTAAATTACTTTTCTTTGCTTATGTTAAATTCAGTTTCACAAACCTGTTTAGAATACCAATGTTCAAATAGTTAAATAGTCCTTTGAAGCTTAGATTTTAGGACTTGTTTGGTCCTACTTACATGATTTATTCCAGTTAAACATTATCCCATCCTATCCAAACTGCCTGTTAGGTGATAGTCGCAGAGGGCAAGGTAAGTTCAGTCTCTTATAGGAGAAACAGGGATAGACTTGGCAGATAATCTGGTTGCTGAGTCTACATCAAATGATGGTTCTTAGATGCTTGTTGAATTCACAAGTTGTTCCAACAAAGCTAGCATGATGCTTTTTGAACTGTGGGCAGCTGGGCTTCTTGATGCATGTATTACCTCTTTCATTGTTGCCAGCATTTTCTTTACCATTTGTTATTTTCACTGGAGGAGAGAGGCCTTATAAGTTTAGCCTTGTTATATTCCCTTATATGTACTATAGATGTACATATTACTTAAATCATATATGAATTAGATTTATTCTTCAATAAAAATTTTAAAGACAGTATGCCCTTTCCTAATCATTTTTCTAGAAATAAAATATTTGTAATACTAGGTAAGGCTAATGGGGAATGGTCTCTTTGGTGTAAACTATTAACCTAGAACTAGGCAATACTCTCTGATAACCAGACCTCAAGGTATAAGAATTTTTTTTATTATTATTATCAGAAATATGGTTACTGTGACCTAAAGCTGCAAATTGTTATTACATTTATGAAGTTCAATTCTCTGGTTACTTATTTCTTATTCAAGTTATCTGCCCTGAGAACTATGGTATTGCTGTACTTTGGAGGGATTTAAAGGTTTTCTTTGCTCCAGTCAAAACGAGAAAATGTAATGAAAATTCATGTAATGAATTTTACATGTATAGTAGAAAGAAGTGAGAGTACATTATTCTTTGAAAACAAGGTCAAGCATATTTTTTTAATTGCTGTAATAAGTAGAACAAACATTTGTTAAGACGCAAAACTATGACCATCTAAACTTCAAATGAAGACAACTGGGTAAAATTAATAAAGTGTTTTCTGAAGTCATTGCTAAGATCTCAAAGGAAAAAGAGGCAGTTGCAAAATTACCAGTTCTGGTGAATGAATCATTTCAGAGTTTGGTTACAAGCCAATGGCAATTATAGGAATGGTAGCAAAAAGCATCTTGAATGTAGGTAGGAATAGAGGTACACTCAATTGGTCAGGGGTATTTGATTTCTGTTATCCCATGGCTGCGTCAGTGATTGAGAGGCTGACTAGAAAGCATGGTTTTCAAATTATGTCAATGCTTCTGCTCAGTGGATGAGTAGCTTGTGATATGGAGGTTATCTGGTAAATCCCAAGTGGAGGAGGATATAAGTCAGTGTAGCAGGAGAGCAAAGAATGTGAGAGTAACATGTTTGAACCTATGTCATGAAATTCTAAAGCCCTTAGTAATTTCATCTTTCTTAAAAAATTATGTATCATTATTATTTCTTCTCAAGAACAGACTGTTCTGTGACATTTTTTTTCCTGTCATCATATTTTCTAAAATAGTATCTAACACATTTTGTACTTAGTCTCAAGGAAAATTTACAGGGTTTCTTTAGTCTAACTCTGTGATGTTCAAGATAGAGCAAACCATTCTGAAGAACGGAACACAATATCCCAGACATGTTTGAGGTATGTAAAACCTCTAAATTACGTGCATCATGAAGAATTGTAGGCATAACTTAGCCATCCTGAAAATTAGGGAGGTCAAATAACCCCTCTTTGTTTAGAAATTCTAACTCTATGATTTGTTCAAGATAGCCTTTTTGTGAGAAGTTTTCACTATAAGGAGTGGATGGATGGATGGATGGATGGATGGATGGATGGATGGATGAAGGGAGAAAGAAGGAAGGAAGGAAGGAAAGATGGAAGGAAGGAAGGAAGGAAGGAAGGAAGGAAGGAAGGAAGGAAGGAAGGAAGGAAGGAAGGGGCATTTTTTTTTTTTATTAAACAAGCTCAACTTTGTGCTGTTGTTACTCTTCCTTTATTGTTATAATATATGCTTCTACTTCATACAATACCCAACATGTTTTCCTTTTCTTCTCTCTAAGAAATTACCTTTAGTGAAATACTTTTACTTCTAATAAATGTGGTGTGTGTGTGTGTGTATTTGAATTTTTCTTTTAGTTAACAGAGATCTATTTGGAAGTGTTGTCTACAATATTGATGAAATCTTTCCAGATACCCTCAAGGCTACCTGAACAGGGGATAAATACTAGTCAAAATAGAAATATGCCTTCTATATCCCCACAATATTTATTGAATATTAAAAAATAATAAAAAATAAAATAAACTATACAAATTATCCAAGCTATATGGGCATATAGTACTAACTTTACAAAGATAAAAGTTGAATATCTGAGGTTTTCAGTCAGATCAGCTTCCTGTAAAACTGGTTGGGATTATTTGAGAATCCACCTGATGGCTCCCTCCTACCCTAGTGAGAAAGTTCCCCACTGCTACTGCTTTTAGGACAGAAAGACCAGGGTCCATGGAAGAAAACAGTAAAATAACCTGTAAATATTACGTTCCCCTCACTTGTTCACTTACCTCCTCCTCCTTCCCATAAGTAGTAGATGTGTTTCTTAGTGTCAGTGTGTAATTATTAACAGTTATTTTTAAAATTATTATAATGTCATCTTCTCAAAAGAATCTAAAATGTCTTTCATATTTTTCATTGGTTTATACATCTAAATATTTTTGGAAGGGACATGGGAATTGATACGGCATTATTACATTTTGGAAATTTTATTTATCTGATTCTTCAACTCACAATAGTGCACTCAGATCATGAAAATTCTACTAGTTGTCATTATTTCTTTTTAACCTACTAAACCTTATGGACATCAATTGAAGGAAGAATTTTGGACTTTTTCCTTTACTCCCTGCTCTGCTGCATGTCTTCAAAATCCAGCAACTCTGTCACCACATTCCAGGTGCATAAAGTCAAGTTTAAGAAACAGAAATCAACTGGAATTTTTTTGCCATTTAACAAAATTTGCTTTAAAAGTAGCAGGTAAAATAACCCCAAATCAATCCATTATGTGGAAATGTGATTTTGCATTTATTTGAAAGTTTCTATTTTCATTGGGCTTAATGTTGGAAAATTGACATTCCAATCCAATGCGGTAGCTTCCTTGAGTGTTAAATAGTCTGTCTGTAGTTGCACAATAAACATGGCAGAGACAAAATTAGAATTCAGGGTTTCTAAATTTCAGTGTATTTTTTTCTTCTGCTTTTCTTTTATATATTAAATTCCAAAATTAGGAATGCTGTTTGCTTTCAAAATTAATTAGATCTCTCAAAAACCCTTGTTCTATGATACATTTATGCTTACTGTTCTCGGATTTAAGGCTTATTTTCAAAAGGTTAAACATGTTTGAAATGTGCATGAAATAGAAATTCAAATAAAAGCCTCCAAACTGGTAGATTTCTTGTTTTGATAAAATTCTCATGGGAGATTTAGTACAAACTTTGATGTTCCACCAACTGACCTTATTCCTTGGAATAGACATAATGGTGTATTGCCAAAATGTTCTTTTATCATGTAACTTGAGACTACCACATGGGAGAAAATAGAATATTTTGTTGATAAGTCCTTTGAACATTAAAGTATTCAGTGGCTACTCTCAAAGTCTACCAGATGAAGACAAGTCTATCTTTAGCTGATTTTTCCATCACATAATGTGTAGTCAGATGAGAAATGGATGAGCAACAAAATGGTTGAGTAATGAACCAATGTAAAAATGAATGAATGAATGAAACTCCTAATCAAAAGCTTTAAAGAAATCATATTAGATATTATGGTCCTATGTTTGATATATTGTAAAATTCAAATAAAAATGGAAAGCATCTCTAGGCCATCATTTATTCAGCAATGCCAAAGTTACTCAGCTGTTTTAAATCATTATAACCATCCCACTTCTGCAGTGTTATACAAGAGGATATTCAAATAGGAAACGAGATACATGGAGAAAAGTATTGGTTTCAACACTATTCATAATATCCCCAAATTGGAACCCCTAGAATTTTTCAGCAGTTGGGGAATTGTTAAGCAAATTGTGGTACACTCTCAAGATGAAATTTTGTACAGATACTTAAGTTATTAATTAGACAGATTGTAGCATGATATGAAAGAAAGAACATAAGCTTTTAGATTGGACAGACCTATGTTTCAATATTTCTATCACTTCCAAAATGTTCAGAGTATGAAGGGATACCTAGAATCTCAGCACCATCTCAGAAGTTCTTCGTAGGATCTTCCTGACATGATGTAGACAGCCTACCTTGTTGGGTAGTGAGATTCAGATTCAAAAGTGTGCTTTCAGAGGGGCCAATTTAATTTTGAGAGGCAATCTGACAAAACAGTTAAGAGATGAACTTCAGAATCAGATAGGCCAGGATCAATTTCTAGCCATTTGCTAGTGGTTTGGCATTTGGGTACATTACATAACTCTTTGAAACTGAGCCTCCTTGTCAATAAATTGCAAAAATGATAACCACTTCCCTTGTAGACTCATTGTAATTGTAAAATGATATGATGTATACCAGCACATGACTAGACAGGGATTAGGTGTTGAACATAGTAATTATTGGTTTTATTGTTTTGAGTCATTATACTAATCAGAAACCCCTACTCAAAAACATTTTAGTTGTTCATTTTTGCCTAAATAATTACTTCCCAATGTAACATTAAAGACCCTCTCTAACTGCACTTCAGTCCAACTGCCTGGCCATTTTTCCTAATATGTATCCTTCCTTATGTAAGCCAAAATTCTACCACTCTCTCCTGGGCATTTCCGAAACATTGCTTGAATGTTTGAGCCTTTCCTCTTTCTCTGCCCTCAAATTAGAAATTTTTTTCTCTGTATGTGCTTCCTCTAACAGTCCTGATCTTTCAAGGCCCTAGACTAGTTGAGCTTCCAGCTATAAGCCTTCTGTATAGTGCTCAATATTTGTTGTCTCTCTTGCCTGTGTTTTCATAGCACTTTGTATTTAATAGTATGCTTCACATTTTCTGTGTATTATAATCTTGTTTGTGTCTGACTCTTCTACTACATAGTAAGCTGTTTGAGGAAGAGGCCATTTCTCCCCTCATTTTATTAATCATTTTAGCAACTTGTACACAATAGAAACTCATATATATATACACACACACACACATGCACACACACACACACATATATGTCAAATTAAATTCAAGAGTGGCTGAAAGGTCTAGAAATAACCTCGTGTAACTCTTCTTGACAGGTCTGTGTCATTTGAAGTGCCCATTTGAGTATGATTTTTCTAATTTTTACTTAGCAAATTTTCATTTATTTAGGTGAGGTTGGCACCAAAATGGCAAAAAGTATTGGGATACTTGATCCCTAATTATCTTTTTACCCCTCTCACTTCATTTTAATTTATTGCACAGATGAAAGGCTTATAGGTACAATTATATGGGTATAATATTCTTTCTGTCTAGGTTAGTTCATGGATATAAACTTTATGTAATTCACAAACTCCATCCCTGGCTTACTTGCAATGTTGCCTATAGTATTCTGGAAACTTTCTATGACTTAAAGATATGGGAAGATATGTGTGTTGATTAACATGGTATATCTGGAAGATTTGTAGGTCTTCTGGAAAGAAAGTAGACTCAAGATTTCAAACATAATGTTTTATCATTCTTTCTTTGAATATGAAAAACTTTTAGTTCTTTAAAACTGATTTATCTACAACAGTGGTGAGATTGGGAGAAAGAAAAGACCAAGAGTTGATCCTAATGTAAATGTCAGCTGATCTTGAAAAAATTCCTATTTTTTGTCTAATTGAATTAATTTTTTTAACAGCCTGGTTCTACAACTTCACCCACTGATAGGTAATATCTATCAGTCCTCCAAAGACAAAATTTCTTCTTATAGATTCCTGATTTCCTTACATCTTTACAAATCTCTGAACCATTTTTATAGGAACTTGCCCTCTGGGTGACTGAGAAGATCAATTAAACCACAAAATTTGATATATATGTAATATATCTATATATTTATATATCTATATATCTATGTCTATATGTAATATAGATAAGTGTTTTTTTTTTCTTTCCCAAAGAATCTATGCCTAAATGAATGGCCTATTACTTCCTAACCTAGAGAATTTGGCTAAACCCTTAGATAAACGTTCTAAAATGGTTAATGATATATGCTTTCTGACAAGGAGTCAGTATACTTGATAATTCAATCAATGAATCAAAATATCTGTTCATAATCATACAATTTTTAAATATCCTGATTACTTTCTCTTGGTATTTCATACTGAATATATACAGAGGGTGCCAAAACAATGTATACACATTTTAAGAAAGGAAAACTGTATTAAAATTGTAATATTCACTATATACCGATAACAAAAGATGAATATAAGTCACCTTTGACTTCTGCAATTACAAGAGATGCTCAAAGTGGTTACCATCAGAGTCCAGACACTTCTGATTACGGCGAACTACTGCTTGAGCAATGTTGACGAAAGTGTCCACTTGTATACATTTTTTTGGCACCCCGTATTCCCAATAGCCAACCCTAGATAGAGAAGTGATTAGACTTATCAACGTTTGACAAACAAAAACTCACCAAAATTTAAAACTCTCAAGGTCAGTGTAGACTTTCAAAAATATTTAGTCCTTGTCAGATGCAGTGGTGAACTTGAACTTTAAAGATAAATCCATCAATGTTTTGCAAGTCACTATAAGATCCAGTTCTCTTATCAGAAAAAGAGAAGAAATTATTTAAATACTACATATTTTTCTTTAAATATAAAAGAGACAAATTAGTTCATATGTAACCCTAACTTAGAAGTATTAAGTATTATTTCATTTAGGAAGGCTCTAGCATATGTGTTAAGAATCCTATCTTATGAGTCCTTTCTCTCTTTCACCCCATGTTTCTTCCCGAACTCCACCTTCCTGCCTTCTCATGTTCATATTTATGCAACAAAACTGGACTTTTTACCTCTTCCTGAATGTGTATTTTTACTACTTTTGATCTTGCCAAGTTCCAAACCACTTTTCAATATATGAAATTCTACCATTTCTCCATGGAGACAGGATAATACTCATGTACCATTACAAACGAAATAAGCATATAAGCAAACAACTAAGATGAATAAATGCTGCCTTAATGACTGAAACTCAATTATTAGGAATAAAAAACCTTTATTGAAAAACAATTAATTATTGTTCTTTATGCTAGTTTAATGGTAATTATATTTAAATACATTTGATAACTTAATAGATTCATTACATTTTACACATTTTTAAATTTACTCTGTGGCTCTCTTAACACCTAACCGAAAGAAATTAAAACTATTATTATCACAAAAGTTTATATATATTATGCTTAACAAGTGATTTGGAATATTGATGAAGTATCATTTCTTGCTAGCGAATGCTTAAAAAGATCAAACTAATATGAATGGATTAAGTAATCCATTAGCATAATAAGAGGAAAATATATTCACAAATAGACATGGAGCATTTGCCTATTTTAGACTATTTTCCCCTCAGTCTGTAGCTCAAAACAGCATGAGAAACCATTCTCAGTTCCTGTAGAAGGAAGAGGGCTAGCATACATTCTTAGAATTCACAACTCATGATAACACAGATATGGCATTTTTTTGATAAAATTTCCATAGCCTGTGTTGCATAGATTACATATTAAATATTTGTTTTATAATTAAAGGCCAAGAAATTCTGAGAAAAGAAAATGGGTATAAAGTTAATAAAAATTTGATAATACTAAGTTTAAGTAAGGAACTAACTTATTTCTATTACTCTGAAATAATTAAAAGTATCCCTCATGACTTAGAATAATTCAGTATTTATTACATTTAGTTGTTAGCTGAGCATATTACAAGATATTGTTTGGGGGACACCGAAGACAAACTATTTTCCAATAAGAACCTTCACCCTTTTTCTCTCTCAGCTGAAATTGTCACGGGAGGTCTATTTTGTTTGTCTTGTTATGAACAAGTATTTGTGAAGTAGTTTCTCATGCTATTTGTACAGGTGATTTTCAGTAGAAATAGATTATGAAGATTCCTGGATACTGGATATTTTTTATTTTTACAAATACAATAAATGTTTGTATAATCATGAATGTATACGAGTATACATAAATATGTCATACGTTACAGATGTTTTAGAAATATTATACATTTGAATGAGTATATAGACATCACAGGATTCTGGAATACATGTGAATTCAAATAACTAAAATGTTACTCCATCATGTGAATTTCCTTATGAAGCATACTTTTATATTACAGTAAAGAACAGAGTGTGGGAGTTGCCTAATTTTAGTCCTTTTTTAAAACAATGAGAAATTTACCTGGTTGCTTAATTTTAAATGATATGCTTATAAAATTAAGCTATATCCATTCAAGAATTTTTCCTATAAAGTTAAATTTCCCTCTACTCACCAAAATTATTATGTAGTAGACTCTGGTTCTTTCTGGACTAGTTGGTTCATATCTGAAAAAAGGACAGATTTCTTTTTTTTTTTTTCTTTTAATTGTGTGTACTCCCAAATTGATGATGAAATTTGAAAAAAAAATCAGGGATTTTGCATTTCAGGAATAATAGGATAAGTAGATATACATTGGGATTTTTGAAATTATCTGCAAAAAATGCTGACAGTTGATCTGAAAAGGACATCAGATCCTTATTCTACAAGGGATCGAAAGAGATTATGTGTCTTTCTCTAGATCCCACAGCCAGTTAATAACCAGTGATAGCAAGAGGGCAGATCTCCCACCTTTTCATTAGGTACAATTTTCTCTTACCCTGAAATTCGTAAAGGTAATCCTCATGACACCGAATGTTTCATTATTTATTAAATCACAGTTAAGTGTTCTAGACTATTTTCATATAGCTTGTGTACTTGGTGATTGACACATAAAAATCAGTCATATATTTACCAAATGAATGCACTTAACCAACTTTATGTGAATTTAATATCTCATGGGGAATTGCAACTTACTATGTGTGGCCACCATCTGTCATTCAGTATAAACTGAAAGTATACTTTACTATTATTTATTTTTTCACTCTTTCTAATTAGAAGTACAAATCATTGGGATGTTACTGATTGTTGATCCAGTGCAATTGGAATAGCCACACATTTAAATAAGGTGGTTACATAATGAAAATTACTTATTTACTTGTATATTGATTTCACTAAAAAAGGAAACTAAGAGTATTTGTGATTTGTTTGTGTATTGTGTTTTAACATAATAAAATTGGATTGAGAAGTTTGCCAGACATATATATTCATTTTCCCAAGGTGAATATCTTTTTGATGGCTTTAGGGAAGAAAATGATGCATTTGAAGCAACATATTGTGTGTAATTTAAACACCCAGGATACATTTACTCTTCAGGGTTTTTATTTGCTTTAAGTTTATTCAATATTTATGGAAGCCTCTTTACATCAAGGATTGGCTGTGTCAGTTTTTGTTTGAGAGTCTTAACTTGTGCCCTTGGTGCAGTTAGATGCTTCTAGGGTAAAGCAAAAGTGTCTGCTGCTCTTAGGTTTCTCTTCTAGTGCCAGAATCACCTCCCTGCGAGACTGCTTGTGGAACATTCCTGATCTGAGTTTGTTTCTCCCAGGACTCTGGCTCCTTGGGGATTTGCCTGCCTAGCTTGAGGGAGGGTTTCCAGCCTGCTTTCTTTCAGATAGTATTTCTCTTTCATTTCATCTAAATAGAGGATTATATTAGCTAAACATGATTAAACTTGAGATATGAGTAGGTACATTTCTGGTATCTGGTTTTGTTACAGGTTTTTATGGTCCCCTGGTGTTTCTGCATGTAACATAGTGTTTTAATATAACCACCTTTAAATAGCTACATCTCCTAAGAAAGAGTTTTGAAGAACCCTAACCAAGTTGTTGGAGAGAAACAGGCATTTAAGTGCTTAATTCAATTAGCAACTCGTAAAGTCTATACTGATGAAGATGCAAATAGCCTTTATAAGCATTAATTTCATGAAATGGACATTTTATATAAGTGAATATGGAGTTTGTAGTTCTTTAGGCAAATCTTCACTGTTGGTTGAATTTATTTAAAGAGCTTTTCTGGTCACCTTTGAACCTCAATGATTTCTCCAGATGTACAGAAGTGAACAATGTAAAAATCTTGCTGTTTCAGCAGAACTGATTCCAGCTGGCTGGGAACTGGATCTGCAAGTCATTGGTTACAGCTGTGTTTCGATTTATATGTGATGGTTGAAAAAATAAATTACCCGATTAGATGGCTAGAAAGAGGACTCTTTGTTTAGCCCTTGTGTGGGGACTGAAAGTGTTTATGGTGCTGTTTTCTACGCAGTCTTTGCAAAGTAAGCTGGACAAATAGATTTATTCAATGCTCCTAAGAAATGTTGCATATTCAGCTTTAATGCTTTGCTAAAGAAACTATTTTTTTTAAAATAATGCTGTCATCTAGCAAATGTTTTAAAGGTCTAGCATTTAAAAGAAGCAGTAAGTTTTCTGTCCTACTGAGCATTGCATTTAGTAATTGAAAAGCCGTTTTCTTTTGTTTCATGTGTACTTTAAAACATGTCTTTGTCAGGCATAGGAATAGAAATATGTTTCTCTTAAATTCAAAGCTTTATAATGGTAGAGTATCTGAGGGGTAAATCTATTTTAACCCCCTTCCTTGATGAGTTATGTCTCATGACACTTAAGAGAAAGGAAATTAGTTATGTTGATAAATGAAGAAATATAATCAAGCACTGCTGAAAAAAATTGACATGCCTGTGAGCCTCTTAGATTATGAGGATTTTGAAATCTTGGATATTTTCTTTGTTATCTAAGTTTACAGACAGGGTAGGAAGAGCATGTACTTTTCAGGTTAGTAAAAGTCAAAATACTAGTCACTCGCGCAGGTTTGGAATACAGTATTACAAAGTACCCTCCCAAGAGGATTAATGTACTACTATAACATTGCATGAAGGCTTTTGTTTTTGTTTTTGTTTTAAATTATTTCCCAAGGTAGGTTAAATTGAGTTCTTCATGTTCTTTAAGTTATAAAGCTGTCAGAACCAATGGGTTGTTTGTGGCTCAACCAGTTCCATCGAGGCATTAAAAAAATTAATGGGTAGGTGGCTCCAGAAAAGAAGGCTACACTGGTGTGTTTTCATTTTTATTTTCTCAAATGGACACTGATTTTATAAATGAATTCAACATTTTGTGAAAGTTTATTTTCTAATTCTTTATAAAATTTTGAAAATGAACAGAATTCTAGAGTGAACTTGGAAATCAAGTCAAGCGCCTGATCAGATATTACAGTGTCTAGCAAGTTCAACAGCAATTCAGTGGGGGGAATACCCAGAAATGTATCACTTTTTTCCCCATGAAAATAGAAAATCCTTTATCCATTTCCTTTCTTAAGATGATTATATATATAATGGAATTCAGGTGATGCAGAATAAATAACCATAATGTATCCAAAAGGAAACAAAGGTGGAATTGATCTGTCTTGAATTGGCAGACAGTTTTGCTATGTCAGGCTCTTTCCTTGATCAGTGAAAGTATGCCCTCTAACCCTTAATCAATACAATTGATTGGAAAGGATGGGAACAAAGCATGAGAATGCAGGATACACTTGAACCTTCACTGTTCAGATATATTTACATGATGTTGATAACCCTTAGAAGCATTTTCCTCTACTCCCAGGTAATGGATGCTTCTTCAACCAACATTGAAAACCTATGTAATAAAGTAGTGGCATTCTTCATGAAAGAATATGTTTTGAAAAGTTAATCTTGTCTCATAGTACTTATAATTCTCAAAATTTATTAATCAGGATAGAGTTTCTATCATTAGGCATAGAGATAGCAAAGTGAAAATTCAATGTTGAAAATAACTAGTATGATTGTGTGATACTAAGTTTCAAAAATATACATTATTTTAATAGGAAAATCAGGAAAGGAAATAACAGTATCTATAAAGAGAGAATACATTTTTATTTATTTACTCTTATCATTTGTGCTCTATTCCTACCTACTGTGATCAATGGATAAAATATTATCTTTTCTTTATATAAAAAAGACCATACAAAATTAGCATATTTTTCTGAGTGAAGAAAACTCTAAACATATAAAATAAAATTGATTATGAGCAATCAGAATATCTATTCATTAATAACTGTATGCCACCTAAATTAAGCAGAATTCGAAATGAGTATTTTGAAAAGCCAACAAAAATGTCTTTAAACATTTTGATAGTTGTAGAGAATTGTAAGCCCATGATTCACCTGATTTTGTGATACTTCTGATTTTCTGATATTTTTATTCAGAATTTCTAAAATCTACTTAAGGAAGTTTTATAAATGCATTATTAAAACTAAAGTATATCTATTCAACCAATTAATGCTAAAATGTTTTTTGATAATGCTAATTTTTACAAATAAGTTATCCAAGGAAACTATGAGTTCTTCTCCTTAGTGTGTATACCATAAAACTCTATACACATCTTTCTAAATCTTAGAAAATTACTACTTCCCTAGTTCTAAAATGAAAGTATACATTGCTTCAAAAAATGAACATTTAAATGTAAATAGGGTAATCCATAGAAAACATCTAATGTAACATTTTAATGTTGCCATATTATGCAGCTATAATGAAATGATACATTTTTGAGATTCAGTTATTAGATGAAATATAATCACAGGGATATAGAGAGAGGATATATCATTAGTCTTTCTGGGGATAAATGCTACTATATGGTACTGTGAGGATTAAATAATATAATTATGTTTACAAATATTATATTTAAGTAGTAGGTAGTAATAACAAACACGTGTTTCCAGTTTTACTCCCCTTCCATTGCACAAAATTTTAGGCCTTGGTATTTAACCTAGTTATTCCTCCTAATTTTAAAGATAAGAGAACTAAATTTCTAAGAGTTAAATTACTTATCCAAGACCATAAACTTTATTGTTTACTGAATTGGCATTTGAACCCATTTCCTGACTCCTAAATCAGTTCCCTTCCCACCTCTCATCTTGTTTTCAAAGTGTTGTATATAGAACATAAGGAAAACTGTACTCTGTATAGTTCTGTTAGCTAAAACATAAATTATTATTGCTCCTTTACCATAATGTTCCAGCTCTGAATATCACAGTAATTCTGAAGTCCTTTGCTATCATTTAAACTTTTCCACGAAGTCTCATCTTAAAAAGTCAAGATTAATTCTTTTCTCTCTCACCTGTTAGGAAGTCCATCAACATAACAGAGACATTCCTTTATTACAAATATATACATCTATATATTCCTGATAACTATTGGAAAATGCGTTTCCAGATTTAAATACAACTTTAGATGACGTAATTTTTCGTGGTCTCCAAATTGCGCCTCATTATCATGCCCGGCCTTTTGCCTGAAAGAAAAACACTTCACCAGCTTCCTCAAGACCTATTTGTTCCTGTGTATGGCTATACAACAATGGCTATTATTGTCACTTTCCCCTCAAGACCTCCCTCAAGTTCATGTTGTTGCTCTAATTACCCCGTCTCAGATTTGCTCTCCTCGTCTCATCTCTCTGGTATGGCTTTGAATGCTGTCCCCTTGTGGATATTGATGACAGAATGGATAGGCAAGTGTATTTCACACTTGGGGAAAGCCGAGGGGCGAGAGGTAGGAGAAAGGAAAAAGGGAGGGAGAGTAGGAACAAGAGAGAAAGATTGCTAGAGAGTTACAATCATTCCATTTTCTAAATAGAATAGAAAATGAACGTTAGATTTCACATCCCAGGGTCTAAAGGATTATCCCTGAAAGGAAGAGAAATCTACGTGATTAGTTTTCCGGGTTAGTTGGTATACTCTGCACTTATATATCAAAGTAGAGAGAGAAAAAAATAAAAATTAATTTCAGATTGATAAATACACCTTTTGCATCCTAGTCAAAAACTGCCTGAGTGAAAAAAAAAACACTGAATCATCCTCTAGTCCACATACTAAAACTCTAAAAAAAATATGGGTCAGGTATTTTTTCCTGGTGAAAAACCATCTGTATCTTTCACCATGAAATTTTTAAAGTGATAACTCATCTATATTTATATTTTACTTTATTTTCATTTTGCTTAAGATAATTAGTTCCAGAATCTGATTGGTAACTCAAAATTATCTTAACAAGGTCTACACACACACACACACACACACACCTGTTTTTCTCTCAACATTTTATTTAATAGGAAACTCCCAACAGATCATCCTGGTTCATTGGTATCATTGCCACACTTAACTGCTGTTCCTTCTATATGAAAAGGATTTTTAAAAATTGCTCTTTCTCTGGATTTTTGCTACTACTCATGCTACCATTATATCCCTCTTTATTGAAAACAGAAATATGTGATACATGTTATTTGACACTAAAAAGACCAGGACTCTCACTTCTGGAAAGGATAGACACATAAGCATCTCTCAGATTCATTTGGCAACTTTAGCTTGAGTATTTGTTTTGTGTCTTCTGATGTTGTGTTTGTTTGTGTGTTTTTTAACTACCTTAAAGTTAATTTCTGTGTACCACTTTCCCTTAAGTAGTATTGCATATTTCAAAACTATTAGTAAATAAAACTACTAGATCCTCTTCAGTCAAATGAAATTCTCTTATTTTAGATCTTCAAATAAATATAGAATCATTCTCTTAAAATAGACTGGAATGAAAGTATGGGGACAAAATGATCAGTTATGCTATAAACTTTTCACAAGAACAGTTTTAAGTCAGCAGTGTCCAGTAAAACTTTCTGCAAAGTTGGAAATGTTTTATAGCTGCATTGTCCAAAATAGTAACTACTAGACATGTGTGTTGTTACACATTTGAAATATGGCTCAGGCAACAGAGGAACTGAATTTTTACTTTTATTTAATTTTAATAGCTACATGTGGCTTGTCTCACCTTATTGGAGAGTGTAGGTTAAGTAAAACAAAGAATATATGCAAGTAATAAAAAACAATATATTCTGCACATCCATGACTTTTGAGTCCAAGTTTGAACTGTAGATCATTGTTTGTCCTCCTTCTCCCTTACCCTAAGTACAATTCCCAAAATAAAACTGAATTCAAATGGCCTTTATCAGAAATAAGATTCCTGCCTTAACAGTAAGGTAGAGGACAGGTTATCTTAAAGTATT
Source organism: Rhinolophus ferrumequinum (assembly GCF_004115265.2). NCBI lineage: Eukaryota > Metazoa > Chordata > Mammalia > Chiroptera > Rhinolophidae > Rhinolophus > Rhinolophus ferrumequinum. The sequence goes on from NC_046285.1 coordinate 86,813,990, forward strand.
TTAGAGTAGTTATTGCTTCCTTTAAGTCAATATGTCACTTGATATATATTCAGGTATATCTTAGTTATTTTTTTGAAGTTAACAGAACAAAACTCAAATAATATATAAAAACAATTGACCTAGCAAGACCATACTTGTATGGCACTGCTTAAATATAAAATAGGGAGAAAAATTTTACTTTGTAAATACTTTAACCATAGTCAGGGTCTCATTTAGGGATGTTTTAGTATTAATGATTAGTAGTTTCAAATCAGAAGAGACCTTAAACCCATGTCTATGACAGTGGTGATTGAACTGATTGATTACAACATCTTCTTTCAAATAAATATTGATTATAATCAAGTCTGCATTCCCATTGGCCCTAACGGTGGTCTTGACAGAACCCTGGGCACTTGAACTGACTAAACCCTGTCTGGATATAAATATTTTAAATGCATGGCCATTCAGTTATAATTATTATTTTTCTTCAAACCTTTACTCCTCTTGATTTTCTACCTGCTTGGTTAATGTTTTTATGCCTTCCGGAAAGTTAAGTAAGTGATGTATGTGTCTGTTTCTACATGTAATAAAAAGAGATAGCATGGTTGGGGGTGAGGGGGGTGGGGGGGTAGGAGACTTGTATTTGCGTTTATTGTTTCTGATTTGCAGAGCTCAGAGTGAGGTGCTTATGCAGACAGTCCAGAGCTAAGATATCAGTAGGCTGTTTGCTGTAAGCACATGTTCAATTATTAAAATAGTCGACATTTTATGTCTGATAGCCTTAGCGAGGTCATGACATTAATTTATCCAGAGAATTGTGGGCAACTGTCTAGAAAAAAAATAGCATAAAGGACACAGATGTTGGAGAGCCAAAAAAAAAAAAAAAAAAGATGGCTTTCTGAGCAAAGAGACTTTAAGAGATGACCAGTAGATTTACAAGTAGAACAGGAAGAAGTAGAACAGGAAGAAGACAGCAGGAGTCTCACTGTTACTGACAATCAGTATTTAAAGCTATGCTGTGTATGCATTAATTTCTGTTATAGTTTTTCATTAAATTCTGTACTTGAACACTATTCCTGAATCTCTGGTTTCTGCAATCTAATTTCTTGTTATTTGTCGCTTCAGTGCTCCGTGATTCTTTGCTTTTTATTCTCTGTTCCTTTCTTCCCCTTCATTCCCCGCCCACTTCTCATTTCTGCATTTCCTTTTCTTCCTCCCTTTCTTATTCTTTTCCTTCCTTTCTCTCTCTCATGAGAGTGTGTACTAATTCCATGTTTCCATCAGGCGCCAACTTATTTTTGTGTGTATGTGTGTTTTTTGTTTTTGCGCTTGAGTTTTTCTTTCCCTTTTCGTTCAAATCAGGAGCCTCTAGGAGCTGATTTTAGAGATACATATCAGCCTGCACACGTTTCTTTTCTCTTTATGGGTTGTGTGATGTTTTCTTTGGAACCTCTGCAAATGGTTGTCCTTCATGTTTGTTGCCACAGATCTGTTGCCAAACTGCTACCTTAGTTGGTCCTGCAGTGCCGCAGTGCATGCTGGGATCTGTCTGTGTGAGTAAACTGAAATTTCAACAGCACCAGACAGCACTGAAATTGGCTTGAGAATTGCTGTACTTCTCATCCCTTTGTATGGATTTCTTGTATGCTGCAGAGTCACCAATGGCTAGATCTCTCTGGCAAGTAATTCAGAAATATTGCTCATGTAGAAAGGAAAGGTAGGTGGTTTACCACATTCTGTCATTAAAGGGAACAATTGAAGAACAAAGGAACTGGATAAATACCTATATACTGCCTTTTGTGTTGTGAAACACAGTGGCACAAACATAACTGTGTTCAGCCAAATATTTCACTTCCTTTTATAACAATGCATATAGATTGTTTTCATGTATGTACACAAATCCATATTTTGTGTAAACATATATTCAATATTTAATTATAGCCTGCAGACATTTCTTAATCTCAAAAACTTTTACATACGTATTACATACTAACACTCAACTATTTGTTATTCTTTTTTAAAGTTCATATATCAAAAAAATAAAAAATATACTAATAGCTTGTTGGTTGATTTCATTCCAGCAATTAGGATTTCAACACAGTTTAAATCATATTGATGATTCAGATGCTGGCAGATCTTATAATTCTTGTGAAATGAGAGCATAGCTAATAAAAATATTAAGCAATTATTTTTATTAAAATCGTAATTTTTTTCATTATTAAATAGAAATGATTGATGTATACAGATCAGTCTCACTCATGTGTCTCTTGGGCTCTTTGGGGGCTTCATAAAGAACTGGAAAGACTCCTTTTGCCCTTTTGCAGGGAGGTGGGGGCGGGGAGAGAAGGGAAAGAGTAAAGTATAGGACGGTTGAAGAACTGCTGGCATTATTTCTCTTCTATCACATGTGAGTCTGGATGCCTGCTCCCTGAGCTAGTGGACCCAGGATGAGATTGTGTCGGAGCCTGTTTCCACAACTGCATTTAGAGATCTGTCTTATTGATTGGGGGGTGGGGGGGACGGGTGGAGGTGGGAGTGTGAGGTGAGGGCAGGACCAACTGACTACTGGCGAACTGAACCACAAGATATTTTCTTCCGGAAAGATGTCAAACAACTGAGACTCAGCCACAGAGAAAGTAGAAAAGTGGAAAAATAAGGAGAGCCTGGAAGAAATGAAGGCATTTCTTATTAAAGCCCTGGGGCTTTTTCTTTTCACTCCTTTTCTTTCTTTCGGTTCTCTTTTTTTTTCTTCCATCATCTGACCTGCAAAGGCTAGAGTGACAGCGTCATGCAAATGCTGCAGTCCCGCAGGTCTGGGAGAGGGTGGATGCTAGACTGTGAGTTAATGTTAATGATGAGCGCAGTGAAAATACCAGCCGCTGCCACCCCCTGCACACAGAGCGCTCTGAGTCAGCATCAGATGCTTTGCCTCGCCTCTCGCAGGGTGTCTGTATGCCTGCGCGCGCGCGTGCTCGCTCGGGCATCCGTGTCTAGCCGAGGGGAGGGGGTGGCGTGTGAGTGCGTGGAGGGTAAAAGCCAGTCAGTCAGTGAGAAGCAAAGGTACGTTGGAGAGCAACTAAAATCTGACTGATTTCCATCTTTGGAGCATCAGATGTATTCCCTAAGGAGGATGGGTCTCCGTGATGGGGGTGGTATAATTATGTTAATGTCATATTTATGGAGGGGTGAGATTTTTCATTCTAATAATTGGTTGAATGCTATGGTCAAAAATTGTAAAGCCATATTCAGTTTTAAGGAAAAGCATGGACTTATATCTAAGGACTGTTTTATTTTTTGCTTTTTGTGAGTGCTGCTTTTTTGTTTGATTTTTAAAAAAAAACTATTTACTATTTTTAGTTATAACTGGTTCAGTATGGAAAAATCAAATGATAAACAGAAAAAGATCTTATATAATGATGCATTACATCATGGAGCAGAATATTTAAAGTCTTACAAGGCAAAGTAAAGATCTGGACAGGGGGTGGGGGTGGGGAATGGAAAGGGGTGTGGTACTAGGGTGGAGGAGGGGGGCCAGTTAGCAAATATTTTGTTCAGCATAGCTTTCCTTACAGCTTACTTGGAAATGGATGATTCACCTGTTCTACAGGAAAACATTCTAATTCTTTCCGTTTTGTTTTTTGTTTTTTTTTTTCCTCCTCCTCTTTTCCCTTTTAAGATCAACCACTTCAGAAGAACCAGATTCCACTTCTGTGGCCAGGACTTTTATGTTATGGCTGGTCCGATGGTTTTACCCTTCGTTCTATGCTACTAAACCTTGGATCATTCCTAAAGTACAAATTCTGTTCTCGAACCACAAACAAGGCTAAAAGATCGAAGGAAATTCAGTGAATACAGGATTGGGATTGTGCATTTTCAAAAGTATTGAGCTTTCTAATGCAACTATTTCAGATATAGAATCATTTTTTTTTTCTTATCGTGTTGCCAGCATTTTAAGTTACGTTTATTAAGTGGCATTGCTCAAATAGCTACAGAGTATGCATGGGAATATTTGCTGTCTGGATAGTTTGGAGATTGAAAGAGAAAAATCAAGCTTCAGAGGTATTAAATTATGACATGCAGAAAAGTTTTTTGTTTTATTCTTAACTGCAACAGTATATATTTAAATCAGATTTAAAGTGTTATATGTCCTGGGCCCACCTGTGCTGTATAGAAGTGTAATGGGAAGCAAAATTTCAATCAGGGTCCCATTAACTGGGATGTAATCCTTCTTTGATGTAATAGAGGCTATGGTATTGCTGTACAAGTCTGCTAGAAACAGATTTTTAACCCATTTTTAGTCTCTTTCTTTGGATCTAATGCAATGACTCTTAACTGTTCATTGTTTGTATTGTTTCTCATATTCTTCATTATTTAAAGGTCTGGAATTAATCTGTAAATGGTCGTCGTGAATATTCAGCTCATCCTAACTTTTATATATCCTATATATTTCTTCGTATGTATTTTAATTACTATTTAAAGGGAAAAGTTTAACTGAACCCAACTGTAATTTCTCAGCTAGGCTTATAACTGGAAGAAGAATTCTACCTCATCAAATCAGACTTTTCCTAGTCCCTGAGACCCTAACTTGTGAGGTATTTTAGTAACATCACAAGTCAGGCTCTTGGGACCTAGGCGGAGGGGAACCAGCAGCTTTGGACCTTATTGATTGTCTGCAGTTACCACCAGAACAAAAGAACATACATAGATTCTGCCTAGAAGAAAAGAACAATGCTCTTCTTTATAATCAGCAATGTTTTCACCATGACCCACCCCCAAAAATACTATTTTCAGAAACTGTACTCTAAAGTGATAACAGAGTTTCACTGAATCGCATTTATATTATAATGACCATATAAAAGCAATATAAGATATCTGTGTAAGAAGCAAAATTACAATACAAGTGTAAAAATGCTATTTTTAGTATATTTTAAGGTGGCTGGTCTAAGAGAATACCTCCTTAGATAATAATGGAGAGAGTGGTTTATATATGTATAACTTTTTTCATATGCATAGAATATATACATTAGCTACTTAAATCATATATGTCTCCACGTAACTATGGCTCAGAATATATAATATATAGCTGTAATCATGCTTGAGGCCTAGAAATAAAATGATTTACAATCTTCTCTACTGACCCTATTAGATTTTACTACTGATTTAAGAAGAATGCTGCTTTATATTTGGTATTTGTTGTCAGAGTTTTCCTTAGTTTTTTAACCAGACAAAATACTTTACATGTCTTTTTATAAAAAGACATTCCCTTGTTATAAGAGTTCAAGTGAGAGCTATCAATAATTAGCAAAAATATGGTACCTTTTAGTTTTTATATTTTAGTTTCTATACCTCATGGACTTATTGAGATAAATCAGTAAACACTACCTATCAAATCAGACTCTAATTCATCTATCAGCTGAATCTTAAATGTATAGTTTTATAAGAATTTTATTTTCTTAAGAGGTAACTATTTCACCTATAACTAATGTGTCATATTTGAACATTAGTAGCCACTGGCACATCAAATAAGTAATTTTTGAAATAGAATCAATATATTCAATCTGTTTAAGAATTTTACAATAATGCTGCAGATATTAAGATTCAAAATGGACACTTTCCATAATAGAAGAAACAAAGCAATTTCACTCTTTTGACTCTAATGCTTTACATGGGTACTATAAATTTATATCTTCTGCATTGTTAAAATAAATTTGTGAATGTATTTTAGAATACTGTATGGAGTCTTTGTTCACCTTTTCATTGAATGTGTTATAATTGCTTATGATTTGAAATATCACAGAATACAGGTTATCCATGAGTTATATTTCTTTAAAAATTGACTTTACAATGTCATAAACATATTTGTCATCTATATACGGCACATAGGATATGTTTAAGCATGTATTCACACTGTACCTATTCAGATTTTTTAGTTATATTACTTATTTCATTTCTCCAGAATCTTGAAATTTTAAGTGTGTGCATGTGTGTGTATAAACATATGTTTTAAAACTGTAAATGAAAGGAGGTAATCTAAACAGTAAAGGTTTTTGGTAGTATTAATTTTTTACTTCTTTTAACTTCATTCTCATTGTAATTGAACATTTTTAAAGCATACATTTCTTAATGCAAAGATATCTGTGTATATATATATTAAGTACACAGAAACTTGATTATACTTAATAACAATGTTTACACAAAGGATCAGAAACTATAATACTTCTTATGTAAAACAATATCACATACAAGTATATGTTTACAGACACCTGTTTTAATATAATCATAAATAATATGTATAAGGTGTTCCATCAGTGTAGTTCCAAAATAATGTGAATGATAGATATTTATTGCTATATGATATTAGATATAAGCTATTTCCAATGCAATATTTTCTTTTATGTTATCATATTTATGAACCACACTATATATTAACTTCTGTTACATAGAAGAAAGGTGCCAAAGCTAAATTTAGAATGTAATGATGTTTATTTCTCCATAAACATATATAAAATATATATTTTTTACTAATCGTCATGTATTCTTTGAGCCCTCCCTATGTACCTTTCCTATATATAAACGTCTTTTCTGAGAGCATCATTGATAAAGCTTTTCTCTTACTCCAGAAAGGTGAGTAAAAGATGTGAGTGGGTGACTTTGTTTATATAAACTTCTTTATGCTGTATCTAGATAGATGGACACTTTTTCTGTATTTGGATCGTAACTGTCAAGGGATAATATTGTTTCGGGACTGTATAATATGATTTGGAAAATCAGATCATACTAAGCTTAAAATAAGAGGAGAGATCTACAACAAAGAGCGAGGAAATGATGTGTGTTGCATACAGAAAAAGCAGTGATATTAACAATTCGATGGCTTCCTGGTTGGGAGACCAGCCTGAGCCAGACGCATATATTAAGAGCTGTCTGCTGCGGATGCGAGCTTGTTCAATGCGGTGGAAATGAGGGATCACCTCCTCTTTGACACCAGCTTATTTTTACATTTTAATTTTGAAATAGCAAATCACTGTTTTACATAAGTATGCTAACCCCTGTTTGATTCTTTTCCTTTCTCACATTGTTTGTTAATTTACTATGAACTTCAAGTTCCTTTTTTTAAAATATCATCACTCACCTCAAACATCTATCAAAGACCAATGAAGTATTAGTTTTTCTTTTGTCTCTTTTGTATTGCTCTGGTAATATTGTGATGCTCATGCTTTTAACTTTAAAAATCTGTGATGAAAACATCAATTTTCCAAAATGGCAGTTTTTAAAGCCTTTTAGGATCCATCAAGGAAGCCACTTCTGGAATTTTACCAAATATGATATGATAATAATTCATTTCAGGGTTCATAGGATCAATATCTTTCTTAATTTAAAAGTCCTTAACACTTTAGTGTTCCAGTGAAGCTATAGAAGAAGTGTAGAGATATTCTAAAGTCATTTAAGCATAGGCTACATTAATAGTGTTTAGAAGAGGTTTAAGAATCTCAGCAGAATTATAGTACAAGTTAATTACTATTGAAATTAGAAAAGGTGTATACTACCTTAAATTCCCCTTCAAAAGGAAATGCTGGTACATGTTGAATTCACCTGATAAATATGTAAATAGTTTTACAAACTGTCTTATTTAAATGAGTTTCAAGAAGAGCAGGATATAAAGGGTTAGCTAACGCCCAAATTTTCTTGCCATTTACACATGCAGTGCAGCCTAGGTTTCTGTAGGCAGCAAATGCAGGCATCATTTTGATATCTTGGATTATTGTCTTTGATTTCTTACTATTCATTTAATTTAACACTCACATCCCAGCGATCTCTTAATGATGGTATTTGGAAAGGAAAATAAAGTTCCTAATAGAGAGAACTTTTAAAAAATCCTGGCCATTTGTAAGCATTTGAAAAATATACTCTTTAGAGTAGCTTTGCAACTACATATTTACTGTGCAGAAACTTAAATAATATTCTTATTTTCATCTCCGTATTTGGTTTACTGATCTATAAGTGACCAAACACACCTTGAGACGTTTATATATGTGTGTGTAGGATATATGATAGATGATAGATAGATAGATAGATAGATAGATAGATAGATAGATAGATAGATAGATAGATTTTTAAGTCTTAGTAAAAACAGCATAAAAATTGAGACATCATCATAAAATCATTCATATTTTTTTTAGTGAGTGATTTTCAATTTTTATTGAATGTTACTTTTCGCCCACATCTTCCCATATTAAATGTTATAAGGTGAAATGCATTACTAGCCAATAATATTAACTTGTATGCAATGTTTTTTACTTGTGGAAGTTTAAAAGCAGGTGGAACTTGAAGGTAATTGAGATTGAGTGAATTTAAGGTTAAATAGTTTTATTTTATGTAATCAGTCAGTTAATTCCAAGCCTATTTTATAGAAAATTTAAAAGTGAAAAATTCTCATGGTCAAATACATTTTTCATTGTTGATATAAGTAATGCGATTTTTAAGTTGATTACCTTAATAATTAATTCCTAAACAAACAAAAAAGTGTAAGAATGATCATGGATTATATCTGTTAGGTCAGTTAGATAAGAATAATGATCCCTAGGTTTTTTCTTGGCCTTTTAATGTTTTGGGAGTGTTTTGGATTCTTTTATGTAGGCAGATTTAACCATTCATTTTTTTCTAAGAAATTTCTCCCTTTCTATTGGTAGGTATCTGATGATTTGTGAGCACCAAGTGACCATTCTGTGGAATCATCTTTCCTTGCCTTTGAATTAGCTTTCCCTAGACCATGAGTCAACATCAGTATTTTATGCATCCAAATTGGTAGGTCTTTCTTGAAACTCTTCTATGTATTTTGCTGGTCATATTAAGTGAATTGTGAGAAATTAAAGGTTTACATTGTGATTGTCTTTCCAGTTTCCAAACATCTTCAGTAAGAGATTTGGGTGGTGTTGAAACACTAGCTAACAGAAGCATTTCGTTTTGTAGGATTTAAAAATGTAATGTCTTTCTCATAGAAGACTTCCTATTCTTAGGGAGGACGGGGGTTTGGGGGGAAACCTGGCCGTGGCTAAGTTATTACTCTTTTGTTCATCATACGAAAAGCCCAGCCTGTGCATTTGTGAACCTCGGGGAGGTTTCTACATTAGACAGCATTTTTTGTTGGGGGATTACACCACAGTCGGTTCCCTTTACTTTTCTCTCTCTTCCTGGCCCCCTCCACCCAACATGGAGCCTTTTCAACTTCTTCAAAGAAGTGGGGGGAAAAGTAGACTCTTTATTAATGGCAGAAAACAAACTGGCTGCTGGACTTCCGAGACAGCCTTCTAATAATAAAGCAGAGTAGGCACTGCGACAAAGAATTCTTGAATGTACTAAATATATAAGGAAGCCTATTTAAATTCACCAGAGGGGCTTAGAGGACAAGCAGCAGAAAGTTTAGAATTCAATTCAAGCCATGCCAGAAAATGAAAATGTACTTAAAAAAGGATTTCTGAAACAATTGTTCAAAGACATGTCAACTTTTAAGGTTCTTTCTAGAATAATGAAATTCGTACTCTAATTTCTGTGGTGACTTTTTCAATTAGAAAGGGAAAATGATTAACAGAATCTCAAAGGAATTATATCTTATGTTTAAAGAAAATGCGTTTTCTTTCCATAGGGTGTGTTTTAGTGAGGGCCACTTAGTGCATTGACTAAACTCACCCAAATATACACACATGACAAAGAGATGATGTATTTCTCAGCAATTAGATATATCATAATCCTACTTTGGAATAAAGATATTCGACTTGTATGTTCTTTCTAGTTCATTTCCTCCCATTCAAGTCTATGATTTATGTTTTGAATAAATGCAATGAACTAATTCTGAAAGAGCAAACTGCGGATAAATAATGGGACTGGCTGATGCTAAATTTGAGAGATAAAAAAATGATCTCTACGTTATCTCTTACTAGCTTGCAAAGAGCTCTTTAGCTTTTATTTATCTATAAAACATGCTTCTATAAGGAGTACCCACATCTATAAGAATATATATCTTATTAGTCCTAATGTTGAGGTAAAGAACTGCTTGTAAGGTTCATTTAAAGGCCAGTACAGACTTGACTCAGGGATGAAATTTTTAGCAGGGTTTTTCCTAATATCTTTTAGAATTAACACAGATATTGGAAAAACATTGTCATTCTTTATCTCAGGGATTACAAATTGTAAAGATGATGGAAGCTTGAACTCTCTATGACACATCTTTATTGTCATTGTGGAGAGATCTTCATCAGTACATAAATATAATTTATCAACTCAAAATAAGCTGTTGATACATTAATTCATGCATTCATTCACAAATGTATATCCAGCATAAAAAAAGACTCAGTGAATTAAGGCTGTATCAACACATGGGACCCCTATGGCCATTTAAGACTTGATCACTTAGCAAAATTTGATTGATTTTAAAATGAAATGTCAGATGTATGAATATTAGTTATAGATATTAAATATTTAATGATAATTTAATTTAAAGCACTATAAATAGGCACAACCTGAATCATCATTTACCAAACAACTGAATTGATTTTTATTGGCTTAAAAATCTTAATGACATTTTAATACCAAGGACTTCAGTATACTTAATGATTGATCAATGAAATAATCCAAGTTAGCCCAGTTCCTAGCACCAAGAAAATGTTCAGTGAATATTAGCTTATTTATTACTGTTTGGGTCTTAGCATTTGCCTTTGTTAAACATATTATTTTTTTCATCACTAAAATTTACTGGATATACACTGTCCCATAGGGTGAAAGGCAGACCACATTAGGAAATCATTCTAGCTCCTGGGCACTCAAAAATCATATACTCTAAATATCTTTATCAAATACTTCTGGAGTGTAGACTTTAGGAAAGAAAAAGAGAAATTATGCTGTCAAACAGCTTGTGATCTACAAAAGATAGCTTTCATTTGTCCAACGTATTTTGTCCTTTTAGTGGGCTTTAGCATTTTATAAATCCTGTAATTTAGCAGTTTATACTGTTTTATATTTTACAGATAAGCATTCTATGTGGTTTGTCTTATTTTCTAGTTGTAGCTCAGATAACCTACCTATATACTTTGAGTTGTTTTGGACAAGGTATGGGTGGGGTATTGTTAGAATTTTGCAGTGCCTAGATTCTCTTCATATTATTCCCTATAATATATAAAAGTCTTTAAAAACCATAGATTGACTAGGAATATTAATAATTGTAGTTTATAAAACTGACATTTCCAGAATAATTGGACAAAATGCAGTATATATATATATATGTATATGTATATATATGATTTCTATCCCTCAAAAATAAGAGAAACCAAATATATTTTTTAAGTTAGGTTGAATATAATGGTATTGATCATGCAAAGTTTCATGAAGTGGGAATTAACATTAATTAGTCAAAGGTCCAAAACATTCTAATTGTGCTATTCTCTGGGAATTAACAAAATATGCAGAGTAAACTTGGATTTTTAGACTTGCATCATAAATGCCACCATTGAACTTGACAAGTGGAGTAAAAGGTAGAACACTAGAATTCTAACAACATTTCTACCACTAGTTATCTTATAAAACTGACCCTTTATCCTTTTCACTTGCCCAATTTACAGCTGATTTATGAAATAAGAATGTGGAAGAAGATGATTTTAAAATTTCTTACATGTAAAAAATTAGTATGTCATAAAGATGATTTTAAAGTTTCTTACATGTAAAAAATTAGTATGTAATAAGATAGTTGGATATTTTTCCATCACAGGGGATATTTTGAGTCAAAGCAGTAGGAAAGGATAGCCTTTGTTTAAATCATTACATTAATTACTCTTTCAGTAGCAAAAGATCAAAATCTAGATCAAACTAATTTAAGAAAAACAGGAAGCTGTATGTATTTCATCATCTCCTTCTTTACCTCATCCCCTTCCTCCTTTTCTTATTCTCTTGCTTCTCCTCCTCCCTTCTTCCTCCTTGGTCCTCTCTCCCTCCCCGTTACCTCCCGCTCCCTCTATCCCTATCCTTATCTTTCCTCTTCTCAGTAACTCTCCCTCCTTCTCTCTCACTATCTCCAATGTGTTGACTTTATTTTCAGGTGGTTGACTTCATTCTCACCTTCTTCCTGTGTGTTGAAAAAAATGGCAACTGGCAATTCTAGACATGCATTACGCATCATTCCTAGAGCTTATGATTCCAGAAGGAAAAATAAAAAGGTTCTCTCTACCGCTACATCAATTTCATTTCTCAGAAGATTCTGATTGTCTCTGTTTTGCAGACACGTCTCTGTCCAGATGAGAGTTTCGCAGATTGGACAGCCTGTGCAGGGAGGCAAAACATGGTTAACCTAGCAAGGTTAATGTCAAAGGCTTTAAAAGAATTCCAAAGCAGGCAAAAATGTAACAGGAATCCAAACAACCACTACAAGTTTCTAAATCACTCAGTATAATGATATATTATAGGCTCCTGTGAAATATGTTTGTCTTGGTAAATTTAGTGGAGTCTATCCGCATATAGGCAATATTATTTAGCCCTATCGTGCTCTGTCCAACATTATAACTATGAAACATTTGCAGCAACAAATCTCAACCTTGAGTATCATGGAGAGCCAACACATTTTATTAATTTTGCCATAATCATTTACTATATGGCATGCATGCATGCATCAGGAAAGTCAGCATTAGGACTCATTTAGGAATGTGACATTTTAAAAATTATTTGGGATTATCAGAAATGGGCGTTTGGTAAAGAAGGGATGGTGACTATATTCTGTACTGTCTAGTGACTCTCCTCTGCCACCATATGTTTAGGCTGTCCTGTTACAGCAAATTTTATATCCTTTCCACTTTTACCTCCAATATTAGGGCGCATTATATTAATGATTCTTGAAAATATTTTATTTTGGTTTGTGAATTGAGTTCTTCCTTTCTATTATCTTCTACGAGTTTTATATCTCATGGTATGACCTGGGCAGTTTTAAATATTTTACTATCTAGAACTATTCAGGGGATCTTTATCGATGAGAAAAAGATTAATTTGTTTTGAACAATGATTCTAATACAAAACATTCTGCTGGTTTTGATTTGTGTGTGATGCAGATGAGCAATGCTGTAAATATAATTTAAAGGGTTTGAAAATTGATTTTAATATCACAATTCTTCTTCCTAATTAATTAAATTACAAATTTATGCTATGGTTTTCAGTATATTAAAATAAGTTGTCATATTTGGAACATCTGTTCATGCTCCTACTATGAGTATGTGTTTCTAACTGTCTGAAGCATTGCTAGCCATAAATAATATTTGTTATTTAGTCTGTGGAAGTATGATAACTACTTGCTCCCACAATGCTTGTTTATTTCCTACGGAGTAAATCTCCCAGATTGTATTTTATCGTATCCTTATCAAAATGGAATAAAAAAGAGTAGGATTTTAGTTGAGCCTTGCTGATTGGTTAAGAAAAGCAATGGTTCTCATTGGCAGACTTTCCAGACACTGTACCGTGGCTCGAGACAGTCAGCTGGTACTATCACTTTGTCTTAACTATAAATCACAGTCTCGTAATGGCCCAGGCTGATACCTTGACATTTTCAAGAAGAGTAAAAAATCTGATTTGAATGGAAATCAATTTCATTTCACAAATCTTGGGTAACTACTTCAAGCCTTTCCTTGTGTCTTCTTAAAACTTATTTGGGATTTTCACGATCATCAGAGGATTATTTGAGTGTTATATCATCACTTCTTTTAGCTGTTAAACCATATTCTTACTTCCTTCTTCAATCTCAATATGGATAAATTGATTTTTAAAATTTTATATAAGAAAAAAATCACCAATAAGCCAGATTTTATTTTAAATATGATGCATTGGTAACTTAAAAATATGGCAGTAGCAGCAATTGATATTTAGTTTTGCAAACCTTTTGTAAAATGTGCTGTGATTTTAAAAAATCCAAGCTGTATACATACATACCTAGGTTAACCTTTGATTATAGAATAATATACATGTATAATGCCAATTATGGACTGATTTTGAACTTCAACCAAGCAGATCTCATGCCTAGAAACCTCTAAAAGGTATTTTTACTTTTATATTCTTTCACATAAAAAGTAGGTTCAGTATTCTAGAGTCAATGAGGAATAGCGTGTATTTAATTGTGTTAGGTGGATTAAGCATTAAACTCTGCCTCGATTTTTTTTGACCATTCAACCCAAGTGGCATAGAAGTAACCACACTTGACTCGAGTGAAAAATTCTTATAGGATATTTTAGGAGCGTGACATTGAATGTTTAAAAAAAAAAATTAACCTACTCTGTTATGTCTTCTACCTTTAGGAAAACACTACAGTTTCTTTTAAAACCATAGAGTGGAAGAAATGTCTACTTCCTTAGAATTTTTTTTTATTAAGTTTATTGGGGTGACATTGGTTTATAAAGTTATATAGATTCAAGTATACAATTCTATAACACATCATCTATATATTGTGTGTTCACCATCCAAAGTCAAATTCCCTTCTGTCACCATATATTTGACCCCCTTTACCCTTTTTATATCCCCCTAACCCTCTGATAACCACTGAATTGTAGTCTGTGTCTATGAGTGTTTGCTTATTTGTTTGTCTTGTTAGTTTGTTGCTTTCAGTTTTATATCCTTTATATGAATTATAAGATTCTTAGTGGAGGCTAAAACCACCCCAAAATTAAGAACCACTAGTGATAGTTAATGTGAAAAAGAGGAGGTAAATGTGAGAAATCTCATAACTGCGTAATTAAGAGAATTAAATAACTGAGTAGATTGCATGGGGATACAAATTGTAGCAAGGCAGAAAGGCGATAACTTTTTTGTTTTATTTATTTATGCATTTTACCTTTTGACGCTAGAAGAATAAGAATCATGGTAATCCTTTTGTGAACCAGCATCAGATCCCCCCGTTGGCTCCTATTTTAGTAATACAACTTTGATATCCGCCACATTGGATTCATCGTGTGAATGTGACACCCAGAGATAGATGTCAAACAAATAATGGAAAATTTGAAGGTGATTATATAGTTTTGAAAATCATTCTTACGAAATCTAGTTGAAGACTTTGAAGTCAAGAACCTAGGATTCTGCTATATTGTTTCTTTCTTTGAATGACTTCCATTTTCCAGGTAATCTCAAGATGTCCACTGGTGCTCCACCATGTTGTTCACTTTCAAACAGTAGTAATAAGAAGAGAAAAATAAGGACACTACACTTCTTTTTAAAGCAAATTTCTATAATTGTTATACACACCTTCCAATATATGTGGAACTTAGTCACCAGTTACACACACAAAGCTTTTGGAAAGTGGGTGCATAGAAATGTAGACTTTATTCTGGGTAGTCATTCAGCCAGTGAAGGACCAGAAGAAAAAGGGGAGAAATGATATTGCAGAAAAACAAGCAATCTCTGTCATAGTGAACATAAACAATTTTGAAGCATTCAATAATTAATGAAGCAAAGTCATAATATAGAAAAATTTTATCTGGACCTTCAATCTAAGTAACAGATTTTGGTTGGAAACAAGGAGGCATTTCTTTATACCATATACTTTTATGAAAATGTATCTCATTTCAAACTCTTTTTCTCCTCAAGTGGTTTATATCCTGGAAATACTGGAGTTCTGAGGGCAGCTGGAAAGATAGTATTAGAGGTTACAAAAAGAATTAAATCTACTAGCCCATTGTTACTAAACCTACTAGTTTCAATCCATTGTAAGTCAATTTAAGACATTTAAATATTATTCTAAAGACAACCAGTTTATTTACAAAATAAACTATTTTTCAATGATAACAAGTGTTCATTTGATAAAATTAGAAATTCCAGACAAATAGAAAACCAAGAAAAAATGTATTTATCTCATCATTCAGAAAATAACTCCTCTTATCAAATAGTAAATACTTATACCTTCTCTCCCTCTCCCTACCAGTTTCTGTCTCCCTCTCAGACTCTCATTCACACACATAAATACACTTAATATGTTCAGAATTATTTGTAACTTGCTTTTTAATTGTTAAATACTAAACGAACACTTTCTCATATATTATAATTTTATCATATGCTCATTTGTTGTCGTGCGAGTATAATATAAATAACGAATTCATTCACAGGTATAAATTGAGTTTCTTTCCATCTTTTTTCCTTAATACCAGTATAAACAGAATTCTGAAGACAAATGCACTTTTATGTAATTATGTATAATGATTCCCTTGGGATATTAATAGGGATAAATGATAATGGCCTGAGTGAAGGTGAAGGCAGTAGAAATAGACAAGGGGGCATTGGAGAAATATTGAAAGACAGAATTAATAGAGCCAAGTGTATAGTGGAATAATATCTGGAAAATTTCCACTAAGGTTATTACTTCTCCAAATTATGCTTTTTGCTTTATTTTGCTGTACTCAGGTGATTAGTGGCATCAATTGCTATAGTGGGAGGGTAGACACAATCAAGAACAGAGTCAATAGAAGGTTTAAAGTACCTAGTAGATTCTTTTCTAAAACTTACAATGAGTACAGTAAGCTCAAAGCAGATTGTTCTGATTTGGAGGAACTAGGCTCTTGAGAAGGAAATGGTTTTATTTTTAATTCCTTAAGGGTATGGCCAGAAATACTAACCTGATGCTAGAGACCTGGATCATCAAATTTATAAAAGTTAACTATGAAGTAGAGAAGGATTCAGGACATGAGCTAGAGGTAGTTGCCTATCACACAGGAGGACAGCATGAAACTTTCTAGGTTGTGGTCAGTGAGGAGCCTAGAGTGCAAGAAGGAGGGGAAAATTGGATATAGACAAAGAATATTACCTATTCTGCTCTTTTGGTTGCAACTTCTGGGGAAAGGAAGTGAGTAACAACACATTTCTGTTAGATGAGTGTGAAGCCATGTGGGCCAAGGGGGATTATGATTCCTACCCACTTAGAGCCTAGATGCCTAGAGGAATGGCAACGGGAGAGAGCTAGAGGGAGTCTAAACTAGTACCCTTCCCCTCCAACCCTCTGCCCATCATGTTCCCCCTAAGAAAGTCCTTCAGCAGGGCATGGGAGAGATCTGGAAACGTTTCCTTGTCTTTGAGAGACATCAAGAAGTTATCTGGAAAAAAGGTGAAGGATGTTGTGGAGTTTCAGAGGATACATAACGCCAGTTAGAACCAAGGGTAGAGGTTTAATCAATAAGTCTTAGCTGTTTCTCCTTGCTCCTTAGCAGACACACCCACTTATTTATTCACTCAGTCAACAAACACACTACTGAGTACCTTCCATATGGCAAGCAGATTATTTTAATCTGTAAACTTCATTTTCATTTGTAGACTTACTTTCAGCTACAATTTATTTTATCATATTTGTTTAACATTAATTGAACATATCAATGTCTTTATAGTGAATGGGACATATGCTTCACACAATTCTTACTTATGGATGGATATTAGGATTACAATTAGAAGTAAACAAAGTGTACATACACACACACACATCTATCCACAAAAAATATAGGAAGTATTGATGATGCTAAAGAAAATGTGTAATGGAATGCTTTGGAAAGACTGTACTACATATGTAAAATCACATCTCTTCAAAATCATTGACTAAAAGAACGTCGTGAGAAAAACAGTAATTATTTCTTTGTTGAGTGCTACTAATGTCTTTTCTGGGAATTCAAGTGGAACAGAGAATCCAGTTAGATCTGGTGCTTTGCATCATTATTAAGCTCATATCTGCAAGTTCATCATGTGTGATAAGGCTAAAATGTAAAAGCATTTGAATCGATAGCTCTTTCCGATGCTTTTCTGCTAAAATTGTTTCATTTTCTTTTCTAACTAATTAATTCATGCAAATGGAAAGATTAAGAGAAAAACTTATTTATATTAAGAGGGACAGAATCCAAATAGTGTACCGATGCTGTATTCTTGGTATCTGTGCCACCAATGAGGCCCTTTTAAGAATCAAGTCTCAGAAATGTCTGTCTGAGAAAGGGCTATGCTTTCTGGCTTCCATTTACTTGAATTAAGTTAGGGAAGTTAGGTTACTCCCACCTGGAAATTAATCAGAAAATTCATTCTGCCTTTTGGTATTGCTTTTCTGTTCCTTATGACCCCACCTCCCTCCTTAAAATCTTGAAACTCCCTTTCACAAATCATGGTTGTTTAAAGGAATTTGAAGTTGTGGATTTCTGTATTTACATAATTATATATGGAAAAAATAGGGTAGGGTAAAATGTTTTTAAAAGGTAATGACATCTTAAAGAAAATTCACACACATCATAAGTGACTCTAATATATTGGCAAACTGGCAAATTTCAGGCTACAGTCTTAGCGATATTTTTGTTAGAAGAAACCTACTTTCCATTTTATGTTTTCTCATTTGCATTACTGCAAATTTATTCCTACATGTGAGAAGTATATTATTCATATCCATATTCCTTCCTCCATATTCCAAACCCAATGTGTTTATGAGTTATACATAAGAAACATGTCTGTTATATCTATATATTTATACATATGTATCCATGTGAGATCAAATTTGGTATTACAACTGGATAGCAAGCCCAAGTGATAATAACATTATGTGCTAGAAGTGTCTTACTACATCATTAATGACATATCAAAATTGTCAAATATCTTGAAATCCAATAATTATAACTGACAAGATTTAGCACGATTTGTCTCCATTGGGAAGGATTGAAGAGACAGAGAAAGTGAGAGAATACACTTCTGAATTCCTCCTCTAAGTGCATATTGCTGTATGGTAAGCTCTTGTTTCTTCCACAAATATTTTTAGTGAGATGCTGTTTTTACACTATTCATGGTAAGTGGCTACTGAAGTTTTTATGTGCATAAGCCATATCATCTTCTAAAGTCAGAAATCCAGAAAGAATGACAAAGTTTAACTGGCAAGAAGAAAAATGACCAACCTAGCACAGCTTATCTCCATCTAATGTTTGATTCTTCTTAACTCAATATCCCAAGAAATCATTTCATTTGAAAATGTACACAGAGTTCGCAAAGAAAACTTGTTTCTCCCCTACTCTCCAGCACTCATTCTACCCCTTAGAAAAGCAAATACTATTGCTTAATTCCCAAAATTTTCTCTCAAAAATATCTCAGCATTCCTTTGAGGATAAGAGGAAAATAGGGTGACAATGAATTTTGTGGACACAGAACTCATTCATTACAATGATGAGGTATCAAGAATCCCCACCCTTCGTGTCCTGCTTTATCTGCATTTGGGGATGGCATGGGGAGGTGAAAGAGGAAGCTTACGTTTTTCTCTTTAAAATTAATTCCTAGTTAGCCATTTACTAGTGGATTATTTTTAAGCCCAGAAGACATTGTGATTGCATTTTTCTTTTCAGGGATTGTAGCAGATATTTCAGTGAACAGACGATGGTAGACATGTATAGAACAATCTGGTTTTCTAGACAGACCCACTTGTCCGAGATCAAACGGCTACAGCACATTTAGGGTTACAGTTTCCTTCCCTTCCTCCTTCTCAACCGCAGTGGAGCTTTTTCCAGCGTTGCCATAGAAACACTATATCTGGCTGCTAGCTCTGTCGTAAGTTATTGAACTGAGACTGGCTTTTGGTTTAGCAGATAATTAGGTTCTGTCTCACAGGTTCATTTTCCTGTGACTGGGACGTGAATATGACCTACAGCTGGCCTCAATTTCAGTGTCACAGACAAAACTTTAACCCTTCCCAAGCTCCAAGACACTCTCCTACGCCTTGCTGGTGTGGTGGAAGTCCAGTGCAGTTCACTCTCACCTTGGAGAGGATTCCCAAGTCCCCATTTTATTTTTTATCTTCATCATACCACTGAAGAAAATACGGGCAAGGCTGTACACTTAGGGCGTTTTCAAAACTAAAAACATATCAACAATATGGTATATATACTTATGTATTTTATATGTAACATATGCTATATAGAACTTCAAATAATTATTATACTTTCCCCACTTCTTTAATAATTTTTAAGTTACGTTAAAGTGTCGTGTGTTGCAATTTGGATTCCACAGTACTTCGATTTCGAAAACCCTGTTCTCAGGAATATCAGCCTGCTACACTTACTCTCAGCTTCGAGGACTGTCTGCCAGTGTATTCACACCCCTCCTTCTTTTTTTTTTTGTAAACCCTAGATTTTAGTTGACATTAAAAGGTTCCTTTGCAGTCACCGGCAGGTCCATATTACAGGGAACAATGTCTACTGAAATGCCCAAATGTTCGCTCAGGGCTTGAATCTTGCTCGTTTGGAAAGCGAGCAAAGATCTGCTCTTTGTTTAGGACAAAGAAAGAAGCATAACTTTTGGAACAGATATTGATCTCACAATGCCCATGGCAACACAGAGAGCTGTGAGGTTAATATGAGAGGATATGGCTTTCGATGTCAAGCAATAGAAAAGATCAAGGAAATCTGTGAACATTTTAGTGTATTTCACCCAAAACCTTAACCATGGAAGGAAAAGAAAGGAACAGAGCGAGTTGAGACTATCATAATGAAAACATGAATTTAAAAAATCCCATAGCTTAATTGGCTGGGAAATCACAGAACTATGTCAATAGAAATAGGGCAAATTTGTAAAAGGAAAGTCTTAAAGATTCAACAGTTGTGCATTGGAACTATGATGTGTGTGTGTGTGTGTGTGTGTGTGTGTGTACACACACGTGCACCACATAGACTATATTCTATTTTAATGTATTCCTTCCATTCTCAAACTCTAGACACAGCATCTTAAATGACAGTAGCCTCAGATGTCCTGAGTGAAAGTAGCCATAGGGCCCAGAGGTGTCCCATCGATGCAGAGAGCTTAGCGGATGGTGTTATGGTCAAGGTTGGGTGACTTTGTATAAAGTAAGAGAGAAAACAGGTATGGAAAGAACCCAGTTGTTGCCAGTTATTTTCCACTAAACTGAGCTTCTGTTAACCTCTAATCTCAAGTATGTAGCACCTATTGTTCTCTTATTAATAATCAATGTGTTTGTTGAATGAATATATGAATTCTTCCCTACTCTCTGTTCTGTGTAGTAAGAACTAAATTAGCACACTTATAAAGAGGACTTAGGAAGTCTAAAATTATTTTTAATCCAAAATCCTTTTAACTGTTTTCACATGGTTCCAAGGACCCCTAAGTCCTACACGTGCACGTCATCTCTCGCCTGCATTTTTCCGAAACAGCCTTGTAACCAGTCTTCTCCCCTCATCACCCACTGTAGACTACCATGCACTGGAGATTGAGCACTGATGTAAAGCGCAAGTCCCTGGAAGTCAGCACCCTCCTCACAGCTTCCCAGTGGTTATCCATGTCCCACAGAATCCTTCCTGTGCTTACAAAGCCCTGTATCACCTTGCCCCTGCCTCCCTTGCTGACATCATCATTCCCCTCTTTACACTCTCCACCTTGCCTTTCCTCAGCCAGCTGAGCACACGCCTGCTGCAGAGCCTTAGCCTTTGCTGGTCCCTCTGCCAGAAGTGCATGGCTCCTCCTTTACTTCATTCTGGTCTCTCTGCTCAAATGGCATCTCTTTAGAGATGCTTTCCCTAAACATCTTAAAGAGCACCTCATTCACTGTCCAGCACCTTTCCTGCTTTAAGTTGGTTCATAGTGCTTATCACTTCTTGATATGATATTAGACAAGGAAACAAGTGTATGCCTTTCCCACTAAAATATAAGCTCCTAGGGAAGGAGATTTGATTATTCATGAGCATACCTCTAGTACCTAAAGCCTAGGAGGCTGGACCCTAGAAGCCTTTAATAAGTATTTGTTGAATGAATAAATAAATGAATGATTGAATAAAGAGATCCAGATACAGGGTCTGGATATTCCTACCTAAGTGAGACTAGTAATGAGTGTTCGTGACATGATGAATGAAATCTTACCCTATATGATCAAATAGCATGAATGGATACAGTAAAATTTAGGGACATAGCTATCTACCTGAAATTAATACAAAATAATATTGAATGTCAAATAAATAAATAATGTGTAAAAAAAAAATTAGGGACGTAGCTTATATTTCTATGACTCTCTTCATCTGATTGAAGTAAAACAAGGAAAATGAGCTTATTTCTACCTCATCTTTGCATGAATAAAATCCAAAATAAAACATGATCCATACAGCAAACACATCCAGTCATTTATGGAACACTTTTTCTATAAAGGGTCAGGTAGTAAATATTTTTGGCTGTGCGGGCCATAGAGTCTGTGTCACAACTACTCAGCACTTCTGTTGAGGTGTGAATGCAGCCATTGACAACACCTAAATAAGTGGGTGTGGCTGTGTTCCAATAAAATATTAGTTATAAAAACAGAAAATTAACCACATTTAGCACACAGGCCATCGTTTGCTGACCCCTGATGTAGAGTCTTGCTGCAATTCCTTCTTCCATCAAGTTATTAAAATAATGCCCAGAGAACGATGGCTCTCTTATCTGGTTCTTTCAAGAAATAAAATAAATTTGGGGCTGTCTAGTGGGTAGGACACTACTAAGGCTGGTTTCTTTTCTTTCTCCTTTTATTTGTTCAAAATTCTTTAGACTGTCAGAGCAGTAGTAATAACAGGGCCACGTTAGATCCTCAACAATGACAAATTCTAGGAAAATGACAAAAGGAGACATATTGGTAAATGTCTGACAACTGTCTGTCTGAGGGTAAAAAAAACATTTACTAATTTCTGTAGTAAATTATCCCACCATGGCCATTTTATACTACCAGTATGATGTCACTTAACATGGCGATGGGAAAGATGGACATAATAGTCTCCAGAATCAGTCCGGGCTGGCTCCAACCCACAGCAGGATACATGTTTAAAAGCTGCAATAACTTTGTTCACTGCTATTGCAAAATCTGGAGGAAAGAGTGGTGGTCTTAATGGGAGCAACTGGCTGGATGATCTCTCGCAATGCCCAAAAATAATGAAACTGTATATAAATGTAATGTGGGATACAAAGCGCTTAGCTTGGTGTCTGGTTCAAATACATACTCAGGAAACAGTAGTTATTCTTAGTTTATTATAAGCACTAAAATTAAATGTTTAGCTACAGATTTCAATCTAATGCCTTTGTGTTATAAAGCCTCTTAACATTGAAGTAACAAAGATAAAAGAATTTTATGTTGCTATTCATGACTCTGCCTAGCTCAAGGTTAAGATAGCAACAATATACTCCAACCAGAAGAAAAGAAGCCTCCACTCGACTGCAGTTCTTCCTAACACTTCACAAGGGTCAAGTTGTGTTATTTTCCTTCAGCGTTAAACCGAATGTATCTTAGGAGCATAGTTCAATTATTGATTGAATAGTGGGTTCAATTTGACTATAATCCAAACAAATACACCCCAAGAAGTTCAAGACCAGGGATGGGACATCAAAAAACTAAAAGTTTCACTCAAGTTTCAAAGCAAACACGCAGATTGAATTAATAACATGGATGTCTTACATTATTTGGCCAGAAACAGTACAGTTCGGTCCCAGTTGGACAAAACTAATGAAATAACAAGCAAATATTAACAATGGTTTGAGTAACCAGACATCAAAATGGACATCAGTTTGAAATAAATTAGTGGATACATACATACATACATACATACATGGACCCTGAAAGAGATTAATACACAGCTCAGGTCTAAATATCGCATATTAGGAGAAAAAGCTAATATCTGTTGTTTTGAATACGATAAAAGTGCTGTTTGAGTTATGTCCCTTTAGTCTCTTCTGCCCATTGCTTTCAATCTATAAAGTTTTCTGTACTTCTATAAAAGGTACAACTTAGTGCTTGGTCTGTGAAATGAGGTAAAAAGGAGAGTAGAATGTTCCTTTTAACCTTCTAGCTAATCTTAATCATTTTCTCTATACTTCTGTTAGCACATAATTCAAATATATTGGTTTTGTGGCAATTATCCCACTATGCTTCTGGACTGTCTTCTTTCCAGAAGGCTCATTTTAACAGTGGACTGCTTCAGCCCAAACCCTGGTCAGAATTCCCCTCAACCCCCAAATATTGCTGAATGAGTTGAATTTTCTGTTTCAATGAATTCTTCCAGATGTGCTTTTTTTTTGCTACATTTTCTTTTGTTTTTATGTTTATATTAATATTAATGAAAATGTATTTTAGATATTCAGCGTTCTCTTTTTTTACAAAAAGCTTTTATTATGGAAAATTCCAAATATATACAAATTAAAGAGAATCGCATAATGATCCTCTATGTACTAGTCATCACACAGAGAGGTTCAACTATTCAACTTCTTTTGTGGGGGTGAGGGGGAGAATTGACATCTTTTTTTTTTCCAGTTCTATTAAGATGCATTTTACATACAACATAGTGTACTATACTGGGAAATGATTACCACAATAAGGTTACTTAACACATTCATCACCTCACAAGTTTAGTTGCGTAGTTGCCTTTTTTGTTTTGTTTTGTTTTGTTTTTTTGTTTTTGGATGGTGAGAATATTTAAGATCTATTCTCTTAGCAACTTTCAGGTAATATGAAAGAGTATTATTGACTACAGTCACCATGCTGTCCATTAGATCCTCTGAACTTATTCATCTTACAACTGACACTTTGTACCCTTTCACCACCATCACTCATTTCCCCCACTCCCCAACCCCTGGCAGCCACCAACATACAATTTGTTTCTCTGAATTTGTTTTTTTGTAGATTCCACAGATTAAGATCATATAGTATTTGTCTTTCTCAGTTAGACTTATTTCACTTAACATAATGCCCTCAAGGTTTATGCACATTGTCACAAATGGCAGGATTGACTTCCTTTTTATGACTGAATAATATTTCTTTGTGTGTGTCTATATGCCACATTTTCTTGATCATTCATCTGTCAACAGACACTTGTTTCCATATCTTGTCTCTGTAGATAATGCTGCAGTAAACACAGGGATGCAGAATCTCTTCAAGATAGTCATTTCCTTTCCTTTGGCTATATATCCAACTATTCAACTGTTATTAATTTATGCTCAATCTGGTTTCATCCATACCCCTCATTCACTCTTTCCTAACTTCCTGGATTATTTTGAAGCAACCCATGCATCATGTAAGAGGCATGCATCTATAAATATTCCAGTATGTATTTCTAAAAGTAAAGTACTGTCTTTCAAACCACACTAGCATTTATACACCTCCAAATATTTACAGTAGTTCCCTAATACCATCAAATTTTCCATAAATGTATACATTTTCCTAGTTATGTCATTTTTTTTTAGTTAATTTGCTGAAGTGAGGAATCAAATATGGGCCACGTAGGAGTACAACACTTGGTTGACATATGAGTATTCCTAAAGTCCCTTTCAAGCTATAGGTTTCCTCTTCTTTTAGTTCTTTGCAATTTATTTCGATGAAACTGAGTCAGTTGTCTTTTAGTGTCTTTCTCATTCTGGCTTTTGCTGATTGCATCCTTGTAGTGCCATTAGCCATGTGTTTCTCTGCTGATACTTCCTGTAAACAGAGAGCTAGACTGAAGTGTTTCATTCAGGTTCATTCTTTTTGTGTGTGTGTTTTAACAAGACTCATTCATAAATGGTCTCATGTACATCCCACCAGGAAGCTCATAGAAAGCTTGTCTTTACTGTGGTTGGAAGGAGGATGTTTGTGATTTTTGTAAGTACAGTTGACCCTTGAACAATGCGGAGGTTGGGTTCTGACCCCTACACAGTTGAAAATCTGTGCATATCTTTTGACTTCCTAAACACGTAATGACAGCTGTCCCTCAGTATCCGTGGATGTTTTGTTCCAGGAACCCAGTGGATACCAAACACCTCAGAAGCTCAAGTCTCTTACATAATATAGCATAGAAGATTGCATGCAGTTGGCCTTCCGCATCCTTGAATTCCCAACTGCGGATTGAAAATACTGTTTTCTACTTGCGGTTTGTTGAATCAGAGCATGGAAAACCCAAAACCCAGGAATACACAGGACCAACTCTATATTTATTGAACAAAATCTGCATATAAGTGGACCAATGCAGGTCAGACCTCTGTCGTTCAAGGGGCAACTGTTTGTATTATGGTTGCCTCATCTGGGAATCAAATATGTCAAACTCATGTTAGAATTTATTATGATTTATTTATATTCGTGATTTATTTATTTCATGATGTTACAAAAGGAGTGCCTTAATCTTCAGTGAGTCCACCAACTGAGCAAGTCTGAGCACCATTACCCTACTAAATATAAAACTCTGGATCATCCCATTCGTATGTCTGAAACTGAATTAAATTGTGGAGAAATTCCAGCAGAAGTAGCTTTGAACAAGCACAAGGTTCTATTTAGACCTTCTTAATCTAAAATGATCCTAGGTTATTCTCAGAAAAGAATGAGTAATACTGTACTAGTAAAATTGTATTGTGTTGACTGTTACGTTAACCTTATAAGAACTGTAGGGAGGACCCATATGCGCTCAATTACAGGGACAATTCAAAGCATCAGACTTGTCTTGGGGTGGAGCATGTAAACCATTCCAGCCTACTTCCAGGAGATGGTGCATCCCTGTCGCTATCGTGGAATGCAGAGTTGAGATAAAAATATGAAGACATGGTATGAAATGTCAATTGTCTTTTAAAAACAGAAGTATGACAGGCAGCCAGGATACTTCTGTTTTTAAAAGACAATTGACATTTCATACCATGTCTTCATATTTTTATCTCAACTCTGCATTCCACGATAGCGACAGGGATGCACCATCTCCTGGAAGTAGGCTGGAATGGTTTACATGCTCCACCCCAAGACAGGTCCTGGCTGCCTGTCATGAAAAAAATACTACTAGAAAGAACTGTATGTGTGAATAACAGCACAACTACCTTTTTAAAATACAGAGGGGAAAAAAAAGACAAAGTATATAAAAATTTTAAATTCTAGTACAATAAAGAAAAGTAAAAGATGCGTGATGGCATAAGAAAAAATACAGTGCAACACATACCGTGTTTCCCCGAATGTAAGGCCTAGCTGGTCCATCAGCTCTGGTGTATCTTTTGGAGCAAAAATTAATATAAGACCCAGTATTGTATTGTATTGTATTATATTATATTATATTATACCCGGTCTTACATTAAAATAAGACTGGGTCTTATATTAAAATAAGATGAGATCTTATTAATTTTTGCTCCAAAAGATGCATTGGATCTGATGGTCCAGGTAGGTGTTGTTTTCAGGGAAACACAGTAGCAAAGGATCAGAATTTCATAAAGAATACCTGCAAATCCATAATACAACCAATCCAAAGGAAATGTGCACAGGGTAGGGGTACACAATTCACAAGAGGAAAAAAATTAAAATATTCAACAAAATACACGAAAAGCTCATTTATAATTATAAAAATGACAATTAAAATTTCATTTTTAACATAATTAGAAGGAAATTTTTAAAAGTGAATCCGGTGTTGACCAAAGTGTGGGGGAAAAGCTACTCTAAGTTATCAGAAAGATTATGTTCTTGGTGAAATGGCCTGTGTGAAATGTACGTAACTTACTAGCACAGGGATTTGAAACAGACCTATTCTTGAGTCCAGCAGTTACATTGATAGAAACCTATCCTTCAGAAATATCCGTGCTGAATACTTGGAAACAACCTAAGTGTTTATCAAAAAGACATTGTTAAATTATGGTACATCCATTCCAAGAATAATAGTCAGCCAATAAAAAAAAAACTGATATGCTGACAAAGAAAGAACTCCAAGAAACACTGTTAAAAAAAAAAAAGTCATAAAACAATAAGCCTAGAATTATCCCAATTATGCTAAAAAATAAAAAAAAATTTAATCATCTCCCCGTCCAAATGCGTTGGTAAAGGATCCGGAAAAGTCACAAACCAATATGAAGGCTGCCCTAGGGGCATGAAGTAAGGATGAGCACCTTTCATTTTTTACTCCCAACCATTGTTTAGCATTTGGATCTTTTGTAATCAGTATGTATTTGTGTTATTTGTACATTGCTTTTGTAAATAGATAATAAAAAAGTGTACACCAAAAAAAAAAAATAATAAATAAATAAATAAATAAATAAATAAAAACAGAAGTATGTGTGTATTTATTATTGGGACTGAAAAGTATATATTGTTTATGGACTTTCAGAAATTTGTGGCTTTTTAAATAGCCACCTGTATGGTTGTCTTTTTGATTCCTCTTATTAAAAAAAAAAAACTGGAAAATTGGGAGGTTTTAATTTATAATTAGCTCATTTTGACAAAACTCTAATCTCATATCCCTTGCCAGATATGAAGAGGGTGTATCTTTCCACTATGTATTTAGTGGATATAAATAAGTTATAGTTAGTTTTCCATTTGTGTGGCTGCTTTTAGTTCAAAGCTGTGGTATCATGTATAAAATATTCCAATTATTCAATAATACATCACTAGAATTAGACCCATATTCTATTTTGAAACTGTTGGAGAATGTCTTAAACTGAGAACTACATTACCTTAATGAGTTCTCTTCAAGTTGTAAGAGTCCCTGAATCTCTTTTCATTCCATATCAAGTATTGGAGAACTTTTTTCAGAAAGTTACATAAATCTACAAAATGAAATGTGGGAGTCTATGACCCACTTCTGATACTTCCCATTCTTCCTACTGCTTTGCCCCCAAAGTACGAATACAGACATATTGCTTTCTTATATCACACATCTTATATCTTTTAAAAGAATTTTTTTTGTTTTAATTCAGCTCCTTAATCTAATATGTACTTTTTAAATTATTATTTCATATAAAATCTTACTTGTCACAATTAGGAACTTGGGGCGAGCTGAGCCTAAGCAAACTGCTGAGATTATTATGAACAAAGAGAAGGATAGCCCGAGGCAACCCCAACTTTATAATCTCTACAGCGAAGTAGCAATAAAATACTCTGGGCAGTGTTGGACCAAGGATTATTATACTTTTCATATGGTGGGATTTTGATTATTTTATTCCATATGTCATAACATATCAGGTCTATGAAATTAACTCTCTTGAGTAAGGTGTTTTGTGTTGCTTGCTCTGTGCTGACAATGCTCTGTGCTGAGTAGAATAGTAACAGAAATGCGTGAAATGCAACTTATACCAAGGAACACGTTAGTTTTTATTGGTTCAATAAAACCCATACTCGAGAGTTTTACTCAAGAACTTAAGATTCAGTTGAGTATACAGAAATGGCAATTAGGAAAGCTCAGAAGGTATATTTCATGAACGGTTGATGTGACAACATTTAGTGGTATGTTATAATGTGAAAAATGTTTTTGTGAAATGCAAGTAAATATATTTTGCATTAAATTCAAGTTGTTGTTAAGTATGCAGTTTATGTTCTTGTGTGACAATTTTAGATTTTGCTTGTATTCATTTATGATTTATTTGAAAAGGCTTGTCTATAATTTGATTTGTAACAGAATACCAATTTTTATGGTACATTGTTAAAATTCTGTATTGATGATAAAATATTTTCAGAGAAGGTACACTTTCTATTAACATTTGAAAGTAAGTATTCCTCATTTTCCCTGAAATTACATAAACTTATATGGGAAGATATGAGCCAGCATTACATAAATTTAAAGTTCTCTCTTGGAACACTTTTTTTTCCTGGTATTTTTAAGCAAAACAAAATTAGCAAATCTTTTTAAGAGTCAATTTAAAGACCTTGCCCATTAAACATGTAAGCTTGGCTTTATTAGTTGCTATTTTTAAGACATAGAGACCATGAAATAGCAGAATCTTAGAGTTTGAAGATATCTTAAAAATCACCCATGGTCTCTTCTGATGCTGGAATCCCTTAGCAATACATAGGGCTTATGACATTCTACACTAGCACAACATTTTCAAAGGTGGGACACTTACTATTTTTGTAGACAGCTAATGACATATTTGACTAGCTCCATTTTTTTTTTAGAAAGTTCTTATTTGAGCCAAATTTTGTCTCTGAAACAATACCAAATATGTCTACACAATAATACTTTGAATGTCTGAGATCTGTTTTCATGCCCCTCTTCCCCACAAATTTTTTAATATTCTATAATACATTTTCAAGGATATCTAAAATTATTGTATTATTATACATCTACACAGAGTTAAGCATATAGTCTTCCAGACCATCAAGTCTGCCCAAGATTTTTGAGCCCAAATATAAGTAATTCGCATCCAACTACAAAGTTAAAGGAAAGAGTGCATACAAGACCACCCTCCCTTCTGATGCCAACTGCAAGTTCAGGGTTTCTCAAATCCATCCTCAAGTTTGATTATTCACTGAAAAGACTCACAGAACTAACTGAAACCTACTATACTTACAGTTTCAGTTATCGCAGGGAAATAATATCAAAACTCTGCCAAAGGAAGAGACACAGTGCATACATAGTATGGGAGGGTTCCAAATGTAAGGCTTCCGTTACCTTCCGAACCTGTTCCCCCTCTAGTATTGATGTGTGACAATACACACGGAGAATGCCAACAGAGGAAGTGCCGATGAGCTTCAACGTCCAGAGTTTTTATTGGCACTTTATTACCTAGGCATGATGGATTGATTGATTTACCAGGTTGTCCAAAGTGTTTCCCATGAATAACGGATACAAGCACGTGGGAAATTCCAAATGTTTAGAGGTTACCTCCCAGGAACCAAGTACAAAAGCCAGACCTCTGTTTGGGTGACACCAAATTTCTTACCATTCAGTATCATTACTATTTTCTTAGATAAAACATTCCACTTCCTTTATTTTACATGAAATATAGTTTTAGAAGCTCAACATATCTTGGTTGAATTTCTCTAGATAATCACTAATTTACCAATGTCCTCTTTTGGGTCCCAGAAACTTTGGGTAAATTTGGTAACAAAATATGTACCTCTTATCACTTGTCTCCAGAAGCTATCGCTATATTGAAGTATTTGACCCCTACTGTAAAGTGTGAAATAATACTTTGGACATGGGTATCGGGCAGACAGGGAGAATCCTGACATTTAACAGCCATTAGACCTTCTAAAAGTTACATGTTCTTTCTGAGCTTCTATCTCCTCCGAGACACAGAGTTGGTAATAATATTCCATATATTGTGGGGACTAAATGAAGTCACGTGGAAATCTTTAATGTATCATAGGAATTTGATGAATATTAGTTCTTTTCTGAAAACAATACTGAATGATACGAATTTGTGTTTGAGAAGTATCTTATACATTGTTTGCCTACCAAGTCCTCTAGACTAGATCTATGCATATATTATTAAAACAAAACAGAATTCACTCAATTTATCACATATTTATCTAAGTCCAGCTGGAAAGTGTAAAGCACTATGCGAGTGACTGAGAGAGAAAAAGACAGTTTCTGCCTTCCTGGAGTGAGAACATTTTCATAAATACCTTTGATATAAATAGATGTTGAATTAAGGTACAAATTGGGTGCAGTAATGGGAATACAAGAGAGAAAGAAATTCTGATTGGAGTTGCTGCTTCTGATAATAATGCTTCTCTAAGAAGCTGATATATCATGAAAGACCCAGAGTACTAGGAGGGCTTTGATAACGCTTTTAGCAATAGTGATTACCATTATTCAGAATTTCTGCATGAATTACTTGGTAGAAAAGTGAATTTTGCAACATGATGTAAATAAATTTATCATGAATATAGGAACAAAATATAAATAAAATGATCTTGTCAGAAATGAGTTCTCTAACATAACTGGCAGTGTTAAAGAAAAAATGTTTAGCCAAAAGCTTAATCTTTTTATTAAAAATATAGTATTGATCTTACTGGGATATAAAGAGATTGCGTCTGTGCTTTGTACTTTAAAACCTCAGAAGGCTTTACCCAATTTCTGAAATTTATTATGTCAGCTTTTGGATTCAAGGTAATCGTAGATTTTATTTGAGTCTGGCAGTTCATTTGAGAACTTTGAAGGAATTAAACACAATTAATTTATTCATCAAACAATTCATTCAGTAAGTATTCATTGGATGTATTCTGTGTGCCAGGCACTGTTCCAGGCCCTGTTGGAAGATGACAATAAGCAAGTAAGTAAATATATAGAATGTCAGATGGTGTAAGTACTGTCAAGAAAATTAAAGTGTGTAATAAGTGATAGTGTCGAAGAGTAGAATTTGCTCTTTTATATAAGTAAGTCAGGAAAGACCGTGTGACAGAGAGCTGAACAGAGACAATTCTTAGTGTGCGAGCAAGTCAGAGAGATATCCTGGTAGGAGGGTGCCAGGCAGAGAAAACAGAAAGACCAAAGGTTCCTGAGTTTGGAGCATGTTTGGCATGTTCCAGGAGCAGCGAGGACTCCAGGGTGGCTGAGGAAAACGTGGTAGATTGCCTGAACATTGGGCTCCGTAGGCCATTTTGTTACGAGCGCTCTCTCTGTAACCTGACCCTTGCCTACCTGCCTCCACTTCCTGTCTCTGTCTTCCCTACACCTGTACTGCTCAGGATGGTAGCCACTAGCCACATGTGGCTACTGAGAACTTGAAATGTAGCCAGTTCAAATGGACAGCATGAAAAAAAGATTAAACATTTCAATAAATTTTATATTGTTTAATATGTTGAAAACATTTTGGATATATTGAGTTAAGTAGAATAAAATAAGCTTAATATTCTAATTAACATTTTTATTTTGAAATAATTCTAGATTGCCATGCGGTTGTAAGAAATAGTACAGAGAAGTCCTGTGTTCCTTTTATCCAGTTTTGCCCAATGGCAATATCTTGCAAATCTGTTGTCACAATATTATTACCAGGATGTTGACAGTGATACAGTCTTATTCAGCTTTCTCTAGTTTTAATTGTATTCATTTGTGTGTGTGTCTGTGTGTGTGTGTGTGTGTGTGTGTGTGTGTGTGGTGTGTCTAGTTCTATGCGGTTTTTTTATCACATATGTATCAAATAGGTACATGTTTCCACCATTACATCAAAATTGGGAACGGTTCCTTCTCCACAAAGATCCCTTGTGCTGTGCTTTTTAAACACATGCACCCATTCCTGTGTCCCATCCCTCCCTGGCCCTAAGCTCTAGCAACCATTAGTCTATTCTTCGTTTATGTAATTTTGTCATGTCAAGAATGTTAAGGAAATGAAATCATACAGAGTGTATCTTTTGGGAACTGGCTTTCTTCCCTTAGCATAATTCTCTGAAGATTGATCTGAGCCATTGAATATATCAATTGTTCATTCTTCTTTATTGCCGAATAGCATTCCATGCTATGGATATACTGCACTTTGTTTAACTACTCCTCCAACGAAGGACACCTGGCTTGGTTCTAGCTTTTGCTATTATGAGTAAAGCTGCCATAAACATTTCCGTACAGGTTTTTGTGTGAACATATGTTTTCATTTATCTGGGGTAAATACTTGAGTCCAATTGCTGGGTCATATGGTATTTGCATGTTTAGTTTCATAAGAAACTGCCAAATCATCTTTCCAGAGTACTGTACCCACCTGTTTTCTTTTTACTTTTTCTTAACATGGCTACTAAAAAATTTTAAATTACATATGTCAGCTCACATTTCTATTGGACAGGGCTGACTGCTCGTATGTAGAGCACCGAGAACTCCTCTATCGCAGATTCTTCCCACATGCCTTTCTTTCTATCTTCAGTGTGTTTTCATTATCCCCTCACAAATGCACATGAGCTTCTGTAACACAGTGGTTAAGAGCAGAGTATGAAACCAGATGGCCTGGGTTTGGAGCTTGGATTTATCCTTTACTGGCTGTATGATTTGTTAAGATATTTAGTGTCTTTTTTCCCCTCAGTTTCTTAATTTGTGAATGGGATGATTGTAGCAGTACTGCTCTCCTTGGGTTGGTATGAGGACTGAGTGAATTAGCACATGTGAAGTTATTTTCTAATGAGACCTTTTGACCCCTTGCCCAAGAACATTTGAATCCTAATAGAGGCTTCTGTTGCAGTCAACACCCTCATTAAAATTGTAATTATATGATTGTTTCATATCTTTCTTTACTATTACATGGGTAGTGACCTTGTCCATCTGATTCGGTGCTGTATCCTCGGTGCTAGCACACAACTGCCCAAGAAGAGGCAGTCAATATATCATTGTTGAACGAAAGAGTGAATGAAAGAATAAATGAATTTCTTTCAATATAAGCATTTACTCACGCTTATGTAAAGTATGATTAGATTTAATTTCCTCTTCCTTAATTTTTAAAAGTCATACATTATTCATGTTTCTCTGACTCATATCTGAAAGTTATTTGACCAGTTTTTACATGTGGCTCCTACGTATTGTGGAATAAAAATTGTTCTGGAGTAGTGACAAAATTCAATGATAAAAATCAGCATACATATAATATAATATATTTGATTTGTAGTTTTGGTTAAATTTTTCAGTTTAAGTTATCATTTCATTGTTATGCTGGGACTCCTTGCAGGTTGATTGACTTCATGTTACTTAACTGCTTCCTCTGGCTTTATGGGCTTAATGGAGACTGATCTGAAAACATCAATGGTGACATTGAGATAGAAGTACTTATTTCTCCTTCTGCAGATAATTTTGTTTCAGTATTCCAATTATTTAAGGCTTTAAATAGGTAAGCTTCATGACATTCGTAGGAAAGAGAAAACCAGGGCACGACGTAGATGATTTTCACCCACCCACTCTCTGTTTAAAACCCAAATATGTACCAACTATCTAGAGCACATGGCTTTTACACACACACACACACACACACACACACACACACACACATTTTGTCAGTGATCCACCTTTATCTTCTCACTTGCCGAGGGAAGTTACCACAGTAGAAAAAACATTGACTTATGGTCATTGAACTAAAGTGAATAAGGTTTTTACTATTAACTCTGTGGTCTTGTAAAGACCAGTAAACATGTCACATCCTTCATTTCATTTGCTAAAGTAATGGAAATGACAATGAAACCTACCAAGTGGAACTGTAGTGATGACTAAATACAAAGGTCAATCTATAGATCCCTAATAAAAATCTCCATATTTGGAGCTACCAAGCCATGTGATGAGTTGTATAGACATATACATACATGAATGTTTTAGCGTATGCCTTCAAAGGCAGGTATCATTAGACTTATGTTATACCTTAGCATGCTGAGTATCAGAAATGCACTTTCACTTCACACAGTTACAAGACAAGACTTTGCCATATAATTAGCACTCTCACATCCAAACTAATC
The DNA here is from genome assembly GCF_004115265.2 of Rhinolophus ferrumequinum. Lineage (NCBI taxonomy): Eukaryota > Metazoa > Chordata > Mammalia > Chiroptera > Rhinolophidae > Rhinolophus > Rhinolophus ferrumequinum. Next base: position 86,849,070 of record NC_046285.1, read on the forward strand.
AGTAGGGGAATAAAATGTCCCTCCTTTCCATCAACATATTTGAGTTCAAATTTGTATTGAAACATCTCCAGGTGGAAAAGAAAGATTATAATGATATTTGTTTTCTGGTTTAATGATTTTCAATACTGAATAGATTAAAATAATACAAAATAACATAAAATTTGCTAATATTTATTGAGTGTTAGAACTCTATTAAATAATTTACCAGAATTATTTTATTGACATACAATTGACATATGACATTGTGTAAGCTTAAGGTGTACAAGGTGTTGATTTGAAACACTTATATATTGCAATGTGATTACCACCTTGAGGTTGGCTAACACCTCCGTCATATCCCATAATTGTCATTTTTTTTTGTGGTGAGAACATTTAACATCCAGTTTCTTAGCAACTTTGAGGTATATAATACAGTATTGTCAATATAACAACAGAGTCAGCTACTATAATTATCCCTGTTTTACAGTTGAGGAAACAGGCTAAGAGAGTTTAAATTAGTGGCTCAAGGTCAGCAAACTAGTAATTATTAAAGCCAGGATATGATGCTGTGTAATGTAAGGGTTCCAGCCTTTCCCAGGGATGCATATATTTCATTCACACAGAGTCTGGTAAAATAAAATCATGTTTTCTCTATTATGCCTTTACACTTATTGTGTTCCTATGGCCTTTAGAAATAAAACAAACTTTTGCCCAATGTGAGTAAAAATTCTAGCTCCTTCTCCCATTTTCTTCTTGCAATCCAAAGACTTTGAGATTTATCATAGCTGTTCATATGCCAACAAAATGTAATTTCCATGATTACAAAACAACAGTATTGTAGATATGAAACTATAACCATATATACGTGTATATATACATATATATGGTTACAATCACTCCTCCTACCACATTTTAATGGATCTATATTTATTATCTGCAATAACAATATTAAGTAGATTATTTTTCTAATTAGAATATCAAGTTCTTATTTAAAGATTGCTTTTATTTGACCATGCTTTTACGTATTACACATGAGTCTATGTTTGGAATTTGTTAGCCTTCTCTCTACTGTACATTTGCTCCACACAGCTCTTTTAATGCAAAAAAAATGTTGCTTTATAGGATCACTTTGCCTCTATGTGTTGCAATTTTATTATTCCTATATTTAAATGGAATACTTCTATTGTGTAACCAGGGAGAGTTCTTTCAACCTGGGAACATTTGCTTCAAATAGTACAGATATATTTATTTATTTACGTACTTATTTTCATTTCCCTAAAATATCAACTTTGATTAATAATTATATACAGGCTTTGTTCTTCTGATCTGGGTGTCAACAGTAATTGGAATCCATATCCATATTCTACTTTGCAATCATGCTGCAAAAGGCCAATAAATTCCCGCTGAGTGTGTTACTTGTTAAATTTAGTGCGTTACATTCGGGGTAATGAGTAAAAGCAGTGGGCCGTTACCGTCTGGCTGGCTGAGGAAGGCTCAAACAGCCAGACTCCCCTGAGGCCTTGAGCTGGCTTAAAACAGTGACAGGCAGAATCAAGGGAGTCCCTGCGCATCCCAGTTCAGTTTGTCTCCCTTCATTTCCTCTTCTGTTCAGGCTGGAGGGAAGTGAGGTAATCTTAGCCATTAATTCACCACATTTTCATAAAATGCTGCATGCTCTGGTTTCATTCACCAGCAAATACAGTTCATATAAATAGTTATATATTTATATTCAGCAGAGAGATGAGAATACCATTGAATATTAACTAGTGACTGTGCCACCATGCAGTTCACCTTATATGTCTACACATGTCTATTGTGGATTCATTTGTCTATATTAACAATTCACATAAGTATTTTTGTATGAGTGAATAACCAATGAAGCAACCCCCACAGGTATATATGTGCTTATTTCCATCTCATATTTATTAAACACACATAAGCAATTACTGAAAAAAAAAGGACTACCACATTTTTAAACCGACACTCTTCCTTAATAAATAAATTTATTCTTCATATAAAAGAGGTTCTTTCTTAAACTGTAATATCATAATATTTTAACATATGTTGTGAATGTATACATGCAAGAACATGAGAACAACCTGATCTATATTCTCACTTAACTGTTTTTTTCTTGATAACCGAGTGAGTCTTTACTCTCCCAGCAAATAATTGTTATGTTTCGTGCCAAAGCCAGCTGGCACCCTTAATCCTTTGAGTTATTGTGAATATTAATATCCACCAAGAAACAACTAGATCTTGAAAGAAAGAAGGAAAAAATAATTTGTATGAAATGACAATTTATTAAATGTCTTGGAAAATTTAGCACAGGGTATCCTTTGCTATCTATGATAGGGCAGCTAGTTCTAAATAACATGGTGTATCTCATTAGAGAGATATTAGATCTAATTATGCAACATATAAGTGAGATCATTATAGTAACATTATCTCAATGAGGTAAGTAAAGCACAAGTGAAATCTAACACTGTTGCTTGAAAGAATTTTTTAATGCAAATATAAGGAATTAATGATCACTTAAGTGTACACTGAAAGATATTAAAAACCAGTCATGAATTGTTGACAGGTAATGCAAAAATAGATTATGTACCCTGATTAATTCTACTGTAGATAAAAATGAACTTCCTGGGCAAATATTATCTTTTAATGCAGACAGATCGTTTTCTAAACAAAATAAAAAGGCAGTGGAAGAGTCATAGGTTTTCTTGTTTAATGTTTATTCTATTACCTTTTCTTTGGCACTTCTACCATGTTAGAGATTCTCCAACTTTAGAGCGTAGCAGAAGCACACAGAGGGTTTGTTAAAACACAACCTGAGTTTCTAATTCAGTAAGCTGGGTGGTGCCTCAGGATGACATTTGTAAAGTTCCCAAGTGACACTGATGCTGCAGGTCCAGTTCCTATTTGAGAACCACTGGACTAAGTGAAGGTCACTGTAGAAGACACTTCACTCACATTATCTTCTTGATTATTTTTTCTGTAAGATGGGTGTCCAAGGATCCTATATTCTGCTTGTTATTTTCAATCAAGCTGTATATCTTGGGAAATCCAGATTCTATACAAAGAAAGCTATCCTGAAAATATAAATTAGGCTATCTGCCTGACAAGTGCATTATGCATATTTTAACAACATATTTATAAACAGCAACATAAACAATAAAATGAATAGATATTACCTAACAGGGGAGAGGCCAAAAATAATGTTTGAGTTGTATGTAAGCTAAGTTAGCTCACTCTTATCTGTAAAGAGACATTATCTCTTTCCTAAAACATTCGAGTATGTTAACTGCTTAATTGATTGATTCTAATACACAACATGATGACTGTAGTTAATACTGTATTGTATATTTGAAATTTTCAATAGAGTATAGATTTTAAGTGTTCTCATCACACACACACACACACACACACACACACACACACACACAAATGGTAAATATGTGAGGTGATGGATGTGTTAACCTAATTATGGTTATTTTACAATATATACATATGAGTATATCAAATCTTCACATTGTATACATTAAATATATATATATATATATATATATATATGTTTGTCAATTATACCTCAATAAACTAGAAGGAAAAATAATAAATGAATTGACACTGTCAAACAAATTTTAAATTAAAAAAGTAGCAATCTAATGATTATTCTATGTAAAACAGCAAGTTGCCTCCCTTTATTGCAATGTTAACTATAACCTTTGCTGATTTATTCCCTAACAGTGTGTTTAGAAAAATGCATATAATAAAATACCACCTGAAGTTTGCACATGAGTTTTGTTTTGTTTTTTATCTGTTTCTTCTCTCAAGTCAAGCATGATAATTGTTATGGCAACAATTAATATTCAAAGTGCATTTACAGAGGGAATATTTCCTTGACTCTATTTGGGTTTCCTTCAAAATCTGATCCTTATTATGAACTCAAATGTCTGAGGTTCCATAAAATCAGGAAGCATATATGTGGTAACATACCAATGATAAAAGAAAAGATTGCAGGACCTCAATACCAGCTATAACTTCAAATTTTCTTGTGTAAGACAGCCCAAACCATATTTATGAAATGGACAGAGTTCTTAGTCTTGCAAAATTGGGCTATAATCTGTGTTTCCATGTTTGTTTTAACTGAGTTGACCAACTCTGAAAAACCCTGTTGTTGTCTCTACTCTCACCCCAAAACAGAGCTGGGCACTCCATTCATCTATATTAAAAAATGATAAAACAATGATACAAGTGCTTTTCAGTCATTTTGATGTGGTTATCCTAGTCCAGAAAAAAGCTCTGTTTCCCCAGGTCATTTTGTAAGAATCCAGAAAAGCTTTTCCTTATGTTGCATTATGTGGGGACAGAGTCCCAGAGAGCAGTTTCCAGGCTCTCGGCCTCACATGGAAAGGTGCTGGCTCAGGTAGTAGATGGTCACCAGCTGTGACTCGTTGGCCATCAGCTGTTACCGGTTAGCCATTAACCACTAACATAACTGCTGTGGCTACGCTAGGGGGTTGGTTTGTTGGTTGGCAGAGAAGCAGACGGCGGATTGTGGATTGTGTTGATCCTACTTCCCGTGTCTTGCCTGGCTGCCAGTGAGACTAGGGTGCAGGAAGACCCCTCATTGGGTACTAACGGATGTTTGTTTTTGCTTCTTGACCAGCCGCCATCAAGAATATAGTGGTATGACTCCCCTATCTGTGGCTCTGTTTGTTCCTTTTTGGCCTCACCATATCCTGCATTCTTGTGCGGGGAGCGGGACCAGAGACCCCGCATGACACATTATATCCACAGGCATAAATAGACTGAGTTCAGACTCTGTTGACTCTCCTCCGTTCTCATACTTGGCTTTACTCTGCAGTCACATGAGGAGCTTTAGGAAATACTCCTGGATCTCAACCAGAGAGATTTGGGTTTAATTGAGCTGGTGGGTAGCTAGGCCATTAGGATCTTTTAAAAATCTCCCCATGTGATTATGATGTGCAGCCAAGTTCGAGACCAATGTTTATAGTTATTTACAGGTGAATCTTATAAAAGAGCTACTGATAACAATGAAGTCAATGTAAGCATCTCACATTCCAAGAGTACTAGCATTTGGGAAATAGTAAAGTGTTCATTTCCATTAGTATTGATTTGTGTGTATGTGTGTGTGTTTGACCACAGCAGATATGGGGCTCTCAAGGTGAAATCCACTCTATGGATTTACCATAATCTTGGTAATATGTTCAGGTAACATGCACTTATAGAAGCAACACTTAGGATGGGAGTTTAAGTTTCACTTGATCAGGCTCTTTTCTCTCTTGTCCTACTGCATTAGTTCCTTAACCAGAATTCCCGAGAGCATATGATGTGTCAGTCGTCGTGTGAGGACAGGAAAACACGGTGGTGAACGATCATAAAAGTAAGTTTACCTAATCGTTGATAATATGCTTAGAAAATTGAATGCAAATGTAAAAATCATTGGCAAAATAAGACACTTAAACATTTTTTAAAAAAAGATTAAACAACGAGTTGGTATTAAAACATAGATTACAATTGATGAGTAGAAAGAATGTGAATGTAGGAGAAGTGAGAAGTGGGAGGAATGAAAAAGGAAATATGTAACAAAATATTCATCTTAACGGGAAGGGGCTAACTATGTGGCTTCATTCTTAGCTTGGATAATAATACAAGTCTAAGGTATAAAGAATGTACGTAGACATTTTAGGGGGAAGTGCATATTCATAAAACAGGTGAACATGGTATATAACTACAAAATCATTGGAGAAGCATCAGATAATTTGAATAATGAAAATCAAGAAAATAGAATGAAAAGTTAATAATTGATGTCTATGAAGTTTTGTACCCTCTAAACAAAAACTACATATTTTTTTCAAGCATCTATGGTTTATTTACTAAAACAGATCAGTATTAGGCAAGAACAAATAAATGGTAAATAATAGAAATTGCAGAAATCACATATGGTTACAATTTAATAGTACTAAAAATACATTTTCCATAAAAATACCCCCCAGAGTATTAAAAACAATCAAACAAATTAACATTAGATAAGCAAACCAGTTGCCTAAATAACCATTGGGATAAAACAGAAAATAAAACTGTAATTGTAGACTATTTAGAAATCTAATATTACAGCACCACATTTCAACACAAGTATATTATCAAAGCTCATTCAGAGACAAATTCATAGGTTTTAATTATATACATATATATGATTTATATATATATGATTCATATACCTATGAATCATATATATATATATGAATCAAGCCTTTATCTCAAGAACTTAAGTATACTACAAATCAAAGAGACAAATCTTAGAGACTGAAACCACACATTTTATTGAACTGGAGAAATGTAAAATCAACAAATGAATCACAGAACTTAATTTTTAAAGGAAAAAATCTCTAATTTTCTGCAAAGAGTGAAAAAAGAATATAACTGAGAAAGAATACAACAAATAGGAAATGAAAAATTATATAAAGGGCAATATTGTTTAAGAAAGTAATTGCACTTTTCTTGATGAAATACTAGCAAATATAATTTGTATATGTATTAAAATAATATCCAATAATCATCAATACTTTCATTTATCTCAGCCATATGTAAATGATTTCAATGACAATTTACAGTATTTGACCTTATCATATAGCACTACTGCCTCTCCAGGTATTCAAGCATTTTTACAGGGCCCATAAATGTTTTTTAAGTGTATTTCTTATAATTTTATGTTTTTGTAAAAATTTGAATCAGATATTTTTATTAAATTTTTACCTGGTTTTTCCTGGATTAGAAGTCACAAAATTCCATACATACTGTAATTTGAATGTAAACAGAAAATATAGTGTCTATAATCTAGTTTTCCTCTCAAATCCACACCCAAAATTTATCAGAAAAACAGTGTTCAATCTCTTTAAATCTACTCTAACCTACTATGTTAAACATGACTCAGTTTTCTAGTCATAAACCCCACTCTATCATAATCTCTCCCTATTACCTGGGAATTACAAGCCCATTAGAGATCCAGTCCTGCTACTTAATAGAATCTGAATTTCAGTTTTCGCTGATATAAGGGAACATATTCAAAAACATGAGCATTTTTAAATCGATACCATTAAATTGTGTGTAAGTTTTTGAAACTTTTCATTTCTATACTTTTAATTTCATGTTACAATCTTTTTAAAAATTCCTTTTATTTTTATTTCTTTTACTTTTGGCATATATGATACATTGTTTTAATATGATACATTTTTAAGAAATACAAGTTAACTTACTAGAGATCTGCATTTTACTGTCTGCTACACTTGCTTACCTCTGTCATCACTCCTTGCATTTTAGTTTTACTGGTCTTAGAACAGCCTCTTCCCCACACACACCCTCCCCCACGCCCACACCCAGTTGTGGCTCCTCCAGTTTATTGCTGTGGTGAGGGTGGAACTGACTGACGGGATCTTTGTGGGCTGGACATTAGGATACAGGACTGTACTATGGGAGCAGCACAGTGGTATCTCAAGCCTCATTCAAAAAGGTTGATCCAGTCCAAACCCCTCTCCAGCTTTCGTGTTTATTTACAGTTTCATTCTTCTTATTGTAACAACCCACATCCTGTAATAGGCAATAACCAAGAGCCTTGGGAGAGGCAAGCTTCTGTTGTTTGTCTTCCAGGATTTCATCCTGTAAACTTAGGTTTCTCTTCATAGACTGGATACCTAGCACTTAGCACCCTACACTTGAAGAGAATCAATCTAGATCATCAATTTTCCCATTTCTTAGCACCACATATTTTGGTAATTCACAAATGTCTAGCAGACGTCTAGCAGAAGCTGATCTATCAAAGATGACATGAGCATAATTGTTCATAGAGGAAAGTAAAGAAGTCCAATTCTAAGTTTATTTAATCAAAGAAAGAATTTAGAAAATATTCTAAAAAAAAACTAGAATGCAAGATATACTGCAGGAAGTAAGATACATCAATGAGGGTGGGTTGAAATACCATTTGAAAGCAGACTTTCATCCTGGAGCCGGGCTGTAGTTCCTTCCCTAATTAGGAATGTACTCATATATCACGCAATTTGCCTAAGAAATTTATATGTATAATTACACTGAATCATTCCAGTGCCCCTTTCAGGTAGATTCTATTATTGCCCTTCATGTTTAGATAAGGGAACTAAAATTTGGAGATTAAGAAATCGGTCCTCAATGATACAGGTAATAAATAGCAGCATCGTGATTCAAACCCTAATTTTGGACCCAATTTTAAGTTCTTATGCTCAATGTTATAACATTATTATATGTTATTTTTATTGATTGCAGAGGATTGAAATCCAATTTACAGTTAAAGGAAAAGCACAAATCATAGAAAGGAACCTGAGGATTTTCATAGAAACCAAAGACAGGAATGTAGCTGGGCCTCAGGAACATCAGAAACCGTGCAATAAACACTTTCCAAGCTCTTGGTTTTCATTCACTATACTCCTCAACCCTTCTTACTACCCCTTGCTTGTTCCCTCTCCCACCATTTACCCCTTCCCCCTACTGGCGTACTCACTTTGGTTCACTTGGTGGAAACCCGTTTGTGTGAGCTTTGTATCTCCTAGTTCTAGCACTCAATGATGCTCCAAAACATGAACTTGACTTGCTTTTGATCACAAAGCCCACAAATCATGGGAATGGAAACCTTTGGCCAGGTTTAGGCCATTGCCCATTCTATAACAAATATTAATTCATTCACTTAAATCAAAATTAACTTGGAATGCCCTATGTGTCTCACACCATCCTGACTACTGGGAATACAGAGGTGAATCAGATAGACAAGATCTGACATTTTAATGGGAAAAGATAGGCAACAAATAAGATAAAAATATAAGTATCTGAGAAGTAAATACATGTACAAAATATATACATAGCCAATATTCAATGACACTAACTTAAAGCAAGGTTATATATACAGCAAGTGATGGAATGGAGGTCAACATTAGGTAGAGATATAAGAGCATATTTCTCAGAGATGACATTTGAGTAGAGACTCGAATGACAAGACGAAACCATCCATCGAAAAATCAAGATCACTCCAGGAGGAGAGGATGAAAGAAACAAAAGCAATGACCTGAGAATATTAGGAAGCCAGGGTGACTAGAACTTAGTAAGTGAATGGGAGAAATGTAGGAGATGAAGTGGGAGTCAGAGAGGGAGACAGGGACTAAAAGTCTGTTCTGGAAGGGAAAGCATTTGATTGTTATTCAAAGTGGAAACAAGTTATAGCCAGAGGGAGGGTGCTATGATTTGCCCAAGTTGGGTCTAGTATCCCTTGGGTTATATTTTAATTTGGCTGCTGTTGCTACAGCCAGAGGGCTGTAACAGGAGGAGGCATATGTCCCCATGGGAGCTGTGGTTCTGGGCAGATAAAGCAATGAACAATTCTGTTCTCGTCACAATTCTGTTCAAGCCCCTCTCTTATAAATCCCTTTAACCGTTAGTCTCCATATATTGTCAGGCACAGTAGCCAGTGTCCTTGCATAGCCAGCTTTATCTAGAAGGTTATATTTTCCACTAGTTTTAGGTATTTTAGATTTTCTGGTCTTCTGTACAATGTTAAGGCTTTTTAAAGGGGCTGGCTCAATTTGACTCATCACCCAGTTAGGAAAAGTATCTTGGTTATGCTGATTTGTTGATGGATTACCAGGTGGTTGATATCAACTTGAATACTGTCTATTGCTTGTGGGCACTGGCTTCCAGTTCCATTTCACTGGGCTTTGTATCTTAAATTTCCTATCTTCCAAGCTCCGTTATTTGCCATGCTTATTTTCAGTTTTCTTAGCAAAAGTGATTGGATCCTAAGCATGTTGGCAACACAGAGGTATAAAAGCAAGTCAATCTAACAGGCAAATGGAGTAAAATGGTAAGGGACACCAGGAGAAAGGAGAGAATCTGGGAGCAAGATGAAAAAGGAAACTCTAGACAGTTGAGATAGCAGTGCTATCAGAAAACAAAGACATGGCCTGAAGAGTTAGGAATCACTGCAGCAGAAGTAATGAGATGGAAAATTTTTCAAGGAAAAGACTTAAACATAGATAAAGGAAGGAAACACAGCATAAAAAGAAGAAAAAATAAAATAGGAGAAAGGAAAATTTTTTAAAAACCCAAGTGCAAGGTGAGAGAGGAAAACAAAAGAATGGATAAAGTAAGAACTGGTGCATTACATTAAAACAAATGTATTGTTTTCTTTATCTTTTACTCTCTTTGCATTTCTCATGTAGCAAAGCCAAACTGAATGGATAATTTTGTTTATGTACCCAATTTGCATAATTGTGCAATATAAATTACAATGCTAATTAAGGACAGCCCTTGGGCTTCTGGAATTGGGTCAAAGTGGCTCCCTGAGTGTAAGGAGGTTGGGGCATTGGCTCAGTCCCCACTCCCACCACAGGGAAGCCAGGCAAGAGAAAAGAACCTCTCTGACAGTGTGTGAAATCTTGTCAGAATTTGTTGAAGACCCAGAACTGTACATCTCACTTCAAAACTTGGCTTTTAAAATCATCTTTGTGTGATTCCACAATGAAGTGCTTAAAACCTAGAAGTTCTCCTAAAAGCTGTGTTGGTTATCTTTGTATGAGTTTTTCTTTTCCTTATTATTTTTTTTTAATTCAGAGAACATTTCTTTTCAAACTGTAGATAATTGAGCGTGAACCTGGCATGCAATATTTTCTCACTGGACTACTGCCAGAATTGTCCCAAACCATGCCATGCCCTGCTCGGGCTCCTGAGCAAGGGGAAGACGACGAGCTGATTTCTGAGCTTTAGTTAAGTCCATGTCCTTCAAACTAAGTAAGCTATTGCACTGTAACTAAATCAAAAATTCAGTCCCAGAGAGTTTATTCCCTGCACCACTCATAGTAGGGGGCTATAAGGTATAGAGTTCATATTATCTTGAGCTTGGGTTTTTCAAGGAAAGAATATTTCTGAGTTACTATAATGAAAGCTGGCATAACCACAATGGAGGAGCCTCTGTCTAAGCCTATTGTGAAGGTGGCATTTTGCAAGCCTCTTTCAGCCAATGAACCCCAAACTCAAGCAAGGATTACATGCAAAATAGAAAGAAACAGAGCCCAAATCACACTGATTGCAGTAGGGATGGCAGGGTGAGGGGGTGGGCATCGGCGCAGGCGCCTCAGGTCTTATCTCAGGCCTCTCTATCCACTTTCTGCTCTCTCCTCCCCCTTCTGAGAGTGTAGACGCCACTTCTATAAGAGATTTATTATCTACCTAACTCAGGTAACAGCATAAAAGTTAGGGATGTTGGTTTTATACACTCAGTTTTGACTTTAAGACACGTGGAGGTTCTGTTCGCTAGGATCATTGTAGCAATAATTGGCCTATATCCCATCCTGTGTTACTTTATCTTCTAAAGCAATGTTTCCCAAACTTTCTCATGTCCGGGCATATGAAAAAATGATAATATTTCTGTGGAACATTGGGGTAAACTAGATGAGAATTGGGACTTTCAATAAGGCTACTCGTTTTCCAAGGTGACTGTTTCGGGGTGTCTGGCCAACCCAACCCTACACCTGAGGCCACAGACATGGATTCATGGTTGGACATTAGACTAAATTCTGACAAATGACGGCCAATCTCAGGAGCAACAAGGAAAGTTGGCAAAATTTCAAAATATTGTTTGAGCATGTAGATACCATGGATAAATTTTCCAACTTACTCCTGGTAATGAGACAATATGCTTTCCATTTGGCTGAGGCTGGTCTGAATTGAAATTGAGTTTCATTTTCAACAGGGGGTGGGGGGAGGGAGGAGGAGTCCTGATTGATATATATTTTATTACCTAAAATTCAGACCTCATAGGTCATGTTTCAGTTTTTCAATGTCCCAGACTCACCATTTCATAGAGGATAGAGTCAAAATTTTTATCTAATTTTCACTAATATGTAGGTCTACCTACAATACCATCAATATGGAAGTGGTGTTCTCTCTGACTGTTTTAGTGATGACAGTGTGAGCCGAGGGTGAGCATCTTCTCTGGTCTGGTTAGCATCTTTTTTGTTTAATTTTGGTGGAGCAGCCCTCAGTGGGCAGGTTGTTGGCGGCTCCTAAAGCTGATATACTTTTTGGTAAATGTTCTTTTTTTTCTGTTATGACTCAGGAATTAGTCAGTCTGGCCATTTTTCCTAGAATATCCTTGGATCCTAATTGTAAAGGCATAATTTTACAATGTCGATATCTTAAAGAATACTCCTGGTGATTGTATAGACTCTATAGAGAACAATTACTATAGAATAATGGTTCTCAAAGTGAATGGATACTAGCAGGTTCAGCATCACCTGGGAAGTTGTTAGCAACGCATATTCGTGGGCCCACCTCAGAGCCACTGAATCATAAAATCTGGGGGTGGGGCCCAGAAATCTATGTTTTAATGAGATGACTCTGTTGCACAGCAATGTCTGGAGCCATTGTCAGCGAGGGTCAGACCTGGAGAACATCTTGGTTGAGGACTTCCGAAAACCCTCTCTCTCGTTACTCCAATACACGTTCCTTATGCCTTTTTAATTTCTATTTCATTGGCGTTTTCTCTTCCATAGGGAACCACTAGAGCTGAATCATCCCTAATCAGCGGTGTTTGTAATTTGACAAGGTCATGCCTACTTTGTGTGAGTGACTATTGTTAGGTTCTCACTTCTCTAAAATTTTCCTGGAAGATTAGAAAATTAAGCTAACTAGATTGTTTTATTAATCACCTGCCATCATATCTCCTTCAAAGATGGAATTTTGAAATAATCATATGAACTTTTCCCCTCTCTTAGTTTTGCCTTCTTGATGATTTCAGGCTAGTATTAAAATTATTACGTTGGTGGAAAAGTAATTGTGGTTGAAAAAGTTAAAAATAATTGCAAAAACCGCAATTACTTTTGCACCAACCACATATATTTCCTAGGCATACAAAACCTGATGACATTATAAGATACAAAACAATCCATATTGGATGGCCAGGCGACATCATTCTAGAGTTAAACCCATGTCATGAAAAGTCCACCAAGAAGGTAAACTACATTTGCAGAAGCTGAACTTGCTATACTTGTATCATAAGCAACAGATACAGACAGACACATGCCCTTTTTAGGGGGTTGGAGTACCAGCTCTAGAGCCAGACATTCTGAGCTCAGAATCTGTTCCAAAACTGGTGATTGGACCTTGTGAAATCCTCTGTGCCTCAGTTTATTTACCTGCCTATCATGGAGAATGTATTCAGTAAATTTTAGCTAAAGCTATAGCTGTCGTAGCATCAGCCTGCTTATGATTATGAGGGGATGCCCACTCATAATAGTCAAGCAAGGTGTGTATGCACTAAGCATCAATATCTGAAAAGCCACATAGAGACGACGATTTGATGACCACAAAGAATTGGTAGAGAATGATTCAGCCCATAGTAAGAGATGAAAGCAATGAATAGTTTTTATAAAATCCGCAGTATGTATTCAAACCAAATGTCACTTTAATTATATACAATGCGATTTAGTGTAATTTCCAATTTACCCAAACCCAGAAGCCTGCACAAATTTCAGTTAAAGGAATAGTTCTGTTATTTCTAATCTGCTTTCTTTTCAGTTGACTGTGCAAGTTCTTCTGCCTTTTTTCAGAGCCTCATTCTCTTCTAGCCCCTCTGCTTCAGAAGATGTTACATTCATGTTTACAAGTGGATGGGCTGAGTTGTTGTTCTCATGCCTGTAAGCACATACTATTGTTTGTGGAAAATGTTCTAAAATTTGTAAACAGCTCAAAGTTGATGTTAAGATAAGATTCTTGATATACACAAGACCAAAAGTGGTTTGGCTTCTCTCCATTTTGGCTACAAAAGCCTGCCAGGAATTATTAATTATCCCAGAATGTCCCTGATCTCTGCATGCTCTTTGGGTATATTGGCTTAGAATTTTACTGTGTTTTTTTTTTCCATTTTATACTCTACATATATCTTATTGTCTACATTTGTTCCTTCACAGTTGCACCCATCATCTACTTTCTAGTCTTAAAACTTTACTTGTATGACTGTATATACTTACTAAAATATATTAAGTGCCAGGCACTGTTCTAGGCATTTAGGATACAATGGTTAGTTCTAACCATTATGATGCTTATATTAGTGAAATAAACTGTCATTCTCTAGAAGACAAACTGACGCTTATTTTATCTGTCTTATTCTTAGTAGTATGTTGGGAACATAAATAGATGCTCAACAAAAATTCCTGTATTATTAAAAGAATTATTATATTTAAAATACTAGGAACTTTCAAGGAGCCTGGTTGAAGGAAGACTTAAAGAGTGAGAGATTGAAATGCAAGGTACTTAAAAGGATACCTAGCAAAAATGCTTAGTATTTAGGTGAGATAATAGAGAAAATACCTGTGTCAGTAATCAAAAATATAGTGTAATTGTGAAGCAAGAGTATACCTCCAGAAGACCTAGTTGGGAGTTGTGGGAAGTGTTAGATACAGCACTGAGTTGAGAGTTTAAAAACCAGGGTTGTTGTTGTCTCTTAGTAGCTATATAACTTTAGACAAGCCTCCGAAGTTCATAAAACTCATGAAAATGGCTCATGCAACCTTTCAGGAATGTTGTGAGAATTAAAGATATAGAATATTTGAAAGCACTTTGATATATTTTTTAATTGTTAATGTTTTCTAGGCAGACAGGATTGATTTTCAGAAATGTGTCTTAAATAGAAAGATGATGATGAAAATGGGGAGTTGTTGGGATAAAGGGAAATGTGTCCTTGTTCACAATCATTAAGGACTACCATGAAATTCCACCCCCCAAAAAATCTAAAATGAGTATGTGGGTGTATATATCGTATATATGTATATATCTTCAAGAATGTGTAACTTAATCATCAAGAGGTCCAACTACAATGTTACATGTTACAACATACTTACAGTTTATATCATTATTGTATGGTAGAGTCAATTAAAAATATTTACTCTCTTATTCTCAAATATTTAATACATGAAACAAACAGGAATTTAAGTATTACTCAAGCTCATGAAAATAACACATTTTGTGGACAACAGTTTCCTGGGTTATTAGTTACTTTGCTATTTGTTTTTCAGCAGGCACAAGCATATTGTGAGATGTTCCATATTTAGGAAACTTGTAACAAACTGTGAAAAAAACATAATGCATTTGGGGTGAGCCAAAGCAGTAGTCTAAATATTTCATTAAAATTCAGACCAACACTTTGGGTTGTATATTTATTCATAGGTAGATTTAAAAATATTATCGAAGGTACGTTTCTCGTTGCCACTTTTTAATTTCCGTTTTTAGATTGTGGGAAATACATTAGACTGAACGTCAACAAACATGAGAACTGACCCTGACATTGACACTTCCAGCTTGGATATCTTGGACATCACATCTTGAAGGAGTCTTTCCTGCACCCCTCCCCCAATAGAGAAACAGTCCTCCACTGTGCTGTCCTCTAATTTGTACTCACACCTTCCTCTATGGTAGTTTCGTGTTCACATGCCTATTTTTTGTATCAGATAGTGAGTTCCCCAGTGGGAGATACTTTGTCTTTTTCTTCTTGGTAACTTTAACATAGGACCTGGCACATTGTTGATGTTCAAGAAATGTTTCTTGACTCAATTGAAATGACTATTAATCTTTGATTAACTCTGGAAAAATGCTGCAAGATTAGTTAAGACTTTTTATTAACTAGCAGGAAGTCTTTTTATTTCAGTTTTGATTAAGCAATAACTTGAACCTCAAAACATCTCATTACTTGATTTAGAGACATAGAAACCTGGGTGAATAACACATATTCTTATGTTCTTTGAACAATATGCTTATCTTTTCAGGGAAAGGATCTACTGAGTAAATTCATAGGAGGTGAATATGAACAAAATGAAGTGTGTGTGTCTGTGTGTGTGTGTGTGTGTGTGATTTGAATGTTAGATGGGAGAAGGGAGTATCAAGACAGCAGATCTTGTCTGTGATAGTTACCAGCAGTGACAGGCACTACCCAGTGCCTACACAATATCCTCTTCACCTTTCTTACTTACCAGCCATTCCAGTTGAGTAAAACTGCGTCCAGCTATAAAAACGTTGCTTTGGCAGCCTCCAGTGCAGATGGAGGCAGTCATGTGACTGAATTCTGGCCTATGCTAAAATTAGTTGAAGAATCTGGTTGGGGACTACCTGGAAAGCTTCATAAGAGAGAGAAACTCGCTGGGATTGTCCTTTATTCCCCTTGCCTTCCTCCCAGATGGATGCCCGGAGAAACAACCATCTTGCAATCATGAGGATTAAATCCACATTGTAGGCTTGATTTCAGTAGGAATACAGAGGAAATCTGGATCCTGGATGACACTGAATCACAAGACTCATCCTACCTTCCTATCCATGGGGTTGTTGCATGAGATTAATAAACCCCTTCCTTGTTCAGCTCACTGTTGGTTTTTCTTGAAATTCAACACAATCTGATACATTTGCCCTTCCAAGGAAAAGGGAAAGACATCACTTTCAAAGTCTGATGAGACTTGTATATGGCCAAAACTACTCTATTGAAATCACTCCATCTTCACCCATAGCAAGATACGACATATGGTGTCTAGTCATTTCTATTTATGTATTTGTTAGTTTTTCCCGAAGCCTATGTTTAAAGAACCCATGAAAGATGTCTTAGAGGTAAATAGGTAATTTCTATGGGCATCAGTAGGTAAATTCAGTTAACTATATGTATGCCTAGGTTTGGCAAAAATCAAATAAGCAACCTTCCTCAAATACTGCTGTTTTAAATAAGTTTTATTTGTCTCTGGGTGTGATGCATACTGCAGAAGCGTAATCAGTGAACATTGGCAATTTGCTTAAATCTCGCTCTTTGTCCTATTTATATAATTGTGTCCATGGTTCTCAAGTGATATGTTCCTGCAGCTCATCATCTGAAAATCTTTCCCAGATGTCCTGAAATTTTTCATTAATTTTTATATTTTATTTTTGATAAGTAAGTACACATGCTTGTGACTGGAAGAGAAAACACCCTTCTTTTAAACCCAGAGGATGATTTGGCATTGGGAATAGTTGATTCATGCTCTGCCCACTCCACCCCTGTTGTTCAAATAGAGATTATTGAAGAAAGCCCTGCCCTATACATTTAGCTGATCCAAAAATCAAAGGGAAAAATTACTGTATTTTAAAGATTTCTGCAGGATCTATGTAGAACTCAGTTGTTTCTTTTTTTCCCCATTAAGAATCATATTATCCTAGAATAGGTTCCATTCCTAAGTATCAAAACTGGAACGCAGGTTTAAAATAAGAAGTGACAATCTCTTTGGTGGCATTTATCCACAGAAGTGATATCTCCGATTAGTGAAGTTCTGAAAACCAGGCCTGCTCTCTCTTAACTTGTGGAATAATAATAAACTCTATATATTGACATGAAGAACTATTTATGATGGGCAGCTATCATGACATACATTGTTTCTCATTATTAATCATAGTGCTTTTTCATGGGGAGTGTGTACATATACTCGTATGTGTATACTCAAGTGTGTGTATGTGTGTGTGTGTTTGATTCATTAGTTCTAAATATACCAAAAGAATGAGAAGAAATATTTATACTTTGAACTAAAGGACCTGGCTTAGTTCAACATATGTACCATCTACTTTCCAATGTCCAATCCTTTACCATGAACAATGGAACCTAAAGCTAAAATTGAATTTGCTAGACTCCTTTGCAGCTTGGTTTCTGGGTGAGATTATATTTGACCCATCAGATGTCCTTATATAACAGTGAAACAAAGATCACGTAGCTGGCTGATTCTGTATAATTTTAATGACATTTATTGGGGTACACTTTATAGAGAATATAATGTACACATTTTAAGTATATAGTTTGAGGAGTTCTGACAAATTTATAGACCGGTTTAACCAGTATCGACATAAAGGTACATAAGAATTCCCTTACCCCCGAAAAGTCCCTTGTGCCTCCTTTCAAACAATTTTCCACCCCAACCCCAACCCAGGCAACTATTAATCTACTTTTTATTAGCACTGAGCATAGTTATCTTTCCTAGAGATTCAAAAAAGTGGGATCATATATGTATCCTATTTAAGTCTGGGTGATTTCACTCAGTGTTGTTTCTGAAATGTATTCCTACTGTTCATATGGTGCACAGGATTCTAAGATGGTCCCTAAGATTCTTGCCTCCTGGTATGCACACCTTCTCCCAGTTACTCAAACAGTAATCTAGCTGATGTTGTGAAGAAATTTTTCAAATGTAGTTAAAGCCTCTAATGAGTTTACCTTAAATATGAATATTTTCCTTGATGTAACTGACCTAAGCAAATGAGCCTTTAGAAAACGTTAGAGATATTTGAAGCATGAGAGAAACTTTGCCATTGGCTTTTAGAGAGAACATCTCTATATGATAAAGAAGACCTCAAGGCAGGGAACACCAACCAGCCTCTAGGAGCTGAGCACAACCCTGTGTTGACAGCCAGCAATAAAGTTCCAGCCTCAGTCTTATGACCATAAAGAACTGAATTCTGTCAGCAGCTACATGAACTAAGAAGTTTCCCCGATCCTCATGAGATCACAGCTGTGGCCGACACTTTGAATTCAAGCTGGTGAAACCTGAGAGGAGAACCCAGCTATCCATGCCCAGACATCTGATGGACAGAATTGTGAATTAATAGGTGGGCATTGTTTGAAGCTGCTAAGTTTGTGGTCATTTGTTCTGCACCAATAGAAAATGAATATACTACGTACATCATTAGATTGTTCCTTTTTATTGGTGAATGCATATGTATATTATTACATAACAAATTACCAATAGTTCAGTGTCCGAAAACAACATACATTTATTATGTCATATTTTCTATGGTGCAGAATTCTCGGCATGGCTTATGTGAATAACCTCTCATTCAGGGTGGCTAATAAGCCAGGGAAGAGGGGTCTTAGCTGAGGTCTTATCTGAAGGTTAACTTGGGAAGGGTTCACTTTCATTTTCAGTTAATGTGGTTGTTGGCAGGATTTAGTTCCTTTGGAGTTGTTAGACTGATGGCCTCAGATACCTCAGATACAGATAGCTGTTAGCCAGAGGCTCCCTTCCATTTATTGCCTGCGGGCCTCCCCAATAAGAAATTTGCTTCACCAAAACCAGCAAGGGGGAGTGTCTGCTGGCAACATGCTGCAATCTCTGGTGATATACTCATATATTGCAAATGTTTTTTTCTCAGTTTCTGGCTTGCATACTCATTTTTAAATGCAATTGAAGAGCATTTTTTGCATTCAATGAAATTTATTGTATATTTTTATGTCATGATTGATACTTTTTGAACTAACTATAAAAATATTTCTAATGTAAAAAATATATTTTTATCCTAAAAGTTTTAGAATTTTAGCTTTTATTTTTACATCTGTGATCCATTTTGAGTTTAATTTTTATGTATATTTTGAGGTAAGTGTTGATATTTTTTATTTATAGGTATTTCCAATTGGTCCACCACCATTTATTGAGAAAATTCTCCTTTGGCCACTGAATTATTTTGTCTAAATTATTATGTGTGAAATCAAATGACCATATATGCACGGTCTACTTTTGAAACACTTATTTTGTTCCATTGATCTATATGTGTATCCTTTCACAAATACCATTGTCTTGATTACTATAAAGTTGTTGGAAATCTTGGAACCTATGGATTCCAGTTTTGTTCCTTTATCAACTTGTTTTGGCTATTCAAGGTCCTTTATATTTCCCTATAACTTTTGAATTAGGTTCAAAAGTTAGGAAATTAGGAAATTGGGTCAATTTTCCTCAAAAATAAAGCTGACTGGAATTTTGAATAGGATTTTATATAATCTATAGATCAATTTGGGGCAAACTGGTAACTTTTAATATTGAGTATCCTAATCCATGAACATGGTATCACTCTCCATCACGGTCTTCTTTAATTTCTCAGCAATGTTTTATAATTTCAGTGAGCAGGTCTTGCAATTTGTTAAATTCTAAGTATTTCATGGTTTTAGATGTAATTATAAATATTTTAAAATTAATTACCCTTTGTTCATTACTAGTACATAAGACAATTGATTTTTATATCGATCTTGTTTTATGCAATCTTGTTATATTGTTAATTCTCGTAGATTTTTAGAGCTTCATTAGGAGTGTCTACGTACATCATTATGGCATTTGCTAATTAAAGCAATTTTCCTTCTTACTTTCATATTGTGTGTCTTTATTTCCTTATTTTGCTTTATTTCACTTCAGTACAATGTTGGTTAGGGATGATGAGTGTGGAGATCCTTCCCTTGTTCCTAATGTTAGGGAGAAAAATCTTTCACTCAGTATGACGTTAGGTATAGCTAACATTTTAAAGATACTTTTTATAAGATTGAGACTATTTTCTTCTATCACTAGTTTACTGAGATTTTATATCATAAATGCAGGTTCAATTTTGTCAATTTTTTTTTTGTATCTAGGGAAATGATCTAATGATTCTTCTCCTTTATTTTGTTGATTTGATGAATTTTAAAGATTGATATTAAAAAGATAACTGCATTCCTGGAAAAGCCCCGTATGGTTATAACATATTCCCTTTTTAAAGATTTACTGGATTAGATTTGCTAATGTTTGTTCAGGATTTTTGTATCTCAATTTATGAGGAATCTTTGTACTTTTCTTGTAATATTTTCAATCAGGATAATAATGTCTAATAAAGTGAATTAAGGAATGTTCCACTCTCCTGTAATTTTCTAGAAGAGTTTGCATAAAATTGGTATTATTTTTCCTTAAATCTGTGCTAGAATTCATCGGTGAATCCATCTGAATTAAGAGATTTCTTTGTGGAATCATACATTGTATTTTAATACATTGGCTTAAAGCTGGTCACAGTATTCACTTATTGTCTTTTGATATCAGTAGAATTTAAATTTATGTCCCCTTTTTTATTCCTGGCATTGTTGACATATGTCTTCTTGCTTAGTCTTACTGTATTTTCCTGTGTATTTTTCCTTCTTAGGGTTCATCATGCATTTATTTGGTAAAATTTTTCTTAAATTTGAAAAACTTGTTTATTATAGGTTCAAATACTTGCTACCAATCCTTTCTGGGATTTCAATTATACAAGTTTTAGATTGCTTAATGTTGTCCCACAGGTCACTGAAATGCATTTCAGTTTTTTTCTATTCTTACCTTCCTCTCTTAGTTTGATCTTAGGTAGTTTTTACTGATATTTTTTAATGTCTTACTAGGTGTCCTTCTGTAATGTCTAATCTGTTAATCCCGTATAGTAAATTTTTCATGTTATTCTATTTTTCATCTCTAGAAATGTCATCATTTTGTTCTTTTTTAAACGTTTCCTTTCTCTCCATACTATGTTTGTTTTTCTATACACAATTGAACTGAAACTGTAATAGCCGTTTTAATAACTGTTTCTTCTAATTTTCATTCTATCATCTCTGTCATTTCTTGTTCTGCTTCTACTGGCTAATTTTTCTCCTGGCTATGTGTCTCATTTTCCTATTTTTTAGCATGTCTAGTAAGTTTTGACTGAATGCTGAATGTTTGCATTTTACAGTGGTGATGGTCACCAATTGTCCTCCTTTAAAGAGCAGTTGGCCTTTGTTCTAGAAGGTAATTATAATTAATTTACTTGCAGTTCTTCCTACTCTTTTTTTGAAATTTCTTTTTATTTTTTTTGATGTGACTGGAGCAGCCTTTGGGTATTATCTAGCTCCACTACTAAGATGTGGCTTTTTGACATTTCTGTTGAACTTCGAGCGTGATCAGCAAGGACTCTCCACACTGGCTGGAAGAAACGCAAAGGATCCCCAGTTCTCCCAGCCAATTTTTGCCTATTCTCATGCAGTTTCACCGTATGTGTATACATCTTATTATTCAGCTAAGTCTCAAGGGGGCCTTATTATGTTTTCTAGTGTTCTTTTTCTGCATACCTCTCTCCTCTTTGGAACTATAATTCACTATTTCCCTCTCTTTTAGACTTCCTGAATTCCCATCTCTTTCTTCTCTCATCGGTGAGACAGCCATGATTTGCTAAGACCCATCCTTCCTGTTCCAGGTTCTAGAATATACTATAACTGCAGGTAGAAATCTATAACAATCCAAAGGCTTTCCTCAATTGTTTCCATTTTTTTCAGTGATCATAGTCCTGTGTTGGCTATTGTCCAATATACAGAAACAGTAGTTTATTTTCTTATTTTATTATTTTTGTCTTTAATTGTATTTTTATTTGTTAACACCTTATCTGTGTTTTTTCCCAGTTTTATTAACATGCAATTGACATATAGTACTGTATGTATTTAAGGTGTACAGTAAAATGATTTGACTTACATATAGCATCAAATGATCACCACAATAAGTTTATAATATATATTGAAGAACATTAAATCACTGTTTGAATGAAGGTGGTTAAAAGGTACAAACTTCCAATTATAAGATAAATAAGTGTTAGGGATGTAAAGCACAACATTACAATGTATTACTACTACAACAGTGTACTACTATTGCATGGTATATATAAGAGTTGTTAAAAGAGTAAATCCTAAGAGCTCTCATCACAAGGAGAAAAATTACTATTTTTCTTTTTCTTTTTCTTTTATATCTATATGGAATAATGGATGCATTGTGCATCTTTTCATCTGGCTGTTCCTGAAATATGAAGTATGATCAAAGTACTCCCCCTTAATGCCCCTCAAAGTACTCCCCCTTGCTTCATACACACTTATTCCCATTGTTCTTGCCACTTTCTGAAGCAGTTCTGGAAGTCTTCTTTTGAGAATGTCTTTGCTTCATCCTCCATCATGACAATGCTCTGTATCACACATCGCTTCTGGAACAGCAATTTCTGTCAAATAAAAACATTACGGTGTGTTCTCATCCATCTTATTCACTGGCTCTGGTACCGTGTAACTTCTGACTCTTCCCCAAAGTCAAAGTAACCATGAAAGGAAAATGTTTTGAATCAATTAAGGCCATTGAGGCAGCCACGACAGCGCAACTAAAGACACTCAGAGAAGACGACTTCCAGAACTTCTTCAGTAAGTGGCAAGAATGATGGGATAAGTGTGTTTGAAGTGTGTGTGTGTCCGGGGGGGGGGGGGGAGGATTGAAGGGATATTTTGAGGGAATTAATGGCAATGTGTCTTTTACTTTAATAATTTTTTTTTATTTAAGCATTCGTTGTATTTTTTATCACACCTTGTATATATTCTTTTATAATAAACTGGTAATCTAGTGAGTAAAATGTTTTTCTGAGTTTTGTGAGCTGATCTAGCAAATTAATCAAGCCCAAAGAAGTGGTGGTTGGAACCTCTAATCTATAGGCACAGAAGCACAGGTGACAACCTGGACTTGTTATTGGCCTCTGAAATGGGGAGCATTGTAGAATCTGAGCTCTTAACCTGTGGAATCTGATGCTATTTCCAGGTGGAGAGTATCAAAAATAAGTTGAATTGTAGGACAGAAGCTGGTGTCTAGAACTCCTTGGTAATATGGGTAAAAAGAATCTGAAGGTCGGAATTGAGTGTAAAATTGTAACCTTTATCCCAAAGGAAATGAAAATCCACTTATTTTTGGAGCCTGGGTTGTAAATGAGCTTATCTCTTCTAGCTCTTTTTTCCCACTTCTACCTTCTCCTCCTTCAATTTGTTCCAAGGTCATCTTTCCAGTAGTGTACTCTACACACTCAAAACTACTTCCTAATCATTTGCATGTTTTTAGCAACTCCCCCAATCTCATAATTTTCTCTTCTTCTTCCTCTAAATTATTTTCTAAAAGTTTTTATAGGGACACTACTGTCACTTAGGTGTGCGTGTTTGCAAGTGAGTCATACACAGGAGTAGTAGCATTTAATAGGCATTTTCTTTCACTGCAAACTTGGAGCCTATTTAGATGTTGATTGTACTTGAAAATTCCCTTGATTAATAGGTAGAATTTCTATATTTTCTATAGATTCAACTCTACTGTAACAAAATGCAAAGCAGATTTAAGTTTACATCTACCACGAATCTGTTCAAAATGTGAACAGAACAAAGGCCTGAGTGAGTGGAAACCACACTGCATTCATTCACTGTCAATACTCTGGTCCACTTTGGCTACAATTCTTTCCCTTAGGCATGCTAAGTAGAGCAGGGACAGCTGATAAAGGGGACAGCAGTTTAAACATTCTGTTTTGCCATGTAAATATTTTCTAAACTCCAGTACTGGAATATTACTCTCAGCATTTTATTAGTTCACAGTAAAAAACAAGTGCAAATAAGTATTGCATGTGAAGATGCCTTTAATATTATATCTAGTCTTAATATTTCCAATTTAGTCTTTTCTGGAAGTGAACAAAAATGAGGATTAAAAGCTTTTCACAATATCTTCACAACGGTTATTCCAATACAATGAAAACAGCTTGATGGCATAATCTATGGAGTAACCTGTGGTAGGTTAACTATCTCCATTTTCCTTCCTGAGTCTCTTCTTCTGCACATCCTGTGACCACGAATTATCAAGTATCGTATACATACTTTGTTTTCCAAGCCTTACACATTTTAAAGGGGCATTTTTAAAATTCCCATATTATAGAGCATAGCGTAAGCCTCAGGCAAAATATCACAGCATAACTGGTCCTAATAGGAAAACCATCCCAGAGCCATGATTGTTAGAGAAAAGAGACAGTTAAAGAGAAAACCACAAGGCAAAATGGCGTCACTTGTGCTATAGACCCTGATACCAAACCTAGATTTAATACTTCATCTAATTGCTGTTTCAACTTGTCAGAGAAATATAATGTCAATCAACCAGTCTGAATTTTCTGGTCAGCACCAATACCATAATCTGTCAAGTGGGCCCTCTCTATACCCCAAAGAAAGAAGAGGCAATCAGTATGATAAAAACCCTTGCTTTCCCCTTTACCCCAAAAGAAGATAATCCTTTAAATAATATAAAAATAATGCTGGTCTAAAAAAATCCTTTGTTACTTTTGTTAATAGCTCCCTTACCTCACCTTTTTGCTATAAATGCCTTCCATTTTGTGCAATCCCTTGGAATTGCTAGATGGGATCCTGACCAATTCATGAATTACTTAACAAAGACAATTACATCTTTGAATTCACTCAGTTGAATTTTGTTTATTTAACAAAATAAAAATTACGTAGACTTGCTAGACAAAGTTTTCAGTCGTGTCTGCTCTCCTTTGAAAACAACAAAAACAAAACAATGCAGAAAAGTTTGAGTGACCACGGATTCTGAAAAAGGAAGAATGTTTTAGCTACTCTTTCCTACACCAAGGTATTTTGCTTCTCCCCATATCCCAATCTTAACTAGAAGGAAAATGAATATATCCAGTAACAGTAACCAGGCTCCTAAGTGGCCTCATTTTCCCACTCTACTCCCAAAAATGACAGGAAAGATCCCAAAGGCCTGAGGGGAGAAAAACCTACAACAGAAGGTTTACTGAGCCTATGGAAAGACAGAATAAGCAAAGGTGTAAAAATAGTCTTTAAATGTGAAGTGGCAACCTGCTTATTCACATGAGGATGAAGATCGTGTCTAAATCAATCCTGCCCTTGGCATGCATGATAGAGAATCTGATACTTGTGCAAATGTGGCTGTTGCTGTTATGACTAAACAGATACAATGAATGGGACAAGGCTTTAGGTTGGGCAGTTAAAAAAATTGCAGATTTTAGGACTTAAAACAGGAATTGTGAATTTGTTTCTGTAAAGGGAGAGAAAGTAAATATTTTAGGCTCTGTGAGCCATACTGTCACAAGTACAGAAATCTGCTGTTGGAGAAGGAAGACATCAATAGACCATATGTAAAATAATGTGCGTGGCTATGTTCCTGCAGGCTATAAATTGCCAAATCCTGCTCTAATGTACTAACATTAGTCACCAGAGTGGAGCCAAAGGATGGCTCTTGGGAAGTTGGAATGAAAGTAATTGATGCTGAGGTTTATTGTCAAAGGGGAAGGCTAAACTCTAACTCCCATAGCTTCTGCTAATAAACATCTCTCTAAGGAAAAAGCTTTCTGGCAATGCAAAGGAAGCACCAGCAGAAATTCCACAGGTATCTTTCCTATCAGACTGCTGCCCTCATGCTCCACTCCACAGCACTGTTACAACTTGCCTGGCCCAGGAAAGTACAGAGTGTGTTCACTTAGCAAAGGGAATGAGTTAGGTAGGTGTCTTTCCTGCATGTTGGGAATGGAATATATTGTTTCTCACAGCCAAAGCAATAAAAATATTTCAACGGGTTAAATAAAATTGAATTCTGATAGTTACACTCAATAAGTGGTTCTCAACTGGGGATGATGTGAGATGTCTGGTGATATGTCTGGTTGTCATAACTGGGGGGTGACTGCTACTGGCATCTTGTGGCTAGAGGTCAGGGATGCTGCTAAATATCCTATGATGCACAGGACAGTTCCTCATAACAAAGGATTAGCCAACCCAAAATGTCAGTAGTGCCAAGGTGGAGAAACCCTGTGCTAATAATGCGTTTGATACTTCCTTCCTTTAGTGAATATAATTGAAATACAAAATGCATTTTCTGAAGAAATATTGAGAGCCATCACCACATTAAAAAGTTCTCAGAGCAAAAGTTTTCCGAGTAGCTTGCAGAAGGAACTTGCGTGTAAATATTTTGCTCTTTGAAATTAATGCAAGAAGTAAAAGACCATCTCATATTTTTGGATCTGAATGCAGTATCTTTCAGAATATTATTTGAAATAATCTTGCTTTCAATTCCTGGTGTTTAATTTTTGAATTCTGACGCTGGTTATAGATATATTTAGCTTTTCCAATATACACAAGATATAGTCTGGAATTACATCAAGCCTGAACGATAACTTACCTGATTGAGGCTGAGGACTGGAATTTCAGAAGAAAGAGGGCCTAAAGTACATGATTAGATGAAAGTAATGCTTTTGTCAAGTAGAGTTGGAAAGAGATTTGGTGGGGCCTTGGAAGTGCCTGGAAACTAGGTGTTTTTCTGTCGGGAAAGCAAGAGCTCAGCTGCAGTTGAGGTTGGGCTGACAGAATCAGGTCAAAGTGTTCTGCTTCACTTTGCTGTGTCTTAATACGGACCTCCTTGGATGGAGCTAAACCTATATGACTTAGTCTGGGAAAAGGAAAAACTCCAGCATACACAAGGAGTTTCCTCCAGTAGCTAAATTTAGTTATTTGTACTACTCTGTGTACCCCCAAATGGTCAGGAGCTATTGAAACTTAGCAAAACATCCAAATTATTCAATGACTATGGAGTGAGTTAGTAAGGGCCAACCAATAAAGTAGAATGGTGGTTGCTGGTGGCTAAGGGGAGGGGGAAATACAGGTTATTGTTTCATGGGTACGGAGTTTCAGTTTGGGAAGATGAAAAAAGTTCTAGCGATGGGTGGCAGTGATGATTGCATGACCCTGTGAATGTAATTCGTGCCATTGACTCTACACTTAAAAATGGTTAAAATGGTCAATTTTATGTTTTGTATTTTTTAATCACGATTTTAAAAAGAGTTTTCAAAAGATAAGTCATAAACTGGTATATTTATTATGAAGTTAATGAAGCTTAAGATCCAAGGCCCCTCTTGGACAGACTTCTCTATAGTTCGTTGATTCTTTTCATAGTTCTAAAGAAATTTGCACATGTCTAGTTAACTTTGTTTCATTACTTTCTACTCTTTTTCTTGAAAACGTTCCGCAAACTTGTATAAGCTTTAAGTCTCACAAAACCTGAATCCACTCCTCATTTTAAAGGCAAACATCAGAAAAAGGAAAAAAATATACACACTCACACACCCACACACCCCTAGGAGCTGAAACCAGAGTATTAAGTAAATGAGGAGCTATGATTGTCCTGAGGCCAAATGCTATAATCAGGAATCTTGAGTTCTGGGGAAACTAGTCCCTACCTCTTGGAGCATCACACAAGGGGCAGTTAAATCTGAGAGCCCTGCACAAAGCTGGGACCATCTAAGATACTGTAAACTCAGTGAGAGTCTTAATTCAAACAGCAGTAACAACAACAATTGTCCCCCCAAATGGAACCAGAAAAAGATCTGTGCGTCTCTATGGCTCTGGACAGGATAGAAATAGTATTTCCTGAATAGGATAAGCATAGGCCTTGCTCATTAATTTATACTACTTGAATAGGTCAGGGACCCCTCAAGTTGAGAACTTATTTGAAGTTCCAGGATGTCAGCATTCTTTGGTACTAGCAGAGGCACTCCATTCTTCTCTGAAGATACTTGATCTAGTAGCATGGGAATTTCAAAGATTACTGACAGCGACTAGATTTCATTATTAACAAATGCCAAGTACACAAAGAAACAAGGTATCATGATCAGGAAACGGTGGAAACAACAGGAAAATAATTTGGTTTATCAGATACTGGAATAACTGGACAAGAAAATACAAAATAAATAGATATAAAATACTTAAGGCAATAGAGCTGATTGAGAAAAATGGTCAAATATGAAGAGACTAGAATTGCTAAAATGTCTAGTTTGTGGAGAACCAGTGACAGCTTGCCACAGACGTAAGCCTTACACTAATAATTAGTTATAGGATGCTTCCTGCCACTAGGAAATTTTCAGAATATGAAATGAAGAAATCCAATGAAGGGACTCTATAAAACTAGATTCAGTGTGACAAAAAAAATTTTCCCTACTATTCCCGCTGGAAAAGATTGCAATTCTATTGATTTTCTTTTAAGAGGAACTGGTAATCACCTATCCAGAAAAATTACCCTTTAAAACTGCAATATAAATACTAGCCTTTGGTTACTCTTGCCATATTCAACTAAAACTCAAGTAAAGGTCATTTTAACATTACTTCTGAGACTAATAATGATAGATGTATATACCCTTGGCTATAGTCACAGCTCTATAGCCTGGAGACACATTTTTAAGTTTAAAAAATGGTTTATAAGTGTGTTATCTGTCCAACAATACATCTATTAGCCATGTACTATATAAATTTTACAGTTGCTGAAAAATTGTAATGTAGGCTTTGTAAAGTGAGATTACATGGAAAAGGAAAAAACATTTTAGTGTTGTCTTCT
Organism: Rhinolophus ferrumequinum; assembly: GCF_004115265.2. Lineage (NCBI taxonomy): Eukaryota > Metazoa > Chordata > Mammalia > Chiroptera > Rhinolophidae > Rhinolophus > Rhinolophus ferrumequinum. The sequence continues at coordinate 86,878,118 of NC_046285.1, forward strand.
GAACCTTTTGGCATTTATTTCTCTGAGTCAGCAGCATGTGTATACTCATTTCTTTCAGTGGTTAGCCAAACTCTGCCAACCTTTCGCCAAATGTGAAATTCCTATTTAACAACGAATTTAGGGCCCATTTTTAAGAAATATGTTGGCTCATGTTTCCAGATTTGCAAGTGACAAAACAAATTGCTCAGAAAAAAATTAATTTAACAACACAATCAGTGCTAACCACAGCTCTCTCCTACAGTCTTTGAGAAAGCCCTCCCTTCTCCAGGAACACATTTAATGAAATTTAGATACATTCTGCCAAAAATTCTACTTCTAGTAAACAAATAAACAAATCTATAGAATGTTACTTTTTTTCTAGGCTCACAAACATTTTATACTTGTTATCGTAATATAGTGAAACACAATTTTCATACCTACTGTGTAAGTCTGTGGGATTCTAACTTGGCTAGAACATAAAGAACAGGTGAGACGGAGATTGTACTGTTTTTGCAAATTTAGGTGAAATGGTTCATAAGAGATGAAAATTCCAAACAGCATGCTAAGGCTAATGGAATTTAGTGCCTATGGATTCAACACAGGCCATAATTGAGTTTTTATTTGCCCTTTCAAGGACTTAGGCAAAGATTTATTCCTTTAGCACAGTACACACAAGGTGACATTTTTCAGCAGTCTGACTTTTCAATTATGGGTCTTTTGGAAGGCTAATGATGTCTGTATTGTTAATACTGCCAACATTGTGTCAGTACATTGAAGAACCTGTGATATTAAATATGCTGATGTATAAATATATGTTATTTCTGCTCAGCCGTGTGCAAACAATCTGGCTGAAGTGCTAGAATTATAGGGAAATCCTCTCCAGAGATAAAAGTAGAATGGAATTCCGTTGAGAGCAATTAAAAGGCTCTGTTCTTTTAAGTGGTTTCTTGAAATATCGAAGCCAAAATTTTAGAAGTTAATTGCATGGAGTCTCTTACTCAAGACTTATGGTTAAAGTTATAATATTCTTACAATAATATTCTAATTTTTGGAATGGGAGGGCATCATTAGACATCATTTAGGATTTTAAAAAATCTATACAAATTGAGTTTTTTAATAAAATGATTGATGATGTTTAAAGTTTCAAGAGAGTGGTAATAACAATTCTTCAGGCAGCAAGCTATAAGGATCTGAGACGGAAGGTTTTTCCATCACATAATTACTATAACAAAGCTAGGATCATATTCTTAATGTTTATTCTTCACAGTAAACGCTCATTGATTGGTCATGAGTGTTGGCAATTGTTCAGTGTGATGGGTTCCAGATGTTTAAATACAGTGACAGCTCATTGATAAAATGAATTATAGTGACCAAAATAACAAACTAAAAGCACATTCTTCTCAAAAGTAAAAGGAATAATAAATGTGATACTTAGTCACATGTTTAAGATATCACCCTTCAAAATTCTTTTCAAAAATATTTTTTAATACTTAGTTCCAAATCTCTTGCCTAACATATCTCCTTTAGCTAATAAACTCTAACAATAATAATTTTTTCCATGTACAGAAATGTCTGTCTGATATTTTCAGAGAATAAACCTTATTGGGGGTGGCCAGTTAGCACAGTTGGTTAGAGCATGGTGCTAATAATGCCAAGGTTGCCGGTTCGATCCCCGCTTGGGCCACTGTGAGCTGTGCCCTCCTAAAAAAAAAAAGAAAAGAAAAGAAAAGAAAAACATTTTTGGCAAAAAATTAAAGTGCATGCTATAGTTTTTAAAAATTTCTTTGCTGGTAATGACCAAATGGAACCAAGTACTTAGCACAGAATAGAAACCATCTAATAACAAAAACGAAATAGGGAAGAAGGGTCTTACCATGAAGCAAACACAAAAAGTAGCATATTTTTAAAATCTGCTATCTTAGAATAGTATAGTAATATAAATTTAGACATAGTCGAGGAAAGTATCAATATATACATGGATAAACATTATTCTATATACCATCACTATAATATAAATATTAGAATATATTCTGCCTAAGATTATTATGCCAAGCTAAATAAATCAGAAAAAGTTGAGAACCATGTGATTTCACTGATACGTGGTACATAGAACTGAAAACAACAAAGGAACAAGACAAACAAATGAAGAAACAAAAACTCATAGACACAAACAATAGTTCAGTGGTTACCAGAGGGTAAAGCGGGCAGGGAGGTGGTAGATGAGGGTAAAGGGGATCAAATACATGGTGATGGAAGGAGAACTGACTCTGGATGGTGCACACACAATGTGATATATAGATGATGTATTACAGAATTGTATACCTGAAACCTATGTAACTTTACTAATAACTGTCACCCCAATACACTTTAATTAAAAAAATATATATATACATATATACGTGTATATACACATATATATATAGTCTTAGAGGCTATTAATAGAAATTTTTCTATAAAAATTTTATATTACAAGACAGAAATACTATTGCTTTTCTATCTATTTTTATGGTGATTATCCTATATATAACTTCCTAATAATAATAATAAATACTAATTGATATTTATAAAATAATAAAATAAATGTAAGCAGAAATTAGGAAAGGAAATCTTTCTCTAAAGGTTAAAGATGTGATGTTTTTATTTTTGATCCTGTTTTGCTCATATTTCCAGTGGAAATGAGTTTGATCATATTGGGAAAATGAAGAATGGGCACTTATCAAAGATTAAAGACTCAAATTTATCATATAGTAAAATTTGAAATGAGTATTATCTTTCAAGGTAACTGTAACAACAGGAAGGTTTTTTGGAAAAAGCTTTTCATATAAAGGGAAAACAATGATTTTTTTTTCTTTAATTATAAAAATGAGAATGATGATAAGTAATTCCGGTCCTTGGGCAAAAGATCATCGAAGTTTTGATATAGTGTGGAACATGTTTACAGGAAGAGGAATTTAGGAGACAAGAATGGCAGATGCATACAAAATGATTAAAAACTTTGATAATCTTCGATATTAAAAGAGATTCAGTTATAAAAATAGCCCAATATGTAGTAAATAATTGAGCCTTCTGAGTAAATTTTTGTCTTGTTTTATTTTGATTTTAATGGGTTGATTTTAATGGTTATTGAAAAAATGGTAATTTTTTCAATGTAAACTGTGGCTGATTATAATTAGAAATGGCTCCGTAAAGTATTTTATCATATAAATTTATTTCCTTCTTGGAATGATTAATTTTCTCCTTGCATTAGTTTTCTGTAGCTGTGTAACAAGTTGCACAAATTTAGCAATGTAAAACAACACCCATTTATTCGCTCACAATTCGGAGTGTCAGGAATATGGACGTGGCATAAGTGGGTTTTCAGCTGAGAATCTCACAAGACGAAGTTCAGCATGTCATTTTGGTTCCATTCTCATATGGAGGTTGGAATTTGGGCAGGATTCAGTTCCTTGCAAGTGTGGTACTAAGGTCTCTGGATTTCTTGCTGGCCATCATCCAGAGACGACTCTCAGCTTCCATAAGCCATCCATATTCCTTACCATGTGTCTCCCTCCATCTTCAAAGCCAGCATCAGAGAATTGCTCTCATTAAATCCTTCTCACACTTTGAATCTCTTTCACCAATAGCTCCATTGATTAGGTTCAGCCCACTCCAGATAATATCCCTATATGAGGGTCCAATATTTGGAAACTTAATTACATCTGCAAAATCCCTCTCATACAACACAACATCATCATGTATGTCTCATCATATTGACAGGTTCCACTCACAAATAAGGAAGGAGGGTCATTGGGAATCCTTTAGGAATTCTGCCCACATACCCCTCCTAACTGAATTCTCCACTTCTTTTGATCTCCAATCTGCTGCCACATAGTTGGCGTTCTTTTTCAAATGAAAATATGATCAAGTTGATCAACACCATCACCAACATTGTCCCTCTAGTAAATGCTTAGCATATTTTATCGGCTGTCCTTTGTTTATAATAGCACACTTGGCTACTGTTTCTTCAAATATTTTCTGCCTTTCAAATCTTCACATCCAGTGCTCCAGTTCCATTTACGTAATTTCTGTACTTTTTTTAGACCTTTCTTACTCCTTGGCTGTCTCCTGCTTAGAATGTCTATTTCTCCAAACCTCCTGGCTACCGCTCTACTATACAAGTGTATTGTTTTTTTTGGTTTATTAAGGTTCTTCAGTCTCATATCCTTCAAGAACCTTTGCCCCCATCCCCATCACCTTCAGTCTGGGACAGATGCCTGTTCTCTGTGATCCCCATATGACGTGTGACTCTCCAACATCATTCTGCATTTTAGTTGCCTCTTGTTTTCTCTACTGCCCTGGATGACGACCCTGTTGAGGAAGAACCTTTCTGAACTTTATTTTATACCTCATTTGCTATACTCCTGGTGTCAGACATAGTGTTGTGACCAAAAATTTTATTGAAGTCATAAAATTTTTACATTTTCCAATTATTTAAACTATGTCTATAAGACACAAATAAATGGACTCTTCTGTATTCAGGTTATTTCAGTTACTTTATGGATTAGACAAGATCAATAACATATTAACCTTTGTAACAAGTGAAAATTTGACATTTATAGAGCTAATTTAATAGTTGACCAGGTAAATGTTTATTAAGTTTGTACACCTAGGAACAGGTTATTAATCATACCTTTTATTTTTTCAAGCTAGTAGAATAGATAATACTGTAACATGGATCAAAAGACATATCAAAAGGACCCTATAACTGAGACATAATGAGGGAAAAAGACAAACTTTTAATAAATTTAAAAAGTCAAATAGATGTGTTATTTTTGCTTTAAAATATTGGAATTATCTGGAAATATCATGTACTTTATATTCTAATTTGTACGTTTTTATGTTAGTGCACTACTTTAGAAAAAGTTCCAATTGTAGATTAATTCCTTAAAGAATAGATTTTCTTAAATCTGCCAGACACACAAAAGCATTTGTATAGTTTCTTTTATCGATACTACTTAAATGGCCACTCTGCTGCCAGTGACCCTGTAACTATTCTCAACTTTAACCTTTTTTTCCCTTTTTAGTGAATAGTGAACAAAGAAGTTTTTAACTTCTCTATGCATTATATTGGCATTTTTTCACACACGAACAGACATTGAGAGGTTAGCATTACTTTTGTTAAAAATATATCTATCCTACAATGCAAATGGTAGAATTAGAGAAACAACTAAAGGAAAATAATTTGCTTAGAGAAATGAAGTTGCATCATCAAATATAACACACACACACACACACACACACAATCACCCAAATGTTAAAAAAAAAAAAAAAAAAAACTCATAGACACAGACAATAGTTTAGTGGTTACCAGAGGGTAAGGGGGTGGGGGGGGGGGGATGAGGGTAAGGGGGATCAAATATATGGTGATGGAAGGAGAACTGACTCTGGGTGGTGAACACACAATGGGATTTATAGATGATGTAATACAGAATTGTACACCTGAAATCTATATAATTTTACTAACAATTGTCACCCCAATAAATTAAAAAAAAAAAACACACACACAATTTTCCTGTTAATACTGAAGAACGAGAACGTGAGCCTTTACACTGTATCATTTTGAGTGTAAGAGTTTGGATATGTTTTTAGAATGGGAAAATACTGTAAGCATTAGCATGTATAAATTAACTTATAAGAAATAACTCATCCGGTGTTTACACAACACTTCAGCAAGCTACAGTAACAGAATCATATAAAACTATTCCACAAGTGTAGAAAAATCTTTAACAGTTTATACCTGGCTTCTCTCTGAATGTGTTATCAAGTCTTTAATTAAAATAAAAAACTAACACTGTACTTTCCTTTCAGAAGCATGCTATAGTATTTAAATAGATATTTCTTTTCCGCTTTTAAGCAATTGACAGTTTACATTAGTTGTGAAGAACTTGTGTTTTTAAGAAAATTCTAAGTAGAATAAACATTTGTAGGTGACTTTTACACATCTGAAAATATTTATTTGAAAATTGATCACACTGCTTTTAAAAATGGTGAATCTGACAAAAAGTGCCTTTTCTCTATCTTGTTCTTACTTATGAGTAATAAATGTCTCCCAAGGATGATCTTAATTGTTATACTTGCATTAAAAAAATAACTTCTTTGGATTGTATTTTCATAATTTTCTTTCTTCAAATAGTAACAACTTTGTCCTTGAACACTTTTACAATGAGAACACGATTTTTCTTCTGTGAGATCTTCAGTTATTCTGAAGATGTAATTGTCAGTTATTCTTTGCCTTGATTCCTTAAACTACATTCAAATGCATCTATTCTAAAACTCAAATTTTCCATTTTAAGTATTTAAAAGTTCAATGTGAGAAAGTTTGTAAATGTGAAAATTATGTCAATCTTCTTCTGACTCAGCAAACAGTGAAATACGAATGGCTAGCTCTTCTCCTTGGCTATTTACTAGAAACAGTTATGGGTCGGGTGATACTCCTCACATTCTGGCTGCCCCTCAGACGAGTTACATCAAGTTGAAGTGTGAGAACTTGGCACCAATATTTTAAATAATTCCTAGAAGTTTCCAGTGTGCAAACAAGATGGAGCACCACTACTCTAAATTAATGGTTTTCTCACTTTGTGGCACATTAGAATTATTTATGGAAACTTTAAAACTTTAAAAAAAAAAAATCCAAATCCACGCTCCATATCAATCAAATCAGGTAGAATAGGACCCAAAGATCAGCATTTTTAAAATATTCCTGATGATTCCAATGTGTAGCTGTGTTTGAGAGCCAGTGCTTTAGATTATAAAGGGTATTGGATTATAAAGGGTATATAATAGGGGTATTATATTGGTGCTCTATGTTAGTATGTTGTTTTGGTTTCACGAGCTAGTGATGTGGTGGGGAAGATGGCAGGAAGGGAAAGAAGACCATTGCAATGTTAACAAATGCTATTTTGTAGATTCTGTGTATTTAAAAGCAGTTCAATTACAACTTAATTTGTATTGAAGGTGAAATAGAACATGTAACAGAGACTTTGCATGAAAACAAAATAAAAGTGTTTAATGAAGATTTGAAAGGTTTTTCCCTTAGAATCAGCAAGGAGCATGTGAAACATTATGTAATCCATAGTTTTATATTTTTCACAAATGACATGTACCTTAAAAGGGACAAGCTAAGTCAACTGTTATGGAACACTCATTGCCTTCCTTCACACATTATGCCCTTTGTTGACAAACAGTTAAGCAATACACAGTTTATTTCTTTATACACTTAAGTTGTATGAGAGGTACCATTTTAAAAAACTGTCCTGACATTTTATTCTGAATTGAGCTTAGATTCTTCCAAGTACTATTGCCATATAGATTAAGTTTCGATCCAAGTTTTAAAACTTACTTAGGCTTTTTCAATAAGTATTCCAAGTGAAAGTTCCAGTCAGGTCAATTTCTTAGAAATATGCTAGAATAAAAAGCCAAAATAATCCTGAACTTTTCCCCCATAATTATTATGTTTGTCTCTATAAATGTCCAAATAATATTCTATGTAGTTCACAGTCAAGCATGATAATATAGGCAGACATGCCCAGTATTTTCTTTGTGCTATTTTTTCTGTAGCAAGTGAACTGCAAAATCAGTACAATGTAAAAGATACAATTCCAAAATATGGAACAAATTAAATTTTGAATAAGTTTTCTTACTCTTTGGTGAGAAGGGCTGTGAAAATTATATGTTGAAATTTGTAACAAAAGAGTTTTACTAAATAGATCCTTCATGTTCTTAATCTCCTATTTTTACATGTGTCATCAAAATCACCAGCTAGCCTTCAAGGGGTGTTATAATTGTCTAGGTGCAGATACCCTCTGCAGGACTCCTACAAAACACACACACACACACACACACACAGACACACACACACACACGCCACATAAATATTATTCTACTGGCTTTTGAAATTATGGAGGTAAATACATTCTTATATTCCTACCCTCTGATTTTATATGTATTTCAATGATCAAACATTGTACAAACAGATTTCAAACACATCCATGTTTTATTTAAGATCATTTTCCCTGCTGGAGCTATTATTTGCATCAAGGGCCAATGTGTGAACTCAGTTTGAAAACCATTCAAGAGAATAGAATAACTGTGGCAAAATATTTAACCAGGATTCTACATGATCAGCCCAAAACAACCTGTGTTCTTGATTCTTTATGGTGATTTATTCACACGCCCTGGTTTAGATTGGATTCCTGTTCTGGAGATAAGTGTCTGTACCAGATGACTTCCTAAAGCCCTGTTGAGCACGTGACTCAATGAAGTGAGAGGTTTTCTCCATGTTAGAAAACCTGTCCTTTCATGACAATGGAAACTCTTGCTATGACTTTTAAACTTTCTGTTTGGTCGGCTGTGGAGCCCTAGCTGAATCCTTATCTCAGCTGTGAGGCATATAGAATATAAATGATTAAAACACCATGCTTGTGGAACAGTGAGTAGATCTTTAAGCTCCTGGATCAACCAAACTTAAATTTAACTTCTCTGTTCCCAAGCTTTGTAAAGAGAAGAATTATCAGAGATGAAACTGTATATTCCCTGAGTATATCCTTTAGGAATATAGCCTGACTCAATCCGATCATTTTGGAAGTGTTTTATCAGTCGTTAGAATATGAGTTTTATTTGAGATTACACAGACATGCATATGAGCTTCTTCACTTACCAGTTCTCTGCCAAGGGGCAAATTATGTAATTCCTTAAAACCTTAGTTTCTTCATTTAAAATGGAAATAATAAAACTACCCAAGAGTTTGTAGATGCAATTAAATGGGACGAAGTTTACAATTGCTTAACATAGCAAGTTGCATACATTGCGTACCAAAGTAATATCAGCTTTCCTCCTTTAGAAGTATAAGAAAAGAGAAGTCTGGGTTCTGAGAGTAGGCTTGCTTGAAGAGAGACGAAATAAATAACAATATGAGAGTGGTAAAATAAAAACTATATAAAACTAAAGCATTTTTCAACTTTTCTATGTAATGGCATTCCCTTTCCTTCTTTGACCCAGTTTCTACTTGTCTTTTCTCACTCCTCTGGAAGACTGTATGCTCTTCTAGTCAGCCTAACCATCCCTCATCCACGGGTACATACTTTGACTATCATGCCTGGAAATATTTTGAGGCGAATATGTGGTGTAGATCAAAATACACACGTAATTGTTTATAGATAGTTTGGACTTTGAAAAATCTATTTTTATATCTAGTAGTAATGAAAAACAATGTGGTAAATCAAGGAAATCAGGAACTACTATCACATTACTGACCTATCCAAAAGTATATATATTCATACTTCTGAAGTACATACATAAACGCATCACCACACTGTTTCAAAGTGGAAGCATGACTGGCATGGCAGTCCTAGAAGGAGTGAAGAGTTAAAGGATTATCAGTGGACCTACCATGAAACTCTGTTAGGAACATTACAATATAGCTACCGTTTTACTTATTTGATTAAGAAAACCTAATATTCATTTTTTTCTTAAATTTATTTGACTCAAGAATATTAGATTTATCTTGCTTTTATTATAGATATTGGCATTAACTCATTCACCTTCCTGAGAACTTTTGCTCAGAATTACTCGAAAAAGCTGCTTTAAAAGAAAGTTTGTTGACATAGAAGATTTGGGCACTTTTCCCCCCATCTTATGTTTATAATATTCTGGTCACTCTTTATCCTGAACCTTTAAAGATTGCAATTATTACTATCTAAATGTTCATCTCCATTGCCTGTACATTGAGTTTTGTGATACCACGTTCTATATGCCAATCACAACTGCAGTGTTTTAACTGTGGTCTCAATCCTTAGATATCTATTCTTATTATTCACTTTAATTTTATTTTGAAAAGTATTGAAAATGATTTTTCAATACTTTAAATTATTTTTTCAAAATTCTTCATTCTAACTATGAGAAAAAGATCAGACAAATCCCAGATGAAGGACATTCCATGAGATACCTGACCAGCACTCCTTAGAATGATGAAGGTCATCAAAAACAAGAAACCTGAGAAACTATCATAGTCAAGACAACATGTCTGCTTAATATAATATGGTGTCTTATATGGGATCCTGGAACAAAAAAAGATTAGGTAAAAAACAAAATACAGATTTTAGTTGATAATAATACATCAATATTGTCCAATTGATTGTAACAAATCTATCATACTAATATATTAGTAACAAGGGAAACTGGATGTGGGGTGAATGGGAATTCTCTGTACTATCTTTGAAATTTTTCTGTATATCTGAAACTATTCTAATATAAAAATTCAATTTAAAGAATAGTTCCTTTCTGCCATTCATGTTTAGCATTTGATGTCAATTTGAAATCTTATATGTTCAAATTCAAAGCAACAAGTGATTACTCATCCATCATGCAGCATGGAAAAATTTCTTTACTCTTGAAATGTTCTATTTGTACAGATAATATATATAAGCAAGAAATATTTAAAAGAATATCCAAAGGACAATATACAATTAAGGGATATAATGGGGAGATAAGACAAAAAACAAAAACAAAAAAACACCAAAAAAAAAACCTCCAAGCATTGAGAGGTAAATGTGCAAGAAAGTGCATAGTCTCAGAAAGTATTTCAAGGACATAGAAGAGCACTGTCCAACAGAACATTCTGTGACGACGGAAATGATTCTATATGCTATATAATATAGAGCCACAAACCATAGTTGGCTGTTGAGCATTTGAAATATGTTTTATGTGATTGAAAAACTAGATATTGTATTTTATTCAACTTAAAATAGTCAGTGCAGTGCTAGTATATGAGCTGAACACAAAAGCCATATTAAAAGTTGGGCAGACATTCCATTTCAGTTCAAGGACATAGTGCAGTTAAAAGAAACACACGATACTTGTGAAACAGTGAATAGATTTTTGAGACAGTGGATCCTACATCCTACCCCATCTTTGTACTTCTTATTTGAGCCAACTGATTTTCTGTGTAACCCAATGTTAGTTAGGATTTTTATTACTTGTAGCCAAAAACATCCAAACTTATCCAAGAGGATGAAGTGAGAAATATACATGAAGTACCAGCCATGACCCAGTAGATCCCAGATCTTCAGTAAATGATAGCTCCTCCTCTTGCTTCCTCTTTAATTAAATCACCTTCCTTGTATCCCTTGCATTTACACTTTTATGATTTTGCTCCCACTGTGTTCCTTTCTCACCCACATGATCTATTTGAATCCTTCTCGTCCTGTAAGTCCCAGCTCAACTCTCATCTTTTTCATAAAGCTAATCAGCTCATGGGGAAGTTTCAGTCTCTCAACCTCTGCATTGCTTGCACCCAGTATCCTTCATCTGAGCTAATACCAGTCCTGTAGCGCCTGCCACTAACGTCATCCCCAGCAGTAGCTAGAGGGTCAGTTGGATTCCTCACCTCGGATGTTTTCAGTTGGAGTTGGAGTTGAAGCTCTTTTCACTTTCTGTCTTGCACTTGGAAGGGGAGGACCCTGGGGCTGCTGCTGGCCATGTGTCCTGTTGCACAGAAGACTGAGAGAATGAGACTTACTGGTAAATGAGAAGAGATGAAAGAGGGAGTGACAAAAACAACCAGGAGAGCATTCAAGGTGCAGGTTCCATAAGTTGCAGATCTTCCCACATATTCCGTTTCAATCTTCTCAACTGCCCCTACTTTTTAAATAAGTCTTCTTGTATCTTAAGTTATTTGACATTACATTTCTGTCACTTGCAGATGAAAACATACACAAAACTTCACACACACATATTCAAATATATATGTTTATGCATGTTTAAATGCATGATTCAGGTATTAATTACTCCATGAAACTAGGATACCATATTTATTTATTTTTTTCTATTTAACGTTTAATCTATCTCAGTACCTACTTGCCAAGATTAATGAAAAATCAAACAGTCATTTTTCAGGAGTCTCCCCAATACTGTGGGAATATATGAGAACCCTGGGACTTACCCAGGAAAATGAAGAAGAGTATCTCTATTCCCATTATCTTCCCATTATGTCTGCTATTCGCAGGGTCAATTGTCCAGCCCTGTATGGTCCACACGAAGGCAGATGTGTCTGCTGGGGCAGCTACTCTTGCAGGCCACATTTAGTCCCCGATCTTCTGTGACCTCAAAAGTACTATATGAAACTGGCATTACAAGCTCTACCCTGAAAGGATATCATGTTGGCCCCTTTTCCCAGTCTTGGGACATCCTTCTCTGAAGTTAGGTCACAAGCTTGTATACCGTAAAAATGACACTATATTACATGATTAATTGACCTAGAATCAGTGCAAAAAGAATGAGGAAAGCGTCCCAGGTGGGATAATGCTTGACCTCTAACTTAGAGGAATAACCTTATTCAGCAGTGGCTTTAGAGTTTACCTGCCTTCATCTGTAATACCTGTATTACTTTGAGCAAATTACTTGACATTTTTCTTGATTCAGATTCTTCACATAAAACATGGATTAATAAGATTATGTGACAACAGAGGAAATATGCATATAAAATGCCAATCCCAATACATGGCCCATGGTGGATATAAAGTCAATATTAACTATTATTAAGTCAGTAGAAACTCGCTCATCTGATGCGATCAAGATCAATAAGCATTCTAAAAAATACTTAAAGTAGAACATCTTATAGCATTATATATATAATTATATATATATATATATGTGTGTGTGTGTGTGTGTATACATTATGTGTGTGTGTATATATATATATATATATATATATATAAAATGTATCTTAAATTTTTTACTTTAACTTAAGCAAATACATATTCATTCATCAAAGTTCTGATGCAAGGCCAAGGTCATGTCTTTCAATATAGTATTCTAAAATGGAGCCCCAAGTCACCTTCCTTGCATAAATCACACTCAGATTGAATTGTTCAACATTTCCCACTCCCTATTTGGGCATTTGTCCCATTTTAAAGACATTTGCACCACAAGAGGAATGTGGAATTCTTTTATTATATGCCATCCCCCACCCTTTCATTTAGAGTTTTCATGCTTTTAATAGACAACTCACTTTTTTGCTCTCATATGTTATTGAGTTATGCAATATTCATAAAAACTATATAAATATACAAGCATAATAGAATGCAAACTCCCTGAGGCAGGAATTTCTATATTTTTGTGTTCACTCCTGAATCCCCAGTGGAACACTGTCCAGCACATAAATATCTGATGAATAAATAAATGAATGATTCCAACTGCCATTAAGTAGTTTAGGAAGCAGAATGTGTAGGTACGTTCAATAGGTGGTTGTCATTATTCAACATATGAGGTCTGACAATTAAGTTTGAGAACTTGCCACCGTTGGCAGCACTGTACAAACATCTCAGTAAGGTTTCAGAACCTTGGTATATCAGTGTCTCACAGCTGTGTTCATGTGGACGTGTGTCCATGTCTTGCTGAGTGGCGTTTATTATTGTTGCGTGTTTTTGTGTGCTGTCACGAGAATGTGTGATCTTGAATTAGAGCAATGAACAAACATTAAATTTCTTATTAAACTTGGCAAGAGTGGAAGTGAAATCAGGGATATGTTAGTTCAAGTTTATGGGGATAATGCCATGAAGAAAATGGCAGTGTACAAATGGATTAGACGTTTTTCTGAGGGGAGAGAATGGGTCACTGATGAAGAGAGGTCAGAGCAGACAGAAAGGAGCAAAACTAATGAAAACACTGCAAAAATTCATCAAATTGTGCATCAAAATCATCAGCTGACTGTGAGAAGTATAGCAGACCAAGTAAACATTGATAGAGAAACAGTTAGGAAAATGTTAACTGAAAATCTTGGCATGAGAAAGGTGTGTGCAAAAATGATCCTGACGGAGCTCACCAATGAACAAAAGCAAAGGAGAGGTGAAGTTTGCCAAAACCTTTTGGAGAGGCAAGATGATGTTTTGGGCTGTGTCATCACTGGTGATGAAATATGGGTGTACCAATACGACCCTGAAACAAAGTACCAAAGTGAACAATGGAAGTCAGCCAATTCTCCATGATCAAAACAGTTCTGTTAATCCAAATCAAGAGTCAAAATGATGTTGCTAATCTTTTTTGATATCAGATGGATTATTCATTATGAATTTGTACCAACTGGACAAACAGTTAACCAAGTTTACTATTTGGAAGTGCTGAAAAGGCTGCATGAATAAGTTAGACAAAAAAGACCTGAACCTTTCACCAACAATTCATGGCTCTTGCACCACAACAATGCACCAGCTCACATGGCACTGTCTGTGAGGGAGTTTCTAGCCAGTAAACAAATAACTATATTGGAACACGCTCCCTACTTACCTCATCTTGCCCCCAATAACTTCTTTCTTTACCCAAAGATAAAGGAAATATTGAAAGGAAGACATTTTGATGACATTCAAGACATCAAGGGTAATACGATGACAGCTCTGATGGCCATTCAATAAAGAGAGTTCCAAAATTGCTTTGAAGGGTGGACTAGGCGCTGGCTTCGGTGCATAGCTTCCCAAGGGCAGTACTTTGAAGGTGAACATAGTGATATTCAGCAATGAGGTATGTAGCACTTTTCCTAGGATGTATTCGTGAACTTAATTGTCAAACTTCATATTTCTTAGATAATCATTGCTATATGAATATAACATTAGATACATTGTTTAGAAACAAATTTATTTTAATTATAAAGATTTGTCTCCTCATAGCCATTCACTCTAAGATACGGTAACACCTCTTACAGCAATGGGAACTCAAAACTTTCAATGATTCCTAATGGGGAGGTAATCATCCTCATGCTCACCTTCTACAGAAGAATATAAACCAAACCTGCCAAGTCAGAAAACTACCTGCAGGTCTGAAATAGGGGGTCATAATCGAGGCACAGAATAAAGAGGACTGAGAAACACTGTATGGTCTGGTTGGTGGTTGCAGGTAACAGTTCAGTAACTCAGCTGCAGGAGAGATGAGTATGAGCCAAAGAGTTCAGATTCACATGTGTGAAGAAGAGAACCAGACCATTGATGCTGAGGAGAAACTTAAGAATTGTAAACAGTCAGCAATTTTACCCTCAGACCTCAGCTCACACATTATTAATCCCTTCACCTTCCAGGTGACCTGAGTCCTAAACAGTTCCAACACAAACTTGTTAGATTTTACTTAATTAAAAAATAAATAAATAAAAGGTATTTGCTAAGGAAATATTAACATGAGAAAATTCAATTTGTGTGCTAAAATTAGGACTTCTCTCATTGTAGATGAGACGAAGTATAAAAAGAATGTGAAGAGTTAATAAAATGAGCCCTAGGGGAGGGAGAGAGAGAGAGAGAGAGAGAGAGAGGGGGGGGGGGGGGAGAGAGAGATTAAAAAGAGAAGAGGAACAAATAATGGGTAGAAGAGTCATATTAAACTAGGGCAGTAACTGTTTCCTTCACAAGTATTAAAAAAAAAAAAGATCATGCATTGATTGCCCTTTCATGTCTTGAATTTTTCTTATTGACCATGATAGGAAAAATAATGGCAAAGAACTGGGAAAGCGGGTATCAGGGGAACTTAGACCACCATTTGGCCAGAGACTGGTTTTGAACTTGAGTACATATTTTAGAAAACCAATACATATTATAAATACACCCATTGGGTCAATAATTTTGTTTCATTCTAGTGAATATAAAGCGAGTGTATCGTGAGAATGTATTATGCCCATGAATATATGATATGGGTACGCAGTACAGTGAGGTTTATGGCATCCATGGGTTAAATTATAACTGTTTACTTTGTCCAAATGAAATCCAGCTAAAATTTTCAAGGGGTATATGGTCAGGCTATTTGAATAGGCAAGTAAGAACAGACCAAAAAAAGCAGCTCTTTCATTATACCAACAATATTTGTTCTGAAAACCTATCTAAATAATTAACTGTTACCTATGTCATAAGTAGAATAAAACTAGATTTATAATACTATTTTAAGCCAGAGAGTGTAATTGAAATTCTTTAGTGATATCTGTCCAGTCTGTGCCATCCAATTACTTTCATCTTAGAAGAAAATTATTTGGGTCAAAAGTCATTGGTTTAAGTCCCTAGGTATATTAGGAGACACAGAATGTTAAACTCAAAGGCCATTAGCAAGTTTCTGATAAAGATTTTGTCATAGGAATTCTAATTTTGTGATTTGAGTTATTAATAAGTATTGTTGAGATTTAGGTTCTCACCCCTACACTGAGATTGCAGATTTAGTAGAATCATGTTACAACCAAGTGATTGGTAATCTGCCTGAATTCTTTCTCTGGAGCATTACTTTGACTTAGTTTATTGTTATTCTTGTATGTTGCTTCCCGAGAATATCAATGTATTTTCTCTTTCATATGTTTCCTTTTTTTAAGTAATCTTTTTTATTTATTTTTATTACATTTATTGGGGTGACATTGGTTATGTAGGTTATGTAGGGTGACATTGGTTATAAAATTATGTAGGTTTCAAGTGTACAATTCTATAATTGTATACCTACATCATCTATATATCACATTGTGTGTTCACCACCCAAAGTCAGTTCTCCTTCCATCACTATATATTTGACACCCCTTACCTTCATCTACCACTCCCCTCCCCCCTTACCCTCTGGTAACCACTAAACTGGTGTCTGTGTCTATGAGTTTTTGCTTGTTTGTCTTGTTCGTCTGTTGCTTTTAGTTTTCTACGCCACATATGAGTGAAATCATACGGTTCTCAATATGTGTTCTTGAAAATGCGGCCTGTTGAAAGAAACAAGTGCCAACTTTTACCTTAAATTTACTTCACCTAAAATCTATAAAGCATCCATCTCTGAAGATTGTTATGGGTTTATGTTTCAGTTTAGTAAGCCATGTCCTTCCAATTAGGTTGGCACTAATTGCAAATTAATCCTAGACTTATAAAATACAAGTAGAATTTGACAGAATCTTAAACAGAATCAATTTCCTTTATATACATATATATGGAGAGAGAGAGATAGATATACACACATACGTACATATATACACACATAATATATATATTATATATAATATTATATATTTCCTTTACATATATATATTATATATATATTTTGTAAACCTGAAGCTTTATTCTTAAGTGAGTTTGATGCTGACCAGAAGCTAATGTACTAAAGGCTTAATGATTAAAAGGAGTGGACATACAGTATATGTACAAGTAGGAGGATCTGGGGAAAGAATGCAAGTGAGTCATAGTTCTGTCAGGCTAAACAAAGCTAGCCTGGATTAAAGCAGAATGCATGCTAAAGAAATGAAGTTCATGTGTGGTTACAATGTATACAAAACAACATAGTAATTAGACATGTACCTCAAAAAGTGGTAAACCTAATAAGTCTATTACCCATCTGACAATGTACATAGCTATTGCAATAGTATTGACCATATTCCCTATGCTGTGCTATTATCAGAAATTTAGCAGCTATAAACAACTCATACTTATTATCTCATAGTTTCTGTGGGTCAGGAGTCTGGCACATGTTAGCTAGGTCCTCTGCTTAGAATCTCAAAGGCTGAAATCAAGGCATTAGCAAAGCTGGAGACTGTATAAGAATTTCCTTCCAAGTCCATCCAGGTTGGTTTTGTTTTTATTTCATTAGAGGGTGGGTTGTAGGACTAAGGTTTCCACTGACTTACTGTTTGCTTATTGGGAATCACGCTCAACTCCTAGAGGTCACTTAGATTTTTCACCTTGTATCTCCCTCCATGTTCAAACCAGCAATGGCCTGTTGAATTTCTCTCATGCTGTGAATCTCTGACTTCTGCTGCTCCCTCAATTTTCTTTTCATAGAAGTGTGGATCAGTTGTGATGACAGGTGTCCCCTGGGTCTATCTAATCAAAATTTATTTTGCTGTTTGGGCAGTTCTTGAGTATTGAGATGCAAAATTTCCACTTTGTAGATTTTGTAAACTAAATATTTCATACCAGGTTCACTTGAATGAGGATAAAACGGAAGCAGAACTTTCCAAATAGAGGAATATGTGTTTATAATGAAAAATGGGCATCCTGTGATGGACCTGTGATGAATGGCCCGAAGAAATGTCTCGTCTTTGCAATACTCCCAAGCCAAGGTAGCTGTGTGATTCTGTGGAAGACAAGACATATTGTTTTTATTACATTCATTCCACAGATGATATGGAGTAAATAACATGTGACAGGTATTGCTAATCACTAATATTAAGGTGATATGTCTTTTTACTCCCAGTGTCCTTCACAGAACTCTATCAATAGAGGATGTTCAAAATGTTTACTGTTGTATCATCTCATATTCTGTGAAGTTTAGTTGCTCCATGCTTGATACAACTATATTATAAAATTGGATTTTTGGAAAAATTTTGCTAGAAATCACTTGATTTATTATGAAGCCAAATAGAAATTTTCTCATGACTTGAGGCTATTGTGGAATGTTAGTGCCACTGTACTTCATCACTAGAATAAATTATTGAGAAGTGGCTGAATTGCCGTAACTAATACCTTGAGGTTTTTCTCCCAGTGGTTGCCTGAAATGACATTTTAAATTTAGGCCAGTTTGTTTTTGCAGGACTGGATCTATTTGGGTAGTCCTATAGTAAGTTTCGATAAGTGCTAGAAAATCTATCCTGCTCCCAAATATTTCACCATAGCACTTAACATGACCATAGTTAAAACTTATGTTTTTGAGATTAAAAACTTCACTCCAAAATTTTGTTTTGAAATAAAAGTACACCAGAAAAAAGTTTATTTATCTTTAATTAGTCTACAATATAACAGTAATTTGTCAAGTAGAGAAAAGAACACAGATCAATTTTTAAAATAATCAGTTTTATGAAAAAATAATGTACATGAGGTTATTTCACTCACTTTATAGTTTAATGAGATTTGAAAAATGCATAATTGTATAATCATCACTACAGTCCAGATACAGAACCATCCCCTCACCTTAAAAAGTTATCTCTTTGTATGTGATTCTTTATGTGTGAGCTGTTTCTCTTGTTTCTTTTTATACTGGTTTTCAGTAATGTGATTATAATGTGTGGTGGTTTGGTTTTGTTTGTTCATATTCAGCTTAGGTGCTCTTTTAAAATGTAACAACTTTTAAAATTTGAAACATTTTGATCATTCTTTCTTCAAACATCCCCCAGCTCCAGTTCCATTTGTTTTAGAAAACTTGATGTTATCTCACAGGTCCCTGAACTGAAATGGTTCATTCTTTTCTCTTTTGAACTTTATTTTGGATAGTGTCTATTTGTATGCCTTCAAGCCCACTGATGTTTTCTTTTGCAGTTGCTAATCTGCAGTTAATTGCATCCAATTATTTTTCATTCGATATAATATTATATTATTCATCTCTAGTTCTAAAGTTTTCATTTTTATATATTCCATTTCTGATCTCATTAGGTGTACATCCTTAAATCTATTTGTAAAGTTTATACTAGATACTTAAGGTATATTTTTTTCTGATCATTCCATCATTTCTGTCATATCTGGGTCTGTTTCTATTGATTTTTTTTTCTACTGGCTATGAATCATATAGTCCTGTTCTTTTGCATGCTGATTGCTTTTTAATAGATGCAAGAAATTCTAAATTGTGTGGTTTTTAATGGTGATGTTTTTCTTTAAATTGTTTTGAACTTTTTTCTGGCATGGAGTTACATAGAATAAGTTTGATGCTTTCAAAGCTGTGCTTTATTATTTTTTGTTTTGTTTTGTTTTGCTTTGTTTTATTCTGAAGCAACCTTTAGGGCCACTGCATAGGTATAGCTCTTCTGAGCACTCTATCCAATGCTGCACATATCATAAAGTTTATCAACTCTGGCTGGTGGGAAACACAAATTCTTCTGAGACTTAGGGAGCTCTAGAGAATTTCCAACCTATTGTGTTTTAGTTGGTGTTTTCCTAGTTGATATTTCATGAAATTGTACTTCATGTATACTAGATTTGTCTTCAATGTAAGACTCGGGGAGTCACTTTTGCAGACTTCCAAAACTCAGTGTGCGTATGTGTATAACCCTTTCTTTTTGGATATTCTGCCTCACAAAATTTAGCCAACTTCCTTCCTTAGCTCTAATTTTTGTCTTCAACTCAGCTAGATTGGTAGGCCCTCTTTAAATTCCCTCTTGATGCACTGTGATCTGCAAACTGATCCCCCATGCCCCACTCCTGAGTATAAATTGGGGCAATTTTAGGATTCACCTCACTTATTTTCCTAATTTCAGAGATTATAGTTATATGCTATTTTCCAATGTGTGAAATTTGTTCTGTTTCATACTTTGTTCACTTTTACAAATGTTTTTGGCAGAAAGATATTCCCATAGCCGTTAATCTTTCATGCATAGTAGTAGAATTTCAGGTGAGTTTTGATGAAAGCGAAGCATAAGACTTCCAGAGGGATGGAACATAGCCCTCAGGGGTAAATCTGAGGGGAGTATTAAAGCAGAGAATTCTGGGAAGCCATAATGTAACAATAAAAGGCACTTAGGGATAAAGGAAGCAATGACAAATTTTACTCACTGTCCAATTTTCCATGTAAGAATATTCTATTTTAGTTATGTACATCTCAATGGAAAATTCTGTGGACTATTTCGCAAAGCTTTATAACTAATCATTACCTGAAAAATCCTCTTTCCAACGTCTGAACCACGGCAGAACAGAGATTCTAGGTTTGGCCTTAAGAAAACCTAAGACTGGGTTCCAGTTTTTTTTTCTCTTCCATTCCTTTTCTTGCTGCTCTTTTTTGAGCTGTTTTTTACCCAATTTGGTGACTCTTCTCTCAGTTCTTGTTGTCTGTAGCTCCTTGTAGTCAAGATGTACAACAGCCTGCCAAGGTTTATTACTACTGTTGACCTTAAAGAAATAGATATTTTTTCCAGCAAAATGAGTTTATTCAGGAACAACAAAGAATTGCAATTAGGGTCATGCAGATTTAATTAGGAACCATGCACCAAAGAAACAATCCATGTCCAAAGAAACAAAAATAGGAATGCTCTTCTATGAACTTGGGAGGAGCTATTGTAAACAAAGAGTCCATTGAAAGAAACTGAAAGTTCAAAGTATAGTGACTTTTTATTGGCTGAGTTGTGGCAGTCTCCCATTGGCGGAGCTGTTACTGGACGAAAAGAAATCTTTTCTTCCCCCTGCTGAGGTAGTAAATGTAGTATCACTTTCTATGGTGATGCAAGGTTCTCTTCCAGTTGGGGTCAGTAGTGTGCTGTTGTGTGCCATGTGACTGAGACTTCTCTTTTCTAGCTTCTTAGCTCCCTTTTAAATGAGGTTTCTATTTATTAATTTTCACACTACTAAGCTTCCTAGTGCCACACTTTATTCTCTAAGAATATTCTACATTTATATCGTATTTTGCAAAGGGCTCTCCAACACATATTTGAAAAACCAACCTCTGAGATAGATATTATTTTCATAGCTTCAAATACCACCTATAAATTGAGAATTCCCAAAGCAGTACGTGTATCCAAGTTTCCTCTCCTAAATTTTGAATCTGGACATCCAACAACTTTCTGGACCACTTAGACAAATTCCATATATTCTAAAGTGAATTCATCAACTTTCTTCACTAAAAATATTGTTGAAGGCAAATGCTTTTGAGGATTAAGACTAGAAAGTAAGGACAGGAAGGACAGGGGATTGCTAGATTTTATTATAAGTGCTAAAATATCTTTTTTAAAAATGTACACTTTGATTAGGTTTGTAGAATTTTAAAAACATTAAAAGTCAACAATGAAAAAGGAAAATCTTATCTCCTGTCTTGAAAAAAAGCACATCCACGTGAAATTAGAATCCTGACCCTGTGGGGATGTACAAAGCACTCTATAGAGTGTTGAACCCCAGCCTTGTGATGGCATAAAGGAGGGGATATTTTCTCCTTCATTTCATGTCTACTCTTTCCCTTCCATGATGACGTAGTGCAAAATAAACCTCTTCTGTTATTTTTTTTTTTAATTTAAACGTATACACTAAACTACATTGCACGGCAAGGAGACAAATCTTACCATCTTCAGCATAGTCTATTTAGTAATAAACTTTGATAAAAAGAAAATTTTCTAAATACTAAGTAATAAATCATATGACATGATGAGCAGTGATGAAAGAATTCCTAATGTATGATGAGACTGATTCCCTCCTTTGGTTTATATAATGAAATTAAAACATCCCTTCAAGGTGAAGGGAATTATACTTCTAATATTTTAATCTTGTTGTGCATATTCAATTAAGGTTGTCAACATAGCAGAGTTGATTCTGTCCCTGCTAGTTGGAAATCTGCTATTACAGACCTTGAAGAAAATTATGCTCTGGTTTAAGAGGAAGATTTGTATGATTAACTACATAGATACACAAGGGAAAGGTTGAAAATTAAGTTGAACAATTTACATGTTCACTCTGACTTTACTTGCTTCCAAAGAACCAAGTTAAATAAGTGTATTTATTTTAAAGCACATGTGGTAATCGATTCTGTTTAATTTAGATGAGACAGAACTTAGACTATCTGTATTATGACTTCATTTTGAAATATTTCTGGTGTTCTATTGCTTCAAGTAGTCTAAGGAGAACCGAGGGTTCATCTTAAACCACTTTCTCCTTGTAGTTCTAAGTTATAGCAAGCAGTACGTCTTAGTGGTCAGACCTTATGACTTGATTTAGTGATACTGTGCCTTCTCCTTTATCCTTTTTATAACCTCACATACTTTTGGTCACTGTATTTCTTTCCTCTGAGACTTTTCTTCCACATAACAAGTACTTCTGAGCTAGTTATATATTCTTACAGTTTATTCTTACCAACACATATTCTTTTATCTTTATTCTTCTTAGGCCAATGCAAGCAAATCAGTGTAAATGGACTCAAACATTTGCCATTTTCCTTTAAAAGAGTCGGGCCAATTGTGACAAAGGTTTTATGCTGCTATATTTAGCTTCCGTTGATAAATTTCTATTTAAGCTGTAGATTATAAACAAAGCCAACATTATGTTTGATATTTCTCTATAACATTTGAGCATCGAGACCAATTATTTTATTTCAGCCTACAAATAAGTGACAGTAGATGTTCATTTTCAGGATTTGAAAGATTAGAAGTATCCAAATATCAGGGTTTTAAAAATATTTTTCAAATTATCATCTATTAAAAATAGCCAAAGCACAGATAGCATGGATGGACCTGGAGGATATCGTGCTGAGTGAAGTGCCAGACAGAGAAAGACAGACGCAACATAACTTTGCTTATACATGGAATCTAAAGAACAAAATAAACAAACAAAACAGAAACAAACTCATATATACAGAAAACATTTTGATGGTTGCAAGAAGGGAGTTAGGTAGAGGGTGAGTGGAAAAGGGGAAGGGATTAAGTACAAATTGGTTACTACAGAACAGTCACAGGGATGTAGTATATAGCATGAGGAATATAGTCAATAATGTTTAATAATTATGATGGTGTCCAATGGGTATTAGATTTATCAGGGTGATAGATGGGAGGGGGATTATGGGACAGGTGAAAAAGGTAACGGCATTAAGAAGTACAAATTAGTTACAAAATAGTCATGGGGAAGTAAAGTGAAGCATAGGGAATATAGTCAATGATATGGTAATAATTATGTATAGTGCCAGGTGGGTACTAGACTAGTCAGGGGGATCACTTCTTAAATTATGTAAATGTCTAACCACTATGCTGTGCACCTGAAATTAATATAAAATAATATTGAATGTCAACTATAATTGAAAAATTTTAAAAGGGGGGAAAAGGTGAAGGGGAGTAAGAGGTCCAAATTTCCAAGTATAAAACAAATAAATCATGAAGATGTAATGTACAGCATAGGGAATATAATCAATAATATTGTGATAGCATAGTACAGTGTCAGCTGGTTGTGAACTTATCATGATGATCACTTCTCTAGGTATATAAATGTTGTATATACATTTATATTTTATATATATAATAAATATATATAAATGTATATAAATGGTGTACCCCTGAAACTAATATAATATTGTATATTAACCATATTTTAATAAAAATATTTTTTAAATAGCCAAAGCATATTAATAATTGAAGAATGAATGATAAAAATTCAGAACTGAAATGTTTTCTATAGGTAGCTGGAAGAATAGATGAGGGAAAAAGTAGGTATGGAGAGGGGTAGGAACAAGACTTTTTTTTAATGTCATTTTGATTTGTGAACTATATGACGATTAACTATTCAAAATAAACTGAAAGGCTTGTGGTAGTGGTATTATTCATTATCAAAAGGGCTAAAAACAATGGTAAGTGTTCACTCCGTGACCCAATCTGAGTAACGCAGACAGGGTATTGTCTATTTTAATGACAATTGAGAGTGTTGTAAAAATTGCACAGATTTTGTGAAACAAACAAACAAAAAATGTACTACAGAACAGAATATCATCCAGATGTACAGGCTGAAGGAAATATTTGAAAAGGAAAGACATAATAAGAGGAATCAGATGACACTGACGGATGTTTTCAAAAGAGCTGTCACATCATCCTTTCCTTTGGTTTCTGCAGATGCTGTTAGAACTAATCCTGATGATGAGTGATTTTACTTGAGATATCTGCAGATCAACAAGTATTCACTGGTAAATAAAGTTCCTTTCTGTCTGTTTTTTTTTTTCTCTTTTTCTTTTTTCCATTGAGCACAATGCATTTTGCCATTTTGAAGGGAAAAAAAAGTAAGTATTGCAAATTCAGCTTAACAGTGAAAGGCTTACCATGCAATTATTTTTGCTTTCATTTTATTAAATATTTAGGATTTATTTTAGCTCTATTTTTTGTAAAAGCCTGATATTTTAATATATGTTAAATAATAGACGTTTAATATATTCTTCAGTTGACACTCCTGATATATTTATCGATAATAAAAAGTTGTTTAGAACAAATCCATAACGTTTTGGACTACTTATCACATATCCATATTATGTAAATATATTAGGTACCACAATATCTTCTTTATCCTTCATTATTGTGCTCTTCACATTTTAAGCTATCAAATAATGGCAAGATTAACCTAGAGCAAGACCAATCATAGACAACCACGTGAATTAATATTTCAATGCAATTTAGCATCTTGCCTAAATATACTAGATTCTAATTTCGATTTATAAAGAACATTAGAGAATATTAAATCGGAAGTTACTCATATTTCAGGTGAACAGATTTACATTGATAAAAGTCTAGCAATTGTCTCAACATCGCAGAACTAATTAGTAGACTGAGCTCCGGAATCAGGTTTTGTCTTTTTAGCCCAGTGTTCTTCCTTCTAACTCAAAAAATCAACTTGCTTTTAGGAAGATTCTTCTGTGAAAATTATGGTATACATTTAAATCTACCCAACTGATCTTAAAGCACACTCATGGGATTTAACATTGGGTTTAGTCAGAAAAGGTAATTTTTAAGTCATAAGAATTGTTGATTATAATTACATACAGGAATGGCTCCTGGACATTCCAAGTTTAGAATCAAAGGAGAAAGGAATGTGAGGAAGAAAATCACAATGAGGCCTCTCTGAAAACATTTCTGGAACAAAACAAAATAATCAAAAGTATTCAAGAAAGAAAATGACTTGGAATACAAAGGAAAATGGTAAGCAAAGAAACAAATACAACTGATATTTAGTACCTAAATGTTGATGTATAACACTGACTAACTAAAATGCAAATCAAAAAGCTAGATGGTCTGGACATAGCTGTTGGCAAGGATGAAGAGAATAGGAGGAAAATGAAAGCATGAGAAAATTCTTGCCTTATTTGGGGAGATGTTGTGTAGTTAGTGATGAACTTCAGATTTTTATATAAAACTGTACTGCACTTTACTCAAAAGGGAAATAGGAAGAATGAAAATAAGATATGTAGTTTCCAAATCACCAGATGAAAGCAAAGAAACAGAAAGACAAATACAATAAAAATATTGAAAATAAAAGAATGGGAAGCAATGGACAAGGCAAATGTCTATCACACCACTGTAGGTTGAGCAGTATTAATCTGAGATACAATAATATCTAAGGTCCAAAGATCCTAATGGAAGATAATTTTTGTAATAAAAAAGTTACACTGGCAAAAATAGAAGGAAAATGTAAAAAAATTAATGATAATTAATTAACAACTTTAATGAGTTTCCCCAAATCCACAGAACAAGTTTCTCAGCCATTTTTACATCATACAGTAGCTTTATGTAAGATAAATTTTATTTGTTTATTTATGTAAATCACTTAAATATTTTAGAACTAATATTTTTAACATGGTAGACTGGACCTAAATACAATACCTTACAAGTAGATTGTCCTTACCCTTCACTCATATTTAAATCCATGCCATTGGTTCTATACTGGAATAATGAACTGTAAATTGCTGAGTGTTTGCTATTTGTTCTGGCAATGAATTAGAGGCAGAGCATGAGTGGGCAAGGGCAAACGCTGCTTCAGAAGTTTTCAAATTCTAACAGACAATTTTTCATTTTTTCTCAAAATGTGTTCAGCATTTATGTGAATCTGTCAACTAACCAGATTCTTTACAAAGAGGGTTTTTGAAATATGTAACAGCTATGGTGGCCAAAGAAATTTTAAATAAGAAGTTAACAGTATTTTTCTAGCTCTAAAAATAGTAAGAAATTCTTCAGTGTTTCAGTTCTAATTTTTCTTCATGCTAATTAAATGAGATTTTAATCTTAGAAACAACCCTACTATGTTCTGTTTCTCATTTTATTGGCACATCCGATCTTTAGTTGTGTTTTAATGACACAAAGGAATGGCCATTACAGCAATTAAAATGAAGCCTCACTCTTGGGGCCCATGCCACAAGACCACTAAAGGTAAATTGGTTTATGAGTCATAGTCTGCTGGTGGTAATTAATTCCTCTTCAGTCATGTCACACACATATCTTGTTCAATGTCAAGAAAAACTCCGATCAAGAAAAACTTCCACAAAAATAAATGTCATCCACATTGTAACTGACTAGAATATATATATTTTTATCCTGAGGAAATAGCTCTCCACAATATAGATGATTGCTATGATAAAATACCAATATCATGAGTTACACCTTTGCACTAATACGCGTAAGTACACTGTTGGATTTAGAAATATTAAACTGATAGATTTAATGTCTATAAAATATTTATACCTATATATGACTTTACTGTCAAATTATTCGAGCAAATAATCCATTTGTAAGTAATTTCTCCCACAATAAAAACTTTCTAATTACTACACTAAACTTGCCCAAATGCAGCTAAAACATAAAAAAAAAATTCCTAATTAAAAATCTAAAAATGTATATCTCCATTATTTTTAAAGAAAGTCAATTTTTTCTGAATATATATTTTGAGGAATTTTATAACGATAATTCTTTTTTAAGTAGATTATTCGGTTATAAAGTTATTCTTTTTAAAAAGGGCACATACACAAACACATATGAATTGATGACATTTTTTTAAGTAGTTTCACATACTCCCACAAAATGAAACCTGTTTTCATACTAAAATTATTAATGGTTACTAATAATTAAGTTTCTAAAGAGCCTTATAATTTTTTAAATTGTGAAAGTCTGAATCACGTAGGGTAAAGCAGAGTTGGCAGATGGTGAAGAGAGAACAATACACAAAGCCAAAAGAAATGCCTGGAATGCGACTGATTTTTGGACTTTGTGCAAACACATAGGGTGATGCCTACAAAGGAGGCTGCAGAGAGAATATAATAACAAATCAAATTTTGCTGTTTTAAAGTTCAAAAAGCAATTTTATAACCATGTGAAATACTGTGAATTTAGTTTACAGTTTGGTCAAGGATAGTTCACCTTAAGTGCTCTCAGATACTTCTCTTGCCCTTTTCACCTTAATTGGTCACTCGCCCAGAATGGATTGTGTTTATAAATCATAAAATGCTTCTTCTATGACTTTAGTGGCCTCTAAACTTGTGTGAAATTTATATGTTTAAGTCTTGTCCAAAACGAATCACATCTGGGTTTTTGTTTTTTGTTTTTTGTTTTTTTGGAAACTGTGGCCAACTTAAAACATTCAATACAAAATGAGAACTAAAAATGCTTTAGCTGGCTTAATGGTGCAGAAGAAAAGGATAGGAAAGGATACACAATTTTGACACTATAGACATTAGCCCATTATTTTTGCAGTTTAAATATCAGCAAAAATTACTAAAACTGAAATTTGGATACATGTCACCAAGTGGCCAAGCTGTTTCAATCATGAAGTGAAGAGTACCATTCTTTCTCTCTTACAACAATGACAATAAAAATCCTTCATTTCAACTGTAAAGAAGAATTAACAAAGTTTTAAGAGATCTAATATTAAGGAAACTCTCATTAATTATACATAAGCTTATTATACAAATGAGACTGTAGTAAATCAGGCCCAAGTCAAATAACATTGAAGAGCTAAAATACTTACATATTTTCCCTTTTTTTCCCTGCTTATTCCACATAATTCTTTAGGACATATTTGTTATTTCCTGATTTTTGTTATAGTGTTTTACTTCATAGAAATTACAGACTAAAAAAAATATTGTAGTGTTAGTTTTGGTAAGATAGTCTGTGTTAACGAATACATCCCCAAAAGAATACGTTATTTTTCTTACTCTTAATAGTTCAAGGAAGAGGCTACTTTTCAGCAGGCAGCTCTCATCTTGTGGTAATTCAGGGACCCAAGTTCCTTTCAGCTCATGGTTCTGCCAATACAGAGGCAGGGCCCTTCATTTCTTTCTTTTGCTTTTTTACCATGATCCATCTGTCACTCTGATAAAGCCTATAGACCCTTTTTTAAGTATAATATTTTTAAATACATAAAACATATATAGTTGTAAAGGATAGTAATTACATTGATAAATACTTATCAAAATGTGTATGAAATGAATTTATGACATGGTAAATATATGTATTTTTTAATTAACATTAAATAACTAAATCTAGCAGCCCAGTTCTAATAATCACCATAATTCTGACTGAAGTAGTGATGAGGGTAAACAATATTTTGAGATATCTGCAGTAGCAGAAATATGATATGAAGTATCTGTGATTTCAACTGGCAACCAAGTCACATATTACTAATACTATTGGGATTTCTTTTGATTGCCATCAAAAGTAAAAAGAAATGCTAACTTTCAGTTAGAGGCTAGTTAAAAGATGTAATGTTTTTCCCATCCAAGTTCATGAAACCCCTGAATTCTGTCCACAAGCCCCTATGGGCTAAGAACATATGATCTTGTCCGCTCTGAACCAGCAGGAGGGAAAGTGAGCATGGAGAAGGTCCAGGAGGTCTTCCTTCCTTTATAAATTGTGTCCCCCAAATGGAAAACATGACTTGTCATTGGCCATTATTCAGTAATAGAGCAACATCTAACTATAATGGAGATGATGTGAGGGGAATGTAGATTTTGGTTAGTAGTAAGCTTACAGGAATTATAAAATATCTATAAAAATTACTTTCTGTGAATCATGCTTGGCCTAGGATATTGGAATTCATTGAGTCAACTCAATATTTACCATGGAACTGACAGCGTCCTAGGTGCTAGAGATACTGTAGTGAATAGCTAGATAAAGCCCTTCTGTTCATAGAGCTTTCATTCTTATTGGGGTAGAGGATGTGGAGAGAAATGCACAGACAAGGAACTATATAGTAAGTTGTATAGTATGACATATCTGAGACACCATCTGAGATCAATAAACATTTGTTTCTGGAGTAAGGTCTTCCAATGTCTTCTTATAAGTCATGCCAAATATTCAGAGGGTCACAACTATCAAAAAGATAATCTTGGTCCTAGGAATGGGAAGAGCTGAACCTAAATAAAGCAACTAGCTTTTTAGATACAGACCCACACTAGGACAATGGGAAGGCAAGGCACACATTTTGTGGAAAATATTTTCTAGTAGTCCAGTCAGTCAATTTACAGGCCTGAAAGGAGTCCAATTTTGATCCTATTGAGTCCCTAGCTCTTTAAAATTGTACTTTCCTTGTGCTTTCTACCCTTTTAATGTTTCTGTCTTTTAGTTTCTATGCCCTTTTTGATTTATTATTAACCTTACTAAAGTAAGGTTACTGTCAAAGTGGGATTAAATTACTATTACAATAATGTAGTATATGGAGCAAGAATTATCATCTGGCTCTTGAACATTATATTTCTAGAAACAAGCTGGCTTTTTACCTAATGACAATACATTAATGACTCATATTTATGTGTTGCAGAGAAGGCAGATAAGTGTCTGATAGAGCCCAGATAAGTGCCTGATGGTAATGCCAAGGAAGAAAAGAATGATTGTCCTTAGAAATTTAAAAAAAAGAAAAAACATCCAAGTAGAGAAAGTTCAGACCGGGATTTTGGAAATAGTATTTCTACAGGTAGAGACCTATGACAATGGTATCACAGAAAATGCTATGAACAAAGGAATAGCAAAAAAAAAAAAAAAAAAAAAGCTAGCAAGCATGTTCTAGAAATGATGAATGTCCTGGATGGACTATATTATAGGGACTGTAATATATAGGGTTCATGAAGCAGAATAAAATAGGTCGTCTGGAAATGTTGGAAGGGTCAGATTATGGATGACCTTGAGACTCTGCCAAGCTTTTGGTATGTACACACACACAAACACTCACATTCACACACATCCCTGGTAACAAAATAACTGATGGTATCATGAGGAACAGAGAGGAAAGAGAATGACTGGTTTGATCACTACTGTGAAATCCAGAGAAGAGTGGATAAATTCCTGAATAAGGCATTGGATACAGAGGCGAAATGATCAATTAAGTAGAGAAATAATTTAGATTTAGAAGGAATAGGTAATAACAGCCAGTTTGTTTTCAAGAATAAATGAAAAAGAGGAAATTGACAGAGTGGCTTCTGGTTGATCAACCTAGAGGATAGTATGCTTTACAAACCATGGTGGAGAACAAAGGCCGTGAGACACTGAGGGAAAGAAGACAATAGGCTCAGTTGGAAACGTGTAGGTTTGCTATATAAACAAGACAAGCCTTTGACACTCAGAGAAACAGTTGAGGGTGTAAGTCTGAAACTTAAGAGGGGCCAGGGTTTGAGTCATAAACCTCCTGGGAACTATTTGGGAAGTGTGAGTAATATCAGTTAAAAAAGGACTGTCAAATAGAACATCAATCAATTTTAAATCACCTAGAAAAGCAGTTCCACTGAGCAACCATGACCTTTTCATACTAGCTGCAATTTTTTTTTTTTTATTTAACTAAATAATAGATGAGAAAAAATATCAAAAGACTTGTTAGAGAAAGGTTTTTATAAATGTGCCCTGTTATATTTTCAGGGACAAGATTAAAGTACAATTTTATTTTCCCTTTTATTACTGATTTTTCTTTTTAAATTATCACAGGTGTCCTTGTCAATAGTTTCACTTCAATATTCAAGGACAATTTGAGGGCTCAATGAGTAAATGACTCATACAGCAAAATTGGGTCACATGTCCATTCCTGAACCAATCACAGGGAAGGGAGAATGGGATTACCCCTTTGACCATCATTCTTTTCCCCAAGGAAGAGTGAGATTTACCTCATCAAGATACCTCACTGTGTGTATATTGGATATGAGATAGTGGTTACCTGAAAAAAATCAGGATTCTCTAGGAAAGAAAGGAGTAGTGGACATTGTGAAGGCAAAAAGTAGTAATAATAGGTGATTATCTGGCTAAGTGAATAAATAACAATAACAACAAAAGTTCATTTAAACACTTATTATTGCATATTATTCTAAAATGCATTAGTTCTTATTTGAGTGAATAGAATTTATAAAGGATTTTGTCTCTACGGTTATCACTTTGGATGAGCATGAATCATCATTACAAAAAAAATACACATGTAAAAAATGTAGAGAATTGAACTGAATATAACATCAGGAAATATACTGGAAGATACTTTAATGAATTTTAGTGATATATTTATAGTATTTTAAGAATGTAATTCCACAAGGGAGAGATGATTTTTGTGTTCATTGGTGAATGTCCAGTGCCTAACAATACCTTATACACAATAGGCTCTCAATACATGAATAGATGAGGAAATATTTATATCACATTAATTGTGGTTTTTATTCCTCTCTGAAAAAAAAAGAATTATCTTTATGTTCTATCTGATTATTAGGTATTTAATTCACTCTGATTCTACTATTCCCTTTTGTAAAGTCCTTTCTAAATTTAACTATGTGTGGTCCTCTTATTTTCCCTTCAACCTCATCCAAAGTTCTGGGTTTCGTCATATTGCTTGTTTCACTTCTTGACTTTCAAATATCCTGGTAAAATTTGTTTTAAGTTTGCAGAACTATATTCTTTTTGATAGTCAAAAAGAACTCCACTTTCTAAGAGAAGGCCAAGGATTCATTGTACAAGTTTCCAAGCTTGATACAATTAGCTTCTAAAGTTAATTTTCTTAATCTTGCCAACATTTCTATTTCCTTCCCTTAGGGAAAGGAATTCAATTTCATCAACTTGTGATTGTTTCCTTCAGATTTCCTTCTATCAGAAGCCCATCTAAGTTTTCCCAATGAGCAAGTATCAGATCTGATGTCTGTCCTGGGAAATGTTATCACAGTCTTTATCACAGAAGACCATGTTATGAGATCGTATTCCTTCCAAACTACTCTGTCATCAGTATTCTCACTTTCATATGTATCTGTGAACCCATATCTTTATTTAAAATTGATTTAAGTTGGCTAAAGAAAACCTTATTAACCTTCTTTCCCTGGTTTAGTGATTTACAAGACTTATATTAGATTTAGAATATCATTGTTTCAGGTGTTCTTACCATTAACTGTAATCCAGTTATTCTTCCCAGATAATATCATTGCTATACCTTTATTCTGGGTTTATGAAGGCATTAATTTTATAAACAATTATAGAATTCTCTCTCTTTCCTAAGCCAGTTCTAAGTGCTATTCTACTAGCTGTCAGGTATTTTAACAGCATCTTAACTCTGGCCCTGAGATGGGACTTTTGGATACTCCTGATTAATTCCATCATTCAAAAGTTACTTCAGCGCATATTTGCATAGTTGTATGATAATTTCCTTACAAAGAAATATGGTAATATAATAAAGAGATATTTTTAAGTGTTATGTAATGGTAATTGAAGCATATAAATGTCACTGTCCACAGTGGAAAATTTTATGAAAATTAAAACATCAAAGAAAGTGAGCAAATAACAGTGACAGATAAAGAATAAAAATCTTCAATTAGTTTGTATTAGAAAGAAAAAAATAAGTGATAAAAGATTTGGTGAGAGCCTAGGGAGGAATTAAATAAATAGCTAAATCTACTTAATGGATTAAACAAGAAGATATTGAATGACAAAATAAGAAAATGATCATTTTACAAAAACTTAAAAGTGCTTCAAACGTTTTTTGATTAATTCTTTTTATTTCTTCAACTAAAATATTTTGTGTGTTACTATGTGTGAGTTCAGAGAACACAGAGATAAATAACATGTGGTCCTTCCAAGAAGGAGATTACAATCTTGGAATGAGAGAGAGTTTATATAAGGCTTTGTTTTCTCTTTTTTATTGAATGTCTGATAGAAATCATAATATTCTGAGAATGTAAAGAAAGTTTGGTAGAGGGGTCATATCCTTAGGAATATGAGGAAATCATTCAGGGGAAAGAATATCTGTTTACACATTTATATATGAAAGTCATTTTAAGTAAGATTGTGCTGACTGCACAAAGGCAAGGCATTCTATTGCTGTATAGTTGTACTTCTCAAGCATGGAGAGTGAGAAGAGAGGCTTAGAGAGATAACCACAGGCTAGACTGTGGATCTTTTCATTGAAAGTTCAGTTGCTGAAGCACAGAAATCTTTGGTTCTTTATACAGGGATGGCCAGACAAATCATCAGGACACAGGGTTGGCAGATGGCTACCATGATACTGGGTCTTCAGACCACCAGAGAGTGAAAGATTGATTTAAGCAAGGTATTTGGAGTTAGCAAGCCACTGGGTTGATAATTTCTGCCCCTTTGAAGGGCCACAGATTATAGCATGGATCAGAGTATATTTACAGTGGGGGAAAAAGTCAAGTGATATTCCCTTTGGGGATGTTCCCCCTGTGTACGATGATGCTCAAGATATTTCCTCAATGGCACATTCATCTGCCCCAGTATATCCTAGTGTTCCATTGGGTATCTTCAAGGTCATTCCAATGAAATATTTCACTCGTTTTTTTACAGTGCATATTAAATTCCTTAAAAGAAGGATCAGATAATAACATTGGTTTGGTTCAGGAATTTTTTTGAAAGATATATTTTTGACTTTTATGTGGAAGATCACTAAGAGAAACCATCTTATGATATCCACATTCATACAAACACACTTTAGTATCTCCCAAATTAAAAATGAATTCTAGGTACCCCTACACGCCATACCGTATTTCAGGTATGTCCCCATCTCTCTCTAAACCTGTTCAAAGCAATCCTTCTCAAAAGAGTTATTACTATTTTCTGTCTCTCCTTGCTCAACAACTATTCACTTTTCAACCTACACCAATGTGGCTGCATCCCCAAGCATGGCCCATGAGATGCCATTTGACCTACATATGTCAAGCTCACTCACAATCTCCAGGATGCTAAATCCATCTTTTTTGCCTCATTTTAAAAGACCCCCTACCAGCATTTGACAGTTTGCTGCTCCTTCCTTCTTGAAACACTTTTTTTCTTCTTGGCTTTAATAACACCACACTGTTCATAGCACCTATATTAATCATTGTGGGTGGGAGATTTATGTTTTTCTCTGTACCATGATTCTAATTTCCTTTTTCTATATCCATTTGTACCAGTGTCTTGTTTGTGAGATACCTTAAATCCTTGTGGGAAATACAAAGTATATAATTAAGATAATATTAAATATGCAATCAACAATATTGGCTATCATGGTTAAAGGATGCCAACATATAGTACAGAAAATATAGTCAATAATATCACAATAATGTTATATAATGACAGGTAGTTAATAGACTTATGATCACATCATAAAATACATTAATGTAGGATCACTATGTTGTACACCTGAAACTAATGTAATATTGCATGTCAAAAA
The DNA here is from genome assembly GCF_004115265.2 of Rhinolophus ferrumequinum. Lineage (NCBI taxonomy): Eukaryota > Metazoa > Chordata > Mammalia > Chiroptera > Rhinolophidae > Rhinolophus > Rhinolophus ferrumequinum. Next base: position 86,913,148 of record NC_046285.1, read on the forward strand.
TACTTGAATAAAAAAAGTGTCCATTACCATGGACCTACTTAAATAAAATTGTATCTAAATATGTTATCAAAAAAGATTTAAACTCTCAATAGAGTCGAAATAAAGAGCATTTGTATGTATACACAGACTACTTAAAGACACACATAATTCTTATAAAATAAGAAACTAGAGGGAATGAGGGCAACAATAAAAATCAGGCTCAAGAAAGACTAAGAGACTATATACAGATAAATTCTTTTTCAAGTAAAAAGAGTCCATTTTCTTAGGATAAGGCTTTCATTAACCTTGAGATCCAGTAGCAGCTGCTATAAAACATTCTTAACAAGAATATATGGAACAGCTTATCACTATGGGACTGTGATGTAATCATAGAACCACTGGATGTGAACCAGAGCAGGTGGATTAAAAATTACGGCATTGAACCTTAGCTGTCTAGGGGATGATTAGGTTAGACCTCTGCAGGCAAAGGAAGCATAGCACTTACATAGTTGATCAAATAAATATCTTGCTTTTGAATACATTTCACAGGGAGGTTATAAACCAAATTTTAAGTGATTGAGAATTGGCAAATGGAAAATTTTACCAATAGATGTCTCTAAATAAAGGTGAATTCTACCAGTTTTCCAAATGGAAATGGAATGCTGACAGCTTTTATTGTGGCATTTTATTCTTTCTGAGGAGCTGGTTATGTTCAAGTCTAAAAGTTCAGTGAAATTTTTTGTTGATAAAAAGATTTCATAGAAATCAGAGACACTTGTCATGGAGTTTGGACAGCAAATATCTCTTCCTTGGTTGACTTTTCCAAGATTAAAGATTATCTTAAAGATAATAAATTAGCTGGCTGCTGAGTGAATATAGAAAAAAAGTTGTCTTAAGTTAAAAAATAAATCAATTTAGTAGATACATGGTAATTAGGCGTTTAGGTATTTTTCTGTTTAATTAAAATTTATCAACGTGTAATATGTATCAAAATTTGTATTTTAATTGCTGGCTTTCGTCTCAGAAATTCTACCTCTCACCTTCAGTCTAATGGAAATAAATAAAAATATGCAGAAGGAATTATGGAAAGGAGACTAATTCAACTGCCTGGCTCTTCCCGTGCCCCAAGGCAGAGCCTGAGACATGGACTTGTGCTAGTGTGGTAACACCAGGATGGAGGAATGAGGGATAGGTGATAATGAGGGATGGAGAAAAAGCTATAAGTGTCTATTGTCAAGGTCACTAACTGGGACTTTATCCCATCTGGGATCTCCTCCAGTCTGTAGAATATTTCTCAGCATTTTTCTCCCAAGGATCAACTGGGAGAAGAATTCATCCATGGTGGTTCATCTCCCATTGGTAAGGGCTACTCTGCAGGCATTACCTCTCTTTTCCATCCCTGTACTGTCTTCATGGATTAGTGCCAATTCCTAGGCATTCTTGGCCTCTCAGAACGAGAGAAAAACAACTGCTTTAGAAGAGACGCTGTCAGCCTAGAGTGAATTAAAGCCCAAATAGAACTGTCTACTACAGTTGTTGCTGGAATCAATAGTGAGGTCTAGAGCATGGTGGCAGGACATCAGAGGCTTTTAAGACACTAATTATAGTGGTTATTTTTAAATAAAATTCAAATATTGGGAAATGAAGAAATAAGCCAAATATACACAAAAATGGAGTTTGGTTATTTATAATGAATTGCCTGCTTATTTATAATGAATTGCAGCCACTTAAATATGTCTTAGAAGACTATTTTAATATTTAATGCTTTGGGAAATTATTTGTAGTATTAAGTAAACAAAACATAATAAAAACATTTATAGGTCTTAATCATTTGTATATGAGAATAAAATAATGTTAAAATATAAATTAACATATTAACAGTGGTTATTTGTGGGTAGTAAGATTATAGGTTATCTTCATTTTCTTTTTTTGTGTTGTTCCATATTTTCTAAATGTTTTACAAAGAGCAGGTATATTTTAGTAATTAAAAAGTTGATGCAAAAAAAATTCCATTACATAGAATTTATTCTATATTCCCACTGTCCAGGAGTCCATTCAGGTTTTGTAAACTATAGATTCACTGTGAAATCTTTTTTGCAGCCAATTGTTCAATGTATGCCCAAAAGGCCCATTACATATTTGACTGTCTTTGACTTAGTGATCTAGCCTCAGTTCAAGCTTCCTCATCTTTCATTGACTGACCCTACCTACAAAGCAACAAACACTGTGTGCTTGTAGACCATGAGAAGTTTCAGTAGATAAGAGCATATTTACTTAATTAAATATTTCTCCTTGATGCAGCCAGTAGAAACAGAAAAGCCAGAAACAAAAAAGAGTGTTGAAAAAAAGTAAGCAATCGTTCAACACTTTTTGTATGGAAAAAGAAAACTTACAGAATTATTTCCTGAGAAAGAATTGTTGTCCTGTATGAGAAAACTATAAAGGAAACTGTGGTTACTGATACTTCATAGTCATTTAATATGGACCAGAACCTGACGTCATATGGCAACACATTCCTGGAGGGTATGCTATCCTCGAGCATATTTACTTAATTAAATATTTCTCCTTGATGCAGCCAGTAGAAACAGAAAAGCCAGAAACAAAAAAGAGTGTTGAAAAAAAGTAAGCAATCGTTCAACACCTTTTGTATGGAAAAAGAAAACTTACAGAATTATTTCCTGAGAAAGAATTGTTGTCCTGTATGAGAAAACTATAAAGGAAACTGTGGTTACTGATACTTCATAGTCATTTAATATGGACCAGAACCTGACGTCATATGGCAACACACTCCTGGAGGGTATGCTATCCTCGCTGGTTCAGTTTCTGCTGCTTTTTTCAAAAGGATCTCACATAATGAAGAATTGAGGGTTAAGAACATACTCAGTTTATCTGAACAGGTTATATTTAAGGTATGAATGATAGTGGAAAACCAAGGAGATAGCCCATAGTTAAGAGAGTGAGAAAACTGGTTTGGGAAGCAGACAATTTACATCAGAGCTGAGAGCAACAAAATGCTATCTGTAACCTGCTGAGAAAATGACAATGGCAGAAAAGAAACTAATCTGGCTGGTAGTAGTTGGAAATACAGTGGTTTTTCTTGAGCAGAGTTTAGATTGATGGTGAACTTAGGGGAAATAAAAGAATTTGAGCTCGTGCCAGATTGAAAATATAACTCAAAAAATTACCTTCAAAAAAAAATATTTGAAAGAATAGAAAATAGCGCTTATCTAGCAAATGGACTTATTTTTTTGCTCCATTTTATTTCTTTTACAGAATGTTGACCATAAGTAAGTCACCATCGCATATTATAGAAATTTTGATATGTTTCAAGTAATAATACGTTATCTTGATATTATGCTCATCTAGGCAAATTTCACTTCTTTATGGAAACCTTAAAACCTGGGTATCTTTGACAAGGGTACCCCTTCCCGTTAAAGGTGTGAATTTATTCATTCAACAAATATGTTTGCATCTCTACAAGGTGCTGGATATCATAATTGGCTCTGAAGACAAAGATCAAAATATGGAGGTTTTGTTATTAACCCCCAGTGTAGAAGAGGAAATCATGACATAAAAGATAATATTTCAGTACCATATACAAGGGTTAGAAAGAGACAGTAAAGTGTAGTGGCTGAGAGCATGGACTCAGGAGCCATTTATTTGCCTGTGTTCAAACCATTATTTTACAACCCACTTCCAATTTGCGTGCCTTTGGATTTGTAACTTCAACTAACCTCTCAGTATTCTCATCTATAAAATAGGGATGATAATAATAATGTACTTGTCTTAATCTAAGTGAGGATTAAATGAATCAATATGAATCACAAAGTGTAAATCAAGTTATGTAAAGAACAGTTTCTGATGTGTATTAGGTATTATGTCAGTGTTAGCTAAAGCCATAAAAAAATTAAAAAATAAAAATCTAAGTAGTAGTGGATGAGGAAAGGAGAGAAGCTTTCTGGGAAGAGTTTGTTAGGCAAGACTTTTAACAGAGGGGCACTCCAAAGATGACTAGGAATTGGTAAGAATAAGAATCTGATCTAAAATTATTATAGGTCATAGAAGTCATTTTTAAGCAAAAAATAATAAAATGCATGAAGACGTAAAACTAGTTCTGTGGGTGGGGTGGATACTTGTGTGGGGATCTTTTTTTTTTTTACAGTATATATAGTGATATGTATTCAGCTGGCTCGCATACTGAGAAAAATCTAAGGCACAGATTGGTTGATCTTCACTATTTCTATCTCTATAATGGATTTCTCTCCTATCTCCAAATTGAGAGTTCTCAATTAATTTAATCAGATGTTTTTCAATGTTTTAGCCACCTGGCCAGTATCTATGTAAATATGCTGACTTCTAAAGTTGTCTGTGATTACTATTGAGTCATTAGAAGACTAGACTATCTTTTGTTAAATTTACAAGAATTGGCCCCCAAATTTTCAAGTGAAGTTTATTGGATTGAAAGCTCTTTGCTTGTTATTATTATTATTATGTGTGTGTGTGTGTGTGTGTGTGTTTTAATTTTAGTAGTCCCTTCAACAAATGCCCACAATGTGCTAGGAATTGTGTTATATGCATTTAAATATCATAGCTGCCAGATGAAACTAGAGCTAGGTGTGGAGTAGGTGTTAGATGAGTGTAGGTTTTACTGTACTGCTCTTTAGAGTTATGTTCATAGGTTTTGTATATGAAACTTTTACTACTGTTATCTTTCTTCAATTATTTCCAGTTATTTTAGTGCTTGTGGGATTGAAGCATACAAAACTAAAAGAAAATTGACCTTAATTTGGACCAACAGCTGGTGGTTACACATATAATTAATGGGAAGGTTTTTCACTGGTATTTATTTTAGAACTGATCCCAACCATGCCAAAGAAAATGGCAGTACTGAAAATTCACATTTGCAAACAGCCAGTTCATTTGGCTGCCATAAATTTGTGGCTGTAATAGATTTATTTAATTTTTTATACTGCATACGTAAGAGTCAAAATTTATACAGGGCACAGAGTTTTATTTTCATTTGATAATAGTCCTCTACTTGATACAGATTAAATGAAATCCATGGCATATACTCTGAAATATAAATTATGCATCTTAAAATTTAATTTGTGTTTCCCGTACTGTTGAGACACTTCAGTAGCCTAATAGATACCAAAAGTTAGCCTATGAAGTTCGTGCGTAACTTTCATGCCACAGTCTATGGAACTCTGACATTTTCATAATTAAACAAAGTCTGGGATTCAGTTCTGAGTTGGTGTTTGCCCAAGTATTCAATTCTTGACTGTGATTAAGAAGCAGACTTATTTTCAAGCACCTGGCTTCAGTCCTTAGAAGTCATGATACTAAAATCATTTGGTTTTAAGCATTTCCTTGTGGAAGGGATAACTTTCATGAAACAGTATGTTTTTTTTAGAGATATTTCAGTTCAATATCCTACACAACACGATTTTCTCAATATAACATTCTCTTTCCTTTACATGGTTCTTCATTTTCCACATTTCATCTTAAATATCATGTCCTAAGAGGCCTTTCCTGAAGGATCTATATAGTATTTACCAGAACATTATCTACTTTAAATTATTTTTGAATGCCCCAAATATATGGAAACTGTCAACCGCTCTTATTTTTTGGCTCTGTGTAACTCAGATAATTGGTTTTGTTTTTGGTTTTTTGGGGTTTTTTTTTTTGATATTTTGAAATTGTTTCCCTTTTCTGATCCTCGTGAAATGTTAGAGAAGATTAATGAAAACAAAGCAAACTTGTTTTGATTTTCTTAGTTGAACATAAAAGTTCAAAGAACTTAAACATCTAACTTTTTTTATATTTAGTTATACATTAACGTTTTTAAGAATCTTCAAAGCCTCTGTTATTTTTAAGTACACTCTTCTTTTGTCCTTTCTCTAGGCAGAAACGCAATACAACTGCTGACCTTCTCTGCTCCAGTACTCTAGGTATCTGCTTTTGATGGTCACACAGGCCTCTCACATTCAACATGTTCAAAACTACCCTCCAAACTCCATCTCTAAGATCCCCAACTCTGGTGTGCCTTATATTGATTTTTGGTACCATCTTCCACCACCACTTCGGAGCCAAGCTCTGAGAGTGGTGAGGATTTCTCTCTCTCAATCCACCACTTCATAAGTCACCACATAGGTCTATATGTCTTTATACATACCTACATATGTACTTATCTATCTATTAATATAATACTTATCATAAATTCCTACTTGTAATTATCTATCTATCATCTATTTCTATTTTATATTTATCTGTTTACTTATATGTCTATTTTGCACTTTAATAAAATTTAAATCAGTTCCTTCCTTTTTATCCCACCACCTTTGCCACTTCCTGGGTTCTTGTCATTTTTTTGGTATGAGTGACTGAATTCAATCTTCTGTGTTGCCTCTCCAGTTCATTGTACCATCACAGAGTGATTTTTTTCTCTAGGTCTAGTTTTTCTGTGTAAGCTCCCTCAATGGCTCCTGAATACCTTCAGGATAAAAACTAACATCTTAGGATAATATACACAACTCCTCATGGAGTTGCCCTTGCTACTTTTCAATGTTATCTTTCCCTTCTTTTGACTTTTAGCTTTAGATATAAAAATGTAGAACTGCTTATAATACCTGAATGTACTCTTCATTTCCGTATCTTCTTGTACATTCATTGCTTTCTCTCTGAAATGATTGCAAAGCTTTATTTATCTCAGTTAATTACTGCACTCCCTTCAAAATTTAACTAAGCTATAGTTCCCTCTAAAATGAGTTTTTGAGGTTTTCATTTTGGGTAACTGCTTCCTGTTTCCATTGTGTTGTGAATATCTCTGTCAATATTTATTACTATTTATTTATTCATTTACTTATTTATGTATCTGTCTTTCCCACAAGGCTGTGAGTTTAAGAGAATTATGCTTTTTTATCTAAATCTCCGTTATACAGTATAGTGCCTGGCCCAAGGTTTATGCTCAACATATGTAGATGAATGAAAAAATAGTCATGGAACCAATAACACTGGTTTTTATGAGAAAAAATTCTGCCTCTGGAAATAGGAGATGTAAAAGTCATTACTACCGAAAATTTTGTCTCAGATTCTGCTTTGTGGGTATCAGGAAATGTTCTAGGTATTTTTCATGTATGAATGCATTTGGTCAGTGCAATTGTGCTAAGAAATGAGTATTATTCTTACCCATTTCCATGTCAGGAAATTGAGACACAGAGGAATTTATTTACTTAAGATCATACATTTTCTTCGCCTGGGTTCCTCTGAAAGCAGAATCTGAGGCAAAGGGTTATGTGCTAAAATTTTACTAGAGAACGCAAAACCAAGGAAGCAGGAGTTAGGGAAAAGAGCCTGAGTTTAGGAAGGGGAGCGTCAATGTAAGGTAGCATTACCGAGCTGATCAGCATGTGGTATCAAATTCAACTGTCCTGAATATCTCAGGATCATCTTCTGAGAGGCTTTATAATGCATGCATCTCAGGACTGCCTATCCATCAAAGAAGAGAAAAGGGAAGAATTATCAATGGGTTTATGTGTTTCATTGGTCAAATGTTTTTCTGACATTTACTTCTGGATTGGGCAAGCACATTTGTCAAAATGATCCCCTGGCATTTTATTGCCTTTCATCAACAGAAATGCACCAGAGAAGGAGGCACAGGAGACACTGCAGGGGAATGACGCGAGCTAGAGTTGATTTGCTTGCCTCTGAAGCCATTTGAAACCCGTGCATATCATAGGTAGTTGCTGCAGTAATGGCTTGGATGGAATGGCATCCAAAGGCCCTGGAGAAGGTATGGCAGAAAGGATCTTCAGAGGTATGTAAGAGAAGTAATATGTCCGTCTACAAATAGTGAAACCCTAATTCAAATGCTGGCAGTCTCACTCCATCCAGGTCCTACAGTCAGTGTCCTTCAGCCTGAGCAACAGTGGCCCTTGCCTAGTAATTTGGTGGGACATATGTCACAAAAATAAAGTTATTAAAGAACATATGGATGCCTCTGTTTCTGTCACCGTGCCACCTAGAAGCCCCAAATCTGCTGTCTTGACAGTATACTGCTAAGCCACAGGAAAATGCTTCTCCGCATCATTTTCTCTGCATATTTTATCCAAAGCCATGATTAAGGTTATTGGGCTGCTGACATAGAAGACGGACACTGTCATAGAGCATGGGGAAGATGTTATCAGCTGAAGCACTTAGGCAAGAGGAAACGACAAAGAAACTTGCCAAACTCTACTCTTAGGTAGCACGACTACAATAAATTCTTACCTAGTAAAACATCGTTTTTCAGTGTTCTAATTCATGGGGAGTATTCACAAAGGAGCATAGTATTTGCAGTAATTGTATGCGACATATAAGGTTATTCTCTGTATGGACATCTGAATTACTACCGAATGTTAGAATTATGAATCGTTTATTTTTATAAAATAATATAGTAGGATTCAAGTAAATTTTTTAATTAAATTTAAAAATCAGCTATATATATAAAACTTAGACTTAAATTATATTAATTCATTATAATTTGTATTCTGCCTATAATGTTAGTAGATAACATTGAATAGTTTAGAAAAAAATAACTTTCTGAAGCACATATAAAAGACAATATGAGGTAATTTAATTTTTCCATTTGCTTCAATGTATACTTGGTGATGAAAATAATCCAACTATTGTGAACTCTGAATATAGTTAAATGCTACTATTTTAATTCTTTACATCATTAGATGTCATTAGAACACAAATTATGTAAAAATCTTGCTAGTAATAGCACAATTCATGATTTTGCTAAAACAAAAGCACAAACGTATTTATGGAATACATATGTAATAATTAATAAATCACATATGTTTGTTTTATACTTGCCCAGAGAGCCTCAGCCAATAAACAGAATGTCCAGTCATATGATTAATAATTGAATTTAGAAATCTCTGGTATTTGGCTGAATTAGACATTCAAAAACCATAGATTTAAACATATGTTCTAGTTTGTTGTTAAGTTATATATGATGGAACATTTTAATACTTACCAGTTGGTTAGTTAGAAATATAACTTTTAAATATTTGGTTATAATATATGTGTGACCCCATTTGTACTCTTGCCCCATACTCTGTATACATTAGGGATGGTTTGGCCCATGTTCGTAACAAATGCCTATACTCTGCACTACCATACTTTACTCCACTCCATTCCACCCCCACTCCACTCCAGTACATACTCCACTCCAGTACATACTCCATTCCATGCTACCTGCTTGACTCGACTCCTACACTGTACTGCCTCCCTATTATTTCAGGGATTGGTCCAACTGAGCAATTCATTCCAGTAAAACAGTTGTTACTAAATTGACAAAACAAAGAAATAATTTAAGCCAGTGGAACTATAGGTATTTTGTTTAAATAGATCATGTTTAACCATCTACATGTAAATATGAAAATAATTCAGATGACAAGAACTAAATATTCCACCTTACATTACGGTACACCATAATCCTTTTAGTTCTTGAGAAAAGTCCTATTCAAACATTCGCCATCTCCTCAGAATCCTCATAAGATTTCATTTAAATCATCGTAATTAATTCCTCCTGCTGGGAGGAAACCTGCTATTCCTATTCTCCTGAGTTACCTGAATAACTCAGGTAAATTCTCTGATGCAATAAATTTCACAAAGTATTGGCTTACTATTTTGTTTTGGTATAAGACAAAATACTTTCTGGACTTGCAGAAGTTTTATTGGGTAGTGATAAAAATATTTCTAAAAGATTGCAGTTTTACTGGGTTTTATGTATTCTCTTTTGACTAGATTTCCAATAGGAAGCTTCGGGGGAGACAGAGGTAATGAAAAGTTATATAATTTTTACTTCAAATGCTATCCCTTCTCTACTTCTCCCTGTTGAAGTCACAGTCTCTGGTTAGCACTTTTCAAAGAGATACTGTTGATTTGATACTTAGCTTTTGTTTTTATGTTTAATCATCTTGAAAGAGTACTCTTATGGCAATTAAGCCCATCTTCAACCACAAAGTAATTTAAACATGTTTTTGTTTTTCCTAACAACTATATTTTCGTCTCTGACTTTATCAAAGAAATCTTCCATGATGCAAATTTAGATATTTTGTATTCCATATGGGAGAGATCCTTTTATTTTTCATCTTTTATATATAAAAACTAAAACAAAACCTTCCCATTTCTTCTTGGTTATTACAAAATAATATTTGATTATTCAAAAATTCTGTTTTTACTTATAGGTTATCTATTGTAACATATTCTAAGTTAAATTCAAATATAGAATATAGTCTTTAATATATTCTCTGAAGTTTTCTATCAGATATTTAGTATAGTTTAGGCCCTTTCGTCTGAGATAGGAAAACCACTCATGGGGCTAACGTACTTTAAAAATAATCCAAATATTCATTCTCAAGTATCCAGGTAAATGAGACAAAAGATTGGCATAATGATTAAATATTTATAAAAAATCTGCTCTACTTTTTGTGAGCCAAAGATGTGTTCTTAATGTTACATACTGACACAGGAGGGAAATCAGGTGTCTAGGCATGACTGATTTCTCAACGCCAAGCAAACTCCATGTTTCAGAAGATGTCCTTATGAACTTGACCTGAACCAAACGAAATCAGCAGGACAGATGAGAGGATGAGCACAGTGGTGAGGGCAGAGAATCCCTCACCCTTCTGGCTGAGTTAGTTCTATAACTTGTACTTTCTACTACAATTATTTGAAAGTTGAGTAAGAAGTCATGACATCCAGACAACATATTTCTTACAAAATCCTCTTTGGTGCCAGGGGCCTATACAAATTTTCTGCTCCAAGACAGATTGATGGTCATAATCATGATGATTTGTGACATTCATTTGACATCCTCAAGCTACAAATATTCAAGATATTTGGCGTAAAATAAAAACTTCTCAAAGTAAATTAAATAACTTATTTGGAAAGGTTTAGAGTAGTGAAAGTCAAATGTGTGTGTGTATGTGTGTGTGTGTGTGTCGTTTTTGCTGCTGCTGCTGCTCTATACATTAAATGCATTTATTTTTGTTTGTAAGTTTAACCTCTAATATTAATATTTACCTTAAATAGATATTAATGCAGTTTTCTAAAGTGACTGCTTTATCTGTGGGGGAAATGACTGCAGGCAAACACGTTGTGGTTCTATGTCCAAGAAATAGATTGTTCTTTATAAGAACGCATTTTTTCAAGAGCTGGCAATCTCCTACTAAGGTCAAACAGCTTTTAAAGACAAGTGGTGGCTTCAAATAGCTGTGAAATACTTGGAATGTAAGTTGATACTTAGAAATTTGCAAATGGAAGCTTTAGAAGAAACCAGCTAAAATCAAAATGTTCTATTGAACTCAAAAGTAAACGGATAGGTAATGTAAAATGCAAAGCATTTAAAGTAATATGTTTCTAGGACCAAAGAGCCATTTTATTTATAAGGATTTTGTAGAATAGAACAATTTACTCAACTGAGATAGATTGTTCACATTGTGGTTTTCAATGTATGATAAATACAAAGCATTACCTAATCCCAGAACCTCTAGCTATTCTATCAAATATCATGAGTTATGGCTACACTGAAAATATCCACCAAATATCCTGTTCTGTACCTCTGTGATTTGCACACAGTAAACCCCTCTGCTTATAGTGCCCTTTCCTTTTTTTTTTTCAGTCTAGAAAACTCCTTCTCATCCAGCAATAGCCAACTTTAATATCACCATTGTTTGGAGCCTAACTTGATATTTCCAGGCAAAGTGAATTCATTTTCCATTAATTAAATATTTATAATTATTTAATTATTGATATTAAATTCATTTTTAGCATACTTTATAATTTTTGGAAACCTCAAACCTTAATGTTAAACCATGTATTCTATGACTGCTGAAAGCTTCTGTGTTCCTTTCCTCAAAACTTTCATATTGGGATGACCTCACAGAAATGGCAGCCTGAGGAGTGGTTCATATTGAACTGCTATATTTCAACAAAGGACTCCCTGCACATCACACAAATACACCTGAAAGACTCGCACTGTGAATCACCTGAAGGTGGGCGAATTGGGCTAGGGGAGTAGGGAAGGGGGAAGAGCAAAGATGCGGGCTGCAGGATGCAGACTGGAGCTGCAGCCTCAGGAGAGGGAAGAATTCAGGCTCCAGGCGCACCCCTTGTGAAGCACAGTCCTGCCTGAGGGATCAGCATACAAGGCGGCTGAATCCAGAGATCCAGGCAGAGACCTCAGGTGAGAATGGTAGTTTAAGCCCACACAGCCAGGCAGAAAACAGAAAACAAAGACACAGAGCCTGGCTGCCTCCCTCCCATCCTCACAGAGCTCACCCTACCTCCACCCTCCAGGGTTAGAAGTAGGCTCCAGAAGAAACAGGTAGTAGTATCAGGTTAAAGAACAAATATCTACAACCCTGAGAACTGCACCGATAGTCCGGTGTACTCTGGTGACAGGGCAAGAGCTGGTGGGGGTACCAGACAGCTCTGGGCTGGTTGGAGCCACAAGCACCAGCCGCCTTTCCACAACCGACCCCGCCCCCACCTTTCTGGGTGGATCCCTGCAGGGTAATCAAAACAGCAGAGACACACCAGCGCAGCATTGAGCTGCTGGGGAAGCTTTGGGATTTTAGAAGCTCTGGCCGCAGTGTTCAGCTGTGGGTTTTCAGAGGCGGCACTGACTTTATAGGAACAACCTACCACACCCCATAGCACCTGGAAACCTGCCTTTCCTACCTACAACTGCATTGCCAGGGGCACTCTGGGCACTTGGTGGCTGGCCCCGCCCCTGCAAACTGCAGGAAGGAGGTACTTTACAGCAGAAGACAACCCACAATGGCCTGGGGAGACTGCTAAAGGGTGTTAAGCCAAGACCTGCTCTGCAACATAGAAAGGTGGTGGCTGGACTTAGCATTTTTTGTTTGTTTTCTCTCTCTCTCTCTCTCTCTCTCTCTCTCTCTCTCTCTCTCTCTCTGTCTCTCTCTCTCTCCTTTTCTTTTTCTCCTTCTCCTTTTCTTTCCTTCTTTTTTCTCTTCTCTTTTTCCGCCTTCTTTTTCTTTTTTTCTGTTCTTTTTGTTGTTGTTCTGTTTTACTTTTGTTTTCTTTGTTTTTTTGGTGTTTTTCTGTTTTTTGTTTGTTTATTTGTTTTATTTTTTTTGTTTTGTTTTGCTTTTTTGTTTTTTTGTATTTTTATTTGTTTTGATTGTTGTGTGTCATTTTTCAGTGTGTATGTAGTTTTTTGTTGTTTTGTTTTGTTTGTTTTGTTTGGTGGTCGTGGGCCCAGCACCTGTCCAGGAGCCAAGACTACACTGAATTTGTAGAAACCACTGACCACACCCTTTAGCCTCCTGTAACCCCACCCTGTCAACCTATAGCTGCATTGCTAGGGGCACTCTGGGTGCCTGGATTACCAGCCCTGCCCTCACAAACCATGGAAGAGGTTTTTTACTAGCAGCAAGCAATCCACAACAGCCTGGGGAGATTTGGGTGGTAAACAGTGACCCAAAAATGAACTGCAACCACTTGAGCAGCTCTTGGGAATTTGTGAGCCTGTTGTGCAGGCTGGCTACAGTGTCCTCAGGGCACGATACAAGGTGGTCACAGGCCAAGTACAGACTTAAGATCTAAATCTGCATTAACGTTGTAAAAACCACTGGCCACATTTTGTGACTCACTTGAACTCCACCCCAGCCAGCTAGTGCTGTATCACCCACTGAGGGCATACTCAACACCAGGTCAACCAGCCAGACACATGATCCTAAGGAATCTCTTTCAATAGTTGCACCTTACAGGCAACTGACAGGTGGCAGCAGGCATGGGAGGCCCTGTGCCTTTTGCTAAGCTACTCAGGTACAATATTGATGGCAGCCAGTCTCAATACACAGAGAGGCCACCCCCACATGCCTCCAGGTCCAGCACAGGCAGCAGACAATTCCATACAGCTTTGAGGCACCTACCAGGTAGTCATGGGCTGGTAACAGGCAGGGCTAAAACTGCCTTCCACGAGAGCCCTGCCCAAGAGACACTAGAAAAAATATACCCAGAGGCCAACTTCAGACCAAACCAGAGCACTACCTGATTTGACCTACAAGCAGCACACCCAAAGGGAATTCTCAACAGGCACAAGAGCCTGCAAGGCAAAGCCTCCTATCAGGGGTCAGCCCTCACATAGCAGCTCATACTCTGTGGGTTTTGCCAATCCTCATAGCTAGTCAGCATGCGAGTCAATCCCACCCATTGACACACCAAAAACAATCAAGGCTCAACTACAATAGGAGAACACTCACAACACAAGGTACACCCCTGGAACACATGTACAGGAGATTAGAGAGACTGAGCAATTCGACTACAAAGGACATATCTACATAAGGACACCCAGCAAAGACTGAGAAACATAGGTGATCTACCTAATATATAGAAGCAAACACAGAGTGGCAGCCAGAATAAGGAAACAAAGAAACATGTCCCAAGTAAAAGAATAGAAGAAACCTCCAGAGATGGAACTGAACGAAACAGAGGCAGTCAACCTACCAGATACTGTGTTTAAAATACTGATGATAAAAATGCTTAAGGAATTTAATGAGAATTTCAACAAAGAGATAGTAATCATAAAGAAGGATATATAAACCATGAAAAATAACCAGTCAAAAATAAAGAATGTAATAACTGAATTGAAGAATACATTAGAAGGAATCACCAGCAGATTAGATGAAGCAGGGGATTGAATCCATGATTTAGAAGATAGAGTAGTAGAATTCACCCAATTAGAACAACAAAAAGAAAAAAATTTTTAAAAAATGAACATAATTTAAGAGACTGTGGGACAACATCAAGCACAACATTCACATCATAGGAGTGCCAGAAGGAGAAAAGAGAGAGCAAGGGATTGAGAACCTATTTGAAGAAATAATGACTGAAAACTTTCTTAACCAGGAGAAGGAAAATGACATACAAGCACAGGAAGCGCAGAGAATTCCAAACAAGATGAACCCAAACAGGCCCACATCACAGTTAAAATGGCAAAGGTTAAAACAAAGAGGGAATCCTAAAAGCAGCAAGAGAAAGACAGCTAGTTATTTACCAGGGAACTCCCATAAGACTATCAGCTGAGTTTTCTACAGAAAATTTGCAGGCCGGAAGGGAGTGGCAGAAAATATCAAAGTGATGAAAACAAAGGCCTACAACGAAGATTGTTTTGCCCAGCCAGGCTATCATTTAAAATTAAGGGAGACATAAAGAGCTCCCCATAAAAGAATAAGCTAAAGGAATTCATTACCACCAAGCCAGTATAGCAGGAAATGTTAAAAGGGCTTCTTTCAGTAGAAGAAAAGTGAAAACAGACTAACAAAGACCAGAAGTATGAATAATAAAATGGCAATGACTGTGTACCTATCAATAATCACTTTAAATGTAAATGCTCCAATCAAAATGCATAGCATAGCTGAATGGATAAGCAAACAATACCCATGCATATGCTGTTTACCAGTGACCCACCTCAGATCGAAAGAAACACACAGACTGAAAGTAAAAGATATTTCACACAAACGGAAATGAGAAAAAAGCTGGGGTAGCAATATTTATATCAGACAAAAGAGACTTTAAAATGAAGACTATAATAAAAGACAAAGAAAGACACTACATAATAATAAAGGGATCAATCCAACAAGAGGACATAACCCTAGTAAATATCTATTCACCAAATATAGGAGCACCTAAATATATAAAACAGATATTGACCAACATAAAGACAGAGATCAACAGTAACACTATCATAGTAGGGTGGTGGCAACATACCACTGACACCAAGGGACAGAAAATCAATATGGAAACAGTGGCCTTAAATGACACATTAGACCTGTTGGATTTAATCGATATTTTTAGAGTATCTCATGCCAAAGCAGCAGAATATACATTCTTCTCAAGTGAACATGGAACATATTGAAAGATAGACCACATGCTAGGACACAAAACAAGTCTCAATAAATTTAAGATTGATATCATATCAAGCATCTTCTCTGACCATAGTGCTATGAAACTAGAAATCAATTACAAGAAGAAAACCAGAAAACACATGGAGGCTGAATAACATATTACTAAATAATGAATGGGTCAACAATGAGATCGAGGAAGAAATCAAAAGATACCTTGAGACAAACAAAAATGAAAACACAATGACGCAAAATCTATGCATGTAGTGAAAGCAGTCCTAAGAGGAAAATTCATAGCAATGCAGGTTTACCTCAAGAAAAAGAAAAAAATCTCAAATCAACAGTCCATCTTTACACCTAAGGGAATGGAAAAAGAACAGCAAAATAAGCCCAAAGGGAGTACAAAGAAGGAAATAATAAAATTATAGCAGAAATACATGAAATAGAGACCAATAAAAACAATATAAAAGATCGATGAAACTAAGAGCTGGTTTTTTGAAAAGATAAACAAAATTGGCAAACCCTTAGCCAGACTCAACAAGAAAAAGAGAGGACCCAAATTAATAAAATCAGAAATGAAAGAGGAGAAATGACAACAGACACCACAGAAATACAAAAAAATTTTAAGAAAATACTATGAGCAACTATACTCCAACAAATTAGACAATCCGGGAGAAATGGATAAATTTCTGGAAACATACAATCTTCCAAGGCTGAATCAAGAAGAAACAGAAAATCTGAACAGAACAATTACTACCAATGAAATTGAATCAGTAATTAACAAGCTCCCAACAGACAAAAGTCCTGGACGAGATGGCTTCACAGGTGAATTTTACCAAACATTCAAAAAGAGTTATCTATTCTCAAACTATTCCAAAAAATCTAGAAGAGAAGGCTCCCAAGCTCATTTTATGAGGCCACTATCAAAGACATTACAAAAAAAGAAAACTATAGGCAAATATCCCTAATGAACATAGATGCAAAAATCCTGAACAAAATATTAGCAAACTGAATTCAGCAATACATTAAAAAAGATCACACACCACAACCAAGTGGGATTCATTCTTGGTATGCACGGTTGTTTCAGTATCCAAAAATCAATTAATGTGATATACCACATTAACAAAATAAAAAATAAAAATCCTATGGTAATATCAATAGATGTAGAGAAAGCATTTGACAAAACCCAGCATCCATTTGTGTTAAAAATTCTAAGCAAAGTGGGAATAGAGGGATCATATCTCAACATAATAAAGGTCATATATGATAAACCCACAGCTAGCATCCTCCTCAATGGGGAAAAGCTAAAAACATTCCCCTTAAGATCAAGAACAAGACAAGGTTGCACATTTTCACCACTTTTAATCAACATAATTCTAGAAGTTCTAACCACAGCAATCAGACAAGAAAAAGAAATAAAAAGTATATAAATTGGAAAAGAGGAAATAAAATAGACATTTTCTGCAGATGACATGATACTATATAGAGAGAATCCCAAAGATTTCACCAAAAAAAATCTATTAGAACAGATAAATGAATTTAGTAAAGTAGCAGGATACAAAATAATATTCAGAAATCAATTGCATTTGTGTACATCAATAATAAACTATCAAAAGGAGAAATCAAGAAATCAATACCATTTACAATTGCTTCAAAAACAATAAAATACCAAGAAATAAATTTAATGAAGGAAGAAAAAGACTTGTACTCAGAAAATTATAAGACACTGAAGAGAGAAATCAAAGAAGATACAAATAAATGGAAACATTTACCATGCTCATGGATAGGAAGAATTAATATAGCTAAAATGTCCATACTACCTAAGGCAATATATAGATTCAACGCAATCCCTACTAAATTACTAATGACGTATTTCACAGAAATAGAACATACAACCCTAAAATTTATATGGAACCATAAAAAACCCCAAATAGCCACAGCAATCTAGAGAAGTAAGAACAAAGTGGGAGGTATCACCCTACCTGACATCAAATCATACTACAAGGCTATAGTAATTGAAACAGCATGGTACTGGCATAAAAACAGACACAGACATCAGTGAAATAGAATAGAGAGCCCAGAAATCAATCCATGCCTATATGGTCATTTAATCTATGACAATGGAAGCAAGAATTTACATTGGGATAAAGATAGTCTATTTAATAAATGGTGCTGGTAAAACTGGACAGACACATGCAAAGAAATGAAGCTGGACTACCTTCTTATACCAGATACAAGAGTAAATTCAAAATGGATTAAAGACTTTAATGTCAGAACCGAAACCACAAAACTCCTAGAAGAAATATCGGAAGTAAATTTGCAGACATTACCCTTAGTAATATTTTTACTGATATATCCCTTCAGGCAAGGGAAGCAAAAGAAAAAATAAACATGTGGGATTACATCAAACTAACAATCTTTTTCACAGCAAAAGAAACCATCAATAAAACAAAAAGGCATCTTCCTGAATGGGAGAGGATATTTGCCAATGATACATCTGATAAGGGGTTAATATCCAAAATTTATAAAATCCCCATACAAGTCAACACCAAAAAAACAAACAACCCAATTAAAAAATGGGCAGAGGACATAAAGAGACATTTCTTTAAAGAGGACATACAGATGGCCAACAGACATATGAAAAAATGCTCAACGTCACTAATTATCAGAAAAATGCAAATATAATCCACAGTGAAATACTACCTCACCCCGGTCAAAATGGCTATCATCAATAAATCAACAAACAAGTAATGGTGGGGATGTGGAGAAAAGGAACCCTCATGCTCTGTTGGTTGGATTGCAAATTGGTGCAGCCACTATGGAAAACAGTATGGAGGTACCTCAAAAAATTGAAAATGGAACTACCTTATGACCCAGCAATTTCACTCCTGGGTATATATCCAAAGAAATCCAAAACACTAATTTGAAAATATATATGCACCCTATATTTATTTCAGTGCTAGTCACAATAGCCAAGATATGGAAACAATTGAAATGCCCATCAATAGATGGTTGGATAAAGAAACTGTGGTACATTTATACAATGGAGTATTATTCGGCCATTAAGAAGAATGAAATCTTACCATTTGCAACGACATGGATGGACCTAGAGAATATTATGCTAAGTCAAATAAGTCAGACGGAAAAAGATAAATACCATATGATCTCATTTATATGTGGAATCTAAAGAACAAAAATATGAACCAACAAAACAGAAATAGACTCAGACATATAGGGAAAAAATCTGATGGTTGCTAGATGGGAGGGTGGTGGGGATGAGGGACACAGAAAGGGATTAGAAAGTACACATTAGTAGTCACAATATAGTCACAGGGATATGAAAGACAGTTTGGGGGATATACTCAATAATGTTGTAAAGATTATGTAGGGTGCCAGATGGGCTCTGGACTTAGTAGGGAGATCACTTCATAGACTGTGTAGACACCTGACCATGGCTCTATACACCTGAAGCTGAAGTTGAATAATATTGAATGTCAACTATAATTAAATATGTATATATTTTCATGGGATGTGGAGTACAGCATAGGGAATATAGTCAATGGAATTGTAACAGCTAGATTCAATGTCAGAGGGGTAGTAGATGGGGGTCAGAGTTATCACTTTGTGAGGGGTATATTTATACATTGTCTATTACATTGTCTTGTACACCTGAAACTAAAAAGAAAAAGAAATCTCTGCAACCACACACACACACACACAAACCTTTCGAAATACATTTGTATGTAATAGGAATTTGAATCCCATTTGTTGAATCATTTCTGCCCCTACACACATTCTTTCTCTGCATCAATCTTTCTTTGTGTCTCCTACTTTTCCACTCTTCTCTTTACTTCTCTAACTTTCCATCCACACCTGTGCCATCACTGAATGTAATTTTTAGTTCAAAACTCACATTAAGATGTACACTTGAAAGGGTTTTTTTTTTTAATCAGTTACAAAATTATTTCATTTAGTTTACTTTCTAAGTTTGCAGATGAGACAGTTTTAAAAACTAAGTGATCAACCTATTCTTTAAGATGATATTATCTAAAATCATACACAGGCAAATATTTTGCTATATATGTATTCTTGGGGACAAAAGGTGGGTGTAATGCGGGGTCTCTGGTCCCGCTCCTCACACTGGAACACAGGATATAGTGAGGCCAAAAAGGAACAACGACGCCATAGATAGAGGAGTCATACCACTATATTCTCGCTGGTGGCCAGGCAAGACACAGGAAGCAAATATCCGCCTGTTCCACTATATGGTGGTACTTTCCCAAGCAAACAGTCAAGCGGTCCATCAAATCAGGGATGAAAGGCAATTCCCCATAATACACACTCGTTCACCAGGGTTGTGTGTTGGCCTCACAATCTGTACCCTCTCCACAGGGCAAGGGCTCCATGTCCTCCCCATCCTGGGGGGTGAGGGACGACCTTGACCTCACCTGCATCCTCCACCTAAGACTCAGCAAGCATTTCTTCCTGGGACTACAAATCCCGTATCTGGGCCACCCCAGCAAGCACCTCCCAGCCCACATGGCCACAACGACCTTCACTTTCTCTGGCCTATGCTAGTTGGAGAACTGTCCACATCCTCCCACCCCTTCACGGGGATCCAACTCCTTAGAACAGTGGCCATTGGGTACCACACACTGTGTGGGGGCCACATGTCCTCCTGCCCAGAGTCAGACACCATTCCTACCTGGCTGGAATCCTGTTTGCCACACCAGATGTCCAAGTGGGTGGTGGCCTTGGTGTAAGATGTCCACAACTCTAGGAGACCACGGCAGCAGCAGACCACCAAAAGGAAGGTGATGTCCGTCAAGGCCAACAGGTATGCCATGCGGTATGCCATGCGGAGGGTAGAGAGGCCCCCCAATTCACCGAGGGGTCACATTTCTCCCAGGCAGATTGCATTTCCTGCTCCTGGCGCTGCTCCTCACGGGCTTCCCGAGACTGAGTTTTCATATGCATAAACTGCTCCATTACCCCTTTGAAAATTCTGGCCAGCATCATACCCTGCTCACTACGCCATGTGTAATGCAGGGTCTCAGCTCCCACTCCCGACACCAGAACACAGGATATGGTGAGGCCAAAAAGGAACAACAATGGAGCCATAAATAGGGGAGTCATACCATTATATTCTCAATGGTGCCTGGTCGAGTCACAAAAGCAAACATCTGCCAGTACCCCAACGAGGGGTCTTCCTGCACCCCCATCTCACTGATGGCCGGGTGAGAATCAGGAAGTAGGACCAACACGATCCACAGTCCACAATCCGCGCTTGCTAGCCATACTTGCTAGCTGCAATCTGCCACTCCCTTCTCTGCCTGGAAACCAACCAACCCACCAACCCCCTAGCTTAGCCACGGCAGTTATATTAGTGGCTAATGGCTAACCGGTAACAGCTGATGGACAACTAGTCACAGCTGATGGCCATCTACTACCCGAACCAGCACCTTTCCACATGAGGTAGAGAGCCTGGAAACTGCTCTCTGGAGCTCTGTCCCCACAGTGGGTAAATCTAAAGGTGTAACTGAGCTGCTGAACTTTCACTCTCTTCCTTCAATACATCCTGAGTACCATCAGTCAGTTCCAAAGATCCTTAGACTACCTATAGAGAGGTGGGGAGACACATGTCAATTTGTACATTAAATTTCTGTAAAAGTTAACTTCTTTTTTTTTAATTTAATATAAACTAAATATAAATGAAAATTGTATTTTATTTATGATATCACATTGGAGACCATTAGTCTAAAAAATTTCTCTTTTAATATCTGCTTTATGCTCTTCAAAAGATATTATAGGCTATGTTGGAAAACATCCTTCCATCAAAATCTAACAGTAAACATATTTTCAAGGTTTATCAATATTGTAACACGCATCCATACTTCATGCTTTTTTTATAGCCTAATAGTTTTCCACTGTATGGATGTACCACGTCCTATTTATGCATCAGTTGTTGGACACTTGGGCCTTTTACATTTTTTAGTTATTATGAATAATGTTGCTATGATCATTCACGGACAAGGGTTTTATTGAAATATATTTTCACTTATCTTGTGTATATACCTAGGAGCAGAATTACTGGGTCACATGGTAACTATTTTTAACCTTTGGAGGAAATTTCAGACTGTACCATTTCACTTTTTTTTTTTTTTTTTTTTTTTTTACATTTTACCAGTGTGGGGACAGAGTCCCAGAGAGCAGTTTCCAGGCTCTCGGCCTCACATGGAAAGGTGCTGGCTCGGGTAGTAAATGGCTGTCAGCTGTGGCTAGTTGGCCATTAGCTATTACCAGTTAGCCAATTAGCCACTGATATAACTGCCACGGCTGCACTGGTTGGGGAGTCGGTCAGTTGGCAGGCAGAGAAGGGGACAGCAGGTTGCAGGTCGTGTGACTCCAGCCTCCAGTGAGACTACAGTGGTGTTACTCCCCTACCTATGGCTCCGTGGGTGTTCCTTTTTGGCCTAGCCATATCTTGCGTTCTTATGTGGGGAGCAGGACCAGAGACCCCGCAGGCCATCTCGCATGACAAATGGCACAGCCAGCAGGGTCTCCCGCATGACAAATGGCTCAGTGAGCAGGGTCTCCCACATGACAACCAGCAATGTAGAAAGGGTCCAATTTCTTCAGATTTAAATCAACACTTATAATTTTCTTTTTTATTACAGTCATCCTAGTAGATATGAAGTGATTTCTCATCTAGGTTTTGATTTGTAGTTCCTTAACAGCTAATGTAGTTAAGCACCTTTTCATGTGCTAATTGCCCATTAGTGTATCTTCTTTGGAAAAATGCCTATTCAGATGCTTTGCCCATTTTTTACTGAGGTTTTTACTATTGAGTTGTAAAAGCTCTTTATTTATTATAGATTCCCATCCCTTATCAAATATATTTGCAAAATTTCTTCTATTCTGTAGTTTGTCAGTTCACTTCCTTGATAGTGTCCTTTGAAGCACAAAAGTTTTTACTTTTGATGACATCCAATTTATTATTATTATTATTATTATTATTTGTTGTTGTTGTTGTTGTTGCATGTGTTTTCGGTATTATATTTAAGTCACCATTATCTAACCCAAGGTTACAAAGACCTATGCCTACATTTTCTTTTAAGAGTTTTATAGTTTTAGCTTGACATTTAGGTCTTTTATCCATTTTGAGATACTTTTTACATATGGGGTGAATTCCATTTTTTCAAAAATATGTACTATAATAAAAAATATGTGTTTGGTCTTTTTCTGGTACTACTGTTCCTCAAAGTCTTGAAATCTCCTGAGGGGTAGAAATTTCTTTTGTATGCTAATCATATGACTGATGACTTGGGTCTCCTGGATAGTTTCAGGATTGGGGCAAATCTCCAGAAAGAAGAAACCGTTCTTAGAGAGTCAGAACTTTCAGCCCCACCTTGCAACTTCCATGGAGAGAACAGATTTGAGTTCAATCACTAACGGTCAATGATTTACTCAATCATGCCTATGTCGTGAAACCTGCATGAAAACCTCTAAGTGGTGGGGTTCAGAGAGTTTCTAGGTTGGTAATACATTGATGTGCTTTGGAAAGTCGTGTGCTTTGCGAAGACATGAAAACTCCACACACCAACCTACTCCCCTGTACATTGACTTAACGCATCTCTTTCATTTGGCTGTTCCTCAGCTGTGTCCTTTGTCAGTGAGTAAACATAAGTAAAGTGTTTTCCTGAGGTCTGTGAGTTGTTCTAGCAAATTACCAAACTTAAGGAGGGCGTTGTGGGAACCTCGGACTTATAACTGGCTAGTGAGATGTGCTAAGTGAACCCAGAACTGGCAACTGGTGTCTGAAGTGGGGAAATCTCGTGGGACTAAGCCCTTTACTGGTGGAGACTGTGCTTATTCCAGATAGTGTCAGAACTGAACTGAATGACACTCAGTTGATGTTGGAGAATCAAAGAATCACAGAATTGTAATGTTGTTTTGATTATTAGAAACTTCCCTTCCTTCCTCTTCCTCTTCCCCTCCTCCTCCTCCTCCTCCTCCTTCTTCTTCTTCTTCCTCTTCCTCTCTCTCTCTCTCTCTCTCTCTCTCTCTCTCTCTCTCTCTCTCTCTCTCTCTCTCTCTCAACTAAATACCATAGTAGAAACAGTAATGATTAACGAAATACATTTGCTCTTCAATACTTCCTAGCCCCAGGGTAATTAAAGGTCAATGGATCTGTGAACAGCTCAAGCAGTGCAAAGCCCATCTATGATTCTCCAGTTCCTCTTTCCTGCTGTTGAAACTTCAGAAGATCTTTTCTGAGATGTCATACTGGCCATCAGCCCAGTCCTTGAGTTATTATGTGGAGTAGCGGCCTCTGCTGACCTTTGTTAGATATATATCATGACCAATAAACACACTCCTATTGTGTTAAACCAAGTTTTGTTTTCTTTGGTTTGTTTTGGCTACCACAGAATATCATAGCCTATCCTAACATATGTCCTTCTACTTATAATTTTCCATTAGCGCTCCAACTATTAAGAAGTAGAACAGCTTTTATGGAGAACTTGATGAAACTGCTTGTCTCTGCTTAGTTAACATAATGACTTTAAGAGTATCATAATTTGTAGATTACAAAATGTTTTACATAAATAAGTTAACATAATTTTTCTTCTTTGAATTTCTGGGTTAAGCAGAGCGTATTAATATCCATCCACACTTTACAGATAAGGAAACTGGGTTTGAAGTGGATGAGGAAATTAATCACTTTACATTGTATGCCTAGCCAGTAGCAGATTTGTCCTACAAATCTTGGTCTATTTTCTCCTGGTCAATACGCTTTTTCAACCCTGGGTTTTCAGGACTCCTCGGGCCTCTCTTTCTAAATCGTTTACTCATAATTTTCTATGTTCTGAATAAACTAGGTATTTTATGCTGTTGGATCAATTAGGGTATTTCAAACAAATAATATATTCAATTACACTATCAGTCCAATAGATAATGATTGGATTTTTCCTCAAACCGTTTTTCAAAGATTTTATGTGAAGTCTAAAAGAATCAAATGTGATCATGGACAATATGCTGGTTTCATCATTCAAGGGAGTTTTTTAATAGAAATTATTTAACTTCATTTTTTGCAACATCTTTGTCTGGCTTTGGTATCAGAGTAATGCTAGCCTTGTAAAATGCATTTGGAAGTGTTCCCTCCTCTTCAGTTTTTTTGGAAGAGTTTGAGAAGGATTGGATTTATTCTTTTTCTAGTTTATATTTCACTTATTATTATTATTTTCTTGTTTCTTACTGTTCCTTTTTCTATTAGTTTCAAGTGTCAACTGTATGTTTCATTTATTTTTGGTCTAATCTCTATTATTTCCTTCCTTCTGCTTGGAACTTAGTTTGTTCTTTTACTAGTTCCTTATGGTGTAAAGTTGGGTATTTTATTTGAGATCTTTCTTTTATCTTAATATAGGCATTTATTGCTGTAAACTTCTCTCTTAGAACTGCTTTTGCTGCATCCTATAAGTTTTGGCATGCTGTATTTCCAAGAAATAAAAGGCACCCAAGTTGGAAATTAAGAAGTAAAATTGCCTCTGTTTGAAGATGACATGATCTTATATATAGAAAATGCTAAAGACTCCACCAAAAAAAAGTTAAAACTAATAAACAACTTGAGTAAAGTTACAGGATACAAATTTAACAAACAAAAATCAGCTGCTTTTAATACACTAACAACAAATTACCTGCAAAAGAAATTAAAATCATCTCATTTACTATAATATCGAAATAATGAAATACTTAGGAATAAATTTAACCAAAGAGGTTAAAGATTTGTACACTGAAAACTATGAAATGCTGATTAAAGTTATTAAAAATGTTATAAGGAAATGGAAAAATATTTTGTGTTCATGGATTAAAAGAATTAATATTGTGTAACTGTCTAAAGCAATTTCGAGATTCAATACAATCCTTATCAAAGTTCCAATGGCATTTTTCACAGAAAGAGAAAAAAAACAATCCTAAAAGGCATGTGGAACTACAGAAGACCCCAGGTGTCTTAAGCAAATTTGAGCAAGAAGGACAAAGCTAGAGGCATCGTGCATCCTGATTTCAAAGCCACATGGGATGGGCATACAAACAGATACATAGACCAATGAAACAGAATTGGTCTTTCAGGACTCCTCGGGCCTCTCTTTCTAAATCGTTTACTCATAATTTTCTATGTTCTGAATAAACTAGGTATTCTACGCTGTTGGATCAATTAGGGTATTTCAAACAAATAATACATTCAATTACACTATCAGTCCAATAGATAATGATTGGATTTTTCCTCGAGCCGTTTTTCAAAGATTATATGTGAAGTCTAAAAGAATCAAATGTGATCATGGACAATATACTGGTTGTACAGAATAGAGAGCCCAGAAATAAACTCACACCTATATGGTCAAACTAATCTTCGACAATGATGCCAAGAATAAAAAATGGGGAAAGAAATTCTCTTCAATAAATGGTGTTGGGAAAACTAGATACCCACTTACAAAAAGAATAATATTGGAATCTTATCTTACACTGTGAACAAAAATCAACTCAAAATGGATTTATGACTTCACTGTAAGATATGAAACTATAAAACTCCTAGAATAAAATGTAGAGAAAAAGCTCCTTGACATTGGTTTTGGCGATGATATTTTTGGATATGATACCAACAGCACAGGCAACAAAAGCAAAAATAAACAAATGGAACTACAAAAAAACAAAAATCTTCTGTATAGCAAAGAAAACAACCAACAAAATGAAAAGACACCCTATATAATGGGATAAAATATTTTCAGAGTATATATCTGATAATAGATTAATGGCCAAAAATATATAAGGGACTCTTACAACTCAATAGCAAAATAAATAACCAGATTTTAAAAGTGGGCAAAGGATCTGAATAGATTGTTCTCCAAAGAAGACATACAAATGTCCAAGAGGAATATGAAAAGATGCTCAACATCACTAATCATCAGGGAAATGCAAATCAAAAACAATGAGGTATCACCTCACAACTTTTAGAATGGCTATTATTTAAAAAAATAATAATAAGTGTTTGCAAGGATGTGGATTAAAGGGAGGTCTGGTAAACTTTTGGTGAGAATGTAAGTTGGTACACTCATTATGGACAACAATGTGGAGGTTTCTCAAAAAATTCAAAATAGAACTACAGTATGATTCAGCAATTCCACTTCTAGGTATTTATCCAAAAGAATTGAATCAGGATCTCAAAGGGATACCTGCAATTCCATGTTCATTGCAGCATTACTCACAATAGCCGTGACATAGAAGCAAATTAGATGTTCATCAGCAGATGCCTAGGTAAAGAAATTGTGGTACATACATACCCTGCAATATTATCTAGCCTTAAAAAGAAAAGAGAGAGAGAGAGAAGAAAACTGTGCCATTTACAACATAGATAGACCTGGAGATCATTATACTAAGTGAAATAAGCTAACAGAAAGGCAAATACTGTATGATCTCATTTATATGTGGAATCTAAAATAGTTAAACTCATAGAAGGGGAGTGTAGAATGGTGGTTGCCAGGAGTTGTGGGAAGGGGAAAATGAAGGGATTATGGTCAAAGGGTACAAAGGTTCAGTTATGAAAAATAAGTAAGTTATGGAGACCTAATAGTACTTATAGCTAACAGTACTGTATTGTATACTTAAAATTTGCTAATGAGTAGATCTTATGTTAAATGTTATCACACACACACACACACACACACACACACACACACACACACAAAGAAAGGGTAAGAGGAAACTTTGGAAGATGATGGATATGTTTATGGCTTTGATGGTGGTGTTTATAGAGACTAAGATAGCAACATTAGGATGGCTTTGTTATAAAGTTATATATAGTAAGGCATAGCACTGTTCTTTCCACCCATCCACCTATATGGAGAAAAAAAACAAAAGGTAATTAGTTTGAAGCATCTCTTTCTAGTTGAGTAATTATGGTGTGTTTAGAAAATATTGTGTCACCATACAGTATTTGAAGGATTAAATGCCTTATAAAATATTTAATATTAAATATTAAAAATATTAAATCTAACTTTTAAAGACCTTGTCTTCCTTTCCAAAGAGACAAAGAAGGCTGGCAATATGTACAGTAGTTTATATACTTTGCATATACTTTGCTGTTATGAGATTTATTCAATATTCAGTTACCATATAATAACAATGAGTGCTACTCTGGCAAAAGGATTGCCAAGCAAGACCAACTGGGTTTGACAAATCTCTCACTTTATTGACTAAGCAAATGTACTCATGAGCTCAGTCCTTTTGCATACAAGTATGATACATTGCGTCCCAGAACTATATACAGTGAGATGTTAACAATCTGGGACTCAGTGAATTAAACAATGCTTCTCTACTAAACTGTTTCTCAGAAGTTGAGTGTGCTAATGTATGTTTTGAATCTCCCCAAAGAAGATGAAGCTTAAAATGTCTCTAATGTTGTTTGGCAATACAAACTTATTTTTGTGGAATGGCCATTGGGGAACACAATTTGAGAAGTATGAGTGTACAGAATACACACTCTGAGCTAGGAATAAGAATGTCTGAGAAATTCACTAGTTCTGAAGTCTGGGCAAGCTATTTGATTTCTGGATGTCAGTTAATAATACTAATCCTGCCTGTTTTGTGGGAAGAGGTAAAGAGACCACAAGATCTAGAGAATTAGGAATGTTCATATCCATCATAATATGTCCATCTCCAAGCATAATACTGATATATGGTGAATAATCAATGATTTTTTATTGGACATTTCAATAAAACAGCATATTTATATATTAATACTCACACATAACTGGATAATTGTAGAGTACTTAACAACTATAAAATAGTGTCTCATAACATTAGAATGACTCATCTTAACTTGAACATCATTTCTAAAGTTGTATCTCTGCCATTGTAATTTTGGGTTACTCAAGATTTCTTTTCCCTCATGTGTAGAGTCATAATTAGCCACTCCCAAAGACTATTATTAGTGTCAACTATTACATCAACAATGATCTTGAAATGAGAACAGTAGTAGAGTATGAAAAAATTTAAGACATGAATGATAGAAAAATAATTATAGAATACTAGGAACATTGATCCTGTTTAACCTTTGCATGTTTCCATTTGTCTTAAGCGTAATTACAAAAAAAAACAAAATGGGAGATTTCTGTGGTATAACAGGTTACTGACAGAAACATAACTATTTTATTGTACTAAGAATGAATTGAGATAGTGACAATAACGAAGCTCAAAGTGAAGAGTGTCTGTTAGGCCTGGGATTTCTACTGACATGGCTTTTCGTTAGTACAACTCTATGCTTTTCTTACTTCCTTCACTGCTACTTTATTCTCTCTTCATGCACTAGCTACTTAGAGACCATTTACATGTTTCTGTGTTCAGTTAGATTTCTCAAACAATATTTATTTGAAAAATCTTGATTTATGTTTCACTGTTTAAAAAGAAAAATATTATGAAAAAAGAAGACCTATGAGGCCCTACAGTTTGAGTAAACTGTTTGAGCCAATTAGAGGGTTTTTATAGAGAATCATCATTTCAACCTAAATAAAATGGCCTATCCAGTACTGTATATAATGCTCCTGAGAATTTTTTGGTTTTAACCACATCTTTGATTATATCTATTACCAATTCAGGAGCAGGTTTTTAAGGGCAATATGTATTTTTTCCCGTGATAAGTCCCTACAGACATTAGCCATTTGTGCATTATACCCACAGGGATGTAATTGACTGATAACTTGTACACAAACAAAAACTAAAAAAAAAAAAAAGTGTTTTGAAAGTGAGAATACAAATTAATGTCTGATTTCAAAGATATATTTATATTGAATTACTTCAAATAAATTATAATTCACAAGAATGGAAATCGAATATTCCAAAGAAGAGGAAAAATATCACTTTTTTTTTTTTTTCTGGTCCAAAGCCAACATAGATTTGTGCAGCTGTGGGAAAAAAAAAAAAAAAAAGGCTTTCAAAGACTCTTTACAGACATACTTCAGCAAGACATCATACTGTTCTAAAAAAATGCCTCAATAGAAAGGTCAATTTTTAAGAAATCATCCAAAGAAATAAGCCAAACTTAAAAGAAATTTGTCTGGGATCCTAGGTAACCTTACTTCGCCCCTTCTGAGTTGATTCTGTTTCATGTCAGAGACACACCAGACAAGTAGATGTGAAAGGAAAGGGTGATTCGAGCTTTATTGGCTGATCCATCATAGCCATTCTTAGTAATGTTTCCTCCATTGTCAGCACTTCAAATAGAAACCATAATATGGATACTGCCAGTGAGAGATTTGGAAAATGTGCCACATCAATGACTTACTCTGCCCTCAACCGCTCTTACCCTCCCCTACATGAGTACATTAGAGCTTATTATTCAGATACTGCAAGAGAAGTTTGGGCCAATTAAGAGTCCCCTCCCTGTCTCATTGTTACCTTATTCAGTGGCATCCTGGCATTTTGCAACAAAACCTTTGATGGTAAGTTTTGATTGGCATTCCAATTCCAGGAATTATATTAGAGAATTTTAAATAAAAGTCATTTACCTATAAGTGTTCAGTATATTCAGGATTTTCTTTGAATAGTCCACTGTCTTGAAATGCATTAAGTAACAAATTTCAATTGTATGCTGATTTTTAAATGTTTAGAAAAAAAGGGAAATACGTATTTTCTCTGTGTAGCGATATTGTACTTCAAAAGAAAACACATAATTCTGATTAAGTCACTGCTGTTTCTACCACATCATGCCTCCCAGTATCACAATGATGATTTTTCTCTACATCATGATAGCTATTAGAATTTTGGTTCATTAAACTATGAGCGTTGTATGCATTATTTAATATACAATGATAAAAACTCCCCACGTTGTTTCAGGGCTACAGCTCTGCTCTTAGAGTTTGCAGATACATATATACCAGGAATCTACATATCTACATTCCAGATTTGTCTACTCCCACCCCCATTCCTTTCTACTCTCATTCAAGAAGGAAAAGGGAGAGAATCCAAAAGTCCATTCTGCAAAGGCTAAAATGAGGTGCCATATTGTGCCATTCTAACAAATTTCGAATCGCTCTCACCAGCTCTATTTTCTTTTTGACTCCTGTCGGCCAGCATACCAATCTCAGACAAATATTTCGAAAACTTAACTTTCCTTGCTTAATCACTTGATGAAGCACCTGCCATGGGCTCTCATTTCCTACCACATCATGTTCACATACATCAACTTGACTTCAGCTCTCTGCATAAATAATGCAGCCACAACATATGTCCCCATCCTCTAGAACAAACAGCAATTTTTCTAAAAGAAAAACTCTTTTCCTGTTTCTACCTTTATTGGTTCTATTTATTCCCAGTGCTGTGATTTTGCTTTTGCAGTCCCCCACCCCCAACCTGCATGTGTTTTGTTTTGTTCTTGAACTAATAGTTCATTTAAATAAACTATTATTAACGACTCACCTTTTCCATGAAGATTTCTCCAAATATTCCTGGAAACAGGAGATAGCAGCTCTCTTTCTAATGTCATGATTTCACTTAGAGTGAGTAACACCGAGCTGGTCACTTTATTTTTGGCTAAGGTTGTTATGACTGTTAGTCTTCTCTGTCTGTATTTATGGTTATCGTCTTCACAGAACCGTATCTGGCTAATAATTATGTTGTTTTTGGTGGCTATTAGTGGCTATATTATTAGGAGGACCACTATATGTATTTTATTTTAGCAAACATATGACCTATTTGAGAATAAAAGTAGAAGGGAAACCTCTCTCTCTCACTCTGCTCCCCCATCGTCTCCTCCCTCGACCCCTCTTTGTGTTTCTCTCTCTTAATGAACTGCACGAATTTGGGACCAGACAGACAAGAGCTATGTAATTTCATGACTATGTAATTTCAGACTAGTTATTGACTAGTTACTGAAACCCTCTAAGTTTCAGGTTCCTCCTACAGATAACAAGAATAGCATCTACTCATGGTTTATATGAGGAGTAAATAACATACGTGAAACGATTAGCAGTATTCCTGGAATATAGTAAGTACTCAACGAATGGTATTTTTTTCTAATCTAGGAGACAGAGTCAATCTAATGATTAAAACAAATAAACCTTAAAAAACATAAACCTGGCTTCAAATTCGAGCTCTATCATTTATTAATTTGCTAAGATCTCAACCTCTGTGTTTTTGTTGTTGTTGTTGTTGTTGTTGTTTTCCTTTTCAACATTTGGATAGTACTTTTTGCAAAATATTGGGATGATTGAATGGATAATAAAGATGTGACCAGTATGTCAACAAGCATGATGTGTGTGCACTATGATCACTGAATAGTTTAATGGGATAGTGGGAAAAGATATAACCTTCTCCCATCCCTAGAGTGAACACTCAGACAGCTTTCCCTGCTTTTTGTCTCATTATTAGGTAAAGGGATATCCAACTATTACTTTACATTGAAAACACAGGTTCACTTCAGTCACCAGAATGTTTAGTCTGATATAATAGTGAAAACTCCAAATCTGATTTAACATGAAACCTGACCCCTCTCCCAGCTGGCACCTGTTTTATGCTGGGACTTATAATGGTTCAAGGGCTCTGGTACTTCTCCCTTCCTGCTCACCATCTCTCCTAGTCCACAGCTGCATTTCAGTATCAAAATTGGAGAGAGCAAAAAGAAGTGATACCCGGATGCCTTTATGCCTTCTGATCTGGCAGATACTTAAAGCTGGCATCTCTTATTAATCATCCATGCAAATGATTATAACTGACCCTGGTCCTCAGGGTTGCTTTAGAGGGTTTTTTGAATGCTCTCTTTGGTCAATCTCTCTCATTGTTCTCTTGGTCCCAACAGATGGTACATTTCTATTCTAGAGCCTCGATTCCTGCTTCAGGTACTCCTCACCAGCTGAACATCTTGCCTCTGGGGTCTTCTTATGCCTCCAGAAGCCCCAAGATAGACTTTAGCAGACCTAAGATAATTCTATACCAGGGTTCTCTTCCAGATGGCCCACAGCAAATGTTCATGCAATATCCCTGTTCCAACAAACTCTATCACCTCCCTTTGATCCTCTAGTCTCCTTTAGATTGGAGGTTTCCAAGTATGAATTGGATCTAGGCCACAGTCCACTGCAACTTTCTCCAGCATGAGTCAGATATGTATTCTTTTGGCCCCTCTTAAGTCCTTCTATTCCCAACCACAAAAGGGAGAGAGATTTCATAGCAAAGGAACAGCTCTCTCCGAAGAGATATCTTCCCAAATCTTTTCTCTCTAGCCTCCTTTTTAGATCTTTAATCTATTTGAAAGGTCAAAGACATATGGGACAGGTTCTTATGGCGCTTCCAATGTAACCCTTCACGTGGGGTGGACAGGCTTCCTCATGCTTACTTTGTTGTCCTAACATCTACCCTGCTATCTATCCTGTTGTTCCTCAATCCTATATCCTGAAAAGGAAGGAAAACTGAGGAGTAATTCCGCTTTGGTTTGTAAAGCACAGAGAAGTGCCTAGCACCAGTACTGGCTACATAATTTTCTGGGCCAGTGCAAAATGAACATTCAGGTCTTCTTCCTCACAAATTACTAAGAATTTCAAAATGCTGCTGGCAGAGCATTAACCTGCCCATCTCAGTGTGGGGCTCTGCGTGACAGTGCAAGTTACATGCCCACGTAGTCATGCAGGTTACATGCCCTAGAAAACAGATCGTAGGAATAGTCCTTGTTGTTAATTCTCTGGTTCCTATCCCATATAATCCCACTTCACTCAGAAGTGCCTGGATGGTCCTGCCAGCACTGAGATCTTACTGATAATCCATGACCAAAGACCGCACTGCCGTACATTTTGTTCACTTTTCAAAACCAATTTTATGCTGAAACAAAAACCAGTCAATTCAAATCAGAACAAACTTTCCCATAACTAACTGGCTGCTTCCCTGATAAGGAAATAGGGGTTCCTTAATATCCTTTCTAATTTTTGTTTCTTAATACCATTCAATTGAAGAAAGCAAAGATGTGTGAAAAGAGTATAAAGAACTACTACCTTTACTGGTAGCCTCTTTGTTTTTGCTTTGAAAAAAATAATAACAGAGCAACAAGACAAAAACAAAGAGTCCCATAATCAGGAATATTGAGGATGAAAGTACTATGTGCTATCCATCAAAGTACCTAATGCGTGCCATTATTTCTATTAAAGTATTTTGTCTTGGGAGAAAATAAGACATTGCTTGGAAAGGGGCGGGCTGCCTTTCTAATGCAATGGCACAGAATCTAGCATCCCTGAGGTCAGGTTCAGCAGGAGCTCATCGAGTCAGCGTTGAGATGCAGACACTGCAGATATCATCCATCTCCCTGACACATGCAGGGCCTCATTGTGCGGCTGCCAGACACAGTCGGCGGAGATGAGAATGTCACAGAATACAGAAAAGGAAACCATGCCGTTGGGCTTGTTGCTGTTTTTATCTATGAATAGCTCCATAAAGCAGCTCTGGAGAACACTATTCTGAGGTGAAGAAATGGAGATTCGGTCCACGGCCATCATAATCAATGCGGGCAGTCAAGGAGTTAAGTGAACGACACACAGGCAAGGCGGTAACTCTAGGTGTTAGCAGTGATGAGGAGACTGCATCTTTTTTCAGAGCAATATTTTTGATGCAGATGCTGAGTCAGATCAGCTGCCTCCAGAGATTGATCAGATCCAGCGTCTCCCATTCCTTGAATTCTAAACCAAAATGACAAAGAGTGACGGATAGGAAAGACATCACTCACTCATCATTGGAAAAGGCAATTAAAATGACAGTGTGTGAGTAGTGGGGGGGCAGAATATGGAGCAAGAAATATGAATTACACTTCCTGTCTGAGGTTCCCTTACTGATTGAAGAAGAAAACAGCAGGAAGGAAAACATAACACATCATCTGGAACAGGCAGACCCTATTAGCACAAAGGATTTTACGTACATAAACATAGCAAAAAGGGATAGCATATGGTCATTGGAGGTTCTACGAACAAGGAAATGGTTTAGGTCATTCTCAAATGAAGAGTATTTGGGGCTAGGTCAAATCTGTACCTCATCACATCTCGCTGTCATGTACGAGGATTATAGGGTTTACCGCTATGCTTTGAGATGCATGATTTGACCTGTGACCTTTAAATCTGCATAATATTGATTCTTCTTACAAGGATCTCATACTATGTAAGAATCTTCACCACCCCCTATACACCGAACCCCCACTTTTCTTGTAAACAGGACTTCTTTTAGGAAAGAGGGCAATTAGTGCAAAATCTATCAGAAGGCGTCTCAACCTGTCCTCCTGTCTCCAGCCAGGATCTCTCTGGAAGGTGGCCATGTAATTCTCATGATTTGTTAGGCCACGGCCTATTTTTCCAGGCTATTGTATAAGACAAACCCATTGCCTCATTCCTCACAGCCTCTCTACAAAGGAGAAAAGCAGACAGATCTTCCCAAATTCAGACAGAATATTGTGCACAGCCAAGTGGGCTGAAAAAGCACGTTGCCAAATTGGCTAGCACAGCTCCATGTATCGCTCTCTTTCCAGAGTTTCAGCAACAACAACAAAGATGCTGACCTCCAATAAATGAAAGAGAGAGCTCATATCTTCTGTTTGGATAGAATGAGGACTCTAGAAAGCAGGCAGGACATGTTGCCCTCAAGCCTCAGCGATCTTCAGAGGTACCACAGCGAGGTCTGGTCGCCAACATTAAAAAGAAAAAAAAATCTGAAAAAGAAAAACATCAGGTCAGATAAACGAATACTGAAATGGCCTAAATCGTCACCATATACAGGGCAAGGCATTTACGTAGAAAGGTCTTAGGGCAACTTCTGCTGCTAAAGCATTATCAACATTCCTCACAAGTATAGGATAATTATAATTCTAAAAAATAATAATAGCCACCCTTTATGCATTGACTAAGTTTTGGGCTTTGCAGTAAGTTCTTTGTATGCCTTATCTTATCTAATTATCACCACAACCCTGAAATTATTCTAATTTTGCAGATGAGGGCACTGAAGTTCAGAGAATTTCAGATACTTGCTCCATGTAATAGTGGCAGAGTCAGTACTCAATGTCGCACCAATGATGCAAATGTTTGCTACTGTGAAACTGCTTTCCACATACTACAACTGCCCTTAAAATGAATAATTATGGGCTTTTCATCCTCACTGGTGTCATTAGTACTTGTGCAGAGTAATGAACTTCCATGACATGATACTTTTGTTTTTTGAGAAATAAAAATCCCAAAGAGAATCTTCTATACATGAATTTAATTTTGAGGGGAAAATGTCTTTGAGTTTATCAATAATTAAGGAAGAATTGGAGCAGAATCATAGCATTTTAGATATTTCTTTGCCACCCTAGTGGTTGATCTCTCTCTCTCTCTCTCTCTCTCTCTCTCTCTCTCTCTCTCTCTCTCTCTCTCCCCCCCCCCTCTCTGTTTGATCACAACACTCCTTATGCCCATGCTACACAGTGTGAAGGCCGACTCCCATCTGCTCTCTATTCTCATAGACCAATAGCAAGGCATTCATACCCTAGGGACCACATTCCCAGGGGTTACAGGGCCTCTGGTGGTGGCCAGGAGATTGGAAACTCTACAGCCTCAAAACACTCCATCAAGCCATTCATCCAGTGGCACTTCACATAATGCTACATGATTAAAGACCAGGAAGGTTAAACATTCTAACCAGACACATATGTCTAGCAATGGTCTTTTGAAAACCCCCATTCTGAGGAACCATCTGGACATTCCAGGTGATCTCCATGCCTACTGACGGGGGTCTACTCCATCATACATAATAGTTTGTGTAATCCAGCAGAGAGTGTATTTGATGGCCTCTTTTGTTTTAGCTTCTTTAAGAAGAGAGCCAAAGATTGACTTCACTTTCATCAAAAGAATATTGCTACACATAAATAAGAATGTCTTGGCTCTGAAAGAGTGTTAGAATTTAGAACTTGTTCCTGAGCGGTATAAAGATTTTGATTCTAAATGAGACTCTGAAGACTAAAAGAGATAACTCAGAGAATGGATGTTAAAAGTACAGAGGGAGAAGGAACACCCTTCTAACAAGAGCAGTGCATGATTTGAATAGATTCCCTGGCTCTCAGAGTAAGATGTTCATAACATCCAACAATCACCAAGATCT
The DNA here is from genome assembly GCF_004115265.2 of Rhinolophus ferrumequinum. NCBI lineage: Eukaryota > Metazoa > Chordata > Mammalia > Chiroptera > Rhinolophidae > Rhinolophus > Rhinolophus ferrumequinum. The sequence goes on from NC_046285.1 coordinate 86,950,200, forward strand.
GAGTAGCTGTCTCTCCAGCATACTCTTTATACAAAGGAGGGAGAGGTCAGAAGGCTGGGAACTTGAAGACTGGACCTCAGACTCTTGGATTTCAGATTCAAAGGGCAGATCGCTTTCCTCAGAAATAAACTATATGTGTTCAAACAAAGGCTGGATTAAAATCTATTCGCAAGGTTACAGTGATGATTCAATGTTTAAATAGGCAGAAAGGGGTCAAATATCATTTGCAATTCTAATACTCTATTATAGTCTAGCTAAATACCTGGGATAAATGGTATAGTTCTGGTCAAGGTGACAATGTACTAGATAACCTTCTTAAGATTCCTCCCCTATCCTAAGCGTATATACAAACAGAAGAATCATCTGTGATTTCAAAAAATATATATTTATGGTACTCTAACAAAAATCACTTCAGTAGAAATCTATCATCTATCTATCTAATCTATCCATCTATCTATCGACTATCCATTTATATATCTATGTGCGTAAGTATGTATATGTATACATACCTGAAGTGCAAAAAAATGTATTCACATGACTTGTATTCATCTTTTGTCATCAGTATATATTGAGTATTACAATTCTAATACTTTTTTTTCCTTTCTTAAAATGTATATACATTTTTTGGCACCCTCTGTATACATTATATGTATGTATGTGTGTGTGTGTGCGTGCGTGTGTGTTTGTGTGTGTGTGTGTGTGTATGTAAAATATGAGTACAATATAATGTTATCCAGGTAACTTTATAATTTTTCTAAATAAACACTGCCACTACAGTGCTTCCCCACCTCTCTTTCTGGAAGTAATTTCTTAACACATTTTTTTTCTATATAGTAAAAGATCTTCCAAAGAATGTATAATTTCATTGGTAACTGACAGATTTATTGAATGTAAAATGGACTTTTATAAAATGTCTCTGAAACGTATGCTTTGCAGTAGACCACAACATTCATCAATTTAATATTTGAGGTTTGGAAACTTCAAAAAAAACTCTAGAGGCCGATGCCATTTTGTGATATGCAATTTTGCTAAGTCATGAACATAAAGCTCAGTAGGCAAAAAGGTATCACTTAAGCAGATGAAGGAGATTGTCCAACAAATACTTTTGCTGAGATTCTATTGAATTCAGTCAAGAGTTTTTGAACTTCCATTCTTTGACATTATCAGCAAAACAGTATGTCTCATTAAGAGTCTGAAGGATCACTTAAACATTTCAGTAATGCTTTATTCCATTTTATGTGGAAAATTACATGCCATATTAGCAGTCATGGATTAGAGGTTTCTTGAACAAATACAAACAGCCCTTGTCGAAATCCAGGACCCAATATTAATTGTGTAATAAAAGAAGTAAAAATTTATAATCAAAAAGAGTATAATCTTGACGGAGTTTTCAGGGTTTTATTTAAACATATATAGCACCACATATTTTATTATCCTTTCCTTGAAAACTTACTTATGACTCTATTTGTACATAAATTTTGAATGTACATAAATTTGCCACTTCTAGTACTTATTAGAGTAAAAGTCATTTTGACACTAGAATGCTGACTAAAACTAAAGTCATATTGTAAATATCTACCTAAATTTATTTTAAGGAAAAATGTAATTACAATAAAACTTTGTTTCAATTTTTGCTATTTTAAATAATTACTGTATAGAATAGGATACAAAATGGTTAATTTAATTGAAACGCCTAAGCCTTCACTACTAGACCTTCCAAAAGTGGATGTTTTATACAGATACATGGATAATGGTATAATAATATGTATTATCTCCCTCAAAGTTGGTATACTTACATAAATGATGGCTCAAAAGCCATCAGCCACACCAAAAGTGTACTAGTATACAAAGTGCTGAGTGCTTCTATTATGCATTATTTTAGCAGGGGTGATGAATATTGTATGATCCCTTAATGTCGAGGTAGTTTTGTACCATTTGGCTTGTATTATTCTTAGATAGCCCTTAAGTCATGTAACGGAGCTGATCTTAAATGCTATTTTGCTGTTTAGGTCACGATTTTTCCTTTTTTGCCTGCAGTTTGTATTGTATGAAATCCTACAGAGGCAAGAAGACACTTTAAAGATGTGATAGAAGTAATGATATCTTTAAAGTGAATCTTTCCTGGGAAAAACACAAAGGATTTTCACTCATGATTTCTACTTACAGTATAGGTACCTCAAATATTGCCAAATATTTGATTCCTATAAAGGTATCATAAATAAGCATTGTTATAATCATTTTAAAGATGAGGAAATTTAAGGATCATAAGATTAGGTGACTTTCTTAAAACTAATTACATATATATATATTATCTATCCATCTAAAAGGGAAGAAAAGTAAACAATTGAGTACCTATTCATATAAATAGGTAAATGTATCATAAATGCTCATACTGACCCTCCTCCATCCAGTATCTTTTTCCAAGCACTAAACCCTTATAAAATTCCAAGGCACTATTACCAAATCAGTTCTACCATAAAGACAGCTTCCTATTCATTCCTTATATAGTCAGCTATCATCTCCACTAACCAGGCAAAAGCATGGAAGCCGCAATTACTTTTACTTCTTTCCATGACTCACTAGAGAACCTAAAATCTTTCTGAGGCCACTGAGCTAGGAAGGAATTCCACCTACATCCATTCCAGAGATCTAGTGGCCTCTCCTTTCTCTCTCCATTTCCACCCCTGGTTCTTTCTCCACTGTCTCCTTTTGTCACTGCCACATCAACAACTGCTCAAATGACGCCCACTTCACTTCATTATTTATTTAACTCCCTTAACATCTCCCTAATAATAATCATGTTTGTTCAGGAGTTTCATCATTGAGGATAGTGGACCAATTAGACTCTATGCAGTCATCTTCTTCCTAAAACAGTGTATTCATCATCTTGCTACATATGGTTGGATACTTTCCCACCTAATTATTGTGTGTGACCACCAAGAGTGAACATCCTTTCCTGACTTCTTTTCCTACATTTTAAAGAACTAGTTTGCTTATTCACTTTTTCCAGTATCCATCCTCACTTACTTACACAGCTGCAGATAAATTAGTATCTATATTTTATAAATGGTGAATGTAATTTTATAAGAAAACTTCCTTAAAGTTCAACATTCCCACTTATTTTGAAATTAATAAAATATAAACATATCTCATTATCGTCATTTTTTTCTGATATTACCACTATGTTTTATATGCTTAATGTAAACCCAACTATTATTTAAATGTCACTATCAAATTAAAGCTTTTAAAATTTTATCTATTTCCTTTTGGCCAAAATCAAACTTTTGACGCTCAACTTGTCATCACTAGAGCTCTACTATGTTTGGAAATCTACTTTAGATTGGTCTCTTTTTCTGTTTTCAGCAGATATTGTTTTTAAAAAATTTATTTTTCTTTCTGTGGACTATTGTGCAACAGACCAACATCTCTGAGGCTAAATTAGTGGGTGAGTAATTCTAGAAGAAAAGGGCTTTATTTGATGACAGTTTTTAAAGTCATGAACTGCTATTTTTCTATGTCATTTGCTTTCTTTTTCTTAATGCGATTTAAAAATTCCTTCTCATCTTCTTTTTCATCTCAGTGATTTTCTCTCTCTATCCCCCATGCTTCAGATTGTCACTCTAAGCCATTTGATTAAATGACAGTGTTCCCCAAAGATCTAGAAGCTTTAGTTTTTTTGTTAAAGGTTAGATTTTTAAAAATAAACCATAAAGGAACTTTTATGGTTCATTAGTCATCCTCCTTCTGTTTCCCTGTTTCTTATCCCATTCTAGCTTTGGGTAAGAGGAATATGCTAATAAGGATTATAATTAGATAAGGATACATGGGTAGACCATGTTATGACTGAATGCTTACATATTATTTCATTTTGCCTGTGACTAAAGCAGCATAGAGTTACTCCTAGGTAAAAGACAAGGTGAATGTGCTACTTATCATTACTTTGGTAGGAACAGGCTCCCTGAAAAAAATAAAATAAATTTTTTTCCAAACACTTCCCATTGCAAAATAGCACACTAAATATAAAAAATATATATTTCTATAAATCAAATCCCCTATATCTTTTATATATTGCTTTTCCAGTTGCTGCTGTCATTGTTAACATTATTTCCTCTCAGAAAGTTCCACTATTGAATCTAATCCTTTAGAAGAGCTTGAATATATGCACACAGGTATTTAGTACTTCTATTTTGAATATTCTTATAACTCAAGCTGAAGTGCAACAAGTTTAGGACAAAGAATAATCAAGAAGAAACATATCACACAATTGGAAACACTCACCTCAGGGATCATGTAGAACATGGTTTATATGTTCTATAAAAAGTTTACAATATTGCTTGCAGTTTTAAGTGCCAATATACAAAAGAGCCAGGCAGAGTTGAGCTATATAACTTATTCAAATTACAATGTCATAGTTACATTATATTTTGTTACCCTTTCATATAACTCCAAATAATCTTCACACAGTTACAAGGACTCCAATTTTTTTTTTTTCAAATAAAGTAAATCCAGAAAATTTAAAAAGTTGCAGTTAACTTAGTTTGATTACAAACATCTGTGGTTGGCATACACTAGACGCTGCTTACCTGTGTCTACAATTTAGCACTCCATGGTAGCTATAAATTGCCCCACTAAACAATCAGATAAAAATCAATCATCTTGAAACCTTTTTCAAGTTTTAATATAAGTTAGCCAATTGTATATTTTTAAATAACTTGACAATTTAAGCTTAGCAGAAGTTCTGTTTGGGGAAATGTTACCATTTAAGAAAATAACCCATTCTGATGTTAGCTATTAAATTTTTACTAAGTCGTTGTCAGTTCCATTTCAGTAAAATAACTTAATTTTAAATAACATTTCTATAACTTAAAGTTAGTAATGTAAAACATTTGCTCAAAATTTGTTTGACTCCAATAATACAATATTCACAGTCACCCTGAGATCCCCATTTTTAGAGCAAAGAAAGTGAGGTTTACAGAAGTTAAGTAACAGGCCCTAAGGCAATGCCGGCTGCTGTGAGGTTTACCCAGGATTTGATTTCAGGCTATTCTGACTCCAAAAACATAAATCCAGGTTAAATGCAATAGATGTCTCTGCTTTCTTTTTTTAAAATTAAAATTTATTGGGGTGACAATTGTTAGTAAAGTTACATAGGTTTCAGGTGTACAATTCTGTAATACATCATCTATATATCACATTGTGTGTTCACCACCCAGAGTCAGTTCTCCTTCCATCACTATATATTTGATACCTTTTACCCTCATCTACCACCCCCACCCCCCGACCCTCTGGTAACCACTAAACTATTGCCATAAGAAAAGATGAAATAGTGCCATTTGCGACAACATGGATGGATATTGAGATTATAATACTAAGCGAAATTAGTCAGACAGAAAAAGTCGAGAACCATATGATTTCACTGATATATGATATATAAAACTGAAAACAAGAAAGGAAAAAGACAAATAAATGAAGAAACAAAATTCATAGACACAGACAATAGTTTAGTGGTCTCTGCTGTCTTCTACTCTTTGCTGCCTTTGAGAGAACTGGTCAACCATGCAAAAAAGTTTCCTGTGTATTGTCATTTATAGAGATTTCTCTCTTCTAAAATATCTCAAAGCATAGATTATTTTAGGACTTTTTTGTTTGTTTTTGTTGTTGTTGCTGTTCCCACAGCTTCAAAGCCTGGGCTTTACACGCTGGTGGCGAGGTATGTTTTGCTACCTGACTAAAATGCCTTCTTAAGCAACTAACACTAATTTTTTCTTAGCTGACATAGAGTGAGTTAAATGCTATCTAGCCATGGTAAATGAATTTCAGTAGAACAATTCCAGGCCCCCTACATACTTTTATCCTCTACTTTGTTGTTGTGTTTTATTTTTGTTTCGTTTTTGACAAAAACAGCTATTAGGTTTGTGCAAAAGTAAATGTGGTTTAAAAGGTTAAAAATAATTGCAAAAAAATGCAATTACTTTTGCACCAATCTAATAAATTAAAATTTAAGAAGGGGCACTTTTTTCTTTCTCTTAGTTCAGGAATGTCTTCCTGACTTCTGAAAGAAGGTAAAATATTACCAGAAACCTAAAAGAAGTAGGAAGTCAGCTGCTTACCTACTAAAGACAGGATCTAGCTGACTCATTTGGAAACTAACAAAGAGGTTTATTATTTTTTAATCATATAAATTAAGTGTGTGACTCTTTTTGCTGTAGGTGCTATGCGGGTCCTTTCCAGATACTTTTATTAGAAGGCATGCAGGGATCTACAAGTATGGAGTGCCCATATCTGTCTTTTGAGAGGAATATTTGGAGAGAAAACCTGCTAGCACTTGTTGCTGGTTGGGAATCACCACAGACCTTTCAGTTGTGGTTTCTAACTGTGGATACCTCAGCAGGATGTTAGCTATTTGGTAATGTACTATAATTTTTAATTTTTTCATTCTGCCATTGACATATACATTGGGAATTTATTAGTTGTGAACCACAAGAAAGAATTGCATTTTATAACTGTCCAGAAAAAATAAAATTAAAACATGAACTTTATCCCCCCCAAAAAAAAGTAACTGAGACTATTTCTTAGCCAATGAATTCTTTCACCAGTTGGTCTTAGAAGGAACAAGATAATTTTTAGCCCATAATCATGATTTGAAATTAGCCAACTGCACTGTCCTTTTGATCACTTCAAGGAAAAATATGTTCTTGTCTGTTTGAAAGAGAACCAAATATTCTATAGTTTGGTTACAAGTCCTACGCTCGGTCACTAGGTTCATAAATGAAGTTGTTTAAAATGCAAATAAGTGACAAAAAAAAAGAAAGCTGTTCAAACTTCAAGAAATAGTACCTGAAGAAGAGATTAAAAAGAGTACCTTATAGATGAGTACTGTAAGATAAGTACTCACAATATATACTTGTGACTCCAAAAAATTAGTTTGTCCTAGAATTTTAAATATAAGATTCTCTTACACCACTGTGGAAGAAATTGGCCATTATTGTTTCGAGGACAATTTTGGTGCCTATGAGAAAAAAAATTAAACTTATGAGGGGAAATTAGGAAAAAAAGTTTTATACTCGTATATACTTGTATTTCCAAAGATATTGAAGTAAACAGTCTGTTTGGATTAGCATCAGGGGATTTTTAAGGGCACCACAGCATCTTGTCAGTTGAGTACAATACACAGACTTAGATATTGTAAAGAATCTCTTTGATGTGAAATCTTACTTCCTGGATAAAACCCTATGGAAAAAAATCTCTGAATTGACTAGTTTTTCAACCGTTAACTCTTGGTATCCTGCAAGTAGAACTTAGCTCTTCATGGGAAAAATATTAGGAAACATTCAAATTTTGAAATAATTCATTTTTACTCACAGATTTTTTAAAAAAAATATTCATAAAATGAAATTAGTTAAACTTTGCAAGTTGGAGCAAACAGAAGCCTATATAAGGGCCTAAAGTAGCATAAAGCAGTCTAGAAGTTAACTGCTAGACATTTAATGTCTCTCTAGCTTTTATTTATTTTCCTTGCTCTGTCTCTGACCGTCATTTGGATAGACATTTTTACAAGATGTGTATTTTAAAATACAAGTATATTGAACTTGGAAACAAAGAGGAAAAACCTGTCGTATTATTGGCAAAAGATGTAGTTAACTAAATTACCCATCAGTGCACTCTAGAATAAGTATTTGGGAGAGAATTTCCAGAGGGGAGAAAACATCAAAGCTAAATGATTATATTCTTGTATTATATTAATGGGTTCCACTATACATGTTTAATACATTTTAGGTGAATTATGACCTACTGCTATTATACAAGGATTGGAAGTTTTAGACAGTTCTGAAAAAAGTTTATTTCCTGTTAGGTTTCTGTTAGCTAGTGCTACTTAACAAATAACCTCAAAACTTTGTAGCTTAGAATAACAATCATTTTATGAATACTTCACAATTTATGAGTCAAAAATTTAGTCAAAACTCTTCTGGATGATTCTTCTGATATATATTGTGTTGTCTAAGGTTGGCCAGTGCCTTTAAGCTGGCAGGTGGGCTTGTCTGGAGGATGCAAGACAGCTACAGTCGCATGTTTGGCGCTATTGATTGGATGTCGATGTCCCCTTAAAACTCATATGTTGAAATCTTAACCCCCAATATGATGGCATTTGGAGGTGGGACATTTGAAAGGTTATTAGGTTATTAGGATGGAGCTCTCTTGAATAGAATTAGTGCTCTTATTTAAAAAAAAAAAAACAAAAAAAAAAACCAGAGAGCTCTGTCACCCCTTCTGCCATATGAGGACACAGTTAGAAAATGGCTGGCTGTCTATAAACCAGGAAGTGGACTCTCATCAGACACTGAATCTGCCAGTGCCTTGATCTTGGATTTCCATCATCCAGAACTGTGAGAAATGAAGTTCTGTTGTTTGTAAGCCACCTAGTCTAATGGTATTCTGTTATAGCAGCTCAGGTGGTCTAAAACATCTGGTGTCATGATTCAGATGGCTAGAATACTGGGTTCAGCTGGCTCTCTGCCATGGATCTATATCCTCCATAATGGTGGTCTCAGGGTTGTCCTATTTCTTCCATAGTAGCTCAGGATTCACAAAGAAAGTGTTCAAAGAGACAAAAGTTGGAAGCTTCTTCAGTTTCTTAAGGCTTGGGCCCCCAAACGGATACACTATCATTTCTGCCTTATTTAATTTGTCAAAGATTCAAGGGGAGAGGACATAGGTACCACTTCTTAGTGGGAGGTATTTCAAAAATTGATAGCCATCTTTATTTTGCTAGACTGGTGATTACTAAAATCAAGTAAATATGCCTATTCAAAATCTACATATTTTTAGCAATCTGGTATGGAGTCCCCAGTAGTGAGAGCTAATATTGAACATATACTTTTAATATTTTTTCTTTTTCTTTCTTAATGAGTATAAAGAGGTATCTCATTGTAATTTCGATTTGCATTTCCTTAATGACTAACAATGGCAAGCATCTTTTCATGTGCTATTGGACCTTGGTATATAGTCTTTTGGAGGAATGTTTGAGTCCTTTGCTCCAATCCTTTTTTGTTTGTTTGTTTTGAATTCATTTTTGTTAATTGTGATACAAAACAGATAACATAAATTTACACTCTCAATAATTTTTAAGTGTACAATACAGTATTGTTAACTATATGTACATTGTTGCACAATAGATTTAGAACTTTTTAATCTTGCATGATGGAAACTTTATACTGGTTAAACAATTCCCCAGCTCCGCTTCCTTCCAGCCCCTGGCAACCGTTATTCTACTTTCTGTTTCTATCAGTTTGAATACTTTATATATCACATATAAGTGGAATCACGCAGTCTTTTTGTGATTGGCTTATTTCGCTTAGCATAAGTGAGAATTTTCATTTTTAAACATTTCAAATTCCATAATAACCAAATACAATGAGTATGTGGTATGGATCCTGAGTTGAGAAAAATAACTGTGAAAATAAATTTAGACAAGAGAGGAAATTTGAATATCAACTGAATATTGGATATGGACAGGGTGTTGAGTAATTTTTTTAGATGTGATAATGCCATTGGTGTTATGTATGAAAATAGCACATTTTTGAAGATAAAGTTCTTGGTGAGTCATTTTTAATTTATTATGCACAGTTTGTCTCAGTGTGTAGCTCTGGATCTTGCCTACTGATACTCCGAGTTTGATCTCAGCTGCTTGTTTGTATTAGTGTTCATTATCAATATAATTTTCTTGGTAGGTATTCATTTTTTCCATCACAAGTATTTCTTGAATGCCTACTAAGTGTCAAGCATCAGCTAGAAGCTAGAAATCAAATTTTGAACAACAAAACAGACCTAATCACCACTTTTAAAAAGTTTAAAAGATAGTGAAAGAGTCAAATATTAAATGAAAGCAACCCCACACGAAATTTACATTATCACAAGCTATCATGTGTGTTTTGTAAGTATGATTACATTACTTTTGAGAATAGCACACCCTACATAGGTAGTTACTAAGATTTGACAGAGGAAGTGATAATTTAAACCTGAAAAAAAGACAAGGAGTCAATCAAGAGAGGAGTGGGTATATTCCCTGCAAGAGGAGGATTTGTGTGCAAGGAAACTATGACAAAGGAGGCATGGTATAACTACAAAGAAAACTAAAACAACAGATTTTCAAGTTGAGAGTTGAGAGACTAGGGAAGAGGAAGCCAAAAGCAAAGGCAGGGGCCCGGCAGACAGAGCATTATAAGGAATTTCTTCCTTCCTTCCTTCCCCCTCCTTTCCTTTCTATTTTGCTTTCTTGCTTTTTCCTTCCTCTTTCCCTCCCTTGGTATCTCCCTCCCTCCCTCCCTCCTTTTCTTCCTTCCTTCCTTCCTTCCTTTCTTCCTTCCTTCCGTCCTTCCTTCTTTCCTTCCTTCCTTCCTTTCTTCTTTCTTTCCAAAAACCATAAGAAGCTTTGAGAAACCATGAGAAAGATGGATGGAAAATGAAATGATCATGCTTTCAGTGTGAAAAGAAACTTCTTATAGAGTGGAAAGTAGATTTTATGAAGTAGATGAGATTATGCACATTTTCCATATGAAGGAATCTGGTACAGAAAGAAGCAAAATAACTTGTCCACGATCACAAAGTTCGTAAGTGACAGAACAGGGATTTGAACCCTGGCAGTCTGCCCTGAGAGCCTGTCATCTTAATCCCAAACCACGTTAGCCCAATTTCGCTGAGCCCATGGCCAACAAGCTTGACATTACATTTCTCAGATTATAACTCTTCTGCAGTTTGATGCATTCTTGTAACTAAACTCTGGCCAGTGGCATGTGAGCAACAGCGATACATGCTACCGCTTGGTCATATGTTTTATTCCCCTGCCTTTTCTCTTTTCCCAGCGAGAGATGGTCAACATTGAAAACACTGCGTTGAACCCAGAAATGGAAGCCACATACTGATGATAGCAAGGCTGCCCCAACAACCCAGGACCACGTATTCAGAAACCATGTGGAAGAAAATTGTGTTTCTATTTTATAGAACCTATGTGTTTCCTGAAAGGTTCGTGTATGCAAAGTGGCTCCAAATTCCAGAGGACCTGCTAAGCCAAAGAATGAGGCAGACAAGTCCAACTTGTTGGGTTAAAGGTTTGCTAGGGAACATAAGTACAGAAGTGTTCTCGGGCAGCACGGAGACAAATGGATCACCGCACCTTCCACCCCTCCCCCGCCCTCACTCTGTATTTTATAGATAAAAACAGTGAGAATGTGTCAGTGATCAAAGGGACCAGAAGCCAGGAGGCTTTGGTGCCAGGGTGAGGTACAGGTGAAGTAAGGATGCCTTGCATTGGAGAGAGAATTAATGGGAATCTTGTGACCAGCCCAGAGTTCTGTGTATGGCAGGGGAAGGGCGTCAAGGTGCCAGTTTCACCCAGCTACCAAGATGGAGGGTTAGCTTTAATGGAGTCACTTATGTCCTGTACACCTACACTAAATCAAGTGCTGCTTGTTGCAGCACCTTAGTCTTTGCCCTACTTAAAATAGGGATAGCCATACTCGTAATTCACTCCTCACTTTCTAGAGTCCAGAAATGGAACATGATGGGGCTCATTACTAAGAGAGGGCAGAGAGAAGAGGATGTGTGGAAGAGGAAAAGATCATGTTATAATCATGTTAGTTATAAACATGTTAAGTTTGATATATAGAGATGTTGAGTAGGTAACTGTATATATAGGGATGGAGCTTAGAAAAAGATAGAGCTGAAGATATACTTGATCTATTTGGTACAGTTCTGAAACCAGTAGCATGTCAAGAGAAAAACATTCTTCTGAAAATAGCTCATAATCTCAAGTGCTAAAAGAAGCTTTTTTCCCTTCCATCATATTAACTTCTAGAATTTATCTTACCAAATACATTTTAAAACTATGAATCTTTAGAATAGATGATCCCTTTAATCTTATATTTATGAAGAAACTCTTGTCTATAGCCTCTGAAAAGTTAGCATAGTAATCTTGTATCAGAAAAATTACCTGGTATAGGGAGGTCTGGTTATTGGTAAATGTATTAGTTATTTACTAATTATTTACTGCTGCATAACAAATTACCCTCAAACCTGGCTGCTTAAAACAATAAAAATTTGTTATGTTTAGTTTCTGAGTTTCAGGAATCTGGGCACAACTTAATTGGGTTCTTCTGGCTCAAGGTCTCTCATGAGGTTGCCCTCAAGCTGTAGATCAGGGCTACATCTCAGAACTCAACTGGAGCTCAAACAGCTGCTTCTACGCTGGCTTGAGTGGTTATCAGAAAGTTTCAATACCTTGCAGCCTATGGAACAGAGGGCCTTGTTTCTTCACTATGCTATAGGGGCCTCTCCGGAGAGCAGCTGACAACATGGCAGCTTGTGTGCCTCAGTGCAAGTAATGAGAGAGAGAGACAGAGAGAGAGAGAGAGAGAGAGAGAGAGAGAGAGAGAGAGAGAGAGAGAGAGACATTCCAAGGTAGTCTTTCTGAAACCTAATCTGGGAAGTACCATCCTATCATTCTAAAAGAGTCAAACTCATAAGCAGAGAATAGAATGATGGTTACCAAGGGAGTAAGGGGAGGGGGCAACGGAGAGATGTTGATCAAGGGGTAAAAAATTTCAGTTGTGCAAGATGAATCAAATCTGGAGAAAAATAAATATGGAACTTGAACTCTAATGGTTTCTAATATGTATCTCTGTATTTTACAGAGTGCTTACTACAATATGTATGTGTGTATTAATTTCAGTGTTTAAATTTAAGTAAAAAAAAATAGAACTAGGAGAACTTAAGGACCCTCAAAAACATCTACATTAATGTCATTAGGCTCACTCTTGCTTCCTGTGGGAGACAGTCTCTAACACGGCTCCCAGTAATCCCTGCCTCCTGGTATTCACAGCCTCCTGGAATCCCTTCCCCTTAAGTAGGCTGGGTTGACTATCCACTTTTTAAAAATTTTTGTCTTTTTTCCATCTTTACTGAGCTATAATTGACAAATAAAAATTGGATATATTTAAGGTATAACTTGATGTTTTGGTATACATATCCATTGTGAAATAATTGCCACAAACAAGCTAATTAACATATGCATCATCTCACACAGTTATCTTTTGTGTGTCTATGTGTGGTGAGAACACTTACGATCTATCCTGTTAGCAAATTTCAAGAATATAATGCAGTATTGATAAGTCACATTGTTATTGTCACACTAGATCTCCAAAATTAATTCATGTGGGTTATTTACTCCTCATTGGAAACTTACATTTCTTTTAGAGCTCAGCCTAATATATACATATACATATATTCTCCATATAGCAAAATGGGGCCTAAGGAAATACTATATTTTTTCTTAATGGAAATAACTCAAATGATGCCTTTGTATTTGACACTGTAAATATTTTAGGAGTAATAAATATTAATAATAATATATTTAAGAATTGATGTTCTCGGCTTTCACCAACAAAACATTTTTATTTTTAAGAAATGGGCATTGAATTTTTTTAAAATGCAAAGGTGATGAATGTAAAATACTTTCACATTTCATATTTATCATAATAAAATTCAAGGGGGTGATGATGAATCTCTGCTAAGCTTTTTGAAAAATTCATTGCAGATATGATCTCATTTGTTAAGAATTAAGATTAATAAAAAAGCAATTACATTAAGATAATTAACACAAAATACAGTATCCATGCTCAGTAGGGGTACGTTTTACTGGATGATAATTGAAAATTGCCATCTTCTACCCAGCATACTAACCAAGAGCTTTTATTTCATCTTGAGAAGATTACATATCAGTGTAAATCCAGAGATTAGAAAACTCTTTATAATTACACAAATTGCCTCTCTGATATCATGTCAATTTAAATGTTACATAAAGATAGAGCAAGAAAACTAAAAAGTTAAAATAAACAATCATTTAGCTGCTGGGGAAAAGTCCATATAAAGGGCACGCTGTGTCCTCTATTGAGAAAATAGCAAAAAGTTTCAATTTTTTATGGATCGGCTCAATTCATTATTGATGAGCTCAAGTGTGAAACTTGTAAACTCAAGTGTGAAACCTGTAAACTGAACTAGGTGAAAAGAAACAGATAAATTCAAATATTGCAAATAAATGTGCTAATTCTCAGATCCAGATACAATTGTAAAACATTTATTATACCACTGTTTTGTTTATTTGGCACATCAGATTTAATCTACTTAGTGAGGTAAAATGCACTTCTCGTAGTATATCTGAGTTATCCTTATACGTCAGCACTACTGTTGTCTAAATTTGTCGTCATTCAATGGTCATATTTACAATTATTTCTCTAGAATTTAAGCAAAAATCAATGAAGAAATAGTTGGGTAGATAAAATGTTTATTGTTTAGGTAGAGTTAGTTGAGTAGACAAAAGATTCTTGAGTAGGGAGAAAATTTCTCATATTTTGTGTAAGATAGGCATAAACTATTCACCATGATTTTGATATGTAATATCCAGTATTCACTCATCTAGTAGATTCCAACAAACATTGGTTAAGCACTTATTATGTGACAGATACTGTGCTAAGCACTCTGTGGAATACATGGGTAAATAAAAAGATAAATGTACAGATAACGTTAGAAGTGATCCATGAAGCACACCACAGATAATGTCATGGAACCTAACCTCAAGTACTGTATAATATAATATGAAGGGCACTTACTTCTCTATTTGAAACTTATATTACTTTTTGGAGCTCAGATAAGAAACAATTAAAGGAACCTCCCTGCATAAGTCAGCATGTATAGTCCCTTCTCCTCCCAGAAATCATGCAAAAGCCACAGTGATAATAAAGACCTTTCTAACTGCATTTTCAGGGAAACTAGGGAGCAAAATTGAAATGCATATATCGAGAAGTTACATAGAAGAAATTTCAGAGAATAAGGTGGGAGTTATATTGGTCAGCAGCAGCATATTTCAGTAAGCACCAGCAAAAGTATATTTCCCGAAGGTGAGTGGCTCGTTGTGAATTGGAAAACTATACTTTTTTTTTTTTTTTTTTGCAGTAATGGAAGTGGGAACAGGTCTGACAGAAGTGATGGCAAACCTGCCCACTACCCTGGCCTGAAGTGATCTGGATGAAAGAAATAAAGGAGGGGGAGCTAAATAAAATTTCTCAGAAGAGAAATTGTAGCACAAAGCAGCCCAGAGAGTTATCTATCGGCAGAGGAGAAATCACTTGGGTTTTGAAATTTTTAAGACTACTACAGAATATCTAACCCTACAGAAACTTCCTGCAAATTACTTGTCCAGGAAAACTCCAACTCATTCGGTGATGAGTAATACAAAAGGAACTAGAAAAGCATCTATACAAAGATAATATACAAGTGAAAGATAAAGCATACTACAGAGTAAACACATTGCTATAGTGCCTATGAAAATCGTGAACAAATATTTCAGCATGAATTGAAAAAGAAAAAAAAAACCTCATGAAAAAAGAGACTCTATGACATTAAACTGGAAACACAAGTAAAGAATACAGATAAAAGATAAGAAAAATTGTGAGCTGAAACATAAACTGTCATATCTCAAAAAAGAAGTATAAAAAATATTTACAGAAATTAATATGAAGGCCACAAAGAAGAATGGTCACTAAAACAAAAAACATAGTAAGTAAAAGAATAGGAGAGGAAAAATGAAAGATAGACTTAAAAATAACTTAAAATATTAGCTATTTAAATTAGGTGGATATGTCCCCAATATATGCGTAATTCGAGTTCCTGATGAGGACAGCAAAACAAAACAAAAAATGTATTTAAAGTTATACATTTTTTAATTCTTAAAAGATGACTAAAGACAGATACTGTATGATTCCACTTAAGTGATGTATCCAAAGGGGTCAAATTCATAGAGACAGAAATGACAATAGTGAAGAGTGGTTTCCAGGAGTTGGAGGGACAAGGGAATGAATGGGTTTCATGGGTACAGAGTTTCAGTTTGGAAAGATGAAAACAATTCTGGAGATGCATAATGGTGATGGCTGCACAACGATGTGAATGTACTTCATGTTACTGAACAGAATACTTAAAAAATGCTTAAAATTGTAAACTTTATGTTAAGTATATTTTACCACAGTAAAAAAAAAATCATGATAGAGGGCTATGTTTTTAATGACCTAGAACAGACCATTAAAAACATAGTCCATTGGGGGTGGCCAGTTAGCTCAGTTGGTTAGAGCGTGGTGCTCTTAACAACAAGGTTGATGGCTCGATCCCCACATGGATCACTGTGAGCTGTGCCCTCCACAACTAGATTGAAACAACTACTTGACTTGGAGCTGATGGGTCCTGGAAAAACACACTTAAAAATAAATAAAAGTTAAAAAAAAAAAACAGTCCATTAAAAATATTGGACCTTAAAAGACACAGAGACAAGCAAAATTATCACAATACTTATAAAAAGAAAAACAAATGAAGCTGGTCTCCAATCTCTCCCCAGAAGTTTTCAATACCAGAAGTCAGTGGGGGCAATTACGTAAAAGATACTTGAGAAAGCATGAACCATGGATATTATACTCAGACAAGCTGTACTCAACTATAAAACTTACAGATAATTGTTTTAAATATGCAAGAAACATGGAATTTCATTCCCAAGAGACCTTTTAAAGAGAACCACTAGAGGAAGATACTTCATCTAAATAAGGAAACATTATTGAAAACATGACAAGAAAACTGGAAGAAGCATTGACTGTATTTAACTGCAAAACAAACACAAAGATTAGGATTAAGTCAGATCAGGCAAAGGTACATTCCCTGATGATAAGGAAATAATAAAAGAAAAAATAGGAAAGAGAAGGTAGGGAAAGACTGGAAGAAGGATTTCTGGATCGAAGATATTTCTTTTGAAATATCTAGAAGCCAAAGAATATCATTTACAGATGACTAAGGAAATATAAATATGTAAATTACAATATTTGTAATTCAGCCATTACCATAATCATGCAAAAAAAAAATCAGTAGTTAAGACAATAATCTTTAATACTCAAGAATCTGTACTTTGACTGGGGGAGCTCTGTTTCTGAAAGCAAGTCTATGTGTCCACATGGTTGTCGTCCTTTCAGGGGGCAGTAAATATTTAGTCAAGCGTGATCGTATGGTTATGGTGGCAGCTTAAAAAACACACAAGGCCTCTTGAATCTTAGTATTCAAAAAAGCTCTCCTGTAAATGGTAAAGGGGGCCAAAAGGTACCAATTTCTAGTTATAAAATAAATAAGTCATGGGGATGTAATATACAGCATGGTGACTGTAGCTAATAATACTGTATTGTATTTGGAAGTTACTAAGAAAGTAAATTTTAAATGGGGAAAAAAAATTTGTAGTTATGTATGGTGACGCATGTTACCTGGATTTACTGTGGTGATCATTTTGTAATATATACAAATACCCAATCATTAAGTTGCACCCCTGAAATAAATATGTTATATGTCAATTTACCTCAATTAAAAAAGATTAAATTTTTTAAAAAGTGTTCACTTTTCTGACCTCATCTCTTTTTTGTAGTACCTTATCATATGTTGCTAAAAGCAACAAAAACATATATCTGACATCCTTCCTGAAACCATCTTGCCCAAACTTCCATTTTGCCTGGGATCACAAGATCACTGGGTACTTTTATTTTTTTTTCAATTTACAGTTAGTGACAGTTCTACCAAATATTTTGCCACTGTCTAACATAGTACATTAGGTTGAGTAATGCCCCCTCCAAGTTGTCTACATCCTAATCCCAGGACCTGTGAATATTTTACCTCATATAGCAAAAGAGTCTTTGCAGATTTAATTAATTTAGTAATCTTGAGGTGGAGAGATTATTCTGGGTCATGAGATTTGCTCAAAGTAATCACAAGGGTCTTTCTAAAATAGAGGCAAGAGGATCAGGGTTAGAGAAGGTGGTGTAATGACTGAAGCAGAGACACAGATCTGAAAACATCACTCTTCTGGCTTTGAAAATGGAGGACGGAACCATGGGCCCAGGAATGCAGGCCGACTCTAGAAGCTCGAAAGGCAAGGAAACAGATTCTCCCACAGAGCTGCTCTTAGGAACCAGCCCTACCCCTATCTTGGCTTTAGACTAGTGAGACTGATTTAGGCATTCTGGCCTCCAGAACTATAAGATAATAAATTTGAGTTGTTTTATGTCACTAAGTTTGTGTTTATTTGTTATAGAGACAATAGAAAATCAATATACATGAGTTATCAATTTTCCAAATTTCTGTAATAATTTATTTTCTGACCAATTTTTCAATCTCTTACAATAAATATGACACAAAAATTAGTTTGGGAATGGGAAAAAAAGAACTGGCTATGCAGCAAGTTTTACTGGTCGTCTCATCTGACATAACTCAAGTAATATAAATTTATGCACATTTAACAATATAAAAGTAAAGAGTAAAAGTGATAATCAAACATTGGAAGAGAGGGGAGGAAAGACAGGAAAATGTACCAATTTTATTATTATCAGAAACTACACATTAAATGCATGTGTGCACATGCACAGATACACACACCATATATATGTACACCAAAATCCAAGAGACCACATAGTGAACGCATATGAAAAACATTGGGGGAAATATATATATATATATATATATATTAAATAAAAAATATGTATAAATAAATATATATAATATATATATATAAAATCATATATAAAAATATATATAAATATAAATAATACGTGTGTGTGTGTATATATATATATATAAAACAAGATAATACAAAAATAAAAGGATGGGCAAAAGAAAAACATACAGTTACAAATCAAAAGAAGCAGAGGCATGATTTCATGATGTCAATTAAGACGGAACTTATGAAACAAAAAGGGATCCTACTAAATGGGAGAAGATATTTGTCAATGATATATCCAATAAGGGGTTAATATCCAAAATTTATAAAAAAACTCACTCAACTCAACTTCAAAAAAACAAACAACCCAATTAAAAAATGGGCAGAGGACATGAAGAGACATTTCTTTAAAGAGGACATACAGATGGCAAACAGATTCATGAAAAAATGCTCAACCTCACTAATCATTAGAGAAATGCAAATAAAAACCACAATGAGATACCACCTCACCCCAGTCAAAATGTCTATCATCAATAAATCAACAAACAACAAGTGCTGGCAAGGAAGTAGAGAAAAGGAAACCCTTGTGCACTGTTGGTGGGATTGCAGATTGGTGCAGCCACTATGGAAATCAGTATGGAGGTTCCTCAAAAAACTGAAAATGGTACTACCTTATGACCCAGCAATTCTACTCCTAGGTATCTATCCAGGGAAATCCAAAACTCTAATTCGAAAACATTTATGCATCCCTATGTTTTTTGCAGCACTATGCACAATAGCCAAGACACGGAAACAACCGAAATGCCCATCGGTAGATGACTGGATTAAGAAACTGTGGTACATTTATACAATGGAGTATTATGCAGCCATAAAGAAGAAAGAAATCTTACCATTTGCAACAACATGGATGGACCTAGAGAACATTATGTTAAGTGAAATAAGTCAGACAGAGAAAGATAAGTACCATATGATCTCACTTATATGCGGAATCTAAAGAAAAGAATAAATGAACGCACTAATCAGAAAGAGCCTCAGAGATATAGAGGAAAAACTGAGGGTTGCTAGATGAGGGCAGGAAATGGAGATGAGGGAGAAGGTGAGGGGATTAGAAAGCACAATCAGTAACTACAATATTGCCATGGGGATACGAAAGTCAGTTTGGGGAATATAATCAATAATGTTGTAAAGATACTGTAGGGTATCCGATGGACACTTGTTTTATTAGGTAGCCCATTTCAGGGATAGTGTAGATGCCTGATCACTGCACTGTACACCTGAAGCTGAAGCTGAACAATAGTGAATGTCAACTATAATTTTATATGTATATATAGTCACAAGAAGCAGAGTACAGCATTAGGAATAGAGATAGTGGAAATATAACGGCTGTACACGATGTCAGAGGGGTAGTGGATTGAGGGAGGAGGGTTATCACTTTGTGAGGGACATAAATGATAAATGTCTAACTATTACATTGTTTTGTACACCTGAAACTAAGAAAAAAATAAAACTAATTTTAAAAAAGATGGAACTTATGGTGAAAACATGAAGTGGTACAAAAGGGGGATCTTTATAATTATATAAGGTACAGTTCACAATGAAGATGTAATCGTTATGAATACCCGTGTACCAAATAGCATGACACCATTATTCAGAAAGCAGAAATTATGGAATATTCAAGGACAAATAAATAAACACTTAGACACACAGCAGTTAGACACACACTTGTTCAATTTAACTCAGTCCAGCAAATTTTATTGAGTTCCCACTAAGCACTGAGGATATAGCAGTTAAAGAAATATTAGACAGACTCCTTCCTCTGTGTATCTTGCATTCCCACTTAGAGAGACAAACAGTAAGTGAAAAACAGTAAAATATACAATATGGTAAAGGGTGATCAGTTCTGTGGAGAAATTAAAGTAGGGAAATGGGGCCCAGAGTGCTGGGGCTGTGGATTTTGATTTAAGTAGAGTGTGCAAAGGAGACCTCTGCGAGATGATGATTTTCAGCAACATTTTGAAGGAGGTTACCTGATTAAGGATGTGTTGAGAGAGTGGTTGACGGGAAGTAAATAAAAGAGACAAGGAATAAAGCTGCCCTTTTTACTCTATACCTTTCATACATTTTAGAGCATGTGTTATAGTACCTTTTCAAACAATTAAAATGTTTATACTATTTAGAGAGTTAGGATGATTTGGAGAAACGAACTGAACCATGAGACAATATTTGAGTTTGGGCTCAGGTTCGGTTACTAAGAGGCTTGTGACTATGAGTGAGCCGCATAATCCCATGATTTGCATTTCCAGATCTGTAAAAATGATGAGGTTGGATTAGGTGATCTTCAAGCCCTCGTTTTCTTTAATATTCTTTGGGTCTATGATTTAATACAGCTTTCACCAAACTGGGGCCCAGGAAGATAGTTTTGGAGTCTAGCTATTATTCAACCTTTTTATCAGCCCTTCTGTCCTCTGTTTCCCTGTAACACACAAATGATAAATAACTGTTTATCCAATTCTAAAGCTACATAATTCAAATCATGTTAAGAATAAATACGAGAAAACTCACAAAATAGCACTTTTTCAAGGAATTCAAAACTAAATGACAACAGGAAAATTCTCCAAAAAATACTACCAAACTATCCTTTTACGCATCATCATCATAGTAATAAAACCACAAATATGTTTAATATATATTCAACGTAAACCAATAAAGATTACCATTTTAGTATTTTGTAGATTGTGATGTGGCCTTTGGGTAAGTCCCCAGAAAATGTTCTGTTCATCAGATCAAGCTCAATTAAAACAGTGGGTGAAATATTCCATTCTCTATGTCACTGGTAACTTGTGATATAATATGATTTATATTTGTCTTATAGTTTTGTACCTAAATTCTGACTCCTGACTGCATTTTGTAGAATTAACTTCTTAGAAGATCTTGCTTACTTCCGTGGTAATTTCTACAGCACATACTACAGAGTTCTGTACAAATATGTGTTCTAATATGGGTCTATCTTGACTGACCCATGTGATATGAAGAAAGATATGAGGTAGAAGGTCAGGTGCAGCCTTCTTAGAGGATGATGACTTTTAAATTCTCTTGCCTTAATATAAATAAGCAAATTGGAAAAATAAGCAAAGTATGCAAAGTAGCTTCTGTCCACTGGGTCAACAACTTCTCCCAAAGAGAATATATGTCCCAAGTATGAGATCCTACAATTTATTCAATGAAAATATTTGTATGGTGACAAAATAAAATAATTGTATTTTTGCTCTGTGATCCAATCCAAGGGGAATTTATACCCAGATGTTTCCCTTAATAGCAAGGGAACGATAACCATGAGTTTTATAAATAACATTTGTCTCAAAGTGGGGATTGAATGGAGTTTCTTGAGAGCAAAACTACAACATGCAATACAATTTCCATATATCCTCTGGAAACATGGCTTGTGTGCCATTTTGGTAGAGTGTCTTACTACATTTCTTTTTTCATTAATCTAAATGTATTCTTCATTTTCCATGGAGACTTTCCTGAAACTGCGGATTTTTTGTCTAGGAAATGATAATACTATTGCAACACTTACACAGCAGTAGGAATCAGCATTCTTTAAATAAATGGTTCCCATATTCCCACTCCTATATGATTACAAGTTTATACACTATACTTATTCCCCATGCGTGTAAGTGTATGTTTTGTGATTATGGTCATCAGTACCTCTAATAAAACTGCATAACCCCCTAAAGTCACACTGACAGAATTGAACATTTTTTAGCTAGAAAGGAATCATGTTAATAAAAACAAGTTTCAGTCAGGGCAATAAAACAAGGTCTCACTTCTTTGTAGGACTGAAACAGCTGCTTTGTCACGTGAGCCAACAGAAGGTTGGCAGCTCTACTCAGAGGAATTCTGTTCTAATTATCCTCAATTATCATGGATATCACCTGCTTTGAATTTCTTACTCTTGCTTCTTGACTAATTTTCCATTATAGAATTTATTTGTGTTTGCATGTAACAGGTCAATGATATGTAAAATGTATCTAAATATTCCCTTTATATTTGTCTTCTCTATTCTTTTTTATTGTGTTAAATTATCATATTATTCCTATGTAAAAACCTATTATAACTATAGCATATTCAAACTAGAATGATTTGTATAATGCTATTAAAAACAATTCCAAAAAATGTAATACTGCAATAATGATTTTGCAAATTTTTTGTCTTCTCAAGTATTAAGATTTTCACTAAAACTAAAAAAAAGAAAACAAAACAAAACAAAAAATTAGTGCCTCAATTTGTTCAGTTATATTTCTTTTCTTGCTCCCAACCTTCAGTAATATCAGAAAATTGAACTAAAACATATCTTTATTTGAATAAGTAGCTTTGTAGAAAAAAAAATGTTTTAAAAGTTATAAATTGGGTAGTTGTTCTTGGGAAATTGAAATCCCAACAATTAAAAAACTATTGTTTTCATTCCTAAGAAATAAATGAAACTAAAATGCTATTTTACAGTGCTATTAAAACCGGACAGGAGTTGATATAAGAAATGAAATCAGTCATTTTCCAAAGTAGACCACAAGCAAACACAAGAAAAGTTGAACTGAGCTAAAAAAAATATATTAAATATTTTGCTAGGTCCATAAATAAACCATGGCATTAGTCCAAACTGGAGACAAACTGAAGAAAATATTGTTCTGTATATATCCCCAATGCCTCATTTTCCACCTCAATAGAAAATGGTCCTGGTTGTGTTGCTCAAAAAAAATTTATGTGGGAAATTAGGATGTAAAATTTCAGAGATTTTGGGGTTTCAGAGATTTTGGTGCTTCCAAAGGTAACATAGCTTTTGAGACATTGGTACATTAATTTTTTTTGTCACTTAAAGTCACTCAGTACTTCCTTGGATCTTGAATCCAGATGAGTTAGCTTAGGGAAATCATAGCTGATCATCAACCGTTTTTACTTCACAGGACCCATGAATTAGCAGAAAGCTTCTGGGGATCCCAAACTGTCTGAGAGAGAATACAGCTTGTCTGGAACATCTTCATGCCAATCATCAACTTCATCTAAAACCCCGAGGATAGAAGGGGATAAATTTTTGAACCTTCTTTGCCTCTGAAGTTGCAGAGGTGGTCTGTTGTAGACTTGAGAGCCCCTAAACAATCAGATCAGAATAGTTTCTGAGACCTACATAGACTTCTTCTAAGTCTACCCATTCCCAATTTAACTGCTAAATGCAAGGCCCTGGATTATATGCAGTGCAAATACGATGTCAGACAATTAAGTTTGTGAATGCATTCTAGAAAAAGTGCTACATACCTCCATGCTGAATATCGCTACAGTCACCTTTGAGGTACTCCCCTTGAAAAGCTATGCACTGAAACCAGCGCCTAGTTCACCCTTCAAAGCAGTTTTGGAACTCTTTTTCTCTACTGGCCCTCAGAGCCGTCGTCGTAGTACCCTTGATGTCCTGAATGTCATCAAAATGTCTTCCTTTCAATATTTCTTTTATTTTTGGGTAAAGAAAGAAGTAATTGGGGGACAGATCAGGCGAGTGGGGAGAGTGTGCCAAAGCACTTATTTGTTTACTGGCTAAAAACTCCCTCTTGAGACAGTGCCGTGTGAGTTGATGCATTGTTGTGATGGAAGCACTATGAATTGTTGGTAAAAAGTTCAGGTCAACTAACTTTTTCACACAGCCTTTTCAGCACTCCCAAATAGTAAACTTGGTTAACTGTTTGTCTATTTGGTACAAATTCATAATAAATAATCCCTCTGATATCAAAAAAGTTTAGCAACATCATTGCAACTGTTCACGAACTTAATTGTCAGAACTTCATATATAGAAGAAAAAGCTACAGATCCTGCCCTGAAGGACCTAATAGCCTAAGAGAAGAAGTAATAATTCTAAAGCAACATCTGGATAAATGGTGCAAAGTAAACTCACCCAATTTGCACCCATACTCATTCTACTTGGACCAAACCTGTGCCTTGCATCTCTTGTTTTAGTAATTGTACCTCCCAAGACAGAGGCATAGCAATCTTCCTAACTCCTTCTGTCTCTACCTCTCTATCCCAGCTACCCATGTTTTAGGTAAAAAAGCTAATCTCATTTCCCCCCTAAATAACTATCTGACCAGCTCCCCTTATCCTATAACTTGTTCAAAATGGCAATTCCAATATGCATATCTGATCACATTCCTTATTGGTAACCTACAATCTGAGCTACAAACTCTTGTGTACAGAAGCTAAGACTTTTGTCATCTCTCTCCTCACTGCCTCTCCTGTCTTCTTATTACTTCCCTTTCTGTAACTTAAGTCCAAGGCATTCTGAATTATTGGGTTGTCCTCAAATATGTGATTAAACATATGCCTTTGCATGTGTTCATCTGTCTGGAGTCAGGCAGATTCACATAGGGCCCTATTGCACCCCATATGCCCTATGTGGTTCACGATGAACTCTTGTTCATTCTTCATTTTCAGTCCAAACATTTTTTCCCCTTCTTTGATATATTCCATAGTACCTTAAATAATAATTTAGTCATTTATTTATATAATAGCATCTGTTGTTCTTTACTTCCAGAGCCTTTTCAACATGATGTTATTTTTGTTCCTATGACTGTCTCACCACTAGATTGTAAACATCTTGAAGGTAAGGACAATATGATTTTTCCCCATCTTTTATTCCATCTGTTACTACAATACTGGACACAAAATAAATTCTCAATAAATACTGAATAAAAAATATAATTATAAAGTAATAATCCAAATAGCATGTGGAAAATGCTGTAACTATTCTATAATAGTTGAGAGGGTTGAGTTGAGTTGAGAAAAATCAATGGTATAAGTTATACATGAGTCAAACATAAAAGAATGCATAGAATTTACAAACATGGAAATGAAAGGGAGAACACACGTAGCTTGGAAAATTGCATGATCGATAACCGGAAGATGAAAAACTATTACCTGTACATGAGGAACGGGCCTGAATAGAGAATGAGGGCAAAATAAAGAACTATAATAAATAAGGTAGGAAAGTCAGTTTGTAGATTGGATTGTTAGAGGTCATGAATATCTGACTAAAGAGTCTAAATTTAGGTTTTCCTTGGAAATAAATTATGAATATATCTAAGGATTATTGCATTTATACACAGACACACAAGCACACATATATGCTGTCAGAAAAAGGAATTATAATAAATTAAATATGAAAATTAGCTAAGGGAAGATATTATGGAAGTTCATGTACAATGTGTTTCTCTAGAAAATATAAATATATTAAAGGATAAACAGATGATATTGCTACAAGTCATGCTATACAGATATAGGTGATATAGATGTAAATGTAGAGATAAAGTTAGAGATAGAGGTAGATATAGAGATAGAGAGAGAGGTAAAAAAAAAATACAGGTAGAGACATTGACATAAATATTCTGGCAAATTTAAGGCCAAGAAATGAAATAGTAGGATGTTGACATAGTGTAGAAGGGTTTTGACAACCTGAACCTGGATAAATGAAATTCAGGATATATAAAATTCTAGGAGAGACAATCTGCATAATTTGATATCCGGTTAGTGGCAATAGAAGTAGGGGAAAGGGAAAAGACAGGGCAGAGATGAGTCAAAGAACCCACTGATTTGGCATCTTTTATCTATTATTTTGTACTACTAATTTGTTCTCTTCACGTAAGCCAGACGAGTTTACTGAAGTTAGGACTCTTCATCATCTATTTTGACATCCTACTACTCAACAGAGGGTGCGGTCAGTTTGGGGTAATCAACAAAGTCGAAATGATCTACCATAGCTGGATAATTACTATGACTTCCGGTCTACAGCTGCTGCCATTTATGGCATTTGATTGTTTTCTTTGAAATTTGGATCCCCTGGGCCATGGCAAGGGCATGGCTATGTTGACTTACCTGTCTGTAGTTTATCTTATGAATGCTTCTCACAAATCAAACCCGTACACTGTGTCTTTCAAAGACCTGAGACTATAGCACTTAGTTTCAATGTTCTTATATAATTCAATGGCCTCTTGTTTAATCTTACTGCACATGGGGGGGGAAATGTGCCAGCTTGAGGAAGCACTGACTTATTGTAACAGTAAATATACTGTTTTATGCTAAATTTAGTGACAGTATCATGTTTGCCAACAAATTATTCTTAGCAACAAGTGTGCATCTATATAAAGCTCAAAAAAATACTGCATTTATCTTTCAATAATGAAATGTAAATTTAGAAAACCAAGGGAATTAAGACACTGAATCTTTTATGCCCTCTTTATTACGTTTTCTCTTTGTGAAAAGCAAGCTGTACTATATAAAATATCACCTCAAGAAAAAAGGAATGTCCAAAATATGTGTGGCTATCACTTTAAAAAATCCTATTAACTACATCTATTTGCAAGTTTGTTCCCTTTTCTTTCCAAATGGTTTTTATCATAATTTAGACACATAGAGAAATTAACACCTGAAATGTACCAATTTTCAATAGTGCCCGTTATGACTAGAATAGCTATTACAAAGTTTTCTAAAACTCCTTGCAATATTTAGGGAGATAAGGGAGCTGTCTTTTAAACCAAAGGTTTTGGCTTTTCTTCCTCTCTTTCCTTGGCAAATTCTAAAGTAATCGGAACGCATTTGGCCAATAATTATTTAGTCTGAATTTTTTAAGTATCAAAGTTTTTAAGGAACTGTCTTTCAGTGATGTGGATTGTTGAAAAGAAACTTGTGTTACTACTGTTCTTTTTTGTGTCTATATATGACGTGATCTACTGTTCCTATTGTTAATTCACAAAGAAACCGTTTGATCTGAATGTTTGACCAACTGACCAGTGGTTTAACCAAGTTCAGAGCCATCGTGGCTGCTCTGGCCGTGCGTGTCCACCCCGGCTTTGTTTGCGTGCTGGCAGTCTCTGCACAGAGAACACACAGCATATGCCAGGTGGCCATGTGTCTGAGGCAGAGGGAAGAGAGAACAAAGCAGGAAAAGCTTCCATTTGGACAGAGATGCTTTAAGCCATCCAACTGCCAGTAACATATTAAAGAGAAGAAAATGCAACGATGCCTGAATATACTCAACAGTAAACAACTTCGAGCCTGAGATTCAGATCACAAATCTTCCTGTGCTGCTGCTAACAAGCTCAGCTAGAGCGTGGCTGCAGGAGACAAAGAAACCTGCTCCAAGAGGAAAATAGGAGAGGAGATCCTCACACTGATTTTAATCTATCTCAGATGCATGTTTTAGGAAACTATTATACCATAACCGGAGTGTTCCTCTGTCAGAAACCTGTTCTGTTGAAGGTGAGGGTGGAGGAAGAAGGTTCTAGACTGGTAAAAATGAGAAGGTACTGGTCATCTTTTTCCTCTTTATCTCTACCCTCCACTTGGTACTTACCGTACTGCTCATCACCATTTTCCACACAAACTGCGGAATCAAATGGGCAGATGCAAATGCCATCTTAGAAGTATTGGGGCTACAAAACATTATTTTAGAAAGGAGGTATGATGGTGTGGGTCCTTTAAAAAGTGGAATGTATAATGTCTCATATAAATGCACTATTGCCCTCATTCCCTACATCATGCTTTAAGATAAATAAAATGTTTTCTCCGCATCATTTTGCCGTCACTCATTTACTGAGCTGCTGCTGTGGGCCAGCCAGCGTGCTCAAAGCCTTACCTTCAGTTCAGTGTTTACAGACTTCCCAACAGTGCTACTAAGCCCCATTGTGTTCATTTTACAGATAAAAACACGGACATTCAGGGCAATTAGTTAACTTTTCCAGGCTCACTCAGCTATTAGTGCAGGAGAGATTTAAACCCAAGGTTATTTATTTCCAAATCCTGTGTTAATCAACTTCATTCATAAATAAGTCAGTTTGCAGTGGTCTCTCAGGTGCCCTGTAACTTTTATAAGCTGTGTGATTTAATCAACACAAAATGAGTGCTATAATGGAGTATTAGACTCACTAGTCCAGATATTAGGACAATAAAGCTCTTAGCAGCCAGGTGGCCCAAAGCTAGATCAAAATTCAAACATGGGTAAACCTCAGTATATATCTTAATGCACGTCTGAAAGCTCTATTGACCTGAACTCAAGAGAGTGTAAAGAACTAGTTCCACTCTTGAAGTTACTATGTCATCTTGAAATAAACAAAATGAATACAAATTTGATGGACTTTATCATCATAGGACTCCATGTATTTGAATATTTTGTTCCCTCTGCCAGGAATACATTTCTGTCTATTACATCTGACAAATCCCCTCCATTTTCTCTTTCACAATCTAGTTCTATGTACATTTTTTTGAACACATTCTTTAATTCCAAGGGCAGAACGACTTGCTCCTTTGCTGGTGCTCCAACAAGCACTGTATTCACACCTGCATTAGAGCATTTTGCCACGTTGCACTGGACTGCTATCTGTCCCCGTGGATGGCTCATCCAGGCAGCTTGTTATCTCCCAGAGGACACATTTGCGTTGACCTTTGAGCTTCCAGTACCCAAGTCAGTGTCCTATCATCATAGGTATTCAAAACCATTTGCTATGAGCATATATAATTAAACAATGTAAAACTGAGAAGCCATCAGAAAAACATAGGTATGTATGTGTTTGTGAGCTCAAAAGCCAGTGTGGGAAAAAAAATGGTATTTATATTAAAGGGACAAAGTTACATTACCCCTTATCTGGCTTTTAAGGGGATTTTGCTGAGCGAAAAATCCTGTATTCATAGAGAAGCCTTACCTGAGCTGCCTATACTATCTAAGATTATGAAAAGAAGGATTTTAAAGATTTAATTTACTTTTTGTCATGCACTGCTTGCTATTTGCATTCTACTCTGATTGAGCATTGAAATGAGGCAAGCCTTGTTCCTCTTCGTGTCTGGTCACGTCTGCTCCTGAGTCTCCCTCACTAGCGCAGCGCTGCAGTACCAGGCTGTAAACACTGCAGCAAAATGGTCCGGGGAAAGAAAAAAGAAAAAGAGAAAGCTGCTTGGATTCATAACTGGGTGAAAATATATTTAATGAAAACATTTCTATCAGTAGCAGGCATTTAAATAAATTCTTCTTTTCTTTATAATTAAATTTTCTAAAATGCAGGCATTCAGCCTTAAGTATCACACTGGCACCAAATCATTACAACATGCTTGCCAAGCTTAAAAGGGAAAATATAATGGGCAAACACGGGAATTGTATAGTTCTTGTAAAAATGAGGAAATCACTACACTCACAAAAACCCCAAGTAGTATGTCCCTAAATCCACCCACAGAGAGACCAAGATATATGTTTTCAGCTTGAGGATGACCCTAGAAACATATTTGGGGTTTATTTTTGTTTACCTGGACATAACTATAGATCCATCTCAGCAAACAGATGTGCAAAATATGAACTTTATGTTCATTGGCTCGGGAAATAGAGCTGAGAGTTCAAACTAATTTCCATTTTGATTATGTAGTATGATTTTTGCTTCTTTGTTCTCTCATAATCCACTTCAGCGTCCCCTGAAACTACCCTAACTGATAGCTTCTAACAGGGTTAAGTTGTGTGAGCTGAATGGAGACTGGTTTATGACTGCCTTATCCACATATGCACCTGACATACTTTCTCACAGTGGAACAACAAATTGGATTTTTCAAAAGGAGAACGGTACAAGATCCTTCTAATAAAGCAAATATGACACAGCTTCTGTATGGCAGAATATTTGGAACCAAATTAAAAGTGCATTTTCGAGATGTTAAGCATGGGGAACTCAGCCTCCACAAACTTGCTAAAGAATACTTTGCACTAAGCTCTCCAGTAATGGTGGTGGAGATGGTCTAAGCATGTGTACCAGCTCTTCTTCCTTTGTCCACAGATACCATTTCCCTCCCCTCTCTGGCTTCTTTGTGCTTGCGATGGTTAATATTATGTGTCAACTTGACTGGGCTAAGGGATGCCCAGATAGCTGGTGAAGCATTGTTTCTGGGTGTGTTTATGAGAGTGTTTCTGAAACAGATTAGCATTGGAATCAGTAAACTTAGTAAAACAAATGGGTGGCCTTCTACAATGCAAATGGACATCATCCAATCCATTGAGGTCCCAAATAGAACAAAATATTGGGGAAAGAGCAAATTTGCTCTCCCTGCTTGAGCTGAGACATCCATTTCTGCTGCCTGTGGATATCTATGTTCCTGGTTATCAGGCTTTTGGACTCAGACTGGGAGTTAAACCCTCAGGCCTCTCACCCCATTCTAATCTCAGGCCTTTGGACTCAGACTGAATAATGCGTATAACACTAAGCTTTATATATACTGGGAGTGTCAAAAAAAAAAGCATACAAATTTTAAGAGATGGTCAACACTGCTCAAGCAGTAGTTCGCCATAATCAGAAGTGTCTGGACGCTGATGGTAACCACTTTGAGCACTTCTGGTAATTGCAGAAGTCAAACACGACTCGTATTCATCCTTTGTTATAGGTATATAATGAGTATTAAAATTTTAATACAGATTTTTCCTTTCTTAAAATGTGTGTACTTTTTTTTGGCACCGTCTCATGGTGAATGTTTAAATTAAAAAAAAATTATTACAGTAAAAGATGCATTACCATTAACTCCTCTCAAAATACTCCCCCTCACTTCAAACACACTTATCCCATTGTTCTTGCCACTTTCTGAAGCAGTTCTGGAAGTCCTCTTTCGTGAGTGCCTTTAGTTGCGCTGTCGTGGCTGCCTCGATATCCTGAATAGATTTAAAACGTTTACCTTTCATGATCATTTTGACTTTGGAAAAGAGCAGAAGTCACATGGTGCCAGATCCAGTGAATAAGGTGGATGAGGACACAATGTAATGTTTTTATTTGACAGAAATTGCTGTACCAGAAACAACGTGTTACATGGAGCATTTCCGTTGTGATCACCAAATACGGTCAATGCTGCTGCCGAATGCCATCCAATGGAAAGGCAGGGGTCTTCGATATGGTTAGGGGCGCATCAAACCTCAGTAACAGTGTGTGACAAGTTTCAACTTATTCAGTGCAGTCAGTTAGTCAGGTGTGAGCTATGGTTGGAAAAATGTGTGTTTTAAAGTGTGCCATAAATCATCCTCCATCAAGACAACACACCATGTCACACATCATTTCTGGTACAGCAATGTCTATCAAATAAAAACATTACCTTGTGTCCTACATAATTCACTAGATCTACATAATTCACTAGATCTGGCACCCTGCGACTTCTGGCTCTTCCACAAAGTCAAAATGATCATGAAAGGTAAACGTTTTGAATCCATTCAGGACATCAAGGCAGCCACGACAGCACAACTAAAGACACTCACGAAAGAGGACTTCCAGAACTGCTTCAGAAAGTGGCAAGAACGATGGAATAAGTATGTTTGAAGTGAGAGGGTGTATTTTGAGGGGGATTAGTAGCAATGTGTCTTTTACTGTAATAATTTTTTTTTAATTTACATATTCACTATATTTTTTATCATACCTAATAAATAAATAAACATATATAAAATATATATATATATATATATATATATATATATATATATATATTCTCCAGAAAACCACCATAACAAAAAACACTATCAATATATAGTGTTTTTCTGGAGAATACTAATACAGTGTTCATACAGATTACTGCATATACTTGGCTCTCCTGCAGACTGACCTCCAGTGAGTTTTGGCTAATGAGAACATCATCAGGAGAAGAGAGTGAAAGAAACAAAACCCTGTATTTACTCTCCTTTTCCTCCCTGCTTTGGTGCCACAAATATGATATTGGCTATACCCCTCTACAGCTATCATTTTCATCAGAGCTCTCCCTCTATGGTCCTCACTCCAATGGCCCACCATAACTCTGTGTCCTTCCTGTGTCCATTTAGCCCTTGGAGTAGTCATGCTCCCTACTATTGCTAGTATCTGGGTGTCCCACCAACCCGTTTGCTCTCTTATCTCTGCTCACAACTCTATATGTTATTCTTTTATTAAAAACTTTTCATGCGAACCATCTGAGATGAATCCACAGACTGCTAGGATCCTAAATGATAAAGAAAGCAACATTTTTTTGTTTCTTTTAAGTAAATGGCAACTTGAATAAAACAACCCACTGGAGAGCCATGGATTGATCAGTTTGCTTCCAGTAGAAAGGCCATCCTGAGCAAGATTGTATGACTGCCTTCACCTTTGACATCCATGGCAAAGACTGAGAGAACATGAAGCAACTAAAGTCTGCCTCTTCCAAGGAAATTAAAAGAGCTGTCAAAAACCTTCTAGATTCTTTGAGGAATATGCTAGATTGAAAGGAAATAATTTCATAACACTGAATGCATTAAGAGGTTGACTCATTCTCCTATCTGAGACACAGCATCAAGCAAAAAGGAAGCAGATAAAGAAGACCTGACAGAACCTAACTCCCTTTCACTTGAAGTGACAAGGACAAGCTAGATTCTAGGACATCTTAGCCAAAAGAGAAAGTTTTTTTAGGACATATTTGTGCTCAGAAGATAAGAATGTACTAAAAAATGATCTGAACTTATTAGGAGGACAAATGACTTAAAGGGTCTCTCACTGGCCAAATCTGGCCATTGTGAGCTCAAAACACATAACGATAATCAACTTATTGAATAAAATAATACCTGGGCTCATATTGAGAGAGAGGGGCAGTAATGTGTTGGAAAATACATATCTATTGAAATGTTGTAAGAGGAAGCAGCAGTTACAAAGAAATATTCAGAGACTGTTGGCATTCCAAAAAACTGTGCCTGAAGGTACAACCGTAAAACTTAATACTGTGAGAAGACTGTAACTGGAAGAGAGGGCTTGAGACCTGACAATTAAGAAAGAGAACAGAAATGGAGGGCAGCGTGGATTGACAGAAGAACATGGTTCTACTATAAAATCCTTTTTTTCCCTTGTTTTGACATATTCCAGATCTTCTGGTTAGATATAATATTTTATTTCATTTAGAATCCATGGCAAATCTATTTAACATTTTCTTTCTTCTATTTTTCTTCTTGCAAGCCCTCTGTCTGTCACTCACATTCCAATATCTCATTTATTCTCAGATATTTAATCTGCCAACATTTTTAACTTGCTCATGATTTCTCTATTACTATTCAAACATTAACATCTCAATTCTAGATCGCAGTTTTTGGTGAAATCCCTTCTTACATCAGTATTGATGTCTGTACTCAAAAGGTTTCTGTTTTACATGTGTTCCTTCTTTTCTCACTGAAATGGTTTCAACATATTATATCTTACTCTTCTTGATTAGATGCCTATTTTTGAAGTATGTATACCAACTTTGCCACAGCAAATTGTGGAACACTTTAACCTTAATCCTAAATCCATCAGAAATACATTTTAAATAAAAGTAGAGAAAGTAGGATCTTTTAAAACCATTTTTTTAATAGTGAAATTATTTAACACATCGTGCTTATTTCCACCTTTGGATTTAGAATGATAGGTACAACCATGTGTCAGAGGGCTTTGGCAGCAAATACTGAAATATCTATAAAACATATATTGGTGCATATACATTTTAAATTAGTACTCGTGATGCTTCTGTTTAAAATGAGTTATGGGTATGTTTTCTGAACATAATCCTTTGATGTGAAATAGATACATTTAAACAATTTATATTTCTATGCATACAAGCATACCCTTCCTTGTTTAATAAAGGCTATAGTCAGGGATGATTCCAAATCAAAAAGTCTTCAAAACAGCATACAATGGAAGCAGCAGAGGCCATGAGCTTGCTAATGGTACTCTAGTATAGAGGTTATTCAGGATTCCTTCATTTTTATTGTTCACTTCTTGAAAACTGTGAGAGACCCTGAGGACTCAGGGACTTTCCCACAGTGGCAATCACATATCCTTGTCCCTATAAATGTTCTTGCCCACACTCTTTTGCACACAACCCCAACGCTTACCTCTTCTTTCCCAAGAACAATTCTTCCTTCTCTGAAAACCATACTTGACCAAATTTTTTCAGAAATTGGCCAAACTTCACCTGATCCTCTTCTGCTAAAAAACCCTCTAAACATTCCATCCTGTGTCTCAAATTAGAATTTTTCTTCAGAGCCTTTTCATGTCTAGCATCTTTGAAGTTTATGTATTCTAATGGTTCTCTGGTTATTTTTCTTCCATGAAATATACTATGTGTGTGCATATATTGACATATGCATATGTGTGTGTGCTTATAACAAAAGAGTTTGTCATAATGCTTTAAAGTGAATGAAATGTTTAACCTTAATTTTCCACTTAATCATTACAACAAAGGATAATTTGCCCCACCTATGTTACAGAAGGAAATCTATGTTCATATAGGATAAGATAGGGGGTATGGTGTAGGACAAGCGATTCTCCAGGTAGCTCATTAGATAGCAGTCCCAGTTCTTAAGACAGGGACTTTAGGAGTAGGACAAGGTTTGAACAAAATGTGAGTTCAGTGTGGACATCATAAGTCTGAAGTCACTCCTCTGAGATATCTAAACGCACATGCAAATAATTTGATGTATGGTTTGAGGCTCAATAGTTAGATCCCAGAGATTGGAAATCATTGAAAAGATGGAAATTGAAAATCTTGGCCTAGGGGTAATTCCACTATGTAGATTAGTTTAAAAAACAAATCATAAACATAGCCTAACATAACTCAAAAATTTTTAGGTCATGTAACACCCTATTTTAAACCTGGTATCATTGTTTTACTGAATCCTCTTGCAACAAACACAATAATGGGACCACAACAAAGAGCGTGCTATCACTCCTACATGAGTGGACCTACAACATACCTAATCATCATAGTCAACTTTCCTTTTCCTACAAGTTATAAAGACTGCTGATCTCCTCAATCAAGTTATGACATTTCACTTCAGGATTGTGAAATGGTCACAGCTATACCTTTTGTAAGTTATGAACCTAAAAACATGTGATTATGTCAATTATTTTTCACTTCCTGGTCCAATATCTTAGCCTACTTCAAGAATTTGGCTAAAGATTGAATTTGCTAATCATCCTTTAAGAGACTAGGCTTCCATTTTGGAGAGGCTTAAAACTCTCACAAATACTCTAACTGATTAATTGATTTCATAATCCTACCAATTCCTACACCAGAATTTGATGGCCCATTTGAAAGAGAAGGTCTCCTTAGTATTGGAATCCTTCTACTGATACTTCTATCCATTTATTATAGCCTCTACTTAACCCCACAATCCCCCAGTTGTTTCCTGTTGACAGCTTGGATCCCTTTGTTTTATTTCGATTTTCCATCAGATATAGCTTGAGGTAAATTTTCTCAGACTCTTCGGTGAATTTTGTTCCTGTACAGCAAGTTTTTTAAACTAAAAACAACAAAACTATGAACACTACGTGCAGTCATACTATTTACAGACTGTACCTCTACCAGCAAGTAGGGCTCAGCCTCTTTCTGAGATACCTTAGGCTAAAGACTACATCTTGATAGGGGCAGTATCTACATAGCAGATTTATCAGAAGCTAAGATTCCTCTTCCAGAATGCAGCAAAATGGATTTCTGTAAGGACCTTTTCTTCAGACTATAACATTATTTCATTAATTTTTCATTAATTTTCATTAATTTCAAAAAACAAATCATTTGCAATATTTTTTTTCTTTTCAGATTATATAGGCAAAATAATTTCACAGAATAGTGCACTTTTCTACAGAATCCTGTTATCTCTATCTCATTTGGCAAAGTCTCATGAAGTCTGTGTCCTAATTTTGCCAATGGTTTCCATACAGATCTAACCAGACAAGGTCACTCAAAGAGAGGTCAAGGTGTTTCACTAACCCATATTATAGTAAAGTACAGTCTAGCTCTTCTTTAAAATGTGTATGCACTTCCTCCAAAATTCTGCTTGCTTAACAGGTTCGTGTTTATTCTGTATGGCCAACCTAAGGAAGTAGAAAAGCCAGAATTATATTTCAGACTTTCCCAACTGTCAGTTTTGTACTCAAACAAACTAGTCATTGCCGTCCCTCAGAAGGAAAGCTGCCTCTCACATATGAAGAGCCTTCCTCTTAGAAGATTCTGTATCTTAAAAGGTTGTTTTGAAATGTTGATGCACCATATAAGTAAAACAATTCTCCAGGCAGATTAAATGCATATATAAATTTATAATAGCCCACTGACTCCAGTTGGCAGAGTTATAGCTTTAGGATAAGTGGCAAAACACTTTCCAAAGGAGTTTGGAGACTCCTTTTTTGTCTTTCTGCCAAGTTCTCCCCACTGAATCGCACGCCCTGACGAATGCATATGCTTGTTTGTGCAAGATTCTGGGGAATGGTCGTTATTGTGGCTGGGAGGTGAGAAGACTTTCAGCTGAGGCTATTGGAAGTCTTTACTTGGGCAGGTTTTAGCTTCTGCTGTATCTCTAATGGTTGTTCTATTGTATGTACATCAATATGAGCAGAATGGGGTCCTGCAGCTTTTAAATCATATTTAGTAACCTCAAATATGAAATGTTTTATAATTTTAAAATGTCCATTATGAAACAATACATACACACACACACACACACACACATATACATATATATATATATGTATATATATATATACAGTTTTAAAATAATAGCTAAAAGAATAAAATTCCTACTCAATTAGTTGGTGTTTTTTTTTTATCTTTTCTGGTATTTAAACAGTATTCTTACACCTCACCTCTTTTTTATTGATCCATCAATATTACAAAATATCTATTTGCTACCTACTGTGTAAATGAAAAATTAGAATTCCAAAATTTCTAAGTCTTCCTACTGAGTTCCCACATCTATCAAGCAATTTCTTTCCTTCAACATTATCAGTTTACATGGTAAGTAACTATTATTATTCATTGTTGCTAAATATTCCATTACATAAACATGTCAGAGTTCTTGTGGTCCTTATGCTTCAAATGATTGCCTTTATCTCTTTTAGCAATTTGTGAGGTAACGTGGATCAGTTCAAGCACATTCATGAGAAAATACATCAGACTTACATGAAACAAATGTCAATTTCAGCCATCTTTGAGATCTCACCATCCTAAGTAAGATATAAATTCAGGACTGCCTAAAGTCCTATCTCCACAGCTTCCAATATCACTAAGAGAAACAAACGTAGTCAAGAATACTATGTTGAGTCCTGCCTCAATTTATGTAAAAATTTGGGAATAATAAACATATACATGCTTATCAGCAATTGCCTCTTAGGACAAAGTATTAAGAATCTTCAGTAGAAGAAAGATGTTCCTTTCATTCCTATTTACAAATTTTATTTAAATGTTGCCATGTACTTATATTAGTTTTTCAATTAAATGTTGCAGTTAACTTTAAACAAGTCATCTTGTAGAGTTACCCTTCTGTGAATGAGTATCTCTGGCCTAATGAGATTATCCCCTTACTTTTATATCAAAAAAAGAAAGAAAGAGCAAAAGGAACATCTCTGAGAAGACGATATAAGATCCTAATTATAGATACCACTAGTTTTCTAGCTACTAACGTTTTCCTAAGTATCAAGCAGATACCCAGGTAAATTTGGTGACTCAAAGAAAACTGAAATCACAGAGTTTTTAATTCCTGGAAAGAGTCTCAGAATACATACACTTTTTTGATGCAATTCAGTTCCTGTGGTTTGAAAAGGTAAGCACCTACTGCAAGATCTAATTTATATTGCAAGTAGCTAATTTATTCATCTGGTTGGATCTGGCTCAAGTTATTGTGAAATTATCAAAACTTAGTTAGTACTTAGGGCTTCCAAGTAAGCAAAATTTTGCAACTAAACTCATTTCTTAGCTTTAGTGGTTTGCTTTACTTGGGGGGAAAAAAACGTTGTTTATATTGTAATATTAATTTATACCTCTTCATTTTTTCTGTCTAGCCTACTGGAATAAATGTCTCTCAAGATAACCAATGAAATTTCAAAGTTAAACCATTTGTCCTGGTGCTTTAAGAATTTCACTTAAAGAAAATTGTCCTTAAAATTTTACTGAAAATTTTTCCAGGATCAATAGAAACAGAGATGCCTCCTTTTGCCTGTGCTTCCAGGATTCCGGTATAAAACCGCTGCCATTTGCACTGTACGCTAATGACAAGCTGGATGTTTGCATGAAAGCCAATATGTTCTTACACTGCTTTTTGAGACAAGTAATAATCAGTCTGTCATCAATGTCATGCTGCAATCAGGCTTTGACAAGGTTTGCAAATAACTTGAAAGGAATTGCTCATCCCTGAACACTGCAGATCAAAACCAGACCTGAACAAAACCTCAAAGTCTGCTTTGCATCAGCTGCACAATCTCTAGGAACGTGTTATGCATGAGCAGCAGCCGCTGCAAAGAGAAAACGAAGCCCTAATCCCATCCCCCCCCACGTCCCCGCAACCCTCCCCTTTTAATTTTTTATGGAGAACTTTTCTCAGCTACCAGTCTTGGAACTCACTATTCAAAACAGTGATGTAGCCAACTGAAATGCCCAACCTGATTGGAAGTATTAGTTGTATTGTTTTGGAAAATGATGGGTAAAGAAAATAACACGTCCATGTTTGGGGTGGTTTGGTCTCTTAAATCATGGGCTGGAGTGGGCAGGATTTCTATGAGAGGATTGTGTGCACATGGGATTGAACCACCAATTATTTTCCTTCCCTTCCTTCCTACCTCCTAGAGGGGGTGAGATGTGTGTTATTTATTCATTGCTGTTCCTGACACTTGTTCATCTGTAGGCTTCCACAGTCATAAGAAACAAGTTAAACATATATAACGTTGAGAATGGGTATATAAATTAGACTTATAAAACTTTAAGAACAAGATTCTTTGGAGGAAAGAAATAGTTTTTGGAAGTGTCAGTTGGTCACCGCTCTGTTCAGGGCTTCAAAAACATGTTTGTACTACCTATTTATACATGTTTGTATAAATAGCTGGACAACCGCATGACATATAGACTAAAGCATTCACGAATTATGCCTAAGCATGAGCATAGATTTGATATGTGATTTGATATGTTGTTGATTTTATTTTAGCATAAGAGAAGAATTTAGTTCAGCTATTTTGTCGTTCTTTACAAGGAGCCCTGAAATTCAGGTGCTAATGAGTTCAAAGTTAAATGAAAATGGTAATGAAAGGAATAAAGCAAATATATCATCAGTAAAAAGTTCATATTCCAAAATGCAGATGTTAAACGTATTTAAGATCCTATTTCATGTTATTACGAGTCATTTGAGATTATAGGCCGTGTAGTCCTAAAGAGAATTGTCCAATAAAATGTGCATTTAACAAATAGATGTTGAGCAGCATAATATTGGCTCAGTGCCATGTTATTAGGTTGCTGCAAAAGTAATTGCAGTTTTTGCAATTATTTTTAACCTTTTAAACAGCAATTACTTTTGCACCAACCTATTAGATTGGTTGTATGAGAGGTAAGCATAAGGTATAAGAATTAATCCTTATGTTTTCAAAGGGGTATAATCTGGTTAGGGAGAAGACTCTAATGTACATGTATAGCCATAACTTTTTGAATGTGCATAATGTAAGCACTGAAATATGAGATGAGAACCTCTCTTGAACTATACTGAGGACTTGTAATAAACATCCATAATCAATTTCTTTAAGCCATGTTTGAATATCCCCCAATGTTGGAAGTCTTCTGAGCTTACCCATTACCATTTAACTATAATCCAAGTCCCACTCTCATAAAAACAGTGAGTCCCATCTCTGCTGTTTCTGTAGTCTTCCAAAATGTGGGTTGCACTTATACACGTAGGCTGTCACTTTTCAACTCTCAATTTTGACCATAGAGCTGGGATTCTTCAGCAATTGCCTCTGTCCATCCATCATTGGATCTCTTTGCCAATCTTGTTCTGTCTAGTCTATTTTACCCCAAGAAATAGATATAAACACACACTTTGGCTTCCTTACAGCAGTGTACCTGAGATTGTATTGGTTTAACAAATTGAATTGAAGTCTTAAGGAATTCGTGAAGGAATTACAATGCAGAAAAGAAACTTAAAATTGATCATAAAGTAATGTCTCCTGGAGTGTATCACCTATGCCTTCTATTTTTGTCCAAGCCATAATGCAAGGATCTTCTCTTTCCCTGTATCAGAGACCCTTCTCTCCCAACTACCTAGATCTCCAACCTCCTTTCACTGGTTTCCTAAGTGCAAATCCCTAAGTCAGTTAACGTGGCAACACCTCAGAGATGTGGCCCTCCTCAGAATACAGCCAGCCTTTCATATAATTGACAAAGCCCTTTAAAGCCTCTCATCTCAAACACTACGTACAGCGTAAGCTTGGGATTTTATTAAGAGTTGTAAATCTGATGCACTGCAGAGGAAAACAAAGACTTATTTCTGGGCTTCTAATAATTTAATATGATTAGCAAGACTAGGTCTACTAATATGATATAAAGTATAAAGAACCACCTGTTCTTTAGACTAGAGTCATTAATATTAAAATGAGAAAAATACCTAGATGCTATTTGTTGTATTCTACTTAAAAATACAGTAATGCTTATCCATTTTTACATTAGCCATTTAAATACACTACAAATCTTACATTTCAACAATTATTATTTATCTGTAACTGCTGAAAGAATTTACACAGCACAGGTATGACATTTTCTGTGGAAAGGAGTTTTAAATCATTGTCCATTTTATGGTTGAAGCCCAATCTTTAATTGATAGTGACTTTTTAAAATAATTACATTTCTGAAAACACTGCAGTCTCATGCAATGCCAAAATTCAGTGTAGCAAATTGTGTGTACCATTTAACAGAAAAATTTTGCTGTTCTCAATATGATAGTGAGGTCTATAAATTTATTATTTCCTTATTTCCTAGATGCATCTTAATTTTCCTTTCCATGGTAGTAAAGAAAAAATAAGTTAAACTAGAATTCTCATTAGAGAACCCTCTCCCTTATGGAAAACTAAACTGATTGCAATTTAGATATTTTGGAGAAGCTATAAGGAAGTTATATTCCAATATATTAAGTACGAGTCTCTTTAATTTAAGTACTATGCTTCTCAATTTTATTTCAAATAGGTGAGCAAGCTTTCAAAAAATCCTAAAGGATAACCAGTTGTTTTAGGAGATTTAGAGGTGATTGGGCACAGAAGCAAAGACAAAGTTCTGTGGCAGCACATTTGAGACCTCCAGACGGACTCACATTACTCTCCTAAGTCATTTGTACAACAAATATTCACTGAATCCCTTATAAAGGAGTTGGTGTAATGGGCACTGGTGAGTCAGTGATGAACAAGAAAACCAAGTATGGACATTCAAGGAGCTTGTACAATAATAGAACAGACAAATGAAGACCAAGGACACAAAACTAACTAAATAAATACATACATACATACATACATACATACATACACATTGTACACATTGTATAGAGTACAAAGAAGGAGATAAACAGTGTTACAATAAAGTGAATAGAAATTCAAATGTTCTTAAACTTACGAAAAAGTCTAAATTCCAAAAACAGAAAAAAATAAATTAAAACTAGTGACAATTTCTTTACCTATGTTGACAATAATTGAAAATTAATAGCACCTTC
Organism: Rhinolophus ferrumequinum; assembly: GCF_004115265.2. Classification (NCBI taxonomy): domain Eukaryota; kingdom Metazoa; phylum Chordata; class Mammalia; order Chiroptera; family Rhinolophidae; genus Rhinolophus; species Rhinolophus ferrumequinum. The sequence goes on from NC_046285.1 coordinate 86,992,280, forward strand.
CATAAGTAAGGCTGAAAGGAAAGGGTATTTTGGTCGTCATTGTAGATTAATTCATCCCATATGGAAAGTAATCTGGCAATATCTATTAATATATACAAACGTAACTTTTGACCCTCATTTCAGATGTAGGAATATGGCCTATAAATTTGTTCTCATTTGCACAAAATGGTGTCATATACAAGTTTATTCATTGCAATGTGTTTTTAGTAAGCATAACTGGAAAATATCTAAACCTCCATCAACAAAATACCAGCTTAATAAATTATCCATCTATATAAAATTGAATGCAACGTAGCCATAACAGAGAATGAGAACACAGTTTTTTGTTTGTTTGCAGATATGGGCCAATCTACAAAAGTGTTAAGTGAAAACAATTAAGACTGTAGAGTCCCCATACTATGCTAAAAAAAATGCGTATAATTTTGTTTTTATATGCCTGCAATATTTCTGAAAATCGATTGGGGAATTTTTTTCAGCGTACATGTCTCCTTTTGTAGGTTTTTAATTTTGCATTATTTGCATGTGTTGCTTTAAAATATTTAAGTCTTTTTGTAAAGATAAGAATTCCCATAATATACAACATTAAAATATAGTCCCTGCCTTCAAGAAAATATATTTCAATGGAGGAAATGGATATTTGTATAAAAGGTAAATTGTGATAAACGTAATTAGCAGTACTAAGACTTTTCAGTTTTACTGTACCTTATAAAATTATTCCAGAGTTACCATGAAGTATTGGGTTTAAAATAACCAAAATTTTCCAGTGTATTATTAATAAAATAACATTTATATGATGAAAATCCCTAATAATGTTTTCCAATATTCCAATAATATTAGTGTATATGTGATGAAAAGTATCCATTCAAAGGATATGGAAAAGGAATTCTAAAGAAACCTGCATTAAGCATCTATTTAATTATGTTTATTGCTAAGATTATATAAAAACTTTTTTCAGTCAGAAATCCCACAGAAATTAAATAGACTAACCAAAAACATGGTTAGCAGATAAATTACCTTTTTAAAAATAACTCTTGACCAGTCCTATTTATTTTCTATTATCTACCATTTCATTCTGGATTAATAATTTTATTAAATGGTTTTGAAAGTACAATGATACATGCAAACTACACGTTTTTGATTACTGTTATTTAAACATGTGCAAGCTTGTAAATAATGGAGGATCTATAACATACCTCAAAGCAAGAGGGAAAAAAGTAAAAACAGACATGAGTTTTCAAAAGAGAACTAAAAGGTTAGAAATCTGAAAGTCATAAAAATACAATAGTAAAAATATGTGATCAACTAAATCATTTATATTTCCCCTTTTTTTCAAGGGTGGGTTCAGAATTTGTGGAGCTTAAAGTGTATCTGAAAATGGATTGTGGAGTAGCTTTTTAAGAATAAAAGTAATATAGCTATACACACAAATTTAGATATGGGCTTTGAAAGTGGCCCTTGCAAGTGAGAGACCCTGAAGCTTAGGCTTCTTTTGCTTCACTGAAATCTACTCTGCTTCTCTTAGCAAATAGAATTTTCTTTTTAACTTCATTCTCTGATTTAATTCGAATATTTATTTGGGGTAGGGGATGTAAATATCAATAAATTCATAGGTAATTAAAATAAATTTTCCATCTTGCTGTCAAGATTACACTTCTTTTTTTTTTTTTTTTTTTTTTTCTTTTTTTTTGTTCTTCTGGGTTTTCTTCATTTAAGAGTGTAAAATTAAATCTGCCATATCAGATTCGGAACAGACCAGAAATTTCCACTCTCACAACACAGCATCGTAAAATCCAATTTTGATACTGTTCTTTTAGCCCACGTGTGGAAATTCAATAATGATTTTTCCATTCCTTACAAGTGGTTCGCAGTAGCAGTTCTGACAATTAACTCTCCCCACCATCGAGCATTTATTAGTATGAGAACAAACAGCTCCTTTTCTTCTACCCTGTTTCCCCAAAAATAAGACCTAGCTGGACAATCAGCTCTAATGAATCTTTTGGAGCAAAAATTAATATAAGACGGGGTATTATATTATATTATATCACATTATATTATATTAGACCGGTCTTATTTTACTATAAATCTTCTATTAATTTTTGCTGCAAAAGACTCCTTAGAGTTGATTGTCCGGCTAGGTCTTATTTTCGGGGAAACACGGTGAAAGTCCCCCTCCTTTCAGTCTTGACTGCAGAGATAGGCTGGATTTCCCCTGATAGCAAGGAAAAGGCAGACATTTCTAAGTTTTCTCTTTCATTACGGGGGAAAGGGGAACCAGCTTCCACTAATTCTGGTAACCATGTTATCTAACTCTCAAAATAGGAAAAATGATGAAGAAGAGACGAGGCAGAAGTTCTGAGACACATCCCCTGGTTATTGTTGCTAGGGCAACTGCTACTTGGCATCCTCCAAATAGTCATCGTCTGTCACACTTGGGGTATAATTCACAGGCATGCAACACATCTGAGTGGATTGGAAATAAAAAGTGGGGGAAGGGATAAAGATTCATGTAAATACATGAGAGCATTTTAAATAGGCACATAAATACAAGTGTATGCCTAATTTTTAGAAAGAGACGAGAGGATAGGCTTAGGAAGAATACAGTTTTGAAAATATGAGTGTCACTGCTAAATATTAGTGTTTTTCTTATTGCATAAATTTGTTAGACTCTACCCATTTCCAGTAATTGTCTACCCATCTGTCTCCTTTTATAAGAATCACTTCTTCTTCCAAATACTAGTTTTCTGTGGTATGACTTTGAACTAAATATATGCAAAGATTTAGATGTCATTTTCCTTTTCATAATCCTTAAAATAGCAAAGAATATTTAAAAATACTTCTTCATTGTTTACCAGAATGTCTGACTCAGAAGCAGGACTGGCTTTGTCATTAGAGAAGATAAAGTATTTATTACCCAAATAATCATTGGCAAAAACAGCCATGAATCCTGAAATATCCTTGACTAAATCTAAGTTGTACATTTCATTTCTCTTACGTCTTCCTTTCTTACAGCCAGGGTGTCTGCTTAATCTTTCTAATCACTGTTTCTTCTTCTCAACATTATAGGAAAGTTATCTTATGCATTATGGAGGGAAAAAACTCAAAAGAAACCTTAAAAATATCTATCATTAGCGTCACATAAAACCCCAACGGTTTCAATCTCCTCTTAGCATTTGCTGGTGTCAGCATCATAAAAATGTGAAGAAAACTCATATCAATGTATCACATTTACAAAATGAGTTTAATAGCAAATGCATTTTTGGACGCAAGTGAGAAGGAGAAAGAATTTTAACCAAATTGCAGTGAACGAATTTTAAAAAGCTTAATGAATTAAAGATGAAGGAATAAAAATCAGAAAAATCAACTGTTGGTAATGGCTTCACCAAAAGATTTTATTTTCCCTTTAAAGAGCATTGCTAAAGTCCTCTTATGAAAGCCAAATATGTACTTTCATATAACCCAGATAATGAAACTAGACACCAAAGCAAATAAAGAAAAACAAATTATTATTTAATTACCAGGCTTAACATTGCATGTTGATTCAACCAAATCAGACAGACTTCAGTATTATTTTATATGTTTACTTTTAATGGAATCACCCAAATTTTGTGAACCAATAGTGAGTGCACTGCTTGAAACTCCAGGGGAAGGATAATTCCATAATGGTGACCATAATAAAAATGATAGTTTACTTTTGCTAAGCATTTATTATCTGCCAGATACTATGATACAAACTTTATAGGGGTTAATTCATTTAATATTCCCATTACATTTGTGAGGAAGATACCAAATTAAATTATGTTTATTGTACAGATTAGGAATAAAGCACATAGAAACTACGTAACAGGCTCCAATTTGCATAACAAGGAAACAGCAGTACCAGGAGAGAACCTCTGGTTTTTACATTAGTGTCGCATACTGCAGGGATCGGGGTGGACATTCACTCTCCATGTGGTCCTCTGATCTCTTTTCACCTGCCCTGTTTCTGGGAATATGGGCTGTAGCTTCCCTAACTGATGCCCACCTTCTTATGGCAGATGCTTTTGACTGTCCTCCTTTTTGGATCTCTGGTGCCCACCCCAGAACTCTTTGCACACTTATATTTGCACTGAATCCCAATATTGCAGGTTGAAGCAGCAGAGAGGCTCACCTATGTATCCTCAGCCTTTCCCTTCTCCTGTGGGTTCTCTATTGGCATTACATTACTTAGGTAACTATCTGATCCTTGGTAATATCTCCTACGAATTCCCACCTTGTTTCTATGGTGTAAATGCTGTGGATATTGGAGCATTTGAATTTGCATTCCCTATACATTGTACTTAAGGAGTCTGTTTCTGGAAAAACACCTCCTCCTTCCACACACACACACAAGCAAATACTCTACCTCTTGATAAATCTTATACTTATTTCTCCATCATACATAATAGAATTGACCTACATAACCTGTAACCTGTTATTAAGAATAAAGTTCTCATGGGAATAAATTCTGGGAGAGCAATGACTGAGTCTTCCTAATTTCTCTATCTGCATCCCAAATAAATACCTAGTGTTTTTCCTTATGCACAGAAGCTTTCAATAAGTGACTGTAAATTAAATGGTATCATATGCCAAGAAACTAGCTTTTTAATTTACATTAATGAGTGTATTAATCAGGATAAACTAGGCTGTGCACTAACAAGCACACCAAATCTCAGTGGCTTTTCATAACAATCGTTTATTTTTCAATCACCTAGTTCATGTCTTACAGGTTAGCATGGGGACTCTGCTCATCATAGCCATTCATGTTACAGCTTGATAGAGCCTCCATCTCAACACATGATCCCATGTGGGTGAGTCAAGAAAAAGGGGAATATGGCAAAAACATATAGGTTCCTTAAATTTCTGGCAGAAATGACATACATCTTCTCCAGTCACATATTATTAGGCCTAATAAAACAATATGGCCGCCAGTAAACTTCCAAAAGTGTAGGGAAGTATGACCTTCCTGTTGACCAGAAAGGAGAGATGAACAAGGAATTTGTGAACACTCCTAACGACTATGGGGATGTGCCTTTTATGCCTTTTGCTAGAGCAGCCCTTTACATTAGAGCAAACATGGTTTGTGTATCTTAGCCTCAAAACTGCGTGGCAAGCATTGGGGAGAAAAAAGGCAAAACAGGAGGGGCAGATTTAAAGGGCATATCAAGTTCAAGCTGGGTGGCACAATCACAGAGGAGGAAGTGAGGAGAGAAGACTGAAAAAAATCAGTCACCATCAGCAAGTTGTCTTCAGGGGCAAGAACCTCATCTCTGTGGCAAGAGTTTTAAAGAGACATGGTATCTTAGTCTGTTCAGGCTCCTGTAACAAAAATACCATAGACTGTGGCTTAAACAACAATCATTTATTTCTAACACTTCTAAAGGCTGGGAAGTCCATGATAAAGACACTGGAGATTTAGTGTGTGGTCGGGACAGGCTTCCTGGTTCATAGACAGCCATTTTATTATTTTATTTGTGTGTGTGTGTGTGTGTGTCCTCACATGGTAGAAAGCAAGCTAGAGAGTTCTCTGGGGTCTGTTTTATAAGGGCACTAATACCATTCATGAGAGCTCCAACCACAAGATCTAATCACTTTCCCAAATCCCTACCTCCTAATACCATCACACTCTGGATTAGGTTTCAACATATAAATTGGTAAGTGGGGGGGAACACAAATGTCCAGTCCATTAACACTTGGATATTGGTAATACTTCATAGCTTAAGACATGGAAAGAGAATACCAATGATTCAGAAAGCAATGTGCCCTACCCAATATGTCCCTGAGTGGAACAAAAATATGTTATCTACATTCATTTCTTCTCTGACACATTTGTAAACTTTATGAGACAAAGTGTCCACTTTGTGCCTGCCTAAAACCTCAACATGTATTTATGTCCAAAAAAACTGTATCTGAAAAAAAATAATAATCCTGTGTATGAATGGCATATATATATATATATATATATATATATATATATGCAAAGAATTATATATTCTTTCCAGAGGGGGAGAATGAGCAAACACTGGATAAATCCAAACTGTAGTTCTACTCATGAAGTCTCACAATTATAAATACAATTTTTATTTACTTTTTTAAAAAAGTATTTTCAAAAGGCAGTGTGTTCAGACTTTATAGTAAGATAATGATTTAATCAAAGATAAGATTCCTACTTAGTGTCATGAGTCACACATGGTGCAGGGAGACAGTGCTGCCAACAGTATCTTCCCAAAGAGTGAGCATATTACAGAAATCACAAAGTATAGGAGAGAACTCCTTTACCCCATCAGTACTAGCTTTATAAAGCAACGAGAAAACATTGCAGATATTCTGGAAAGAAGAAAAAAAGTAAGCCTTACATAGTCAATAACAGTTATTTCATTCTTCTATAGCATGAAATTTTTCTTTTGTTTGAGCTTTATGTATGCGTTATAGATTACTTCTGAAATGTATACCAGGAAATTCAAGTGCTCTAGTAATGATTTCCAAAATTCAGAGATTCTTCCAAAACTGTTAATTGTATCCTGCCTTAGAGCACATCTCTCTCCTGCCTTAGAGTACAGGTGTTTACTCCTGGACATTCAGGTATATAACTGAATATTTGGGGGACTATAAATGGGGCAGAATTGAAAAGCATCTATTTGCATGAAGAGTGAGAATTCTGCAAGGAAAAATCTATTCTTGAGGTAATATGGATCATGGAACCATGAATTTGACCTAGTTATAAGACCTTAGGATACTGGCAGAGCATGCCAGATCTGCAGACCCCTAGCTTTGGACAGTATACATAGCAACAAGGAGTGACTATGCAACACAGAACATTGTCCAGTTATATCTCTACATGTGTGCTTTTGGCATTTGAAAGATCCTTGAAGACTAACAAATGAGTCCAGTCTTTGCAGGAAGTTGAAGTACATGCATTATTAGTAGATGAGGGCAATCATCTTTCTTATTAATTTAGACATGTATATGACCTCATATAGATTCATAAGCTAATGAGGCTAAGAAAGTTCAAATTTCTTAGTGTCACCATTTCCAAACTTATGAGTAATATTAGATTAAATTATTTTGCATATTTGTTAATGGCAGTTCAAGGGGCCGTTGGTTTCCCCATAAATTGTTTGCAAAGCAAACCAGAAAATGGAAAACTTTTAGAAAGATTATATTTTGAAATCTGATCCCAAATATATAGATTGTTCTTAGTTTAAGTTACAAGGAGCAATCCTTCCTTACCTAAGTGTTTTCTGTTTTTCATGATCTCTATTTTAATTACCTTTTGCCCTACTAATTTATTTTCTGAAATCTTGACAATCCTTTAAAATATAACTACTCTAATTTTCTGCTAAGAACATGCCAGGTCAATAGTTGTGCTTGAGTCTTTTTTGTTCATTTTCTTTGTGTGTGTGTGTGTGTGTGTGTGTGTGTGTGTGTGCTTGTATGCATCAAACAGTTCTAGTAGTGACATCTCTCAACGGAAGCCACAACTCCAAATAAAGGTGTGGGAAAAGAATTTCTGAATCCCTTCTGAACTGAGAGTTTGAAAATAAGCCCTCTCTACAGTATAAAATAATTTCCTATGGGGGGTGCACATACTGGGAGAACAATAAACATTTGTTGAGTAATAGAATCATATTTTCATAAATTTAATTAGGGACTAAATTTATCCGAGATTATGAAAAAATGGCTTCTATGCTCCAAAAGACAAATTCAGTCTCTATAACAACAACAACAACAACAAAAGCATAGGTTCCACTACAGCCTTAAGTCCTTTGATTCCAATTGTATACCTTTATCTGGAAAATTCCTTATTTTGCACTGAAACTTTGCACGTCTGAAACATTGTCCATTAGGCCTACTGCTTTTTTGTGAAGCACCACAGAGAAAGTCTACCACTCAACCTACATAAGATAACTTCAAATATTTTAAAGTAGTCATTATATACACAATTAGGAGTCTTTTTTTTTTTCAGTTTAATGTCTAATTTCAACTATTTTTTCTGTGCCCTTCACCACCAGTGCCAGTCTTCCCTCTATTTCATCCAACTTGTCATGACATTGTTAAATTGTGATACTTAGAATTGAATGCAAATTTCAGGATATGAACTAATTAGTATTCATGGTTCAGTCTTTCAATAAATATTTAATGAGCACCTATTATAAGCCAGCTATTACTGTAAGAACTAGTAAGACATGTAGTCTTACCTACCTGTCTTAGATTGCTTGGACTCAAAGATGGTGCTGGGACTATGGTAGAGATAAGCATATTAACACTAAATTACAACTGTGGTAAGTTTTTAATCAGAACCGGGCGAATGAAATATCCTTCTCTGGACATTATAATTATATTGCAAAAATCTAAAATTATGTTGGTATTTGTAACACCCACATCAAAAATGTTAATTAATATAAAACTAGTGGTCATTCATGTTTTTATATAATTTGCTAACAAGGTCAGTTATAAAAATAGATACATCTGATGTTGAATTTCTCAGAATGTGTGAAAAGAAAGCAAAACCAGAACAGGGACATCCTAAAGGGAAAAAAATTATAAAATTTCTCTAGATTTCCAGTCAATTTTAATTTAAAAAAAGAATGCATATGCGTGAACAAAAAAAAAAACATAAAAATAAAAACAAAAAAAACCTTATACTTAAAGAGCCAAGAATGTTGTTTTTCCTGGAGATAGCATTGCACAGTGGAGAGGATACTAAAATAAAAATTAGAAAACTGGGTACCAATCTACATGGTTTAGGCTAAAATCACTTACTCTCCTTGAGGCTTAATATCCTTAACAGAACATGGAATTTAAAATTTCCCTTCTTCCCTGACTATCATCATTAGTGCTAATTCATCTGATAATGTTTTGAGTTTAATATGAGATAACGTATGAAAGTGTTTTAAAAAGAATGAGCCACAATGCAAAGGTAACTATTTGTTTTTACAGAGAAAAGAGAAATTGTGATCACAGCCAATACTGAATAACAGGTGTTGACTCTCTCACCATAAACAGCTATAAAATGATATTGTCATGCACAGATAATGCAGAGATCCTTTAAAAAAAGGAACACATGCTAGGTATACTCTACATTTACCTCAGCTTCCTATCTAGGGACACTTTCCAAACTGAGCCATAGAGAAGTGGAGACAAATACAGAGAACGGGGGAGTTGAGGCTGCTGAAGTGGCCGAAATTTATGAGCCAGGATATTGGGAAGGAGTGACATACACAGAGAAGGAAAACTAGATATCTGCATGTCTATCTTGATTCTTTATGAAATATTAAGCTGCATTTGCACAGGGTGTGACATCATGGAGTCTGAAAGAGATCTGAATGTAAGGCTGAGTAAAAATTCTAGAGGTTTCTCTATGTCGAGAGTACCAGAATTCTAACCAGTCAGAGTAGATAAACCTCACTGAAAAACTATCGATGTCAGACTTCAGAAAGACCAAGTTTTAGGAGTAGGGTTATTCTAGACATACCCAAGCCTTGAAAGGACCATGTTGATCTGCAAGTTAATCACTTGGGAAAAAAACTTAATATTCTTTAAAAGAGACTCCATAATTTGGATTTCAGAAATGTAACATTCACAGTGTGCAGGATACAAACAAAAATGCAAGACCTGTGAATAAACAGAGAAAAATAAAGGACAGTCAATAGACACAGACACAGAAGTGACACAGGTAAAATTATGAGACAAAGACATTGATATAGCTACAATAAATATAGCCAAAAATGTAAAGGACAAATGGATATAATAAATAAAAATATGGAAAATCTTAGTAGAGAAATAACAACATAAAAAAGATGTTCTAAAATACAATACCCAAAATGGAAAAGAGTCACAGATTGGGCACTGTTAAAAAAATATCAGGGAATTGAAGACAAGCCATAAAAACTATGCAAATCGAAGCACAAACTGTAAAAGAATGAAAACCGAAAAAGGCCTCAGGGATCTATAGGTCAATATCAAGCACAAATAAATACGTGTAAAAATGTTTTTCAGAAGTATCAGCCCACATGCCAACAACATCAAAGAACCACAGTTCAAATAAACACAAAGGAAAATACACTTAGGAAAACACAAAGGAAAATGCACCTGATTGTCAAGTGGCTAAAACTCAAAGATAAATAGAAAATTCTTAAAAGCAGCCAAATAAAAAAGGCACACTCTATACAGAAAAAATAGAATTGAAGGCACTGACTTTTTAAAATAGGACACTATATATTCCAGAATACAAGGGAACAATATTTTAAAATGTTGAAATAAAAAAGTCAATCTAGAATTCAATACACTGCACAAAAAATATTTCAAAAATAAAGAGAAAATAAAAACAATTTTAAAAAAATGCTGAATTTGTCACCAGCAGACTGAAAATTCAATCAATGTTACAAAAAAGTTATTTTAAAAGGAATAGACACCATATACAAACTCAAATTTATTTGACAGAATAAAGTGTAGGAATGATTACTATATGGTTACATGTAAAATTTGCTTTTGAACTAAAGATAAACTGTATTTCATCAAAATTTAAACAGTTGCTCACCTAAAAACATCTGTTAAAAAAGTAATAAAGAAAACCACACCCTGAGAAAAATATTCAGAATATTTGTATCTAGCATAGGAATCTAGGACATACAAAGACCTCTTACAACTCAGTAACAATGATAAAAGAACCAATTATTTTTAATGAGCAGGAAACTGGAATAAACACCTCACGAAGATAAAGAAGATATACAAAAGTCAAGTAAGTATGTAAAAAGAAAGTGCTCTGCATCATTACGAATCAAGGAAATGAAAATTCAAGCCACAATGAAATATCACTTCACAAACTAGAATGGTTATAATAAAAATGTTTGACAACCTGAAATACTAGCCTTTTGGGGCAACCAAAATTCTCATGCATTGCCGGTAGAAAATTGTTTGACTATTTCTTGTAAAGTTAAACACAAATACCCTTTGGTTTAGCAATTCCATTCCTTTATTTGACCAAGTAAATGAAAACATACCCCAAGCAAAGGGTTTCTAGAAGAATGGTCATAGAAGCTTTATTCATAATAGTTCAAAGCTGGAAACAATACAGATATTCATCAAGAGTAAAATGGATAAACAAATAGTAGTACATTCATACAATCCAATATTACTCAGTAATAAAAAGAAAGAACTGACGCACTCAAAAACTGGTATGATTCCAAAAAATTATTCCATTTATATGAAGTTCTACAAAAGGCAAAACTAATGCCTCTATGATAGAAATCAGACACTATTTGCCTCTGAGGGATTAATTGACTGAGAAGGGAAAGGGGAAAAGTTCCTGGGGTGACAAAAATATTATATTTCAATAAGGGTGTGGGTAACACAAATGTATGCATTTGTCACACACTCTACACTTAAGATTAGTGTACTCCCCTGTATAAAAATTATACCTCAAAAAAAATTTTTTTTAAAGGAGGTAGAATTATATGGTCGGAAGCTACTAAGAGGCAGCACATTGCAACATTTCTGGGAAGGTCCAAAATCAAATTATAAGTTTGTTGTTTTTAGTGACCACATGACTCAATTTCATCCTCTCTTCCTCCCTATAAAAATGTTCCTCTTCTTCCCATCAATTGACAGGTAAACTTTTGATGAGTATTCCCTGCTTACAAGGCACTGTAATCTCGGTTTCCTATGTCTAACACATTATGGCCGATAGCTAGCTAGTTAATTAAACTACAAGTTGTTTGAACTTAGTATGTTTCCTTTTCTTTATCATATAAGAACATTAGGAAAATTAATATGAAAGGGAAAATAAATCAACTATTGGGAAATTTTTCTGTCTGTGATAAAACAGGGATATTTTTTTGTTTGGGAAATTCCTAGCCCTCATGAAATAATGAAACCTTTACAATCTTCAGGTTGAATTCTTTTTGACTCTCAAAGAGTTTGATGGAAACACAAAAACAAAACAAGACTCATTTAGAGTAGAGTTTGACTTCAGTATGTCATGTAGAACCTTCCCTGCTGGCAGTTTAAGCATTGTGGGAAAAGCTTGATAAATACACGGATTTTGTATCCTAATCTTCAAGATGCTGTTTTAGCAATTCTATGCAGCCAGGTTCTTAAATAGCATTGCAGAGAGCTGGGTTTTAGAAATAAACATAGAAAAACTCTGTGAAGAAAAGGGAAACGTCTGTATGGAAGATTGCTATAGACTGAATGTTTGTGTTCCCCCCAAACTTCATAAATTGAAATCTAACCCCCAAAACAACAGTATCTGGAGGTGGGGCTTTTGGGAGGTGATTAGGTCATGAGGGTGGAGCCTTCTTTTATAAGGGTTAGTGTCCTTATAAAAGAGATCCCAGAGGGAACCCTTGCCCTTTTCTACCATGTGAGGACATGGTAAAACGACAGCCATCTATAACACAGGAAGTGGGCCCTCATCAGGTATTGAATCTGTTGGGTCCTTGATCTTCCACTTTCCGGCCTCCAGAACTGTGAGAAATGAATTTCTGTTGTTTATCAGCCACCCAGTCTGTGGTATTCTATTATAGCAGCCCAAGTAGATTAAGACAGATCATCCTAGGCAAAAAGCAGAGCTGTATGATTTATTTCTCTCTTCCCTTATACTTCCTTCTTGGTTCTCTTTTGTCTTTACTTCAGCCTCCAGCGGCAATAAGTCTCTCAGAAATAAATAAAAATTCCTTTCTATCTGGTTCCATCTAGTTCTTTACTTAACAAAGAAGAGATGACATTTGAAAATAGCTTTACTCAGAATTAAAGAGAAAGTAAAGGAAAATAAAGAAAATACAAATTTAGAAAAGGCTGACTTAGCCTAATAAAAGACAGATTTCTGATGCAAACGTAGTTAAATTAAAGCCACAAGTTAACTGGTCGGTCTAATTTACCAACATTCAGGACAGGGATTTGCTCACTTCCTCTGACACATTCTACTGATTAGAGATTCATTTGGATTTAACAAAAAAAAACCAAAAAAACAAACAAAAAAAAAAACACTCCTTTAAACTTACAAATTACTCCTTAGGGAGGTTAAGTCTATCATACATTTTAATCAGATAATCCTATGTTTTTCTTTTTTTCTTTTTTCCTAATATAAAGCTGAGATAATCGGGGAGGAACAGGGTTGAACAAACAAGTTTGGAGCAAGAAAAACAGTAGGGAAACATGTCAGAGTCTGAGCTTTTAGCAACGCTTTACATGCCCATGCTTCAGGCCTGAAGTGCCCTTTACAAAACAACCAGTCCTGCTTCGTTTCACTCAGAGTCTTTCTTTAGCCCTCCATGTTTAAAGATTCTCTCTCTCTCTTCTCCTGGCTTTTTAAATTCTCTTCGAATGGCCTCTTCTGAACAGTGACTGAGTTGGCCAGTCTGTGACCTACTCCCCTGTAAAAGTCCTCTCATTTGATTGGCTTCAACCTCTATTGTCTGGCCTTTTCCCTGATCTTGTCCTCCACTCCAAACACTGAACTACATACAGCTTAGTCTGTGCTAAGGGCTCCTCCTCGTTTGGAAGTTGACTCTGCCTGAGGACATGAAATACAGATCTGCATGAGCAGAACCACTATCGGGGCACAGAGTATGTGAGTAAGGGTTGTATCTGGAGATGCAAAATTGAAAAGGAATAAAGAAAGTGAAGTGGGACACTGTTAGAATTTTGTCAGACCCTGGGAATTACATCTACCCACAACACATATCAAATAATTTGTTTTCTCTGAATATGTGAATGCCAGAGGTTTCTGACCTCAGGGGTATTTAAGTTATCTTGGATCCCCACACCCCTGTCTGCTTTTCCTCTCTCACCTTTAATGAATTTCTTTTTCGCACTCCCAAAATCTAATTCTTGTTCTCTATGCTCTATTTAAATCGTTCTTCCGTTTGCATATTTTCAAACTCTATCCCTATGCTTTTGATTTCTAACTCTGTAGTGTTCAGCACTATTCCTTCCACTCACTATTTTCCTTGCAAACAAATGTCACTTGACCTGTGGATTTTCCAATAGCTACATTCCCCTTGCTGATAGAATTATTTGCTGACAAATTTATTTCAAAAATTTTACATCCAAAGCATATGTTTTCTTTTTCCAGTTTCTTACATACTACCATCTAGTTTCTGTTCCTGCTTTATCTCCACCAACTTTCTCTTTTAGACCTTTGCTGCATTAAAAACTATGAAAGCTGATTCATTGAAGAGCATGAAAAACTTTTAGTAAACTTCCCTTTTTCTTGTGTTGCTTAAGTCAAATAAAGCAGGGGTATATTATGAAGAAAAGTAGTACTAGTAAGGCTACATATAAATCGAAAAACTGCCTCCCTCCCACTTCAAATTAACATGGTCCTACTATAGCACAGATACTTTACTTAAATACTGGAGAAATAAAGGTGGAGGAGAAAAAAATGGACTGTTTAATTCATGGATGATTTATGAATTCTTGAAAATAATTCAAGAAAATATGAGTTTTTTTCTGAATGAACTTGAGTTCTAAAACTCCATTTGAAAGGCCTAATAGAAATAAATATATTCTCCATAATTTTAATATCAACAAAACTAAACCAGCCCCCACCTTCAATTATTCCTGTAATGGCAATTTATGTTTTAGTAATCCAACTCTTTTCCATATTTTTATTTCTTTCTTACATCCCTTCATGTACAATCCATCGCCAAGACTTAAGCTTTCTGAGGTCTGAGTACCACACTGGCAATGCCTCTCATAGAATTGATTTAGTGAGTTGAGGTTTGCCAACATAATAATAATGTAGCATCATTAATGTTAGAAAACTGAAATTTAAGGTTAGGGTCATTAGAAATTACAAAGTGGGATATCCCATGCTGAAAAAGAAATGATCCACACATATAAAAGATTGTACAATTGTGAAACTTTTTGAACTTAATAAAATGAAGAAATTTACATTTTTATAATCATAAAACAAGGGAGGATTTGAATAACATAAAAAGTAAACAATACACATTCAACTGAAACACACATAACAATATTTACAAAAATATGACCACATACAGTCACAAAGGAAGGCTCAAAAAGTAAAAATTAACAAAGTTATTTCATGCCTACGTTATATTCACTATTAAAGCAATAAAAGATAAAATTTAATAATCTTACAAGCAAAAAAAGCCAAAATAAATAAATAAAATCTAGCAAACTGAGACAATAATAAAACTCTTACTCTGGTAATACATATTCATTGGAAGTCCAAGATGTATATCACACCTGAAACAGCTAATGAAAAACATTACACACTTTCCTATTAGTCAGAAACAGAATAATAATTTTTGCTATAACTATTACTACCCTATACTAAAGGTCTTAGCCAATGTAATAAGAAAAGAAATGATATTTAAAACAAAAATATAAAAATATAATTAATATATGTGAGGGAAAACAACTACCATATTTATAATATTTAGAACCAATAAGTGAGTTTAGCAATATAGGAGTATTAAAGTATAATTTATAAATATCAATGGCTTTCCAAAATCCTGCCAATATAAGACAGAACAATCACTTCCATAGTAATAGCAAAAAATGTAAAGATTTTTTAGCAATATACCTTATAAGAAAAATGAGTAAAGTATTCAATTTATAATAGCAGAAAAAAACTTGGGGTAAATTCTCAGAAAATAAAATAAGAATATATGCTGAAATTTATAAAATTCAAAGATGACCAACAAAGTAAAGTTTGATTATATGAAAAGATTTTGATTAATAACAAAAATATTACATAAGACTGATCCAGGAAAATAAGAGAAACTTTAAACAAAATATTAAGAATAAAAAGAGGTATATTTAGAGATAGAATAGATTAAGATTTTAAAATCATTACTCAATATTTTGACATCTAAAGAGAAAAACCATAAAAGTATAAAATGCCGTAATTCTTCCTAAATAAATAAAAAGATGTAATAACTTTATTGATTGTAAGTCTAAACAGATTTTTCTTAGTTAATATAAAATATAAAAAGTCTTTGCAATATAAATCAATATTCAATAGGAATTTATAGAATTTTGCAGGCTGATTTTAAATTTTGTGTAACAGGTAAATTTGCAAAAATATCTAATATCAGGGCAGATGGGTGGCTCAGTTGGTTAGAGCGCGAGCTCTGGGCAACAGGGTTGCCAGTTCGATATTCACATGGACCAGCGCCCTCCACAACTGAGTGAAGTCAATGAGCTGCCACTCAGCTCCTGGATGGCCATATGGCTCAGTTGGTCGAAACATGGGCTCTCAACCATAAGACTGCCAGTTCAACTCCTCGACTCCCATAAGGGATGGTGGGCTCTGTCCCTTGCAACTTAGATTGAACACGGCACCTTGAGCTGAGCTGCAGCTGAGCTCCTGGATCGCTTAGTTGGTTGGAGCGCACCCTCTTAATCACAAGTTCGCTGGTTTGACTCCCACAAGCGTTGGTGGGCTGTGCCCCCTGCAACTAACAAGGGCAACTGGACCTGGAGCTGAGCTGTGTCCTCCACAACTAAGATTGAAAGGACAACAACTTGACTTGGAAAAGTCCCGGAAGTACACACCGTTCCCCAAAGAAGTCCTGTTACCCTTAAAAAAAATAAAAATAAAAATATCTAATACATATCTGAAGATGAGAAAACAGAAGAATTGGTCCTACCAAATGTCAAAGATATAAAAGCATACTTTTAAAAGAACTGTGGCATTTTAAAAGACCTTTTAAAAGATCTTTTAAAAGACCTTTCTAGACATACAGAAGCTGAAGGAGTTTTCTAACACGTGACGTGCACTACAAGAAATCCTGAAGGTGGCTATTCAACCAGCATAAATAGGGATAGTTTGTGACAACCGAAACATAAAATGGGGGAGAGTAAAGGCCTGAATCAGAATATAGAAATGGAGAAAGTAAGCATGCTGAAGAAAATGGAATACTCCAAATGTCAAACTTTCTTTTACATAAACTTAATGGTAACCACTCAAAAAAAAAAAAAAAATCCAGAACTGAAATACATAACATAATAAAAGAAGACACAGAGAGAAAAATCATAGAATACCACCACATAGAAATAATAGAAAACAAAATGTCAAAGAAACAATGAAGACACAGTCTTACCAGAAAACCAAAGATAGAATGACAGGAAATCCTCACATATCAATAATCACCCTAAATGTAAATGGGCTGAACTCACCAAAACAAAGGCACAGAATAGCAGATTGGATCAAAATACTAAACCCAACCATATGCTGTCTCCAAGAGCAACTACAAGGACAAACATAGACTCAAAGTGAAAGGGTGGAAATTGACACTCCAAGCAAATGGTATCCAGAGAAAATCTGGTGTAGCCACATTGATATCAGATGAAACAGACTTCAGGATAAAAAAGGTAACAAGAGACAAAGATGGACATTTCATAATGATAAAGGGGACTGACTATACAACAAGAAGACATAACAGTCATCAATATTTATGCCCCCAATCAGGAAGCACCGAAATATACCAAGCAACTACTAACAGAACTAAAGAGAGAAATTGACCAAAACACAATTATAGTAGGGGACCTAAATACATCATTGACAGTTATGGATAGATCATCAAAAGAGAAAATAAATAAAGAAATAGCAGCCCTAAATGACACATTAGAGGAAATGGACATAAATGACATTTATAGAGCACTTCATCCTACAACATCAGACTATACATTTTTTCTAGTGTACATGGAACATTATCAAGGATAGACCATATATTGGTACATAAAACTAGCCTCAGCAAATTTAAGAAGATTGAAATCATACCAAGCATATTCTCTGCTCACAAGGCTTTGAAATTGGATATCAACTACAAAAGGAAAGCAGGAAAAACCACAAATACGTGGAGATTAAACAACATACTTTTAAAAAAACGACCAAGTCAAAGAAGAAAAAAGAGGAGAGATCAAAATATACATAGAAACAATTGAGAATGAAAATACATTCTACCAAAATTTGGGGGATGCAGCGAAAGCAGTTTTAAGAGGGAAATTTATATCATTACAGGCCTATCTCAAGAAACAAGAAAAATCCCAAATAAATAACCTCATGTTACACTTTAAAGAATTAGAAAAAGAAGAACAAATGAAAGCCAAGGTCAGCAGAAGAAAGGAAATAATAAAAATCAGAGCAGAACTAAATGAAATAGAGAACAAAAAGACAATAGAAAAAATTAATGTGACAAAGAACTGGTTCTTTGAAAAGATTAACAAAATTGACAAACCCTTGGCTAGACTCACTAAGATAAAAAGAAAAAAGACACTAATAAACAAAATCAGAAGTGAAAGAGGGGAAGTTATCACGGATGTCACAGAAATACAAAGGATCATCCAAGAATACTACGAAGGACTATATGCCACCAAATTTAATAACCTTGAAGAAATGGACAAGTTCTTAGAAACTAGGCTGAAACACAAAGAATTGGAAAATCTAAATAAACCTATCACCAGCAAGGAAATTGAATCAGTCATCGAAAACCTTCCCAAAAGCGAAAATCCAGTACCAGATGGCTTCACTAGTGAACTCTACCAAACCTTCAAAGAGGATCTAATACCTGTCCTACTCAAATTCTTCCAAAAAACTGAAGAAGAGACAATACTCCCTAACTCATATTATGAGGCCAACATTATCCTGATACCAAAACCTGGTAAGGATAACACAAAAAAAGAAAACTATAGACCAATATCTCTGATGAATTCAGATGCAAAAATCCTAAACAAAATTCTAGCAAATCGAATACAACAATGTATTAAAAAGATTATTCATCACAACCAAGTGGGGTTCATCCCAGCAGCACAAGGATGGTACAACATATGCAAATCCATCAATGTGATACATCACATAAACAAAATAAAGGATAAAAGTCATATGATTATATCAATTGATGCAGAAAAAGCATTTGACAAGATACAACATTATTTGTGATTAAAACACTTAGTAAAATAGATGTAAAGGAAAATACCTTAACATAGTAAAGGTCATATATGACAAACCCTGAACTAATATCGTAATTAACAGTGAAAAACTGAAGCCCTTTGCTCTACGTTCAGGAACACGACAGGGCTGTCCCATATCACCTCTGCTTTTCAACATAGTGCTGGAAGTCCTCGTCAGAGCAATCAGGCAAGAGAAAGAAATAAAAGGCATCCAAATTGGGAATGAAAAAGTTAAATTGCCACTCTTTGCAGATGACATGATGCTATATATAGAAAACCCTAAAGACTCCACGAAAAAGCTATTAGAAAAAATAAACGAATACAGTCAAGTTGCCGGCTACAAAAATCAACGTACAAATGTCCATTGTATTCCTATATACTAATAATGAAATCTCAGAAAAAGAAATTTAAAAAAATTCCTTTTGCAATTGCAAAAGATGTGAAAGAACTATATGATGAAAACTATAAGACATTTTTAAAAGAAATTGAAGAAAACGCAAAGAAATGGAAAGACATCCCATGACCATGGATTGGAAGAATCAACATAGTTAAAATGGCCATGTTACCCAAAGCAATATACAGATATAATGCAATCCCAATCAAAATCCCAATGGCATCTTTTAAAGAAATAGAACAAAAAATCATCAAATTTGTATGGAACCACAAAAGACCCCGAATAGCCAAAGCAATCTTAAGAAAAAAGAACAATGCTGGAGGTATCACATTCCCCGACTTTAACTTGTACTACAGGGCAACAATAATCAAAAGAGCATGGTATTGGCAGAAAAACAGACACATAGACCAATGGAATAGAATTGAGAACCCAGAAATAAACCCACATAAATATGGACAGATAATTTTTGACAAAGAAGCAAAAAACATACAATGGAGAAAAGACAGCTCCTTCAATAAATGGTGCTGGGAGAACTGTAAAGCCACGTGCAAAAGAATGAACCTGGACTGCTATCTGTCACCATGTACCAAAATTAATTCAAAATGGATCAAAGACCTAAGCATAAGACCTGAAACAATAAACTGCATAGAAGAAAACATAGTTACTAAACTTACGGACCTTGGGTTCAAAGAGTATTTTATGAATTTGACTGCAAAGGCAAGGGAAGTAAAAGCTAAATTAAATGAATGGGACTATACCAAACTTAAAAGCTTCTGCACAGCCAAAGAAACCATCGACAAAATAAAGAGTCAACCAACTGAATGGGAGAAGAGTTTTGCAAACAGTGCCTCCGATAAGGGGTTAATATCCAAAATATACAAGGAACTCATACAACTCCACAACAAAAAAACAAACAACCCAATTGCAAAATGGGCAGAGGATCTGAAGAGACATTTCTCCAAAGAGAACATACAAATGGCAAATAAACATGAAAAAATGTTCAACATCACTAATCATCAGAGAAATGCAAATGAAAACCACAATGAGATATCACCTCACCCCAGTCAGAATGGCTATCATCAAGACAAATAGTAACAAGTGTTGGAGAGGCTGTGGAGAAAAAAGAACCCTCATACACTGTTGGTGGGAATGCAGACTGGTGCAGCCGCTATGGAAGGCAGTGTGGAGGTTCCTCAAAAAATTAATAATAGTATTACCGTATGACCCAGCAATCCTTCTCCTGGGTATCTATCCAAAAAATCTGAAAACATTTATCCATAAAGACATGTGTGCTCCAATGTTCATTGCAGCTTTATTTACAATGGCCAAGACATGGAAACAACCAAAATTTCCTCCGATAGATGAATGGATAAAGAAGTTGTGGTATATATACACAATGGAATACTATTCAGCAGTAAGAAAAGATGAAATAGTACCATTTATGACAACATGGATGGATCTTGACATTATAATGCTAAGCGAAAGAAGTCAGACAGAAAAAGTAGAGAACTATGTGCTTTCACTGATATGTGGTTTATAAAACTGAAAACAACAAAAGAACAAGACAAACAAATGAAGGAACAAAAACTCATAGACGCAGACTATAGTTTAGGGGTTACCAGAGGGTAAGTGGGGAGGAGCGCTCTAAAAGAGGGTAAACGGGTCTAATATATGGTGATGGAAAGAGAACTGACTCTGGGTGGTGAATACACCATGTGAGATATAAATAGTGTATTACAGAATTGTACACCTGAAATCTATGTAACGTTACTAACAATTGTCACCCCAATAAACTTTAATTTAAAAAAAAAAGAAAGAAAGAAACCCATACATATAATTAAGTATTTTAAAAATGTGGTATTTCAAATCAGTGAAGAAAGGAAAATTAGCAAAATATTTAGACAGATAAGTTAATCACACCTCAAGCTCTTTACAAAAATAAATTTAGATGAATTTAAGAAAAACGTAAAACAAGATATTATAGTTTTATAAGAAAATATAGGATAATGCTTTCTTGAGCATAGGCTAGGTACATATAGACAAAATTTATAAATACAAGTATTGACATATTTATTATACCAAAATTAATAGCATGAGCTCTACTAATATGCCACTAATAAAGCTAAATAATAAGCAAAAACATAGGGAGAATACTTGCAATGGTTATGATAATAAAATATCAAAAGCAGTACTTCTCAAACCCTCTGTGATGGAGAGCTAATTTTTTCCTGTTTTAAATCCTTGACAGACTAACACAGTCATAAAATACAATAAAAATAAACTGCTAAGAAAAAAAAATTAAAAGGACCTATAAACTGTGTTTTTTTCCCGTAAGATAGAATAGCCATAAAATTACTCAGCCCACGGCCTTTCAATTTCTCTACATACCTGTTTGTGGACCAGAAATAAACAATCAGTGGAGCAGCACAGGTCCAGAGATCACACTCCAAACTAAACAGATCTTAAAACGTCCTGCAAATCAGTATGAACACGGCAAAAGACCAAACACAAAAAAATGAAGTGTATTAACATAGAAGTCACAAAAAAGCACAAATACTCTGCTCGTGAAAATATGCTAATCGGATCTGATAATCAGGACTATGTAAACTAAATTAACAAGCCCCTTGTGAAGTTTGCTAACATCAAGCCTTAAAGGAATGTGTAGGGAAAATAGGTCTCATATATTGCTGATGAGAAAATAAATTGGCAGAGATACGATGGGAACTACTTGATACTATCCCTTAAAATTAACCAGACACCACCAAACCAAAACTCTATAATACCTAATATTTAATTCATTTTTACGCTCTGGAGGAAAACTTGCATATTTGTACCAGGAGACCTATACAAAGAGGTTTTTTTCATGATTGTTTATAAAGGCAATAAATTGAAGGGGGGAAAAAAAACCCTGAAAATCCAATTTAGAGGACGATGAAACATTTATACTGTGGAATACAGATTAAAACTTGTTAGATCTATTACATTAAGACTTTTATTTTTCAGAATGAAAACAATATCCCCATAGTACTCTATAGGTAAAATATGCATGTAACCACCAAGAAAAAGTATTGGGAGTTTACATTCCAAACTCATGAAGGTGGTTATATCAGGTGGAAATGTGAAACAAGGAAAGGAAATCAAGCTTGGAGGTAATGGTCAAGAGAGAATTCATTTTTATAATAATATTTTAACTTTTTAAAAAAAGAATATTCTCTTACAGTACTTGTTTGGTAGGCAATTGCACCTTTTAACAAAATTTCCAGGTATGAAAACCACTGGTTAAAAAGAAATAATAATAAATGTTTTAAATATTTTTGTTAGTCCTATTCACCATTCCTCCTCAAGCAGAGATGGGTTCTTCAGAGAGATAGCAAACCAGGATTTTCATGTGTTGACCTTATGCTGATACTTGCTAATGGTTGTCTTTAGTAGAATGGACATGAGTACCTGATCACATAGCATATCATAGACACAAACTTCTAATCAAGTGATAAATTGATAAGCAAAAATTCCAGTAAATATTTTGAATGGGTGTATTGGAAAGTGCACAAAATGAATTTCACATGTTTTGGTAGAGTACTCATTTAATGAATCGTAGTTGAGAATGATTTCATAGGTAAAAGAAGTAGATTTTCTCAAACAAGCAATTTATTACTATTTAAAAGTAAGAACATAGGAGAACTGACTCTGGGTGGTGAACACACAATGTGATATATAGATGATGTATTATGGAATTGTACACCTGAAACCTATGTAACTTTACTAACCATTGTCACCCCAATAAATTATTTTTTAAAAAGTAAGAACATAGTTCCATTTAAGAAAGATTGCGATTGCCAAATTGGTAAAATTTCAAAATGACTACTTCTTTTTTCTATCTTTATGTAAAGTATAACTAACAAATAAAAGTTGTATATATTTATGGTGTAGTACAAAGTTATGTTTTGAAATATGTACACATTGTGAAATGATTACCACAGTCAAGCTAATTAACAGATCCATCCTTTTTGTTTAGATACAAGGTCTGACAATTAAGTTCACAAACTTGTTGCATCAATGATACTAACCTTTTTTGATATCAGAGGGATTATTAATTATTAATTTATACCAACTGGACAAATAGTTAACCAAGTTTACTATTTGGAAGTGCTGAAAAGGAAGTGTAAA
This sequence comes from Rhinolophus ferrumequinum, assembly GCF_004115265.2. Classification (NCBI taxonomy): domain Eukaryota; kingdom Metazoa; phylum Chordata; class Mammalia; order Chiroptera; family Rhinolophidae; genus Rhinolophus; species Rhinolophus ferrumequinum. The sequence goes on from NC_046285.1 coordinate 87,015,783, forward strand.
AAAGTTAGACGACCTGAACTTTTCGCCAACAATTTATGCATCACGACAATGCACCAGCTCACATGGCACTGTCTGTGAGGGAGATTTTAGTCAGTAAACAAATAACTGCATTGGAACATCCTCCCTACTCACCTGATCTGGCCCCCAATGACTTCTTTCTTTACCAGAAGATGAAGGAAATATTGAAAGGAAGACATTTTGATGACATTCAGGACATCAAGGGAAATACGATAACAGCTCTGATGGCCATTCCAGAAAAAGAGTTCCAAAATTGCTTTGAAGTGTGGACTAGGTGCTGGTGTTGGTGCATAGCTTCCCAAAGGGAGTACTTCGAAGGTGACCATAGTGACGTAGCACTTTTTCTAGGATGAGTTCGCAAACTTAATTGTCAGACCTCAAATTTTAACCACATGAGTTCTTTAGAGGATTTCTTTATAAACATTCCATGGTTGTTTTCAGGTAGCACAACTGATATCATAAAACATGTTATTTTAATAGTTAAAATGTATTGACAAAGTGCTATGGGAATGAAAAAATAAAGTGATAGGTGTAGACAAATGACAAAATAGATGAGATAAATTTATTGAGTGAATACTGTAGTGTTTCATAGAATAAAGAAACATATCAATGTTTTAGTAGGAAGCAGAGATGGTTTGATTTTTGTTCTAAACAGGAAAAATAAAAATCAAAAACAAGAGAAAAGTAATTCTTTTAATGTAATAAACGAAAAACATAGATCAGAACAAAGGACAAAAAAAGTAAGATTAAATTGGTAAACAATTTGCAAGTAATTGGAGTGAAAGTAGAGTGTAGTAAATAATAAATATAAAATATATAACAAATACTAAAGAAAAGAAATAAGAAATTCCTAAAGAAATAATTTTGGAATGAGACCAACTTACTGAGTTACTCATAGAAATTCATTCAGGTACAGCCACCACTCAGACTCCTGACAGACTCTTAATTGGAAGTCTAAAATCCTTGTGTCAACAGGTTGGAGACAAGGAAGAGAATCCTTCCTTGTCTCATGTAGCTTCTAGTGTTTGCTGGCGATTGTGGGTGTTCCCTGGCCTGTGCCAGGATAATTCCAATCGCTGCCTCCATCTTACATGGTCTTCTCCCCTGTGTGTTTGTGTCTCTACCCAAATTTCCCTATTCTAAATATACCAGCCATATGCCCTAAGGACCCACCCTAATGATCTCATCTTAACTAGGTTACATCTGAGAAAACACTATTTCTGAATTAGGTCACATTTGGAGGTACTGAGAGTTAGGACTTCAACACGTCTCTTTTGTGGGGGACACAATTCAACCCTTAGTACTCACTCCATTACATGTAATCCATCTCCCAGTGCTATTGATTCAGACACTGAAGAATTCCCCTATCCATCTTCAACTCCACTCATTACAAATAAGCTCATTACAAATAAGCACAATATACAGTTTCACATTTATTTTTGTGCTTGCTTTTCTCTTATTTCCCATACCCACTACACGGAGAGGTACAGGAAAGTGGAAAGTTACTGCTCTGTTCCCAGAACCTAGCACAGTGCTCAGCAGGCAGTGGGTGCTCAACAAATATGTGTGGATTAATAAAACAAACGAGGGATGGAGGATAAGAAAGGATCCCAAAGCTAAAAAAAAAGAACAAAATGATTGTGAAGGAAGGAGAGAACAAAGTTAGAAAAAAGGAAGGACAAATTGTTTAAAAATTTGAAAAATAAAAAATAAATAAATTTGGAATAATTATAATATTCAATTTAATAAATCAAGGGAAAGTTTATGTGGATAAACATGCTAGATTATCATTCCCCTTTTTTTTCAGAATTATGAAGAGAGAATAGCATTCTAGAATCTTTTTTCCAAAGCATAACTATCACTACTATATCATATATCAACACAATTTAATACTCAACACAAAAAAAGTTTTCTTTATTTGTATTACACTCTCTCACAGTATAATGAATGGGATTTTATATTCCCTGTGAACTCTTCTTGAGCCAGTGAAAGAATTTCACTTCTCTTGGATGTGAGGTGATGCCAGCTGTTTTCTCAGTAGATTTTTTAAAAAGCAAAACCAGAGGAGAATGGAAAGAGAGGAGAAAGTAGTAACCTGTGTTTGTAATTTATTTATGAGATGATATAAATAACAACAATGTGACATGTTGTTCACACAGGCATTTCAGGTCTTGAGAGTGGCGTTACAAGGTTGAAGAGTCAAATATTGGTACTTTGTAGACACATAAAGTGAGGTGTTTTTTTTGCCCCACCCTGTCTTTTTGTTATATCTGTATCAGTCAGTGTTTGGCTACAGAGAAAAGCATCTACTGTACACAGGTTAACCAGGAGGAATTTAAATGCCATACGGGATCATTAAGAAGGCTGAAGACCCAACTCTTGACTGAGTTTCCAGGAATCACTCATGAAGCTACATTGCAGAACTGGGCCATCAGGGGAGCTGCAGTCCCTGACACAATACAGAAGCTATTAAAAGCAGGAAGCTGCACGGGAAATCAGGAAGATTGCTACCTCTGCCAGCTCCAGGATGATACTGCATCTGCTAATATCTGCACCAATAAAATGGGCTACTGATAGTCTGACTTACCTAGCCATGTGACTTAGTTCAAAATCAAAACTTTGTGTAAGTTTATCTTATCAAAAGACTATGAAAAACATCTAGAACTACACACACACACACACACACACACACACACACACACACACACACGACTATACACAGAGAATTTTACAGAGAGAAGTATATATAATCACATCTAGAACTACATAACAAATATATACATATAGTTCCAGATGTGATTTATATATGTAACCATATCTAGAATCATAGGAGTATAAATCACATCTAGGAAATGTAGCATGTTGTTTATTTTTGTTTCATATGCTAAAAGGGTGTTGGGATGCCTACTGAACAAGCCCAGTCCCAGAAGCGATCATACAGTATGTGTACCTGCTCTTTTATACCAGTGAAGATGGATTATATAAGTGACTTATGATTCAGTTTGATACTTTCTGATATTTATAAATAGTTACTGAATTACGTTAATGATTAAAATAATAATTGGTTGGCCTTAAAAAGAATATGAAGCTTCTAACAAGTCAGTTTAAAACAATTAGGCTCAGCACTTTAGACACTTTGGGACAGATCATTGTTTCTTGGGAGAGGCTGCCCATTTTGTAGGATGTTTAGCAGCACATCTGGCTTCTGCCTACTAAATGTCAGTAGCACCCCCCTTCCTGCAGGTGTGACAATCAAAACACTCTCTCCAGACATTGCCAAATGTTTCCTGGGGATAGCACAAAATTGCCCCCAATTTTGAACCACTGGTATAGATGGGATCACATAAGAGAGAGAAGTCCACATCCTTCTTTTAAAATAATTAAAACAAAAATAACATCCAGAATATATAATTTTTATTTCATGATGATCTTCTGTCTTTAAATTTCAGGAATACATTTGCCAATTTTAGGTTTTTAGAAATCATTTAAAATAAAGATAAAACTCACTTAAGCAAACTACTTTAACAGTTATTAACATCTATTTTTACCAAGTTGTTTCTCTACATTATGAGATCCTTCAACATAATATGAAGAAATAAATTTTAAATAATCTTATTTTCATATGAGACTTTATAAATTTGAACTGTGTGGATGTCCCATTTTCTATAAATTTAAAAATAGCATAGCTTCTATGCTTCTGCTTTAAATTCATTGCAATTTTAAAATTTATATTAGTTCATTTCAATGGTGATATTAGTTTCAAGAAATTAAATTATCACTTACTTTTAAAGATACCACTTTATCACAAAAATGAATCTAGTAGTAAGATAAAATGGGGAAATACTTATTCTATAGCTGATAAATGTAGGAGAAATAATGATACATTAATATTGCTTTTGCAATAATAGTGAAAATGAGGTAAATTATATTTTTAATTCCATCTCCTGATCATCCTAGTCATGTGTTAGTTCTAAGTAAGGCTCTTGCCCCATCCTTAAAAAACAGTGAAAGTGATGGTTTTCAGATTTTTCTGCCTCAACTTTCTTCAGTTAGCCATGATAGTTCAAAATGGCTGAGATTTTCCACGGGGAATGCAGGGGAAGGATTAGACACATGTTCCTTCAGGAAAAGGTTCTCAAATTCTCAACTCTGGTTGCACATAAGAGTTTCTTTGATATTAAATATTGATGTCTAGATCTCATCCCTAGAGAATTTAATTTATCTGGGATGGGGACCAGCCATAGATATTATTTTAGAACTTGCTCAATAAGTCTAATATATAGCCTAGGTTGAGAAACGTTGCCTGAAGAGAGTAGAGCTTATAAATGAGCAAATTTGTGTAGTTTGAAAAGCCTTTTGGATGATTTTCATGTACCTTTTTTTAAAAGAAAGATTCTCAGATTAAATTGTCCATGAACCAATAAAGGGCCTCTCTCTCTCTCTCTCTCTCTCTCTCTCTCTCTCTCTCTCTCTCTCTCTCTCTCTCTCTTCACCCCCCCAATCTACCCCATTCCCAAAGATGGAACCCCCAAAATAAAAAGGTACTTTCCATTGCAGAGTTGGAAATATTTGGTGTGGAATAGCACACTTTCTTTAACATTAGAACTAAATCTTGGAAAAGGAGGCTGTATCATTGTCAACCAGAAATTTCCAGAAAGAGTGTGGAAAAACAGACAAGCCTATGGCCTGAGGATGAACTTAAATGGATTTTTCTGCCCCATGGATCCTCCAGGACACTGGACTCTTTCTGCCTGAATGGACTATGTATCCTAGACATCACAGGTCAATCTGAAAGCAGAACTTATCAGCTCCTAAACCAGCTCTCAATCCGATTTCATGTATGCTCCAGATTACAAAACTCCTTTACAGGATTGTGCGGTTATAAGATATTTGGTTAATATTTCTATGTCTCTTTTCTCATTTATAACATAGTAAATAGACTAGAGAATTACCAAAATCAATTTCTGCACCAACAATTTACATTTCTTCCTTGCAATAAGTGATTAATTATTGTTACAACCCTTGAAACCCCAACGACATATATTAAGTTAAATTAAAAGGTTTTGGATATTTCTCTGCCTTCAAAGTCATTCACCCTCATATTCTCCTTCTCCTCTACTTCCAGCTCTATTTTGCCTTGCCATTTCCTTTTCTGAGATAGGGTAATAGATCATGACCTTTCTGTACAGGCAAATTAATGGGCTTAGTGTGGAACACAGAGGCTAGGAAATAACTTAAGTAACAGAAAAAAGAGGGAGGAGAAAGTGAGATCATAGACACCAAATGCACATAATTTTTAAAGATGGGGACCTGTGATAATGAGGTATCAGCAAGGTCAGATCAATAAGTACTAAACTTGGAGATTTCTGGTTATATGGGCATTTCAGTTTGTAAATGGATTGCACACTCTCTGCCAGCCCCCAACCACAGAAACATAACAGATGTCTCTGTTCCTTTGACAACTCCCCTTAGCCCTTCTCTTCCTGCAGAGTCTTGAGTAATAACCCCAAAGCCCCTGCAAAGACACCCTCTCACCCCGACTGTGGGCAGGTGCAGTCATTCAAAATATATACAAATTCCACAGAGAAAATGGCATTATGACAGCATTGCAATTGATTTCTTCACTGCTAAAGAAGTTAAATCCACATGACCTATATTCATGTACAGATTAGCTCAGATGGAAAAATGAAAACTAGTGACAGTGAATCGTGCAGTAAATACAGGAGCTCATAAATAAATAAAATCCTTGTGGGTAGAAAACTCAGATTTGAAATGAGAATGTCAGATAAAAGAAAAAGAGAGAGGTTAGTATCAAAATATAAAACTTTGGGGGATCTGGCATAAAAAGGTTTTTCAATATCTGAAATATATCTTTGCCCTGGATTAACTTTGTGGATTAAGGTTGCACCCACAACCATGTGACAGATACAACCTAAATTTGGGGAGTTGAATAATTCTGTTTTGACTGACTCTTTACAAATATAAAATAAATTATAAAAGAGTTCAAAGATGAAAAGCAAAAAAAAAAAAAAAACAAATAAACAAGACCCTTATTTCAGCACCCTCAAGTCCTAGTCTGTAATAGTTAATTACTGTTACAAACTGGTATTCCGAATACAGAGGGAGCCAAAAAAATGTATGCATTTTAAGAAATGAAAAAAATGTATTAAAATTGTAATACTCAATATATACCTATAAAAAAAAGATGATACAAGTCACATTTGACTTAAATTCTTCTGCAATTCTGCAATTACAAGAGGTGCTCATAGTGGTTACCATCAACATAATTTTGATACAGTTTTTTCCTTTCTTAAAATGTGTATACATTTTTTGGCACCTTCTGTATGTATGTATATACATACACACATGTATATTTAAAATGTTTATATTTCACATATAGGTTATAGTTACTAACATAAACGTGTTTATATCTGTACCACACATGCTTTTGACACAAATGGGTTCATATTTTATACCTTTATGCACATTTCCTCTTTTTTTCATTCAATATAGTACCATTTCCTGGCATCAGATGCCAGCTCCACCACTTAATACCTGTGTGACTTTAAAATATGCTGCTCAAATGTCTGCCTCAGGGAGGGAGAAATGGAGAGTTATTGTTTAATGGATACAAAGTTTTAGTTTTATAAGATGAAAAGAGTTACAGATATGAATTCGGTGGTAATGATTGTACAACATTATGAATATATTTAATACCACTGAACTGAGTACCTAAAAATGGTTAAGATAGTAAATTTTATGTTATGTATATTTTATCAGAATAAGAAAATTGGGGAAAAAATAAAATGCAACAAGAAACATAGAAATATTTTATATTCATGATTTCTCTTCCTTGCTCTCAATCTGGTCCTCTTCCATGTATTTCATCTCTGAAATGACACCATGCATCCACCTACGCTGATGAGAAAACTAATATTTATCCTTGAATTTTCCCTTTTTCTCAACTTTAATATCTAAAATCCATTTAAAATTTTTAAATTAAACATTCTTGTCTCTCTGAAACACCTGCCATCTCTCCCACACTTCAATTTGTGTGGAGTCATGAAAATATTAGTGTGCTGGTACTCAGTAGTACCAGCTCAGTAGTGTTAGGGTACTCAGTAGTGTTAATGAATTGTTATATCAAAATTAAGCATAAGCACTTTGCAAGCTTCTTAGGAAGTATCCAGAATAATTTGGGTCAGTCACTCATTTTGGGATGAAAATAAGCCATAATATATAAACAAAATAACCATTTGAAATATGACATGTGGATTCCTAGTTGAATTATTTATTGAATTATGGCTTAAAAGATGATTGGAGAAAAAGGCATAAAACAATGAAAACTGAACTTTGATCTTTTTATCTTTTAAAAAAATTGTATGTTTCTATATATACAATAAAATAAAGCTATTTTTATAGAGGTCATTGAGGCTACCTCAAGTATCTTTCAGGAATGATAGACTACAAAATAAATACCTCCTGAAAGGGGTTTGGTCAGAGGTGCACATGAAATCACAAACACAATTATCTCTAAAGAACCACAAAATTGAAGGTGAAAATATAAGTAGCATATGTGACAACATTTTGGTTTATGTAATAATAATGACAATAAAGGTTGGAAAAAAATTTGTTCTTTAACTTGTCAAAATTCAATTTTTGGAGGTCTTCAAATTTTTATATTTTCAAACTTGAATGACTCCTTTTCAGTTGTGATTTATGTAATGCTTTGGTAAATATACTACTTATTCCAGGCTTCCAGCTGCCCATGTTGCACATATGTTTTTAGATTTAAGCCTGATGTTTTTTTTTTCTTTTTAATTTGAGAAAAGAAAAACAAAAGCTAGATTTGATCCCTGCTTCAACATTTTTTGGATGTACAACCTTGGAAATGTAGATGATGTGTTGTACTTCTCTGAGCCTGTGGATCTAACTATATAGTTGGAACAACAGGAATGCTAATAATTACCTCAAACTGGTTATTTTGAAGATAAAAATATAAAAGTTACCTCACAGTCCTTACCAGTTAGGCACTCAATAAATAGTAGCTCTTAAAATCATTAATACTGGGTGTTTTTGAGACTTTGCATACAATCACAAGTAAAATTACTCTGTTTAATATTACAAAGCCAAATAAGTATGATTTATAGGAACGAAATGAGGAACAGATTTAGGTAATTATATTATTATTTATTATTATTAATGTTATTATATGTAGAAGACAGTGGTTTCTAAGGTCATAATAAGGTTATTTTATCAAAGAGACATAGTTGGACATGAATTCTAACCTATTGCAATGAAGTGGTGAGAGTTCAAGTGCATCAGTTCATGGCAGATAACTGAAAAATGAAATTTGAACCTGAGATATTGAAATTGAACAGGACCATAGAGACAACATTAACCATCCTTCTCACTTTCCAGATTATAAGGACCAAGCCTCAAAAAATTTCACACAACTACACAACAGATTAGCAAAAGCAAAAGTAGAAAATACATTTTTGTAACTCCCAGCCCAGTGCTCTTTCTAATACTGCATCATGCAAATGAAGAGAAAATTAATTCCCAGGTTATTTGCTTATTTTGTATTCAGAGTACTTTGGATAGAAAATATCTAGATTATTTCAGAAACATCATCACAGAGATATAAACAGTTGTCTCTGTTTGCAAACACCTTGGGGAAACTTAAATGTTGGTTAAATTTCTGGGGGGGTGGGGTGGGGGAGAATAGCATGTTGGACGAGGCTTACGTTTCCTCCCAGTACATATACTTATTAGTTAAGTACCTGGGAGGAAATGTAAGCCTCGTTTCAAGTGAACATACTAGTAACTCCATAATATAGATTCTGTTTTGGTGCTTGGTGTGAGAAGAAATGTGACCATAAACCCATGCTCTCTAAGAAAGAGTATGTGGCCTATTGAAAAAGAAACCCATAAATAGATCAATGGAATTCAACAAAAAAGGTGCTAAGATATGGGTACGTATAAGGTGTTATGAGAGTATATAACATCAATATTTACCTGTGTTCAAATGATCACTTATTACATAGACTTTCAGGTAAAGAAATTAATAGAAAAAACAAGATGTCCTTGCACATAACAGTAAAACTACTATCACCTTAAACTTGTTACTATCAACAAAAAAAGGCTGTTGGCAAGTAGTGTATTTCTATTCTTAGAAAAACAAAAATGTGTTGATATCATTACCATAACCTTTACTTATTCCTCTAGACTCCTTTGAGAAAAGTGAGTGAAAAACTGTTTTCTAAACTTCCAGGTAATATAATTTATATTCTGACCTTCATAAAATACACCCAACTTCAATCAAAAGATTGTTTTCCACACTTTCTCTCAAAATATGAAAAGAAATTCCAACCAAAAACAAAAGAGAAAGTCAGGCAGCTGTTTGCACTATGACTGAATAATTGTGATGCTCATTATTGTTTTCTTTTAATGTTAATTTAAAATATGCTAAGTACACAAAAGCTTGTTGGTAAATACAGCATTTTAAGAAAACTTTGGACTGAAATACATAATGTTTTATTTGAAAGAAACAAAAGGAAAGCAACCAGATGTTACAGTATTATTTCCTCTTGTTTTGAGGGGAAGTAGCTGTCCATTATTCCAGAGGATAAAAAATAGTGAATGGGATTTTCTGGAGCCATACTGCATCAGTTATATCTCATGAAATTGCTACAATAACAAATTTAATTATTTTTTCCCAACACCAACATCTTATCCTTCTCGTAGCGTTTCACGCTCTTCATGAGTCTCTACTTTTATCATAAAAAAAAAATTAACAGTTAATGACATCATACAGTATCTAATAATGTTTTTATATCCCCTTATTATCTTCTAGGTTAATGACTGTAAAAAAATTAACATTTATTCAAAACATAAGATAATTGACATACATGAGCATTTAAAAAACTTTTTTATATATATTTTATCTTAACTGAAGCCTTTTAGAATCCAACAAAATATTAGAGAAACTATACCAAAATTAGGATGTGAGCATCTAAATATTTCTGTAAGGAAATCCATTGCATTTATCTTATATTCTCAACTCTCAATGTGTATGTTTTACAAATAGTCTTGGTGAAGGAAATAAGTATAAAGAAAAAAAATTCATTAAGGAGGATTTCCATGAAAAAGAGCCAGGAGATGTTTTCAGAAAAGCTAACAAAGCTAGCTGTCCCTTGTAAAACCAGAATGGAGGGAAGATTGGGCAAAAGGAATAAATCTAAATTCAAATGAGAAGAAAAAAATGAGAGGGTGGAAGACAGCACATAGTCTGATTTGTAAATTGAGTTCTGTTTTGAAATCAAGATTTAAATAAAGAGGAAAACGATACTTTTCTTGGAGAACTCAATATTTCAACAATATTTGTGAAGCACCAACAGGTGCTCCACATTGTTCTAATTTATGCAAGCATAGGAAAAAATAGAAACAAAACCATTTTATGAGCTTTACAGTATAGTGGGTAGAAAAAGAATAAACAAATTCAAAACAATCCAATATATCAGGAAAGAAAAATAATGCAAGATCCAGGAATCAACGGTATGAGCAGGAAAAAGCAGGATCCAAAACGGTGTAGTAGGTAACTTCTTTATAGAACAATGAACCTGAAGAACCATTTAAAGTCTAGCTAAATAGAAGTTCAATAACTAGGGATATAAAGAAAAAGCCATGTCCAGACTTGTAGGAGGGACAAAGATGCAAATCAGGTGGCCCCAAACCTCTGTGTGACAGTTGAGAACCAGAAGGAATATCTCAGCCATGGAGGTTCCTCCCAGAGGAGCAAGGGACCCCAGCCCCTCACCAGGCTACCAGGCTCCCAGCCAGGAGCACTGGTGCCAGGAAGAGAAGCTCCCACAACATATGGTTGTGTAAAACAGGGGGATTCTGACCATCCATGTGGGATGAAAGGCTGTGGAAAACACAGACATCCTCTTAAAGGGCCCACACACAGACTCACTTGCTCAGAGGCACCCACCTTGGGCTCTGGCAGAGGGACAGTGACTCAAGGGGCATCTGAGACATATAGGGAGAGACTGTGTTGTGTGGATTCAGAGCGAGGACTAGAGGGACAGTCGCCATATTCCCTGTCTGGGGTTCTTTTCCTATGCAGCTGGCAGGTGGGCACCATCTTTCCTGAGTTGAACCTTCCTGTCGTGCCCACGGCCAAATCTGAATCTGAATTGGTCTGGTGAGCTCCACTCCCTTCACCCTCATGACTCCCTTGGACCCCATCTCACCCAACTTGCCCAACATTGGAGTCACTTTCTCAGTGAGCAGCTAGCCCCACCTGCATTGCACACTTTTTTCGACAATTCTTGGGGGTCCCATGGGTTCCAGGCAGGGGGCAACTGGCCTTGGTGTACACTGAGACTATTGCTGAGTAGCTCCAGGCTCAGCACTGGCACCAAACCAGAATCTTCATTAACTGGGTGAACACAACTTGTCCCACTCTGGTGACTCCCTGAGACTCTACTTCACCCAATTCCCATACTCCATCCCAAGGCTCTATCAGTGGTTCAACCTTACAGGAACTGGCAGGTGGCTTCAGGCCTCAGGGTGTCCTGGCTTTTTGCAGAGCTACCCCAGGCCCGACATTGGTAGCCACCTCTTTCAGTTCACAGTGTGGATTCTCCCACGTGCCTCCAGGTTTAGCATAGGCAGCAACCACCTGTGGATAGTCCCCAGCCAGTCACAGGCAGTGAGTGGGTAACTAGGACCTGCATTGGAGCCCATAGCAAGAAGCCCCAGCACCAACACATTTGGAGGTTGCTTCAGACCACAGCAGAGTACCACCCAATTAGCCTCTAAAATGGCATACATGAAACATGGTCTCAACAGGTACAGAGCCCACTGCAATGAATCCCACTCTAGAGGGTAGGCACTCTGCATAGCAGCACACAAGCCTGTGGATGTGACCAAACCCCACAGCCAGTTAGCTTGAGTGTCAATCCCACCCACTGGCATGCCAACACAAATCAAGCTTCAAATAAAACCCA